>NC_134355.1:82422059-83087059 GCF_048569485.1 Anomaloglossus baeobatrachus | reverse complement strand
TTCAGTATTTTTTTTTCTGTTCATCATTATTGGTGTGCTTTTTGTAAACCATATGTTTGTGGCAGATTCATGATTTGCAACCTTTTAAAAAGTTGCTCCTCCTTCCTCAAGTGATTTTTCTTTTCCCCATAATCTGTACGACAGAAATTTTATTTATTTTATTTAAATGTTACCATTTGGAGCAATATTTTAACCGATAATACAACTTTTTGCTTTTAAAAGGGTACAAAAAAAGTAAAATGAAAACAAAGCGCATTGTTTAATGTTATGCATAAATTATGAACTTGAATGTTCCATTTTGAAGAATTTGGCGCTGAAAATGGCATCAAATACCATAAAACAGAAAAAAAAGCAATTTAAAAAAAAAATCCAAATGATTAATTAGGGAAACCCTTTTCCTAATTTTCAACACTTTCTTTCAAATAAAAAGTGTATATATTTTTTATTTTGTACTTATTTCATTAATTCTCATTTAATTTTGTTTTTGTTGATTTTGATCTTGTATAAATCATACATTGTATTCATCAATTTCATTACAGGTTGCCTATTTTTCAGTAAATTGCGTTTCAGTCTTTAAATTAAACATTAACAAATGTATTCTGTGAAGCAGATAGTTCATTTCAGTTGTGAAATTGTCTCCCATATTTTGTAGCATTGGTTGTGTCATTACAAGACCTGATTTAAAAGCTGTCAATCATGTTGCAGTCCCACCAGCACTCATCTGCTCACATTGTAAAAATTATCAGCAAGGCCACCAGTAAATACCGGCCCCTTTATTCTTATACACTGACGAAAAAACGCCCATGTATGTTTGTATGTATAGTAACAAAAATAATTTGCACAACTTACATACGACAATTGTGTTATAGAAGTTTTCCAGCCCCATGCCATCTTTTACACACAGCTGACAATGGTAAAAAAACAACAAAAGTGATAGTACCCCACCATGCCCCTCCTGTCCCCTGCCTGACCTTATCCTGTACCCCAATGGCTACATCCATTGCGTGACGTAACGTAGCCACCTCACTAAGGTCAACACTAGAGAAGAGCAGACCCGTGGAAGTTTGGCTCGGTGGGTTCAGACAGATTTTAGATTAAGTTCGGTTTTGGACCCAGACTTGATCTGAACCCCAATGGAAGTAACTAATTGGGCAGTCTGGGTTTTTGTCCACATGCAGCCGGCCATAATCAGAACACCTCTGGGGAGGGTGGGCCTGGTCGTTTTTTTTTGGGGTGGTACACAGTACATTACTTACAGCAAAGAAAGGGCTGCAGTTCTAAAGCGCCCAGGCCAAAAACTATTATTCTAGCAGCTAAAGGCCCATTTACACACAACGATATCGCTAACGATATGTCGTCGGGTCATGGAATTCGTGACCCACATCCGGCATTGTTAGCAATGTCATTGCATGTAACAGCTCCGAGCGAGTGTTAACGATCAAAAATACTCACCTAATCGTTGATCATTCACACGTCGTTCATTTTCAAAATCTCGTTGGTCGTTGTGGACGTAGGTTGTTCGTCGTTCCTGAGGCAGCACACATCTCTACGTGTGACACCCCGGGAACGACGAACAACAGCTTACCTGCATCCTCCGGCAACGAGGTGATAGTATAATATTACAAAAAGATCTGGATAAGATGTCAGAATGGGCAGATACTTGGCAAATGAGATTTAATGTTGATAAATGTAAAGTAATGCACCTAGGACGGAGTAATCCTATAACTGCGTATACATTAAATGGAAGTAAACTCGGGACTACAGAACAGGAGAAGGACTTGGGTATTCTCATTACAAATAAGCTGAGCAGCAGCTCTCAATGTCAAGCAGCAGCTGCAAAAGCAAACAAGATTCTAGGGTGTATAAAAAGAGAAATTGGATCCCGCGATCCCAACGTATTATTACCCCTCTATAAGTCACTTGTAAGGCCACATCTGGAATATGGGATCCAGTTTTGGACTCCACATTTTAAAAAGGACATTCAGAAGTTAGAGTCAGTTCAAAGGCAGGCAACTAGATTATTACAAGGAATGGAGGCCTCCTATATGATGACAGGTTGAAAAAGTTAGATATGTTTAGCTTAGAAAAAAGACGTCTCAGAGGAGATCTCATTTATATGTATAAATATATGTGTGGTCAATATAAAGGACTGGCACATGACTTATTTCTTCCGAAGACAATACTAAGGACCAGGGGGCACTCACTGCGAGTGGAAGAAAAGCGATTCTGACAGCTAAATAGGAAAGGGTTCTTTACAGTTAGAGCGGTCAGACTGTGGAATACCCTACCACAAGAGGTAGTAATGGCAGATACTATAACAGCTTTCAAAAAAGGGCTGGATGATTTCCTCACTACACACAACATTGTTGGTTATAAATGACTTAGTGACCAAATGTAGAACTGGTGGAGGAAGGTTGAACTAGATGGACCTAGGTCTTTTTTCAACCTTAGTAACTATGTAACTATGTAACTATGAGGTGGGCGTGTCGTTAATGCGGCTGGTTTCCGCCCCTCCACTTCTAGTATGTGTGACGGGTGTTAGCGACATGGTGCGCCACGGGCAGCGATTTGCCCGTGACACACAAACGACGGGGGCGGGTATGCTCGCTAGCGATAATGCTAGCGATATCGTAGCGTGTAAACAGGCCTTATGCCCCCACTAAGTGGAAGCATCACAGGTACAGGAGGAGCAAATCACACACACACACTTTCAAAAAAAGGAGGGGGCGATTTCTGGTACACACTACATCCAAAGACAATGTTGTTACCTCCAGTGCGAGCAATTTAGACACTGCAAGCGGCTCGCACTGGGTGAGCGTACCCGAGTATATGTAAAGCATCTGAACTCTTTTTTTGTAACGTTGTGTTTGGTTCCAACACCAAACCTATGGTTCGCCCATCTCTAGTCAACACTGAGCCACTGATTTAATGTGATGCTCAAAGGTTGAGCTGACTGTAGAAGACCAGGACAGTTTTGACATGGGAAGAGCCAAGGATTGTTAATTTGAGCATTACCTATTTTGTTATTTTATCTCCCTGTCAGGTGTTTGTTAAAAAAAAAAATAAAAAAATCCTATTGTTGGTCAGATGCAATTTGGTTAAGTCTTTAGTATGAGTCAGATGGTCAAGCAGTTCTAAATGTATTATTTTTGAGTGATATACAGTATATATCTTATATATAAAGCTGAGTGTATGTATGTGTGTGTGTGTGTGTGTGTGTGTGTGTGTGTGTATTTCCGCTAAAGGAATTTGCACCGTCGCATGTACAATCACAAAATTTTGCACAGACACTCCATTTGACTCAGGGAACATCATGGGCTATATTTTGAGGGGAAATTTTATCCCACACGTTACAGTTATTTGTCAAATAACCTGCCTCCATTAAAGTCAATGGAGCTGGGAGCCACAATGCAGCCAGAACTTTAGAAGAATGTGCAGCCATGCCCTTGAATGGAATGTCGGCATGTTACAATGCAGCCAGGGAAAGAGACAGACAGACAGGGAAAGAGACAGACAGACTGAGACAGGCAGAGACAGACAGACAAAGAGATAGATAGACAGACAAAGAAACAGACAGACACAGATAGACACAGACAAAGAGACAGACATGGAAAGAGACAGACAGGGAAAGAGACATAAAGACAGAGACAGACAGACAAAGAGACAAACAGATACACACAGACAAAGAGACAGACAGGGAAAGAGACAGAAAGACCGAGACAGACAGACAAAGAGACAAACAAACACAGATACACACAGACAAAGAGAAAGACACAGACAAAGAGACAGTCAGGGAAAGAGACAGTCAGGGAAAGAGACAGTCAGGGAAAGAGACAGTCAGGGAAAGAGACAGTCATGGAAAGAGACGGAAAGGGAAAGAGACGGAAAGGGAAAGAGACAGACAGAGAAAGAGATTGAGAGACAAACAAGGAAAGAGAGAGAGAGACTGACAGGGAAAGAGACAGACAGACAGAGAGAGACAGAAAGAGAGAGAGACAGACAGAGAGACAGACAGAGACTGGGAGAAAAACAGAGAGACAGTTACTATCCCTGGCAACGCCGGGTCCTACAGCTAGTATATATATATATATATATATATATATATATATATATATATATATATATATATATATAAAAAGATATTTTAGTGAGGAAAACTCATCATATCTCTTATTTTTAGCTTTATTTTAGCTATTTTTGGGTTTCTATTGGACGCGATCTTCCTCTTCATCTCAAAGTCACTATTATTATTATTATGAGGTCTCAAAACTGATGTAACGTTATTTAGAACAATATAGTTACTTTTTGTTCTGAATTCCCCTCCTTTTTCTGAATATCTTGGACCTCCATTATTAGGGTTAGTATATTGTTTACTCCATGTATGTAATTCTGTTGGAATTGACCAAATCGAATTTCCACTGATGGTAGACTGATGGTTGTCTTTATATCACTGGTCTTAGTAATAAGTGAAAACCTACAGTATTAGTGGGAAATAAAATATATTTATTGAAGCATCACCATGAACTTTCCATGTACTGTGACATCCTTGAGACGTAATTATGGATTGTGGTTAATTATGTGCACTCTGGACATGTGTGTTACATTCATTTGCGGGAAGTGGTTATCAGATGGGAGATGCTTGGAGGGTTTTTTTTTATTTTTTCCTACAAGAACAAATGTCTTATGGTAAAAACTGACATATTGAAAATTTATGAAAATCAGATCCAGGACACTAATGAAAAAAGGTTATTTTTTTATTCCCGCATTCAATAAAAATGCGGACATGTGAATGAGGCTGTCGAATATAATGTACTGAGACAATTCACTAACGTAGTGTTGATTAATTATCTCTATATCTCCTGTCATTTATATTTTCAAACAAGATCTGTGTTTTTGAAGAAACCGTTACTTTTGCCTCTAGGGATACAGCTGTCATTTCTTAGGAAATGTAGCTACTTTTATAACAAGTCACACTGATGTCTGCGCGAGGTTTACAGCGTTCCACGTCTCGCCTCAATATACAAATACATATTTTAACTTTTATAGGGAGAACATTGGCATCACTTCAGAGATGGATTGTAAATTATTGTCTATATTGAAATTGCAAAGTGGCATGGAAAACTGTTTTCTGAAACTATTGGAAACTAAAACCACAGCATTTATTTTATTTATTCTGATCTTCTTATGGGGACTTTTTCTGTGTGTTGGAAAGAGCAATTACTGCTTCCCTGGGTGAAAAAAAAACAGACAAAAAAAATTGGAGAGAGAGGATCCATTGACACTGCAGTAGACCAGCAGACATGAACTCTCATCCTTCTCTCCTGTCTACAGCAGTCTCATGAAAGTGCTGACACTTTGCATTCACTCACTGGGTATTGGTGCAGATGAGCTGGGTCGGATTTTTAATTCAGACAGGGGTCTCTTTGTACTAGTGAGCAGTGTCACTAAGGCTAAGGGAAAGTGTGCAGCATATTAACTATGATTCTCGTGATGAAGAAGTTGGTTCGGCTTCAAAACGCCTAGGTATTAAACCGCGTGGTCTACCCTGTACAACGTCTTCTGGATTTCTTGGATTCACTTCAGCCCTTTTTGGTTTGCACAGCGAGATTTCCCAATCTGAGAATACCGGAGTAGTTTACAATCCCTGATTCCTTAAGCTGGGGTCACACTAAGCGACAGCGACAACGACGTCGCTGTTACGTCACCATTTTCTGTGACGTAACAGCGACCTTGTAAGTCGCTGTTATGATCGCTGCTTAGCTGTCAAACACAGCGACGCAGCAGCGATCATAACGTCGCTACATGTGCAGAGAGCAGGGAGCCGCGCTTAGCGCTGGCTCCTTGCTCTCCTAGGTACAGTACACATCGGGTTAATTAACCCGATGTGTGCTGCAGCTACATGTCACACTGCAGAGAGCAGGGAGCCGCGCGCACTGCTTAGCGCTGGCTTCCTGCTCTCCTTGCTACAGTACACATCGGGTTAATTACCCGATGCGTACTGCAGCCACCTGTGCACAGAGCAGGAGCCGGCGCTGGCAGCAAGGGCAGAGGCTGGTAACGAAGGTAAATATCGGGTAACCAGGGAAAGGGCTTCCCTTGGTTACCCGATGTTTACGCTGGTTACAGCTTCGCAGCTGCCAGACGCCGGCTCCTGCTCGCTTCATTTCGTCGCTCTCTCGCTGTCACACACAGCGATGTGTGTGTCACAGCGGGAGAGTGACGACCAAAAAATGAAGTTGGACATTCAGCAACGACCTGCGACCTCACAGCAGGGGCCAGGTCGTTGCTGGATGTCACACACAGCGACAGCGATGGGACGTCGCTGCAACGTCACAGAAAATGGTGACGTAGCAGCGACGTCGTTGTCGTTGTCGCTGTGTGTGACACCAGCTTTAGTTGTAAGACAAATAACCCCAGAAGTTGAGCAGTGAATATACTCCTCACCCACTGTATCTCTTCATTATAGGGCTTCATTATATTCTTTATAGGACTCTAATTGCATTTGGTATTTACCTGTCTCTTTGGCTTGAGATGTAGAGAAATCAAACAAAGGTATCCAGCCGTTTAGATATAAAGGTTCACCAATTGATTCGGACAGCTTAACAGTTTCCAAATACAGAAAACATATTGCATCAAGGCAAAAACCAACACGTTTCGGACATAGAGCTGTCCTTAATCATGGTAGGAGCGTGTAACTACTTCAGGTTTTGTGGTATGACCTCTGGCTGTCTCATGTATCTTTGACTTCCACATTTAGATGACCACTTGTAGATTCACAAAGTCCTCACTAAAAAAAAATATGTCTAAACTTAATTGCATTCAACCAGATTACCGTACTATCACCTACACTTAGAATTGTGGTGTCCAATTGCTGATATCCCCACCAATTACAGTAATGGGTTATTTATATTTGATGTAGAATAAAGCCCCATGTTGTGAG
Source organism: Anomaloglossus baeobatrachus (assembly GCF_048569485.1). NCBI lineage: Eukaryota > Metazoa > Chordata > Amphibia > Anura > Aromobatidae > Anomaloglossus > Anomaloglossus baeobatrachus. The sequence goes on along the minus strand of NC_134355.1, from coordinate 83,080,119 downwards.
CTAGACTGCCTCTCCATTCACTCTCTATAGGACTGCTGGAGAAAGCCGAGCACAGGACTCCAGCAGTCCCATGCAGAATTTACGAAGTTGCAGTTGAACATGTGCACTGCCTCTCCATTTAAGGGTTCAATCACAAATCTGTGAAATGTTTGAGGGTGGTCTAATTATTTTATTGGACAACCCATGGACGTACAGAGTCTCACACATCGGTCAAATTCATGGATGCAAGAATGAGATCCGCTAAACTTAGAACAAGTACTGTACTAGTTTGATCCGATGTTGAGGATCTGAATAGAACATGAAGAGTTAGTCTGTGAGTCATCCATTAAAACATCAGGCAGCAAATAAACATTCACAATGGATGTGTGAATGCACCCTAAAGGTCCAGTCACACTAAGCAACTTACCAGCGATCCCAACAACGATAGGGATCGCTGGTAAGTTGCTAGGAGGTTGCTGGTGAGATGTCACACTGCGACGCTCCAGCGATCCCACCAGCAACCTGACCTGGCAGGGATCGCTGGAGCGTGGCTACACGAGTTGCTGGTGAGCTCACCAGCAACCAGTGACCAGCCCCCAGTCTCCTAGTTACAGCACACATCGGGTTAATTGCCTGATGTGTGCTGCAGCTATCTGTGCACAGAGCAGGAGCCGGCAGCACAGGCAGTGAGAGCGGAGGAGGCTGGTATCAAAGGTAAATATCGGGTAACCAAGGACAGGGCTTCTTGGTTACCCGATGTTTACATTAGTTACCAGCCTCAGCAGAAGCTGGCTCCCTGCTCACTGCACATTAGTTGTTGCTGTCTCGCTGTCACACACAGCGATCTGTGCTTCACAGAGGGACAGCAACAACTAAAAAATGGCCCAGGACATTCAGCAACAACCAACGACCTCACAGCAGGGGCCAGGTTGTTGCTGGATGTCACACACAGCAACATCGCTAGCAACGTCACAAAAGTTGTTCGTTACCAGCGATGTTGCTAGCGATGTTGCTTAGTGTGACGGGGCCTTTAGGAGGAAATAAGTATCTCCTTCTGGCGATATCCCAGTGGTCGACCTCTCTAGATCAATCTTTTTGATGGGTGATGTTTCTTTCCAGCTGACATACTCATTTAAAGAGTATATCCTGGACTTAAAAAAAATGTGCCTAAGCACTAACAGGCAGGTAGTTGCTACCCAATTCCCTATTGTGCTTGGCCCTGTTCACTGCCGGCACAGATTGGTTACAGGCTGCTTCTTTGAGCAATATAATGGCTTTGTCAGTAGAGCAAAGGCTTCTTATGTGCTCTGCTCTGTAGACTGGGCACCATATAGCTGACACCATTCTGACTGACAGCGGGCTCCCCGCTGCCTAACTGGGGGAGCTGGCTGTCAATTGGCATGACGTTGGCTGTTTCACCCCGTCTACAGAGCAAAGCGGATGAGAAGGCGCCATTTTGTTGTCACGATGTCGGTGGAAGCAGCTGAATCGCCAGGAGGTGTGGTCTGTAACTGCTGCTTGTCAGCGACAAACGTCACCAGATGGCAACTACGTGCCTGTTAGTGTTTAGGAACTTTTTTTTGTATAGTCCCAGATATACCCTTTAAGCTCCTAGCACTCCTAGCATGGTGTGCCTGTAAGGTAAATGTCTGTGTATATCTGGCTTGATGTATATTGGAATCTACTGCAGGACTAGATCAGAAACTGGCACATTGCTGATCATTCCTGAGCATCCAACTGCACACTATTCACTCCCAGATTTGTACTGCTTAATGCTAATTTCCATTTGTCATATGAAATAAATGGTAGACATTAAGTTATTATCACATTAGCTTCAATACTTCAGTCCCATCATCTGTCATCTCCATAACTGTTGAGCGCTCGCATTCTACATGAGGGTGGTATTATGTCTTCCAGCAGTGTAATTTAAGGTGTCATTGGATTCACATTTCATTGATTATGAGTCTTGTTATTAATCGTTTCAAAATTGTGGGAATACCTCAGCAACTGTTGTTTAGAAATGACCGGGCAGCTGGAGGAAACCTGAGAAAGGGAGTAGACCAAGCTCCTGGTGAAGTGATGACAAATGCCGTCCACCAGACTGATAGATTGAATGATGATGATCTGAAAGTCTCTCCAGACGGGAATTTAAATCAGCTTCTCATCATTTGTCAAATGCACATTTTGTTATGTTAACCTATTAGCTACAAGGGACACAAGTCACCTTCATTTAGCCATGAAGAGGTCAGTGGTTTTAATTAGTATGAACTGTTCAGATGACTTTGCTTCCTCCGGATTGTGGTTTCCATGTATGTAGTCTCCAGTAAATGTATATGAAAAAAGCTCCGGACAGAGAACACGGTGCACCAGGATCCTCGCAAACATTGAATATATGAATGTTAAACAGCATTACTGACATATAGACTATACCTTTATCATTAAGGTACTTAAACCGCAAATTGGCCAGTTCGTGTGTACACACTAACCATGACAAAATATTCCTCTCTTTAATGGGAGATTTTTAATATATATATATATATATATATATATATATATATATATACATATATATATATATATATATATATATATATGGCCAAATTTGTGTCATGGGTGTGTCACAGGTGGCAGTCATGTAGTTTCTGGCTATAGAAGGTCACAGCGTTTGGCTGCGCAAAATGCTCCCTAACTTTCTATTGTTCCTGCTGTTAGTATTCATTGGTGTAGGTAGCTTTCCTGCTGGATTTTTATTTTTCCCCTTTTGGACCAAGCAGGAGCTTGCCTTTCACCCAGCTGCTGATCATCAGAACTCTCTTGGTGCCTAAATGCTCCCATCTTTCCTGGACTGGTGCTTGTGATATTATTCAGTTTATTCTAGCTCTGGTTGCAAGGTGGCTTGCTTTTCTCTGTAGTATCGTTGCTAAAGCTTGCTGAACTCCTTCCTGTGTCAACTATGGATAAGTAGTTCATGCATTTTCCCCATGTATCCCCTTTGTGTCTTCCTTTAACGTTTAGTGAGGTTGACTAAGAGCTCATCCATCTGTTCCCTATTTTGGGTCCAGTACAACTAAGGTCAGGTATCCGACTCTTCACATAGGTGCGGAACCCATATATTGTGGTGACGGACCCCAGGGACGAGCTGTAGGTTTCGTCAGGAGTCATCATCTCCCCCTTTCCTAAACGCAGGTGTCTCCTACTATTGCCTTTTGCCACTCGCTTGGTACTTCCCTGTACGTAGCATGACATTCAGGCATCCAGGTATCACGATCCGATTACGGACTACGATGCATGGATTGGCTGAGGGTCTTCTGACCCACAATCAACAGTATCAAACTCAACACTTTTTTTTCTCTCCACCCTTTATTGCATTTACTATTCCGCTGGGGACTAGTAAATGCAATAAAAAGTCGAAACAAGTTTTTAAAAATATTATTTTTTTAAAAAAACAAACCACAAATTCAAATCATGCCCTTTCGTCCTATTGAAAATGAAACAATTATAAAAAATACACATATTTAATATCGCTGTGTACAAAAAATGTCCGATCAATCAAAATATAAAATAAATGAATCCGACTGGAAAAAAAACGTAACTGAAAAGAAAATGGCAGAATTACGTTTTGGTCGCCGCAACAGTTCAATAAAATGCAATAAGAGGCAATCAAAACATTTCATCTTCCCAAAAATAGTATAAGTAAAAACGTCAGTTTTGGATGCAAAAAATAAGCCATAACACAAAACCAGATAGCGAAAAATGAAAACGTTATGGGTCTTGGAAAATGGCGCCAAAAGTGATATTTTATTTCACCAATTAAATAAAAGGAAAAACTATAAATGTTTGGTATCTCCATACTCGTACTGACCCTGGAGAATCATACTGCAGGTCAGTTTTACCAAATAGTGAACACAGTAAATAAAAACCCAAAAAGCCGTTGTGGAATTGCACTTTTTTTTTTTGCAATATCACCTCACTTTGAATTCTTTTTCATATTTTCCATTACACTATATGGTAAAAGTAATGATTTAATTCAAAAGTACAACTCGTCCCACAAAAAGTAAGCCCTCACGTGGCTATGGTGTCTTAACAATAAAAACCGTTATGGCTCTTGGAAGAAGGGGAGGAAAAAAGGAGAATGTAAAATGAAAAATTGCCGGGTGCTGAAGGGGTTATACTTATATTATTAATAGGGATGATCGAATATCACAAATATTCGGCAATATTCGGCTTCGCAAATATCCGACAAATAGGTCGCCGCTATGTGAATATTCGATGCGCAATATACGTCTATGGGAAGCCCGAATAGTTGCTATTAGAATTAGAATTACATTGCGCATCGAATATTCGCAAATAGCCGAATAGCGGCGACCTATTCGGCGAATATGGGCGTTGCCGAATATTTGAGGTATTCGATCATCCCTAATTATTAACTTTACTTTTATGTTATTAGTTAGTTAAACTTAATAGATACAGACACAGGTATAGCGTAGCACTCAAGTTGCTTAAAAAAAAGTTCTTAATGCCATCACAGAGGCAGATGGCAACATATTGACTCTAAGGCGGGCTTTGCACACTACGACATCGCAGGTGCGAGGTCGGTGGGGTCAAATTGAAAATGACGTACTTCCGGCATCGCATGCAACATCGTAGTGTGTAAAGGCTCCATGATACAATTAACGAGCGCAAAAGCGTCGTAATCGTATCATCGGTGCAGCGTCGGCGTAATCCATAATTACGCTGACGCGACAGTCCGATGTTGTTCCTCGCTCCTGCGGCAGCACACATCGCTGTGTGTGAAGTCGCAGGAGCGAGGAACATCTCCTACCGGCGTCAACGCGGCTTCCGTAGGATATGCGGAAGGAAGGAGGTGGGTGGGATGTTTACATCCCGCTCATCTCCGCCCCTCCGCTCCTATTTGCCGTCTGCCGTGTGACGTCGCAGTGACTCCGCACGACCCGCCCCCTTAATAAGGAGGTGGGTCGCTGGCCAGAGCGACGGTCGCAGGACAAGTGAGTCCATGTGAAGCTGCCGTAGCGATAATGTTCGTTACGGCAGCTATCACAAGGATATCGCTGCTGCGACGGGGGCGGGGACTATCGCGTGCGACATCGCAGCATCGGCTTGCGATATCACAACGTGCAATGCCCGCCTAAATGAGTCTTTCTCAAAATTGTGAAAGATAGAGGTTACTGGAAGAGACAAAGGCGCAAATAGGGTGTCTTATCCTGGTGGTACCAGAACAAAATAACAGGGAATCACTCACCTGAGGTAGTTGTGAAAGTCACAACTATTATAGGATCCATAACCAATACCACGATGGCTGCTGCAGACTCTGAAGATGAATTGGTATACGCAAAACATGAGTAAAGGGCTAACCTGCGTTGCCGTGTGGAATGAGGAGATCACTTAGTAATAGATTTGTGATTCTAATATTCAACGCATTTCAGAGTCTTGAGTACTCCTTCTTGAGTACATCAGTGATTTTGATTACTGAAGAAGGAGTCCTCAAGACTCTAAAATGTGTTGAATAATAAAATCACAAATCTATTTCCGAGTGATCTCCTCATTCCACATGGCAGCGCAGGTTAACCCTTTCCTCCTGCAATGCAGCAGCGATCACGACCAGCGATCTGACCTTATCAGGATCGCTGCTTCGTCGTTACATGGTCGCTGGTGAGCTGTCAAACAGGCAGATCTCACCAGCGACTAGTGACCAGCCCCCAGCCAGCAGCGACACGTGGAAGCATAACTAAGGTAAATATCGGGTAACCAAGGAAAGCACTTCTCTTGGTTACCCATCCGCCGCTCTTAAGCTGCCAGTGCCGGCTCCCTGTTCCCTGCACTCCTAGCCAGAGAACACATCGGGTTAATTACCCGATGTGTACTCCAGCTACGTGTACAGGGAGCAGGTAACCGGCACTGGCAGCGTGAGAGCGGCAGACGCTAGTAACTAACGTAAATATCGGGTAACCAAGGAAAGGGCTTCTTGGTTACCTGATGTTTACCGTGGTTACAGCTTACCGCAGGCTGCCAGACGCCGGCTCCCTGCTCGCTTCAGTTCGCCGCTCTCTCGCTGTCACACACAGCGATGTGTGCTTCACAGTGGGAGAGCAACGTCCAAAAAATGAAGCAGGACATTCAGCAACGACCGGCGACCTAACAGCAGGGGCCAGGTCGTTGCTGGATGCCACAAACAGCGACAGCGATCGGACGTCGCTGCTACGTCACAGAAAATGGTGACTTAGTAGCGACGTCGTTGTCGTCGTCGCTATGTGTGACACCACCTTTAGAGGTGAAACACTGCTGCAATATACCCTTTCTGTATCAGCCAGGTCTTGATGTCCTGATTAGAGATTAGTGGACCGATGGAAGTTTAGCGGCTACATCCGGACTTTAGATAAAGTTTTGTTTGGGACCCGGACTTGACCTTAACTCCAATAGAAGTCACTAAGTGGGCAGTTTGGATCTCTGCCCACATGCAGCCAGTCATAAGCAGAACACTTCAGTAGGCGGAGGGGCTGGGTTTTTCCATTTTTTTTTTCTTGGAACACACTACATCTGATCATGCTGATGTTACGCCCACTGCAAGCCGATCAAACACTGCAAGCAGCTCGCACTTGGCTGAGCACTGAGCCTACTCGAGCACAGTGATGCTCACGTGAGTGGTGTTCATACGTAAAGTACCCAAACTCCAAACCTGAACTCTTTTTTTTTTGTAAAGTCTGTGTTTGGTACAAACACCGAACCTCAGGTTCGCTCATCTCTACTAATGATGTGTGTTGCATGCAAGTCAGCTGAGAAGATGCTGAAGATAGCCCAATGAAGACAGAACCGGTGATGTCTGGACCAGCGTGAGCTGCACAACAGGATAAATCAGGTGAAATACACACACACATATATATATATATTTACATTTTGTTCATCATAACCTGGGATCTGGAGAGACCTTAGAATTTAATAATGTACATTCGAGGTGCATCAAAGAAATTAAAATTTCGTTGCCAAATTTAAGCAAACCGCTAAGCTTGAATTTCGTTAGATTCATTCATCACTAATTGGTGACATTTATCCTATAGTTATTAGTATAACCTGCACAAGATCCTCCATCTTCTAAAGTCTCTGACTTGTAATTTGTTTTTAACTATGGACATTGGCCAAAAGTCCAGTGTTTTTATGTACTTTCCTTGAATTTATGAGCGGTTGGAAACCCTGTTTGCCGCTGTAGTCTAAGAAGCCGGCGTACCTTAAGATTTATATTAAGGTGTGTGTTTCATTCATGCCGCATACCATTATCATACTTGAAATATGAAGCTGCCATTCCAACATGGAGAAGTGACCACGAGCTATTATTCTCCTGAAAGCTAGATGCGGTTTGCCATCAGAAGAAAAAAAAAAGAGCACAATAGACATAAGTAAATGACCCCTGAGACTTCTTTACACTTATTATATATCGCATGTGCTTAGATACTGACACAAATGTACCTTCTATTTTAGAATGAAGCATTTGGAAATTCCATTGGGTCTTTAAATAATGATCATTCCAGAAGCTCATTTTTTTTTTTACTATATTTGTTTGCTTCTTCTCCACACACACAAAAAAAAAATCCGTACGTATTACTTACTTTTACACTGTCATCAAAACAGCCATTTAGAGGATTTACAGCCTTGGAAAGAGATATCACAGCAATAGTGTTTTAATAAGCACATGGCACCACTTGGGAATCGCACAGTAACAGATGCATTTTCTTTAAAAATTAATTTTCATGGACTCAGGAATAATAGTTGTTCAATTATGGATGGCACAGTAAGCTGGCGCAGCCGTAGTTTGCATTATGGGCACACTTGGCTATTCTATTTAGGCTTTGATTAGCCTACGCTGAAGTGTTAACTTAGTCGCTGGCATACCGCTGGTTAATTGCGATAAATTATTTAATGATCCACCCAATTATAGCAAATGTCTGTTTAAGGATTCTGGACCATTTTGTATTCCGTACAGTTAAGAGAAGTGACAATACAGGGCGGCAGGCTCTGGTATGTGGCATAAAAATGTCCATTGTCCTCAGCGATTTGTTGTCCTTTGTGGAAGAAGCAGATGTCCTTCATTTGTGATGGTTGGAATGAAAGAATCACTCAGTGTCCAGCTATTTCCTATTTGTAACTGCATATGGCTACACAATGCACATTGTGAATGTGATGAACTGGGTCAAACAATTACTATTCATAGCACATCGTAATAGCTGTGTTATGTTTCTGGTAGGAGCGGCACAACATAAAAAAGAATGACAGGTGCCATCAAAGATTTCTAATAAAATTATATTTTTCTTACATAGCCCAACGATAGCAACCTTGAAGGGTTTATCCAAGTCTTCAACAAAAGTCTGCAGTCACTCTATGTTTCTGGAAACTTGTGAATCCTCACAGTGAGTATGGCACACACTCTCAGGTCAGGCTTCTCCAGTGCTGGTGGCAAGACTGGGCAGTCAGGTGACCACAAATAAATTTGTGAAATGCATAGCCAGGTAGTCACAGATAGAGCCCCGCACAACTCCAGTCCCCCTCACTAGGTAACACCAGCCAACCACATTAAACTCTAGTCACCTCCCTCAGGGCTGGATGGACACACCAGGGGGCGGAGCCAGATGGTTGGCATGCCCACCAAGGAGTTCAGAGAGCCTGAGGCAGGAAAACACAGTTCAAGTTGAGTGCAGTTTAGAGTCGAGTGGAGGAGGTGAGGCCTGTGTGACAGCCCTGTGACAGACTGACAGGTGCCAGGGTAGGAGCCCTGGTACCTTTGGCTAGGAGGCATACAAAAGCCTCTGTCTGCAGGAGCCGGGAAGACGGCTCGGTGGAACCGTGGTGGACCGGGACAGGGTAGTGGCCCGCCGGTACTGACCCGGGGAACCGACTCGGAAACCGGAGCACAAGAGGGGGTACTCAGACTCTAAAACGAGGTCTATAAACTACTGGACTTAGTTAATTAACTGATTGCGGTCTGGACTTTAGGTCCTTTCCCCCCCCAAAGTACCTCATAGAAGACAACAGCCCAACGAGGGGGATAAGCAGCCACCGCCACTGCTCAGAGGGGAAACCCGACAGCAGCCGGCTGCAGGCACCGACCACCATCATCTTGGTTTACCAGAGACTCGAGTGTTTCATTCTAATAGTGAGTACACCAGTGCCCTCCGGCTGCCCGTCTCCCTGCACCGCCAAAGCACCCCCAACGGGTCCCGGGGCCACCATCCCTACCCAAGGAGGGGTTAACAACTTGCTTCATACCATCTCCCGCGGGACCCCCGTAACTGCAGCGGTGGTGTCCACCTTCACCACATCCCGTGGGTGGCGTCACGAACTTAAAACACTGCTCCGGCCGTACATCCAAGTCCCCAAACAGCCAACCCCTTTTAGATTGGAGTGACCGTGGACCCCTGGGTCCGGAGACCCTCGAGCCACCCACTGAAGGTCCGGACCCAAGCGGCTCGGTTGCAGCCGAGCACGGGGCGGCACACATACTTCTGGCCACCTGTCATGGTTCCAATGTGCAGAGCACTTTGCACACTGGTGATGCTCTGCAACGCTCTCCTCATCTGCTGAGCTGGCACTTACACGTTTCCTTTGTGCAGAGCATTTTGCATTTGGAAATGCTCTGCTATGTACTTGTGCACCTGCAGACAGGTTGTCTTTCAGCACTAGGTTCCACTTTGGTTCTGGGAGATGCTTACGCAGATGCTCCTCAGTCCTCGTAATTGCTCAGGCTTCATTACTGAGCATGCTCTGCCTCTTCAAACTTCCTGTTTACTCAGTTGTGCTCTTAGTTCCTGTTGTGTAAGTGTTCTGATCTTGGCTTCTCGACCCGGACTGTTTGACTTCCCTCTGCTCGCTCCCTCTCTTTGTTGTTACCTCCTGTTTTCTGACCTCGGACAATTTCCTGACAACATATCTGTCTGCTCCCTGAATCCTAAACGTGCTCTCCTGGAATACTAACCCTTGGCCTGTGAGTTGAGCGGTGAGCAGTTTTCCTTACTCCCTGTGTCCTGTCGTGTCCTCCTGTTTCCTGATCCTGGCTTGTCTGACTACCCTTTCATTCATACTGCTCGTAGTGATGTCTAGCATCACACCACCTTCTCGCTAGACATGTCTGTTCTTGCTTAGTTCATTTGTATGAAGCACGTCTAGTCGAAATGTGGCAGGAAGTAGCCATATTGCATACTTGTGGTCACATGACAAGCCCATTCCCGCCGTTGACACTGGAGAATCCTGATTGTAAGCGCTGTGAGAGCTCAAAAGTCTGCAGCCTCATAGATTGGCTGCAGACTTTTTTGCCAAACCTTGACAACCCCTTTAAAAAAAATTATTTGTTGTGATTACTGGGGGTTTCTGAGGTACCGTAATTTTCTTAGGTGTTATTTACATGGAGTTTCTTTTTAAGTATTCAAAAAGGAAGATTATTTGAAGAGGAAACTGCCCCATGAAATGCTCCTTTTTGGTGGAGTTTTTCATTTCTTGAAACCGTGTTGAAGTACTTGCCAGGAACATTTTGTGCAGCTGTTTGACTTGACACTGCCTAGTTTTGAGTTGTTGCCACCTGGATCTTCTTCAAAGAAGTAATGCAAACCTTTTTTCCTCCACTAAGTGTATTAAAAAGCTCTCGAGGAAAAAAGAAAGTGTTTTTCCCAATAGAAATAGATAGGAAGTGCTTTCCAACTGGTTTTGAAGAGGTTTTTTGTGGAGGATTTTGGGGCAGATCACTTGAGATATGTGTACACAACTTGTTTCTTGAAACACGATGTTGGTATGCCGGTGTCTAAAAGACATTGTGTGTACATACCTTTATGCATTGCACTTGGCCCCATGTTAGACAATGCTGCAGCTCAGATCAGCGATTTTTTTTCTCAGCCCTAAACGGACTGAGGAAAAAATCGCAGCATGCTGCGATTTTCTGCGAGAGCCATATCTCTCACACCCATACAAATCTATGGATGCGAGAGAAACATCGAACTGCACTCGGATGTTATCCCAGTGCAGTGCGATATACACGCAGGCTGACAATGGAGGAGATGGGGGGATTAACCACTCCCTGTCCTCCACAGCGCCCACCCTCAGCTTCTTCATTGCAAGATTGGGTCACAGTTGCATGACACTCGGCTCACGCTCTTGCATCGGATGCCATACACTAATATGTCTGCAGCCTTAGAGGCACACTAACTTCTGCTCCTACTCAGAGCTGTAGAAAGCCTGAATGCATTTAGGTCCTATTCCACTTATGATGTTTCTCAACTATTTTGGAGGCTCCATCAGGAGTCACTCTCATAGGTCTTATTTGGATCCTGTTGCTTTAATTGTTTCACTAAAATAATTCACACCATAACTAAAACTCCTTATAAGTCAGTATGTTCTGTAGAGCGGCATTGGTGTTCAGTATGTAACGGATCCATTCCCTCCTTGAATTTTGTTTTTCTGTTTTGTATGATGAGATAGAAAATCAATAATCTCAAAGCAGTTATGAGAATAGGTTTATAAGGCATGCTTTATCATATCTACTTGTATTCTCCCCTGCCCTCTTGTGGGCATTTTACAAGCCTTATTTTGTACACTCATTTATGAATACAAGTTGTATATTATTATCTGGAACAATTATACTTGTGCATGGTCTTGTACATGTGCTAAATTGTAATTATATTAATTATGTTATTTGTCATATAAAAAAAAAATAATACATTTGATTTGTTTAATAAAAAAAAAAAAATCTAATAATCATGTAAATGAAATCTGTCAGCATGATTTTACCTCCCAGCTACAATAGATCTGAAGCATTGGTCACTCCAGCTCTTTTCCCTGCCCAGTGCTTCCTCTTCCTGCTTGACTGACAGCCTCCATGCTATCAAAGAAGTCAGTCAAGCAGAAGGAGGCAGAACTGGTCAATGAATACAGCTGGAGTGACAGAAGCTTTAGATCTACCATAGCTCTTCAGCCTCATTTGCATATCAATTAAAACGCTGGTTTGTCAGTAATGGAAGAAAGGACTGAGCATGTAAAGTTATTACTGCACTTGTCTTTGAAAGAGCTACATGCACATATATATATTTTGAAGTGTGAAATCTTGCTGAGGGTTTCCAAGGGTTATAACCATCATCATACTATACATACCTCCAAGTTATGATAGGAGTTCATAGGCCTGGAGGCGGGAAAACACAGACACAAGTTCAAGTTGACAGTGCAGAGTAGTTTTGACAGTGAAGGAGGGAGGTTGAGTCCAAGGGTAGATTTGCGCCCAGGCCTGCCATAGACTACTCCGGTGGCTGGGTCGGAGCCCAGTCACCTTTGGCAAGGAGGCAGACAGTGGTGGCCGCCTGCAGGAGCTGGGATTACAACCCATGGAACCGTAGGGACCGGGGTTGGGCGGTGGCCCGCTGGTACCGAACCGGGGAACCGATTGGAAACCGGAGCACCAGGAGGGGTACTCAGACCCAGACGAAGCCCTGAACCGACAGGGTCGAGTCAAATCAACTGATTGAGGACTGGATTTAAGGACCTATCCCACACAAGTCCCGTTAGAAGACAACAGCCCAACCATACAGGGTAAAGCCACCGCCAAGGCATAGAGACCCAAAGGGCCAGTGTCTGCGGGCAAACGGGCTCCTGCGGCATATATAAGTCGGGGAGTGGAGTACCGGTGTCTAGGCATAGAAGTCAAACATTTACACACAGAGGTGCAGGAGAAAGGCGGAAACCACCAACCTTTACCGGGAGAAGCTGCAGCCGGCTGCGGGCCCCGTTCATCACTCCGTTTGGTTTACCAGAGACTCGAGTTTATTGTGTCAGACTGAGTACACCAGTGCCTTCGAGCCGCGCACCGCACCGCATCAGCGTCCAACCCGCTCCCCCGCCTCAGCACCTCCCTCGAGATCATCACTCCCTACCCACGGAGCGGTCAACACCAAGCTGCGCAACACCGTCCCCGGGAGGCTTAGTCAACGGCAGCGGTGCTGTCCGTCCATTCATTCACCACAACCCGTGGGTGGCGTCACGAACTTACAATCCAAACCAAACCACCACGGCCCCGGCCGTGGAACTCCTCACCCAAGTCCCCGCGTGTAGTGCCAATTCCCTTGCAGAGCGACGTGACCCCCGGGTCCGTGAGAGGCTCGAGCCACCACCCGCAGTACGAGCACGGATCCGAGCGGCTCGGCGGTCGCAGCCGAGCCCGCGGGGCGGTACACCAACATAAGTCTTGGACCCATAGTTTACTTCCAAAGCACAGAGAAATAGTTTCACTGATATGAAGAGTATAACCCAAAACCTAGCATTTACTGTAGATTTATAATTTGAGGCAAACTTGTCAGTTATTTATAATCTCTTAATGTTGGATATGTATTGAAATATAAGGAGCAGCAATTTAGATGCATATTTACCAATCTTTAATTTTTAAAGCACCACTCCAGCATTTTTTTTTATCTGTTATTGCATTGCTGGAGGTGGGCTTTAAATCCTTATCTCCTTACCACTATCTCATGCTAGTCCTCTGATGGCGATTTCATCCTCTGTCACCGCCGCTCCTGTTGGGCTCCAGCAATTTGTGATCTGCCGGCAGCTCCAGTGTTTGTTGCAGCGCATTAGAGGTCATAACTCAATGCATCTCTATGAGAGCCTCGTTTTGGTTCTCATAGACTTGCATTGGAAGCTTGAGTCGTAGCTTCTGCTTTCTGTCCAGTCAGAAGTTACTGTCACAAGATGGGACTGCGGGACCAGAGTGGAGCTGAAAAAGAGTTGTAATTATTTACCAATCAGTGGTCGTTTAGTGCCCCAAAATCTGCTAGATTAAAGGAATGGTCACACAGCGTTTTTTTGGTAAGTTTTTTGCTGTGTTTTTTAGCTGCAGATTTGCCTTGGTTTTATGCAAATCCATGCTAATAAAAAGCTGCTTTTTATAGTCCCAGCAAAGTCTTTGAGATTTTTGAAATCTCATATACACACCCACACACACACCCACACACACACCCACCCCCCCCCCCACACACACACACACCCACCCCCCCCCCACACACACACACACACCCACACACACCCACACCCACACCCACTCACACCCACACCCACTCACACCCACACCCACCCACACCCACTCACACCCACTCACACCCACACCCACTCACACCCACACCCACTCACACCCACACCCACACCCACACACACCCACCTGCAGATTTTTCCTGGCTGTTTTGTCAAATACCAGCGTTTTTGCTGCAGATTTCAAAGTATGAGCATGTCAATTCTTTGCAGCAGTTTTGCAACATTTTTCATTGATACAACCCATTTTGTAGAAAAAACGCACCAGAAATGCCACCAAAAACACCACTAAAACGCACCAAAACGCAGATGACTCAATTTTCCTGCCAGAAGATCAGGTGTTGGTCACGAAAAAAAAAAACTTCCCAAAAAAGCCCTGTGTGAACATAGCCTAAAGGATGCTTTACACGCTGCGACATCGATAGTGATTGCTAGCGATGTCGTGCGCGATAGCACCCACCCCCATTGCACGGCCGATATGTGGTGATCGCTGCCGTAGTGAACATTATCGCTACGGCAGCGTCACACGCACATACCTACTCTGCGACATTGCTGTGACCGGCGAACCGCCTCCTTTCTAAGGGGGCGGTTTGTTTAGCGTCACAGCGACGTCATAGCAGCGTCACTGAACCACCGCCCAATAGAAAAGGAGGAGAGGAGATGAGTGGCCGGAACATGCCGCCCACCTCCTTCCTTCCTCCTTTTCCGGTGGACGCAGGTAAGGAGATGTTTGTCGTTCCAGCGGCGTCACACACAGCAATGTGTGCTGCCGCAGGAACAACGAACAACATCGTACCTGCAGCAGCAACGATAATTGGGAATAGGGGGGCATGTCACCGATGAGCGATTTTGAAAGTTTTTGCGACGATTCAAAATCGCTCATAGGTGTCACACACAACGACATCGCTAAAGTGGCCGGATGTGCGTCACAAATTCCGTGACCCCAATGAGATCGCTTTAGTGATCTAAAAGCGTGTAAAGCCACCTTTAGTGAAACTTTGGACTAGAAAGTCTTCACCCCTTCAGCCCCTGGGCGCTTTCCGTTTTTCCGTTTTTTTTTTTTGCTCCCCTTTTTTTGAGAGCCGTAACTTTTTTATTTTTCCATTAGTCTTGCCATATGAGGGCTTGTTTTTTGCGGGACAAGCTGTACTTTTAAATGAAAGTATAAGTTTTATCATATAATGTACTGGAAAACAGCAAAAAAATTCCAAGTGTGGAAAAACTGCAAAATAAGTGTGATCGCACAATAGTTTTTGGGATATTTTATTCACCATGTTCACTATATGGTAAAACTGATGAGTTGTTGTAATGCTTGAGGTCGGTGCGAGTTTGTAGACACCAAACATGTATAGGTACACTTGTATCTAAGGGGTTAAAAAAAGTTCACAAGCCTGTCCAATAAAAGTGGCGTACGTTTTGTGCCATTTTCCGACACCCGTAGCGTTCTCATTTTTCGGGATCTATGGCTCAGTGATGGCTTATTTTTTGCGTCTCGAGATGACATTTTTATTGGAACCATTTATGGGCAGATGCTACGTTTTGATCGCCTGTTATTGCATTTTGTGTAAAACTTGCGGTGACCAAAAAACGTAATTTCGGAGTTTGGAATTTTTTGACGCTACGCCATTTACCAATCAGATTAATTGATTTTATATTTTGATAGATCGGGCATTTCTGAACACGGTGATACCAAATATGTGTATATTTTTTATTTTTTTAACCCTTTAATTTTCAATGGGGTGAAAGGGGGGTGATTTGAACTTTTAGGGGTTTTATTATTTTTGAAAACTTTTTATTTTACTTATTTTTTTAATTTTACTAGTCCCCCTAGGGGGCTATATGGATCAACAATCCGATCGCTCTGCCAACAGCAGATATGCTAATTTTCTGCTTCACTCGGCTCCGGGCCAAGTTAAACCGAAAGTGATTCATGTTACCTACAGGCGTTCTCACATAACCCTGTGCTACCATGGCAACCACTGAAAGGCTGGAAACACATCTATGCGAGTAAAATCGGTCCGACTGGGCTGAAAAAAAACTCGGCTGATTTTAGTTCACGTTAGGTCCGAGTGCAACGCAAGTGCGATGCTTTTTCTGAATAAATTAATGATTTTACTAGCGTGTGTAATGCGTGTGTAATGCGTATTTTTTACTATGTCATCTGCCATTCAGCTCTGCTACATGGCCGCTGACAGCAGACACAGACAGCCATGTAGCAGAGCTGGATGGCAGATGACAGCAGACACAGACATAGCCGCACGATCAGAATGAACTCGGGTTAACTTCACCCGACTTCATTGTCATGCTGCGGCTCTGTCTGTGCCGCGTCCTGATTAGCGGTCACCAGTGAAGGACTCACCGGTGACCGCTAATCCCCTGAGTGACTGAAGTTAGCAGCCCTCTCTCATACTCACCGATCCCCGATCCCCGGCGCGGCGCTGCACGGCATTCACACTGCTGCGGCGGCTTTTACTATTTTGAAAAAGCCGGCCGCTCATTAAACAATCTCGTATTCCCTGCTTTACCCGACCACAGGCGCCTATGATTGGTTGCAGTGAGACACGCCCCTACGCTGAGTGACAGGTGTCTCACTGCACCCAATCACAGCAGCCAGTGGGCGTGTCATACTGTGCAGTGAAATAAATAATTAAATAATTAAAAAAACCGGCGTGCGGTCCCCCCCAATTTCAATACCAGCCAGATAAAGCCATACGGCTGAAGGCTGGTATTCTCAGGATGGGGAGCTCCACATTATGGGGAGCCCCCCAGCCTAACAATATCAGCCAGCAGCCGCCCAGAATTGCCGCATACATTAGATGCGACAGTTCTGGGACTGTACCCGGCTCTTCCCGATTTCCTGTCATTTCCTGTCGATTTCCGATTTCCCTGGTGCGTTGGCAAATCGGGGTAATAAGGAGTTATTGGCAGCCCATAGCTGCCAATAAGTCCTAGATTAATCATGTCAGGCGTCTCCCCGAGATACCTTCCATGATTAATCTGTAAATTACAGTAAATAAACACACACACCCGAAAAAATCCTTTATTAGAAATAAAAAACACAAACATATACCCTAGTTCACCACTTTAATAAGCCCGAAAAAGCCCTCCATGCCCGGCGTAATCCAGGATGGTCCAGCGTCGCTTCCAGCTCTGCTGCATGGAGTTGACCGGAGCTGCAGAAAACACAGCCGCTTCTGTCAGCTCCACGTAGCAACTGAGGTGAGTATCGCGATCAGCTGAGCTGTCACTGAGGTTACCCGCTGTCACTGTTGGAGGATCCAGCGGTGGCCGCGGGTAACCTCAGTGACTGCTCAGCTGATCGCGATACCCACCTCAGTTGCTGCATGGAGCTGACAGGAGCGGCGGTGTCTTCTGCAGCTCCTGCCACCTTCATGCAGCAGAGCTGGAAGCGACGCTGGACCATCCTGGATTACGCCGGATATGGAGGACTTTTTGGGGCTTATTAAATTGTTGAACCAGGGAATTTGTTAGTGTTTTTTTATTTCTAATAAAGGATTTTTTCGGGTGTGTGTGTTTATTTACTGTAACTTAAAGATTAATCATGGAAGGTATCTCATAGACGCCTGACATGATTAATCTAGGAGTTATTGGCAGCTATGGGCTGCCAATAACTCCTTATTACCCCGATTTGCCAACACACCAGGGCAAATAGGGAAGAGCCGGGTACAGTCCCAGAACTGTCGCATCTAATGTATGCAGCAATTCTGGGCGGCTGCTGACTGATATTGTTAGGCTGGGGGGCTCCCCATAACGTGGAGCTCCCCATCCTGAGAATACCAGCCTTCAGCCGTATGGCTTTATTATTATTATTATTATTATTATTTATTATTATAGCGCCATTTATTCCATGGCGCTTTACAAGTGAAAGAGGGTATACGTACAACAATCATTAACAGTACAAGACAGACTGGTATAGGAGGAGAGAGGACCCTGCCCGCGAGGGCTCACAGTCTACAGGGAATGGGTGATGGTACAATAGGTGAGGACAGAGCTGGTTGCGCAGTGGTCTACTGGGCTGAGGGCTATTGTAGGTTGTAGGCTTGTTGGAAGAGGTGGGTCTTGAGGTTCCTCTTGAAGCTTTCCACGGTAGTGGAGAGTCTGATGTGCTGAGGTAGAGCGTTCCAGAGTATGGGGGATGCACGGGAGAAATCTTGTACACGATTGTGGGAAGAGGAAATAAGAGAGGAGCAGAGAAGGAGATCTTGTGAGGATCTAAGGTTGCGTGCAGGTAGGTACTGGGAGACTAGGTCACAGATGTAGGGAGGAGACAGGTTGTGCATGGCTTTGTATGTCATGGTTAATGGCTGGTATTAAAATTGGGGGGGGACCGCACGCCGTTTTTTTTAATTAATTATTTATTTCACTGCACAGTATAGACACGCCCACCGGCTGCTGTGATTGGGTGCAGTGAGACACCTGTTACTCAGCGTGGGTGCGTGTCTCACTGCAACCAATCATAGGCGCCTGGGAATACCAGATTGTTTAATGAGCGGCCGGCTTTTTCAAAATAGTAAAAGCCGCCGCAGCAGTGTGAATGCCGTGCAGCGCTGCGCCGGAGATCGGGGAACAGTGAGTATGAGATAGGAGGGGAAAATGACCGACAGACTGTGAGAGAGGGACAGAGATAGTGACGGACCGACAGAGAGAGAATAGAGATCGAGAGGGAGAGACCGACTGACAGAGAATAGTGATTGACAGACATTGTGAGACATCACTCGTTTCCAGTGTTTTAGGAAACATGCGAGAAATGTATTTAGAAAATCGCATGTCACTAGGATGGTGTGATCGCCGTCCTGTGACATCCGATTATTTACACGCTCCCATAGACTTGCATTGGAGAGACTCGCAGTAGAAACTCGCAAAAAAGCAGCATGCTGCGATTTTTTTCTCAGTCTGATTTGGACTGAGAATAAAAATCGCAAATGCGAGCTGAATCATTCACTAACGTGTCTGATTCCAATGCGAGTTTTTCTCGCATTGCTCTACTGCGAGAAACTCGCAAGTGAGAAGCAGCCCAAAGTCATGTGATCACGCACGTGACTTTCGGTGGGGGCGGCGGTAAGTGAAAATAATGGCCGCGCACATATACATCTCACTGCCAGATTTTGGCAGCAAGATGTAAGGGGTTAAAAGTTGCAGGTGGAAGTGATTCCACTTGTAACTTGCAGGCGCACATGTCAGCTGTTAAAAACAGCTGGTATGTGCGCGGATCGCCGTGACCTGCCCACAGCAGGGGGCGGGGATTAACCTCACACGATCCATGACGGATATATCTGTCATGGGTCGTGAAGGGGTTAAAATGTGTCAATTTCTCACATTGGTGAATGCTGGTTGACAAATTTGACACATCTTTTGCCAATGTATGTAAAGCTCTGTGGAATTATTAGCGCTATATAAATGAATAAAATTATTATTATAATTATCTTTTTTTGGCACATTTTTTGGTGCACTTTGTCAAACGACCACCCTGGTTCCAATAAACTGATGCTTTATTTGACTTTCATAACCCCTAGTCAGGCAAAGCACCGAAAGGCTTTAAAACATATAATAAATATGGCACAAGTCATGAAAGACATTTTTTTTACAAATTGCACCTGAATTTTGGCACATTTAGCTTGACAAATCCCTCCGTTAGTGTTTTTCTGCATATGCTAGATAAATGGATATATATATTTTGTAGGTGTTTTTGCTTTTTTTATTTTTAAAGCTTATAAAATTATGTTTTTGTGTAATTTTTATTCATCATGAATATGCTAGTTACGAAGAAAGCCACCTCGAAAATCCAACTTTTGTGTCTATTGAGGCAAAAAAACAAGTAACTGGGCCCCGATTTATCAAAACTGGTGTTTTTCACACAGATCTTGATGAGGGAACGGGGTGGAGAGCGAGTTGTTTGATTCATCAAGAGGCGTGTATGTGCGGTTCCATGTGAATTTGATGAGTGAAGGTCACCACTAGAGATGAGCGAACACAACGTTCGGTGTTTGGGTCGAACACTGACTTTCCCAGAAAGACAGAGTTCAGGTTCGGAGTTTGGGTGCCTTACATATGCTGATCACTCACACCAGCATCACGGTGCTAAGGTATGCTCATTGCTCAGCCCAGTGCGTTTGAACAGCTCGCACTAAAGGCTGCTTTTACATGCAACGACATCGCTAACGCGATGTCGTTGGGGGTCACAGAATTCGTGACGCACATCCGGCCTCATTAGCGATGTCATTGCGTGTGAAACGCATGAACGACCGTAACCAAGCAATTTTACTTACCTTATCGTTGATCGTTGACACGCTGTCCATTTCCCAAATATCGTTGCTGTAGCTGGACGCAGGTTGTTTGTCGTTCCTGCGGTAGCACACATCGCTACATGTGACACCGCAGGAATGAGAACAACCTCGTACCTGCGGCCGCCCGCAATGAGGAAGGAAGGAGGTGGGCAGAATGTTTGTTCCACTCATCTCCGCCCCTCCGATTCTATTGGACGGCCGCTTAGTGACGTCGTTTGTGACGCCGCACAAACCGCCCCCTTAGAAAGGAGGCGGTTAGCCAGCAACAGCGATGTCGATAGGCAGGTAAGTATGTGTGATGGGTGTAAGCGATGTTGTGCGCCACGGGCAGCGATTTGCCCATGACGCACAACCGATGGGGGCGGGTACGCACGCTAGCGATATCGATAGCGATATCGCTGCGTGTAAAGCGGCCTTTTGGGTAACAATAGTGTGATATTCACCAACCAAACTTCAATGGGTTCGATCATTTCTAGTCACCACAACTCATCCCCCGAACAGCTATGCCACTTTAATATGCACCATATATCCATTTTGAACATATTAAAGTATTAGTACTGGGAGATGACAATGTCAGCTGAAACCAGCACAGCAGAAAAAAACACTCCATAAATGATATTTAAGCAGGAGTTTGTTGGTCATAATAGAATAAATTTTATTAAATACAAGAAGACACATTAAAAAGACATGACAAAGCATAATTATGTGGTAAAACACCAATAAGACACACAAGAAAGGTAATGAGTAGAAAGACTGTCAATACTGAGGACTGCAAGGTCTATAAAGCAATACCTGGTAGTAAATCGCTCATCAAATGCAACAGTTCATAATGCCTACCAACAGGCATCACTATAGACATTAATGAGACAATGCAAAAAATAAATGGATGCACATACCCAATCAAAGTGCAAGTGCCAGCTCAAAGAGGGACAGATCCGGCCCTGATACAGGAACCCGACGCGCGTTTCGCATTTCTGTATTACTGCATAATCATCATGCATTGTACACTGTTACATTTAATGAGCGATTTACTACCAGGCATTGCTTTATAGACCTTGCAGTCCTCAGTATTGACAGTCTTTCTACCCACTACCTTTTTTCTGAGTCTTTTTGGTGTTTTTCCACATAGTTATGCTTTGTCATGTCTTTCAAATGTGTCTTTTTGTATTTAATACAATTTATTCTATTATGACCAACTCCTGGTTCTCCTGCTTAAAAAGTTATGCCACTTTGTTGGAACTGGGCAATAATGTGGCGAAAGCTCCAAAAGTCACAAAAACCTCAAATTGTGGAAAAATTTGATAAATACTCAAAGCTTTTTGTACTAGAATTCTGCCATAAAAGTTTTGATGAATCTGGACCTTTCTCTACTTGATCTGCAATATTATATGCAGACCTCATGCCATTATACTATACACTCTAAAATATGTTCTGGGTTTAAATATTATTATTTGGTAATAATTTTATAAAATCTTGAAATGTATACGATGTGATTCTGCTGAAAATAAGTAGCACCATGATTAGAATTTTGCAATTGTATCCTGGTCTGAGAATATACAGAAAGTTGGAATCTGTGCCCTGACATGCCTGACGTGAATACATTATCTCATTGTTATCTGTGAGACATTCTGTGCAGAACATGCTGGGTGGTACTGAAGGAACGTACGCTCAGGATACACAGCTCAGCATTGGAACGGTTTCAATAAATCAAAAACCTGAGAAAATCTCATCAGAGGAGACATGAAATGAACTCCAAAGAGACTTCATTATATTTTCTACTAATTTCATTTTCTTGGATCGTCTTGATTGTTGGTGAGGGACGCACGGATCCCCCAACTGTAACCTCAAGTTTTCATAAAAATAGTTATGTGAACATTTTATTTTTTGTTACACAAATACCTGTATGTAATGTAATATGGGCAGAATACTAAAATGTTTTGTCTCATACAAAAGAAGTCATTTAATATCACAGATGTGTTTTTAGGAGTCATATTTTTGTCAGTGGTATTGACTATATATGTCTTATATCCTACGTAACATTCCTATGCAGCTTACACTACAAGTGCTATGTGAACACATACCTTACATTATACATTATACCTATTACAACACATTACAATTCACATAATACATTTTACAAAAAGATGCATGACACAATTCAAATTGACATATAAATGGGTAAAGGGGGCCAGGTTGCTTGACATTATTAAAGGAAGGGGGCCAGGATGGGAGACATTATTAAAGGAAGGGGGCCAGGATGGGAGACATTATTAAAGAAAGGTGTCCAGGAAGGACCTTCTTTGGTATCTTCAGGGGTAGGAACACATGCCCGCCTTGGCCACCCTCTTAGGGCTTGTGCGCACGTAGCGTAATTTCATGCGTTTATGCTGAGTTTAGCACTGCAGCGTAAATGCATGCGTCCTGCGTCCCCAGCACAATCTATGTAGATTGTGCATAATCCGTGCGCACATTGCTTTATTGAACGCAGCGTTTTGAGTGTCAAAATTTTGACCCAAATCCGTGCGTTCATAAAAGCAGCAAGTCAATTCTTTCGTGCGCTTTGGATGCAGCTCCCACTCTGTCTATGGTGGGGGCAGCATCCCGAGCGATTTGCGTTCACCTACTTGCAGTTCTAAACGCACGTTTTGGGCTTAATTGATTTGACCAAAGTTGCCTTTTCTGAACTTTAGCGCTGAAAACGCATGCGTATTTACCGCGTTTTAGATGCGTTTTCAGTGCTTTTTACATGCTTTTTCACCTGCGTTTAGACAGATGGGTTTTGAATATCAAGACACTGCTTAATAAAGTTTAAAAAGTCAAACAGAATGAAAAAAGAGAAAAAAAAGGATCAAATCTATATTAATGGGAAAAATAACGAAAATAGATAATTATAGCAGTAATATACATTTTATCGCTAAAATAGCAATAAATGCATATTTTTCTTACATTTAATTGTCGGATTATGTGTGTGTGTGTGTAAAGGGACATATCAAATCATTATTTTGATGTCCAAAACGCATGTTTTCTGCACATAAAAAGCAGGTAAAATGCAGGAATTTGAAGGAATCTTGGTTTTTGCCATTTCTCATTGACTTCAATGTTACCAAAACGCACCCAAAATGGCAAAAACAATTGACATGCTGCTTCTTTGAATGCATGGTTTTTGCCACAAAATATGCAAATTAAACACAGCGTTTAAAAACGCAAAGTGCGGTCTGAAAATCCCCATTTTCCATTGACTTTGCTGGAAAATCAAAACGCATGCCTTTTGGCATGAAAAA
Source organism: Anomaloglossus baeobatrachus (assembly GCF_048569485.1). Classification (NCBI taxonomy): domain Eukaryota; kingdom Metazoa; phylum Chordata; class Amphibia; order Anura; family Aromobatidae; genus Anomaloglossus; species Anomaloglossus baeobatrachus. Next base: position 83,056,493 of record NC_134355.1, on the reverse strand, counting down.
GGTGCTTCTCAAAACGCACCTAAAAAGCAGCAGAAACGCAGGTGGAGACGCAAAGTGCGGTCTTAGCCTTATTCTGCTGAAACACTGCATCCATTATTCAGTGTTTCTGCAGCGATTTGGAGTGCACATGTGCTGTCAAATCGCTGCAGAAATTTCAGCATCTACGTGTGAACAAGCCCTTACAAAAGAATGAAAGTGCTCAATGTTTTTAAGGATAGGTTAAGACGACTGTATTTGAGTACCAAGTGCAATCCAACAAAATATCACATTGCACATTAGGCTATGTGCACATGTGGCGGGTTTTTTTTTTTTTGCTTTTTTTTTCCTGCTTTTGTCCTTTCTTATTTTAATCCATAAAAGCAAGGAAAAAGCATCCCAGCAAAAGCTAAGAGAACCGGGACTTGCTGTGCACACGCTGCTTCTTTTTTCCTTGCAGATTTTGTTGCTGAAAAAATTGTTCCTGTGTTTTTTTTTCTGCTTTTCTATATTCCACTGCAATGCTTTATCACTACAGTGGATTATATTGCAGCACTTTGCCTCACACACCGTGCATACAGCATGGTGTGTGAGACTCTCTGTAGCTCAGTAACCCGAGGTCGTCATGGTGACAACCCAGGGTTACCATGGCAGTGATCAGGTTCTTGTGATCGGATTACAGGAAACCGATCGCCAGGGAGAGATAAGCGATCCCTCTCCCTGCCTCCTGAATGCTGTGATCACATTATTTGGAGTATTCAGAGGGTTAAACTGATGGGAGCGGTGTGGGCAGTGAGAGCAAGGTCCCGGCTGTAACATCAGCCGGATACTCGGCAGCGATCACAGGAGTATAGCGCCTGAACCCCCAAAATCGCCATGACTAAAAAAAAATCACAAAAAAGCAGGAAAAAAATGCATCTGAAAAAACGCACAAACGCAATAAAAAATGCATGTTTTCTCAGCTGCATTTTTCCTGGCAAAACATGATTTCTATGTGCAGAAAAGAAGCACATAAAAAAAGCAACATGGGCACATAGCCTTATTCTATGGGGCCGTGCACAAGTCGAATTTATTTCCTCAGACCTAATCTATCCAAGAAAAAAAATCGCATCATGCACTAGTTGCTTCCATAAATCAGATTGTACTCAGCCATGCAAGTCAATAGGTCTGTGAAAGAATCGGACAGCACTCAGAGGACGCCAGGGACTGATAGAATGGAGAAGATAAGGAAGTTGGTTTTTTTCTATCTTCTCCACATCCAAGAAAATCGGGTCACACTGTGATCAAACTCTGATCAGATTGTGATTGACTTAAATTGATCCAATTTTCTGGGATAAGACCTAGCACCTAGCCTATGAACACTGGTTTTGGATTATTATCACCTGTAAATACGACAGCGAACAGCTGTGAAACGAGAAACTTGTGTTTCTTCTGATTACATATATTTTGTAGACCTTATCATTATCAGCAGCACATCTTTTTGTAGACAGAGGATGTGCTGCCGACACTAGTCAAACTGTTTGGGTACAGTTCCACTTTCGTACAGCTTCCGATGTGAGAGCATCGAAGCGATATGCCAATGACCTTCTGCTGTGAGCGTCAGCCAAGGGTCATTGGACTGGAATGCGATCTTGCAATCACTTCACAGGTGCGGGAAAGAGGGAGGGAGCACTTGCTCCTAATCTCCTTCGCTGCCTGTCTTTTTGTATATTGCACTGCACTAGGATTACATGCGAGTGCAGTGTGATGTTTCATATGCACCCATAGACTTGTATGGGAGTGCGTGAGCCAAGACTCGCTGACAAATGCAGCATGCTGTGATCCATTCTGCATGCCGCTAAGGCATGAGAAATCAATCACAGAACGACACTGCCCCATAGTATTGCAGTAGAGTGAGAGCAATCCGATGTTTTATTGGATTGCACTCGTCCATGCAAAATGCAAGTGGAACTGTACCCTTTAGCAAACAATTGTATTAATGAATATTTGTCCCCATACCATACCATACCATGTAAAAGAACCTTAAACCAGTGCTGCCAGTGCAAACCTTCCCTTACACTGCTAACCTCTAAATAGATATGACACAAATATACATTTTGGTCAGCACAGTGGTTCAAAGGGCTGTACAGGATTAGAAAAATATGAGTGGTCCTTTCCAAAAGCAGCGCCTCTACTGCTGGTTGTGTGGTATTACAGCTGATCTCTATTAACTTCAATGGAACTAAGCGGCAAAACTAGGCGACCCCCGCCCCCCCAAAGAAGCCCACGCGAAAAGTGCGTCAGGTTCCTGGAAGTACATGCCCTTTCAGAGGTATTATGTGTGAGTGTCTTTTTACATGGAGCTGAGTATATAGGACAGTATCATGTATGCGCACTTTGCTATGAGTGAGTCCCTAGCCCTGCATTTGATGACTTCCATTGCTTAACTGCTACTATACATATGCACTTTATTGCTGGGTTAGTGTCAATAGTGTCAATCTCTGTGCAATATATCTGCTCTTGCTGCTATTATGCATAGGCACTTTACACCCACTTCCCATTAATTCCATCTGTATTTGGGTGCTCCTCCCTTTTGTTAATCTTCACCAGCACTATATCTTTTACTCTTTATGTTGTGGTGTTATTATGTGTATGGTCATTTCATAAATAAAATCATTCTTTGTTTTTACCATGGTAGTTCTATGACTCTTTTTGATCTATAGGTTATATAGAATTTTTGGGTCTCTACAACATACTTTGGTTTTATAGTCCTTATTTAAGGTGGATTTTGATTTACTCTGTAGGTCATCATTATGTCCCCCTTTATGTTCAGATGTTGCTGATAAAAATAGGCAAAAGCTGCTGTGGCCAAGAGAGAAGCCATGTTTTTTTTTCCTTAATCCTAGTCAACCTCTTTAACCTTTTATTAACCTCCAAAGGTAAGATGAACACATCTAAAATACAGAACATAAGTCTTCTGACATCTCGCCTCTTTGTTAAATGAGGGTTTTTTTTACATTCTTCCCTCGGGCTCCAAAAAATTCTGATTTCTTCATATTTTTACATTGCGTTTTCCTGTTAAGACTAATCCATTCATTTACGTAAACCCAACTTAACCTCATAAATAGTTGAGATAATTTGCTTCTGTTCCTGACAGTACCTCCTGCACTGACTACTTGATCCCTGTCTACAACATGCCTGGGAGGCTTCTGACTCAATGGAAAGTGTGATCCTCGGAGACAGGTACAAACCTGTGGTGTTTGATAGACATTTATGGAAGTTCTATGGAAGTACAGTAATAAGAGGAAGTCATCGTTTAGGCTTATCCCGCAGGAACTGTCTGTATAGTGAAGAAGACTTAACCATGTGTCTGCCACAGACTCCTTAAACAGACCTGTGTCGGGGATGTGATTGGGGAATCTTTGGAAGAGCTCAGTGTTATTTTTCTTTTTCAAACGTAAGTGAACAGAAGTGACAGTGTATTCGACCTGGACTCCTAAAACCGGTGGAGTGGAACGAAAATATTATTTATAGCTAGTGTTATTTTATTATGTCTGGGGCAGCCATGCGGGACAAGGTTATAGACATATGATTTAAAACATAACATTGCCTAGGTGGTATTCTATCTAATATCCGCTTATCTCGTGGTGGAACGAAAAAATGCTAATATAACAAAGGGGATAGAAATGAAGGCGGATGTAAAGCAAATGAAAGGATGTAATTCGTTATCTTGTGCATGTGTCGTTTATTATTATTGTAAAGTATAATGGTCATTCATTGTAACTATAGACACGTTCAAATTCAGACATAAAAATCATTTCATGGTATATATGGAACTTGGAGCACACAACACCTCATGTATATTACGGTTGTTTATTGGGATACATTTCCATTTTTGTCAGGGGTTGTGTAGCGCCTTTCATTTCTACACCAGTTGTCGAGAGACTTTGCTGCACTCTGGAAAATTAAGGAGGATCTGTGAATAGAGATGAGCGAACCTAAAGTTCAATGTTTGAAGTTCGGGTTCAAGAAACCAACTTCCAAAAAACCAAAGTTTGGGCTCGAATTTCGAGTTGGTTACTTTTGCAAACCACTTATGTGAGCAGCACAGTGCTTGGGTATGATTGATGCTCAGCCCTGTGTGAGCCACGTGCAGTGTTTGAACGGCTCATACTCGTGGTAAAATCAGTCTTATCAGATCTAGTGTACACACACAAACCAAAAAGGGTGGAGCCACAAAATTCCCAATTACTGAATTCTATTGAGATTCGAATCAAATCAGGGTCAAAAAACAAACTTTTTTAAGGTTTGAATGTATCTGGCAAACCAAATTTCCAAATGTTCGCTCATCTCTAGTCGTGAACTGCCGAGCTGGCACTATGTATATGTCCTATTTGAATAGAAAAAGTTCACAATACTGGATGGTTGTGAGAGAGTTGCCTCTATCCTGGCCATGTGCTGCAGCTTCCCTCAGTGCCCGATGTGGAAATAAGTGGCACTGTTCACCTCTTTTAAAGTGAAACTGACAGCCGATACATGCTGCCCGATCCACCAGCAGCATATATCACACACTGGCTGCATGATTTCAACCGAGTATGTTTGACTCTGAAATCCTGCGGTGTTTTGGACAAAAAACAAAGTTTAATAGCCGCTGGGAGTCTAGGCAGATGGCGGGTCCTTGACAGCTTCTCCTCGCAATCTGCCAGTGATTGACAGATCTGTCCCTATGTGCTCGCATAGAAATAGATCTGTCAGTCCAGGGCAGTCGGTAGGGAGAAACCATTGGCGGCCTGCTTGCTCTACCAGTTTTTTAAGCGTCTCAGTCTCTGGCTTCTTTTTAGCAATGTTTTTCTTTGAAATACCGTAGTGATTCAGAGTAAAACTTATACAGCTGAAATCAAGAAACTAGCATCTTATACATGATGCCCATGGATGAGGTTCTTTTAAAACTTCTGCACAGAGCCATACTGTATAGCAGCATTCAGAGATGCTACAGATCCGTATTATCCTTTGTGCTACCCCATGAGGTGCCACATTGTCCCATAGAAAGAAAGGAAACTTTGGGTAGTTTGCGATGGTTATAAGTCACAATTTTTTGTATGGGGCCATTAATAGCCAAAATGTTTTCTTTGTTAACTGGATTAAGGAAATAAAGGTATTCACATTGGAGTTCGAAAAATTGTCTAGTGAATGTCTTCCATGTCCAAAATTCCTACTAGCGTTTCTAAATGTCATCAAAGGAGTTCCCAAAGTTTGGCTTCCATCTAAGAGCCAAAATGGGACATTAATATCTTATATGTCTTAATACTAAATGGCTTGCTGCAGGTTTTCCCCTTGGTGGATGCAGGGGTGTCCAGAACAATATGCAAGGGGTTATTTGTGTTAAGACATTGCTGTAGAGGACACTAGTTGTGCATCGTTGCCATCTTCAAAGTACATTTGCAGGTAGAGCCACTTTTTCACCCTGATGAATAGTATTGGTGGTTTCATCAGTTTAGTTATAATTGTATCTACCTCTGAAAAAAAATAAAGTATCTCTTTTGGTGCTTGATGATAATTTTTGCCCATATGTTTCAAAAAACATGTGATCACACATTTATGAAGAAGCTTGAGAATATAGTAAGGAAGCCAGAGTGGTGCGAGTTCATTCGTTTTCACCCTTTCATTAATAACAATAAATCTTTAAAAAATAATGGTAGGAGACTTGGTAGCTGTGTCTTGTATCGCTGATATATCTGATCACAAGTTAGATGTGTTGTAATTAAGAATTTGCAGGAGGAAAGTGCCAGATGTTTGCTCACCGGTGCTGCCTGTAGGCATCCACCATCCAGACTGTTATAGCACAGACGATCGCTGTTATAAATGTACAACCTGGATTTATATTATAAGTTCTGAATCAAAGAACAATTACCTCTACTCTTACTGTCTCAATGTTCTTCTGTACAAGGACGCATTTTATATACTGGAACTTGCTAAATAATTAATCATTTTTTTTAAGTAAGAAGATTGTCTAGTCCAGATAGCCACTTACTGAACCCCAAGCTAATCAGTGGAGGGGTAATGATACAGGCCAGCTTTGTTTCATCAGAGTGTACATCCACCATTTGCTTGGCTCTCAGCTTTGTGGGACAGTGGATCTGCTTTAACAAATGGATTACGGTTTATATCAATGTGTCCTTTACAAACAAGGGTCTTAAAGGTGCCCAATTTTGAGATGCTTCTCCTCAGCTCTTAAATTATATCATGATAGTTTTGAAGGGATAGTCATTCTTTGAGCTGTCCCTAGTTCACCATTTCCATGCAATCCCTAGTCATTTAATTTATACAGGAAATAACCAATTGGTAAGCATTTAACACTAGAAGTCCCAGAGAGGGGTCATTTAACATTTCTACCTTTGGAACCCAGAGATGGGTCGAATGACCTGAAGGATTTTAGCTAACTTCCTATAATCACCGTCTTTTGTTCTGTAATTAAGGCCATTACTGTCGCACCACAGGAGGTTGTTGTTTTCCATTGAGTTTAGCCATTTAGTTTCTAGTTAGTTCTATTCAGTTTGGACTAAGGGTCATTTGACCCTCTTTCGGGACTTCAGGGGGGAGCTCAAAATTTCTGGGGCTTCTAGTGCTAAGGCAGTAGAAGGTCCTCCTAATGGGTGACTGCCTAATAAAACTATCCTACATACCATCCCTGGCTAACATTCTATATTTCTATATCTTCCCTTCATCCAAGAAAATCAAGAATTGACTGTGTTATTAGTTTAAATTAGGTGACCAACGAGGAGTAGACAGACCATAAGAGCCGTGTCTGAGGATTCACAGCCTGATTAATTAAAACTAGTGCACATAAAGCAACACAAGCAATACATTCTGCTTCAGTGCCTCAATGTCAAGCAGCAGCTACAAAAGCAAACAAGATATTAGGTTGTATAAAAAGAGAGATTAGACCCTGTGATCCCAATGTATTGTTACCCCTCTATAAATCACATGTAAGGCCACATCTAGAATATGGGATCCAGTTTTGGGCTCCATATTTTAAAAATGATATTAAAAAGTTAGAGTCAGTTCAAAGCAACTAGATTATTGCAAGGAATGGAGGCCTCCCATATGATGAGAGGTGGAAAAATTTGGATTTGTTTAGCTTAGAAAAAAGACGTCTCAGAGGAGATCTCATTTATATGTATGAATACATGTGTGGTCAATATAAAGGACTGACACATGACTTATTCCTTCCAAAGGCAAAACTGAGAACAAGGGGCATACACTGCGAGTGGAAGAAAAGCGATTCCAGCAGCTAAATAGGAAAGGGTTCTTTACAGTTAGAGCAGTCAGACTGTGGAATCCCTACCACAACAGGTAGTAATGGCAGATACTATAACAGCTTTTAAAAAAGGGCTGGATGACTTCCTCAGTACACACTGTTGGTTGTAAATGATTTAGTGACAAAATGTATAATTGATGGAGGAAAGTTGAACTAGATGGACCTAAGTCTTTTTTTTCAACCTATGTAACTACGTATGTAGCCTTGTATCAACCAGCTGAAGTGCATTACAACTATACTGGCTGGAAAGAGGTTCAAGAGTCTGGACTCCCAGTCCACCTCTGGTGCTTCATATCTGAAATGGGTCTACGCAACACCTTTACGCATTTCTAGATACACAGTAAAGCTAGTTGTGACATAAAACAACCAGTAAACCATACTGGATGGTTTTGGAATCGATAATAGTATTGGGCATGGGCTCAGAAATACTTATTTTGGCCTTTCAGTGCACTTACAGGTGCCCTTCTCCCATCAATAGAAGGACACAACTTTAGCACTTACAACTTAAGGTGTGTAGACTACAAATATGTAGAAATTCATCTTTTCAGAACCACAATCGCAATCTTTCTTGAATGTCTACAATTTCTGCAATAGCTAACATTACAAATGAAACCTGCTGTGCTCCTGTAACACCGGACACCGCCAAAGAAACTCCTCATCCACACTCGCATCAGTTCACTTTGCATCTGTGGGTTTCTTGAGCAATCCCATATTTTCTGGCCTTTTTAAAACATTTATAGTCATCATTTTTCTTCCTTTCTCTGTTATTGCTTTGCAGACTCCTGACCTTTCTTCGTAGACTTGAGTTGCTCAGTATTCGATTAAAGCTAGCTGTCTAAAATGAGGGAGATTGCTCCGACACTAAAGCAACTAATTCTTGTACAAACAATATGACTTTCTCATAAGACCATTTTGATCAGATAAATTATTTTTTGACAAATGATCCAAAGTTAGGATTTTGCAAAAAGTTTGAAGGCATTTTTAGTATTAACATTTTTTTTATCATGCGTATTGCTTTTTATAGCATGATTTGCTATTGCTATGCTTTGTATGATTAGGTATTAAACCCAAAGATATTCCTTGGAAGAAATTGGGCTACCTTGTCCAATTATCAAAACCATAAACGCACAGCCTTCTCTAGTCTAAGGGCCACATTATCAGGAAGAGCCAATCCCGTGGGCCATAATAAAACTTAAAAGGGTTAACCATCTGAGAAATATATAGCTTATTGGATGTATTTGCTATAAATATTTGATAGGAGGAAATCCTGGAAGTGAAAGCAACACCTATCCAAATAATAGGGATCAGCTTTTCCCTTGTGTAAACTTCATATCATGCATGCATGCTAGTCTCTATACATTTGCTGAAACAGCCAAATGTTTCACTAGTCCTTATACTACAATGAAAATGGCTGCACTTTTGCATGTTCCTCCTTTCCAGAGTTCAACACAGAAGTCCGGAGTCTACTCTGGAACAAACTGCCTTCTATTCCAGCTAAATATTTCCTATTTTAACTCTTCAGTGTTATTGTGCATATTTGAGTCACTTGGCCTTGTTTTCATGGAGAAGATATTGCATATTGGCTGTAAATCTTCCTTGGAGACCACTTATATCCAGATATATCTTCAAACAGTAGATGGGTGTTCCTAGGTACCATTAGTTTCTGCCAATTTTGAGCTGATGGCAATGCTGGACAACTTAATATTTCAAAGAGAAGTAAGCATGATGTGTCTTTCATATGCTGCACTATGTTTCGTTGTCTGACCATCTATGGTCCTCGACTATGCTCATTTCTTAGTGTCTTCAATGCTGAGAAAAACAGGCAGATATCTATCCATGATGAAATATCATCAGGGAGGCATCTCATTGGATACAAGCATAAATCCACTGTCTTTTAGTTTAGGGTCCTCAATGTTACCCATTTCTTGATGTTTCTTCAATAGACCTTGAAATCTCGAAATCCTGGTTTGGTCTGCAATCTGCATAAGATATGTTCAGTACACCATAGAGCATTAAGAGTAGAGGTGAGCGTACCTGTGATTCGGTTTTCGAACTGAACAAAAAAATTTAAAAATCCAGGTTCGGGTTTTGGATGCTGTACGTGTGAACAAAACTCGCACGAGCAAAGCTGTGCTCAGGCACGCTTGGTGCTCAGCCCTGTGCGAGCCGATTGCAGTGTTTGAACGGCGCACACTGGGGGTAACAACAATCTGATCACATATAGTGTGCAACAAAAAAAAAGTTTGATAAATGCCCGTCCACCCTCCCCTGTAAGTGATTCAATTATTTCTGGCTGTATGTGGTGGAGACCTAAACTGTCAATCAGTGACTTGACCCGGAGTTCAGGTCAAGCTCGAGGCTGTGGAGGCTAGGCTTCTTTGCTGCTGTAACATGTAAGTGTAACATGTAACACTACTGAAGTAGTGGTGTGTATTACTAATGGGATCATAAGATCGCATGTTCAAATGTTCAAGGTTTTCTTGTGGGAGTAATAGACGTAAAAAGCAAAAGCAAAAAATGTAAAAAACATCAAAGTGGTTGTTTGTGTTTGATTTATAGAGGAAAATACTTTGAAGCTCGAAAAATTTGAGACACGTGTTACATTGTCACACCAGGCAGCTAACGCAGCCAAAATGGGCAAAGCTGGGGTGGGACAGGGCAGTGTAACAGCGACCCAACTAATTCATTGCCAGACATAGCGTACGTTACACCGGAAATCTCTTTACACCAATTGTAAAATGCGTCTGATTCTTTATGTAATGTGAACCCATTAATGAATCTATTTTTTTACTCCACAAGGTGAATCTTAATGAGAGGTTTTTTTAAAAAAAAAATATTAAAAATACTCTTCGCAAAATTGCAGCTTTTCACATAAGAAATGATTCAATGTAGAAAAAAAATAAACACACCTTAAAAACATTACATGTAATAAAACAACCATATATTTAATAGTATATATTTCAACACTGTGTTATTATATACCATTTTCTAATCTTCAAAGCGCAGGATAGATAAATAAGTTATTTATACCCCGAAACTCTCTCACCGACCAATACTACTCATCCAGAAAAAAAAAAACAACAGAGCCTTCATCCAGCTATGACTGTTGATGAAATGATAAAAAAATACTATAGCTTCTGAAATGTGACAATTAATAAAATCAACAACAAAAATTGGAGTAACACATGCACTGAAAATTTTTTAGTTTTTATTCAAAAAATACAGAAATAAATCAAGTATAGACAGCAATAATGTGGATAAGGTTTTTACATAGAGGAAATGTCAGACATAAATCTCGCTTGTAGGGGAGGGGAATCTAGGGAGGAAATAAACTCATCCAAACCATGGGATAGAGGGTAAGCGATATAAGCAAGACACTAAGTGAGAGGTAACATCAATTAGATTATTCCAATATGTATTCATATTGTAGTAAAGAGACATAAAAAATCCCACGCAATAAATATACAAAGAATCACAACATAAGCTTACCCATGGTGGATGAGGGAAGTCCTCCCAGTGACCCCTAGCAACCCAATGCGCATTTCGCCTGGTGGCTTTCTCAAGGAAATGTGCCACCACATTCTGCATTGTTGCATTGTCAAACAGGCTCAAAATTGCCATGTCCTTAAAGGGTTAATAAAAAAAAAGAAAACTACCCCAAAAAATGTTTGCGAACAAAAAAAGATTGTTTCTTTCTGTGAAAAATATATAATAAAATAAAAAAGACAGATTTGTAGAATACGTAACAATTTTTTTAAAAATTAATGTATCAAATTTATTGTAAGTAACTCTATAACGCGGATTATATTTTCACGTATATACGGTTTTTATAGATAACACATTTTTTTTGCCTATGTAGGACCTTTACTAAAGGTGCTATATATCTTGTGAAGCTGGAATAGACAAACCTATTAGAGAAAATGAACCATAAAACTTCACATCTATGTAGATGCAAGAGAAACATAGATAATAGGTTTTGATTTATGGGTCTGAGTTGGTGATATACATGCTCTAGCCGTAGAGACTCAATCAAAATGGCAGATCCAGCGGACTGAGACATAGGTTGTTTGGGGTTCTTTGGGACAAGAGCTGAGAAACCACAGCCCAGAACAACAGCAATAATATAAAATAACATTTTTGTGACCTATTGAAATCTGTTTACTGTAATATAAAGCATGGCTGAACGCTGTATTATGTGTCTATTCTTTTTTTCCAATATCGGTATACAATTTTATGATTGTACAAGAAAAGCAAAATCTTGGTAAAACTATAACTATAGTCACTGGTTGAGCATTAGCAGCCATATTAAAATAATATTTTAATTATGTATACCTGTACATCGCTACCTCTATATCATAGCTGTTGCTATTTACTTCCCAACTGCTCCTGCCATTAAAATCAATTAGAATTCTTTGAATTGGAGTTTTCATTCGTAGTAGTACAACGCAGTACAAGAGTCATGGGATAACAGACGCCCATTACAACCTTAAACCATAAATAAAAAACGACAACTAGAACTTGGCATAAAGGCCACGGTTTTTATTTAGGGTTAACCAATTAATAAATAATAGTCATTCAGAAAACAATATAGTAATATGTAGATATAAATAGTACCATTCTATATTAAAAATCATATATATCCACCCAGCATTGGCTGGGTGACCAATCCTCAAACCAAAAACCGCGACAGTCATAAATTATAGCTCAATAGGGATTGGATGGCAGGTAACTTCTCTGATGGAATCTTCCAGAAGACAGCCCAACAACCGCAATTCAGGGATTTAAATACACAACTGTTACCCGTCTAAACATGACCTTTGCCAATCACTTCTGTCGGAGAGTCTGTTTTCTCATGTGATCAACTAAAGAAAAATCTAAAAGGTTACATAGTTACATAGGTTGAAAAAAGGTCTAGGTCCATCTAGTTCAACCTTCCTCCACCAATTCTACATTTTGTCCCTAAGTCACTTATAACCAACAATGTTGTGTACTGAGGAAATCATCCAGCCCTTTTTTAAAAGCTGTTATAGTATCTGCCATTACTACCTCTTGTGGTAGGGCATTCCACAGCCTGACTGCTCTAACTGTAAAGAACCCTTTCCTATTTAGCTGCCAGTATCGCTTTTCTTCCACTCGCAGTGAGAGCCCCCTGCTCCTTAGTATTGTCTTTCGAAGAAATAAGTCATGTGCCAGTCCTTTATATTGACCACACATGTATTTATACATATAAATGAGATCTCCTCTGAGACGTCTTTTTTCTAAGCTAAACATAGCTAACTTTTTCAAGGTTGAATTAACACTTCTTTACAAAGCTTGGGATTTGGAAGGTACCAAATAAGGGTATGTGCGCACGTTGCTTTTTACCTGCTTTTTACCTGCTTTTTTGCTGCTTTTTCTTCTGCGCTGTTTAATGCCAAAATGGATGTGTTCTTCTATTCAAGCAAAGTCTATGGGAATTTGGGTTTCTTGTTCACACTATGTTGTTCAAAATGCTGCCTTTTTGTGGCAGAACTTTGGTCAAAAACTCAGCTTTGCAGTGCAAAACCCAAATGGCAAAAACAATTGACATGTTGCTTCTTTGAAAAGCTGAGTTTTTGACCAAAGTTCTGCCACAAAAAGGCAGCATTTTGAACAACATAGTGTGAACAAGAAACCCAAATTCCCATAGACTTTGCTTGAATAGAAGAACACATCCATTTTGGCATTAAACAGCGCAGAAGAAAAAGCAGCAAAAAAGCAGGTAAAAAGCAGGTAAAAAGCAACGTGCGCACATACCCTAAAAGTAAAGTAAATAAAGAAGGAAGAAAGTAAATCAGAGGATGAGGAAGAACAGTAAAGAAAAATAAAAGAGCAGATAAATAATAAATGAGCCAAAAGAGAAGATGGAGAGATAGGGCGACATGATCCCATGTGCCTCCTTTACTACGTGTTCCAGGGGCTTAACATGCCCTCATCACTCCGGCAATAGTCCAAATAGCCACAGATGTCACGGCCATAATAAAAGTAATATGTCCTGGAGTAAGAGACATGGAGAGAGGAGATCATACGACAAAGCAGTAGTGATTGGGTATATGATGTTACACAGGGTCAAAAACATGCTGATTGGCAAGTTTCCTTACATTCAAAATGGCCGGCTATATTTGCAACCTCCTGCCATCAATTACAATAGCAAAAGAAGACTGTTGCAGATTGTTGCTCCAACAAGTGAGTTACATGTAGCTCCTATCAGGATTTATGTACAGGCATTTAGTCTACAGCCAGATGGTGTGTGTGTGTGTGTGTGTGTGTGTGTGTGTGTTGATCTCACAATCATCTGATACTCTTTTCCACTTTACTCCTCTCATACTGTCTGCTGCCAACCTAAACAGTGTAAGCACAGAGGCAGAGGAAGTAAATGACTGCTATATATATATATATAATCTATTACTGCGGGATCAGACTACACACAGGGTTTGTTTGTAGTCTGTAACTATGGAGATATATATGTCTAAAATAGGTGTATCTAGTATATTTCCAAAGTTTTAGGCTTATTCGCATTTCAAAGTTTTGGCCATCATTTTCCAAAAAGCTGTGATTTTGCCATGACTTTTCAAACTTGCCACAAAAAAAGCCCTTTCAATTATTAGGGTCAAATGTACAGTTCTCACAACTATATCATATACACATATTTGTCTTTTATACCCTCCCATAAATTTTACCTCTCCAGTGCCATGTGCAATGGTAACTACCATGTTTCCCCGAAAATAAGCCCTAGCAGGGATTTTCAGCATTTTCAGAGCAAGGTTTAAATATAAGCCCTACCCTGAAAATAAGCCTTAGTTGTAGTTCAATCATGAAGTGTCCTTGCAGCTTAAAACGTTAAAGAATACTGCAAGACACTTTATTATAGACAGCAGACACCCCCAGAAAAGAAAAGAAAGAAGAGAGAAGACCCCGCAATCATACTCACCAGATGCTGAACGGGAGGACGTGCAGTGGAACACACACCCAAAAACATCAGATCGCACACTCACACACATCAGATTGCACACCCACACCCATCAGATCGCACACACTGTAACATCAGACCATACACCCACACACATCAGATGGCACACCCACACACATCAGATCGCACACTCACACACATCAGATCGTGCACCCACACTCACCACATCCAGCAATATCAATTGCTTCCGGCAGGCAGAGAATTGTGCGATGCAGTGCAGTGGAGCGTGAGGAACTGCGGAAGGAATGGTTACTGGACTTGCTGCTGGAACACAGCGATGCATTCCAGTCACAGGTCCTGTATGTGTTCCACCCGCAGGTCCTTGTGCTCCACTGTACTGCGTTCCACAATTCTCTGCCGGCTGGAAACAATCAATATCGCTGGATGTGGTGAGTGTGGGTGTGCGATCTGATGTGTGATTGTGTGTGTGGAAGATATGATGTGTGTATGAGTGTGCATGAGTGTGTGTGTCAGCCAGAAGCAGGGGATGACAGTAAGCAGCATACCTGCTAGGAGCGCCCGCCGAGCCATGCAGATGTCTGAATCTGGGAAGTATGAGTCTCCTGGGAAGAGGAATCTGCATTTTTAGAAGAGTAAACTTTCCCCCAACCATGGTTCCCCAAGAATAAGCCCTACCCTAAAAATAAGTGCATTTTCAGGGGCAAAAAAAAGTTATACGGCAGTGTCGTACATTCTGGGAAACATGATAAAACCACGATTAGCTTTGGACCCATTGCCGGGAGCACTAGGGCCCCCTTGTGTATACAAATTTAATATATAATGCTTAATTTTGGTCGAGCGCTTTTTTTGTTCTCTATAACAACGCCTCAGGGACAACGATCCAGTTGGCAGTCAGAAGTCGGAATTGCACAATTGACTACTCTCCAGATTATCACTTGGCCGACGCAACATACACATTAGACTGTTGGCCGAACTCATTGATACCAATGGGATCAGCCAACATTAGTCTGGGAGCCTTAACATTGCCATTTTCACTGCCAGACAGCTGTTTAATATGGTATCATTGACTAACCCCACTAGCAGATATAAAGTGCAGAGATATAGAGAGGGAAAAAACATTTAAATAAATGTATCTTGTATTTAGTAGGGAACACCACTAAACCACCGAGTCCTAACTCAATATAAAATCTTCGTATTTTGAATTTATTGTTGCCACTGATGAGATTTATGAGAGGGCACACACTGGATGATTCAGTGCAGAAGTTAATGGCTTGCTCAGCATCAAAGAGAAGATCTGACATATTGAATAAGAAATGCATAGAGGCACTTAGGAGAATTTCAGACCCATAACTGTGCATTTCATGGATCACCCAAAACAGATGTTTGAAATAAGATACCTCTTTCTGTCTTCTTCTTAGTCTCCACTTAAAAAAAAAAAAGTTCAAATTCAATCCATCATCTCCGAGGAGTCTCTGGCATTTCATAGGAATATATAATACACTTCTGATGAAACAGCCATTCCAGACGTAATTGTGTAAATAAGTACAATGAGGCTATATCTGGAATCAAGAGGTGTATGACGTTTTCCTCTCGGCATGAATGTTGAGTGTCAAGTTTTAATAAGTGGTCTGTCAGAATGGAGTGCATGATTTTATTCCCTATTGCTTATATAGTGCCAATATATTTTTCAGCTCTGTCCAGAGATTAGTCAGGCACAAACTAGAGCCAACTTCTTAAAGGACCCCTCCCATGTATTTTTTTTATTTTTATAAACGTATGTATACTGTAATAGCCAAAAGTGTTGGCACCCTTGAAATTGTTCCAGAAAATGAAGTATTTATTGCAATTGCACATATTTTGTTGGACACGTGTTTATTTCCTTTGTGTGTATTGGAACAACACAAAAAAAGAGAGTAATAAAAGCAAATTAGACATAATTTGACAAAAAATCCCAAAAATGTGATGCTC
The DNA here is from genome assembly GCF_048569485.1 of Anomaloglossus baeobatrachus. Taxonomy (NCBI): domain Eukaryota; kingdom Metazoa; phylum Chordata; class Amphibia; order Anura; family Aromobatidae; genus Anomaloglossus; species Anomaloglossus baeobatrachus. Next base: position 83,040,303 of record NC_134355.1, on the reverse strand, counting down.
GTTCATACTGACCTGTGACAAGTAGCGGGTGTGGGCAATATGAAAATCACACCTGAAACCAGATAAAAAGGGGTGAAGTTGACTCAGTCTTTGCATTGGGTATCTGTCAATGCCATTCTAAGTATGCAGAATAGAAAGAGGAAAAGAGAACTGTATGAGGACTTGAGAACCAAAATTGTTGATAAATATCATTAATTTCAAGGTTACAAGTCTATACCCCAGAGATCTTGATGTTCCTTTATCCATGGTGCAAAACATAATCAAGAAGTTTACAACCCATGGCACTGTAGCTAATTTTCCTGGTCATGGACAGCACAAAAGAAATTGATGAAAGGTTCCAACACACGATGGTCTGATTGGTGAATAAGCAGCCCCAATCAAGTTGCATAGAAATTCAAGCTGTCCTGCAAGTTTAGGTTGCTTCAGTGTCAACATGAACTATCCTTCAACATTTCAATGAAATTAAATGCTATGGTTGGAGTCCCAGGAGGACTCCATCGCTGACAGAGAGACAAAAAAAGCTAGACTGCAGTTTGTCAAAATGTACATAAGTCAAAATCAATCTGGAAATGTATCTTGTGGACAGATGAGACCAAGATAGAGCTTTCTGGTAAAGCACATCATTCTCCTGTTTACTGAATTGGAATGGGGCCTACAAAGAAAAGAACACAGTGCCTACAGTCAAATATGGTGGAGGTCCAAAGATGTTTTGGGGTTATTTTGCTGCCTCTGGCACTGGGTACCTTAATGGTGTGCAAGGCTTCATGAAATCTTACCAAAGGATTATGGGTTGCAATAGAGTACCCAGTGTCAGAAAGCTGGGTTTGCATCCTAGGTCATGGGTCTTCCAACAGGACAATGACCCCAAACATACTTTACGACGCACCCAGATATCGATGGAAACAAAGCGCTGGAGAGTTCTGAAGTGGCCAGTAATGAGTCTGGATCTAAATCCTATTGAACACCTGTAGAAGTTTGCAAAAGAAGGGTGGTCCAAATTTCTACTTGAGCGGTGTAAGAAGCTTATTGATGGTTATAGGAATTGATTGACTGTAGTTACTTACTGCAAAGAGTATGGAACTAAATATTAAGTTAAGGGCCAATATTTTAGTCCAGCCAACTTTTGGAGTTTTATGTGAAATTATGTCCAATTTGTCATTTTTACTGTTGGGGTTTTTTTTTTGCATACAAACAATGAAAATAAACACGTATATATCAAAACATGTGTAATTGCAGTCATTTTGTGGGAGAAATACTTTATTTTCTGTAAGAATTTTAAGGGTGCCAACACATTCAGCCATAACTAAATACATATACAGTGGAAGCTTGGATCTCGAGCATAATTGGTTCCGGGAGTCTGCTCCTAAACCAAGTTACTCTTATATCAAAGCAAATTTTCCCATAAGAAATAATTTAATTGCAGACAATTCGTTCCACAACCCAAAAATATTTGCTGTATTTATACAAACTTATTACAGTAATACAAAATAATGTCCTATATTCATATAAAGTTATTACAGTACACTAATACAAGATACTGTACAGTACAGTAAAATATCAATTAAAACAAATTAAATTGCACATTAGCTTACAATAAAATTGTTGCTGTGCGAGGGGTACAGTATAAGCAATGTGCTGTACTGGTTAGCTGAAAGAAAGTACAATACTTTATCCACAAATGCAAATTAATAGACATGCTGTATAGTATATACTGTACTATGGTATACTGCATACAGTACATATGGACAGAAAGTTACCTCCAGAGCAGGTCAGAGCACGGTGAAAGGACAGAACATGAAGTGTGCATGGTGGGAATTTGCTCTTATTGCAAAGCATTGCTCTTAAACCAAGTTACAAATTTGTAAAAAGCTTTGCTTGTCTTGCAAAACGCTCTCAAACCAAGTTACTCTTAATCCAAGGTTCCGCTGTATACAGCTCTGGCAAAAAAATAAGAGACCACTGCAAAATTTTCAGTTTTTCTGATTTTTCTCTTTATAGGTATATTTTTGAGTAAAATGTAAATTGCTCTTTTATTCTATAAACTACTGATAACATGTCTCTGAATTTCCAAGCAATACATTTTGTCTTTATTTCCTGAAAATGAGAAATGGTCAAAATAACAAAAAAATGCACAGTGCTTTCACACCTCAAATAATGCAAAGAAAACAAGGTCATAATCATTTAGAGACAACAATACTAATGGTTTAACTCAGGAAGAGTAATTTTCTGTTTTATTGCTTCTATTTAAGATTGACGATATCATGATTTATGGCTGTAAGTCTATAAGATCATGGTTAACATAGTTATTGAAGAAACCGCCTCATACACTTATACTGGGGCCACTAGATGAAACTAAAATAATGGTGCTGCCAAGTAAGACAAATCCACTAGTCATTATCTGCATTATTGAAATACTCCGAGCACTTATATTAATTATTATGTGCTATGTGGCTCTCAAGTAGGGAATTAAATGTGAGTTTTTGAAGGACTTATGTTACAGCCGTATTGTGCTAAACAACTGCCCGCACACTAGCCTGGCGTAGAAGAAAGACGGCTCAGTATTGAATTACCCGGACAAGAAGATACAGATATATGATAAGGATGTCTGATATGAATATAATCCGTAATTATACTGTGTTTCCTACGACATGGAGGTTAAGCGCCTTCCCACAGATACATTCACCGATCAGCTGCCCTCTTCACCTTTCACTATCTATTTTGGCACGGGAAACAGAGGTCTGTTTTAAAATGATTTAGACGGGTCAATTACTTGATAAGGAAGTTCATTAGAATCAATCTAATCAAGATTTCAGGCTGTCTCTGAAAGACAGAAATCATTAGTGTGTGGTTGCTAATGAGGATTAAAGGTGGTAGACCAAAAGTGCAGCATTGATTAAGGAAGATTCGGCCGAAAATACAGGTTAATGTTTTATTTCCCGTTCATGGGTTATTGGAAGGGGGAATGCAAATCACCTGTAACAGGTAAAGAATTATCTTGGGTTAAAATTTAGATTTAATAAAAAACCAAAAAACAAGACGTTGCGTACTGATAACACATTTACTCCACTGCACTTATTGCATTTATGTATTAAAGGGAACATGTCAGGGGCAATATGCACCCAGATCCACGAGCAGTTCTGGGTGTATATCGCTAATCTCTGCCTAACCGTCCCTGTATACACTAGCATAGATAAAGAGATCTATAGTAAAAGTATTTCTAAAGATCCTTTATCATATGCTAATGAGCGAGCGGACTAGTCCCAAGGGTGTTAGTTCCCCGGCCAATCACCCCTCATTAGCACCCCTCATTGCATTTATGTATTAAAGGGAACCTGTCAGGGGCAATATGCACCCAGATCCAGGAGCAGTTCTGGGTGTATATCGCTAATCCCTGCCTAACCGTCCCTGTATACACTAGCATAGATAAAGAGATCTATAGTAAAAGTATTTCTAAAGATCCTTTATCATATGCTAATGAGCGAGCGGACTAGTCCCAAGGGTGTTAGTTCCCCTGCCAGTCACCCCTCATTAGCATGTTAGTACAACCCTGTGGGTGTGCTATCATGCTAATGCATATGCAGCGTCACAGGATGACCTCACTCACCTGTCCGCCGCCATCACTAGATTTTGGGTCAGTGCGCATGACCCTGGAGTTTGGGATTGAAGCCGTGAAGCCATGAAGCGTACACCCGGCTTCATAGTGCGCATGACCCAAACTCCGGGGTCATGTGCACTGAGTCAAAATCACCCATCGGACGCTATGGCGGCGGAGAGGTGAGTGAGATCATCCTATGATGCTGCATTTTCATTAGCATGTTAATATGCCCCTGTGGGCGTGCTAATATACTAATGAGGGGTGACTGAACAGGGAACTTATGCCCAGGGGACTAGTGCCCTCGCACATTAGCATACGGTAAAAGATCTTTAGAAATACTTTTTCTAAAGATCTCTTTGTCTGTGCTGTTAGATACAGGAACAGTTAGGCAGGTATTAGCAATATGCACCCAGAACTGCCTGTGGTTCTGGGTGCATATTGGACCTGACAGGATCCCTTTAATTCATTAAAGGGGTTTTCCCATTTACAAAGCTAATTTTAATCATTAAATCTTGGAATAATAATAATTTCCACAATCGGATGTGTTAAAAAAAATGTTCCTGTGCTGAGATAATCTTATGTATGTGTCCCTGCTATGTACTGTGTAATGGCCGTGTCTGACCGTACAGGGACATGGTGTGATCATACCACATCTCCTGGGCAGGGGAGGAAGTAAAAAAGTATACCACATTACAGCATGGGATCACAAATTATTCTTTCTTTGTGATAAAACATTTCTTAAAAACAAACAGGGAAATGTTTTACCTCACAAAAAGAATCAGCTGTGATTCCATGCTGTAATGTCTGCATGCTCTTTTCCTTCTTCCCCTGCCCGGAGATGTGGTATGATCAGATGCATATCCCTGTATGGCCAGACACGGTCATTACACAGTACACAGGGTCATACTGTGTATATATAAGATGATCTCAGCACAGGAACTTTTTTTTTAAACTCATCCAATTGTATTAATTATTATTATTATTCCAAGATCTATTGATTGAAATAATCTTTAAAATTAACTTTGTTTGTTGGAAAACCCCTTTTTAAAGTGGATGCTTCATGATGAAATATTCCCTATAAGTGTCCACTTATTTTTAGAAAAATAGTCAATCTTGAGAGTTTCCAGTGGTTGAGAAAACCGTTGTAACAATAAATATTGGAGCAGTTCATAGATAAGAGCATGACATTTTTTTGGCCCCTGATTGGGGTCTAGTCTAGGTTTGTGATACCCCTACAAGTTCTGAGGGGCACATTCCTTAATTGTTGTAGAAAGCAGTAGTGTAACTAGAGTCTGTGGGGCCCTGTTGCAAAATGTGGACCTCCACCCCCTCTTGCATGTTGGTCAGATGTATTTGCCCTTGCAACTTTCTAAATCCTATAAAGACATATGTGTTGCTTCCTACCTCTTTATGTAGTAATGTCCCCCATCCTGGTACCCTTCCAGGTATATATGTTTCGCATTCTGGACCACTATTCTGTATTTATGTGTCCCATCCTGGGCCACTTCCAGGTATATATGTCCCCCACCATGGACCCCTTCTAAGTCAATATGCCCCCTATCCTGGTATATATGTCAGTATATATTTCCTTCATTCTGGGCCCCTTCCGGATATATACCCCACTTTCTGCCATTGTTCTCTACTGCATAAAGCAACTGGTTTAGTTTGGAAAGTGATAATGTTTTGCGGTTAAAAAAAAATACTTTTCCAATTTTATTAGAAAAATCATAGTGGAATAAAATTGTGCCAATAACAGGCTTGTTGTTTAAACCTTTGCCTTAAGGGATACTTTGCACACTACGACATCGCAGGTGCGATGTCGGTGGGGTCAAATCGAAAGTGACGCACATCCGGCGTCGCTGTCGATATCAGAGTGTGTAAATCGTTTTTGATACGATTAACGAGCGCAAAAGCGTCGTAATCGTATCATCGGTCATTTCCATAATTTCTGAAGGACCGATGTTACAATGTTGTTCCTTGTTCCTGCGGCAGCACACATCGCTGTGTGTGAAGCCGCAGGAGCGAGGAACATCTCCTACCTGCGTCCTGCGGCTCACGCTGGCTATGCGGAAGGAAGGAGGTGGGCGGGATGTTACGTCCCGCTCATCTCCACCCCTCGGCTTCTATTGGCCGCCTGCCGTGTGATGTCGCTGTGATGCCGCACGACCCGCCCCCTTAGGAAGGAGGCAGGTCGCCAGCCAGAGCGACATCGCAGGGCAGGTAAGTCCATGTGAAGCTACCGTAGCGATAATGTTCGCTACGGCAGCTATCACAAGATATCGCAGTTGAGATGGGGGCGGGGACTATCGCGCTCGGCATCGCAAGCATCGGCTTGCGATGTCGTAGTGTGCAAAGTACACCTAAGTTTGGTACCTTGACTTGAGATGAGTGGACCCGTTAAAATTCGGTTCGGCTGGCTCAGCCGGACTTTAGATAAAGTTTGGTTCTGGACCCGGACTTGACCTGAACCCCAATAGAAGTCACTGATTGGACAGTTTGGCTCTCTGTCCACATGTAGCCAACCATAAACAGAACATTTCCGGGGAAGGGTGGAGGTCGCTTTTTCAATTCTTTTTTTTGGGGGGGGGTGTAGACTAAATCCGATAACAATAATAACCAGCTAGTTTACCCAAGCACAGCAATGCTCGAGCCAGTGGTTTGCATATGTAACGAACCGAACTCCGAACTCAAACACTGATTGTTTTGGTAAAGTCTGTGTTCGGTACGAAAACCAAACTTTACTTTTCAGGTTCGCTCATCTCTAATCTTGACTATAAACAAGTGGTGTAGCTCAAATCATGTGTCATAAGCAAAAATTGGAGTTTGTCTACAGGGTTTTGTTTTTGTAGTCTGTTGCATTATAGATACATAAATCTTTAAGATGGTTGTTTCCAAAAATATTACGTCACTTTTGAGATGTTTGCTATTTTTTTTTAATTTATTATTGGTTACAAGGGTGATCATACCATCTGACCTTTCTCTGACATACCCAGTTTGATATTCTCTTATTTTGCCCTTTGACGTGTTACTGTAATTAGAGATAGCTTTATTCACTTTTCTTTCCATATTCTATTTGCAGATGCAGCGTCTTTCCTCCAACTGAAGCATCAATAACTGCATTTAAAAGAAATAATTTATAAAAAAAAATGTAAACTTTACTAGTTAGAAAACTAGAGATCAGGAAGATCAAATAGACATTGCTAACTTTGAACTGTCTTTTTAAACTGCATATTTATATAAGTTCCTTAAGACAGGATATTTACACAGTAGGTCAGAAAGTCTTTTTAAAGAAATTCATTAAAAACAAACGTCCTAATAGATGTGATGCTGTTTGGATCATCCAAGTCTGAAAATAAAATCTGTGCCTTCTATGAACAGAAATAGATTTTTGCCAAAATTTGAGTTATTTTCTGTTTCAAGTTTTTGAGAAGTTTGTTTCTCTCTCCCCCCCTCTCTCTCTCTCTATCCGTCTCTCTCTTTCTCTCTCTCTATCCATCTCTCTCTCTATCCATCTCTCTCTCTATCCATCTCTCTCTCTATCCGTTTCTCTCTTTCTCTCTCTCTATCCGTCTCTCTCTCTCTCTATCCGTCTCTCTATCCTTCTCTCTCTATCCGTCTCTCTCTTTCTCTCTCTAGCCATCTCTCTCTCTCTATCCTTCTCTCTCTCTATCCGTTTCTCTCTTTCTCTCTTTATCCGTCTCTCTCTCTCTATCCGTCTCTCTCTCTATCCGTCTCTCTTTCTCTCTCTCTATCCATCTCTCTCTATCCGTCTCTCTATCCGTCTCACTCTCTATCCATCTCTCTTTCTCTCTCTCTATCCGTCTCTCTCTCTATCCGTCTCTCTCTCTATCCGTCTCGCTCTCTATCCATCTCTCTTTCTCTCTCTCTATCCGTCTCTCTCTCTATCCGTCTCTCTCTCTATCCATTTCTCTCTTTCTCTCTCTCTATCCGTCTCTCTATCCTTCTCTCTCTCTATCCGTCTCTCTCTATCCGTCTCTCTCTTTCTCTCTCTCTATCCATCTCTCTTTCTCTCTATCCTTCTCTCTCTCTCTCTCTCTATCCGTCTCTCTCTATCCGTTTCTCTCTCTCTCTATCCGTCTCTCTCTCTATCCATCTCTCTCTCTCTATCCGTCTCTCTCTTTCTCTCTCTCTATCCGTCTCTCTCTATCCATCTCTCTCTCTCTATCCGTTTCTCTCTTTCTCTCTCTCTCTATCTGTCTCTCTATCCTTCTCTCTCTCTATCCGTCTCTCTCTACCCTTCTCTCTCTCTCCGTCTTTCTCGCGCTATCCGTTTCTCTCTCTCTCTCTCTATCCGTCTCTCTCTCTCTATCCATCTCTCTTTCTACCTCTCTATCCGTCTCTCTCTCTCTTTATCGGTCTCTCTCTCTCTATCCGTCTCTCTCTATTTATCTCTCTGTCTCTCTCTGTCCGTCTCTCTATCCGTCTCTCTGTCTCTCTCTCTCCTGGTAAACAACACCTACATTTCCAAGTTTTGACAAATGCAGTTTAGACCCTTAAGGACCTATGACTTACTACGGCCATCATAAGTCATGCCTTGGACTTTGATGTGGGCTCGCTAAATTTTTTCAGCCTTCATCTGCTTCTAACCTGTTAAAGGCTACTGTCAATCTCTTGACAACAGCACTGAAAGTGCGCCAGCGGGGGTGGAGACACTGTTCTGATCCCTCATTGTTGCGATCTCGGAACGCCAATGTGTTGTCAGGACAACAGGGGTCTGCTGAAGACCCCTATCTCAGACATATCAGCACATGGCCAACGTTTGTAGGAGACTGTGATTTCTTCTATATACAGCAACGCTGTGGCACTGCTGTATATAGAACAACTGATCAATTCAATTCCCTAAAGCAACTATTAAATACAATAAAAAGTTTAATTAAAAAAAAAAGGAAAACATATAAAAGTTAAAATCACTAGCCACATTAAATTTAAGAAATATTTTTTTACATATTTGGTATTGCTATATTCATAAAAGTCTGATCTATCAAAATATGAAATAAATTATTCCAATTTGTAAACAGTATAACAAGAAAAACATTTGAAACGCCAGAATTGTAGTTTTTCGGATGCCGAAACAAAAGAATAAAATGTAATAACATTGCATATACCCCAAAATAATATCGATAAAACAATGCCTTGGGGTGTAATAAACAAGTCCTCACACCACTCCATATCCTAGAAATTTAAAACATTACGGCTTTCGGAAAGTCACTGCATAAGCAAGATTTATTTATTTTTTTTTTTTTTTACAAATGTCTGAATTTTTTTTCTCACCTAAATAAAACATAAACTATACATGTTTGGTATCTACGTATTTGTACTGACCTGGAGAATCATACTGCCAGGTCAGTTTTATAGTAAAATGAAACCTGTAAATAAAAAATAAAAACAAAACACAATTGTAGAATTTCACTTTTTTTTTAGCTATTTTGCCACCCTTGAAAACTTTGTCTTCCTTACCATTGCATCATGTGATAAAATGGATGGTGTCATTCAAAAGTATAACTCTTTATCATAAAACAAGCAGTTACAAGGCTATATCAATGGAAAAATAAAAAATGTTATGGCTCTTGGAATAAAAGGAGGAAAAAATGAAAACGTAAAAATAGAAAATCGCTCGGCTCTTGAGGGGTTAAGGACCAGGGATATTTTTTTTGCACTTTATTTTTCATCATCTTCTACGAGCCAAAACTGTTTTATTTTTCCGTCTACATATAAGAGAACTAACTATTTCACCATTTAATGTACTGAAAAATGGGGAAAAAAAATTCAATTTTGGATGAAATAAATTGCAATTTTGTCAGTCTTTTGGGTTTTGTATTGTGTTTTAAAACCTGCATCAATATTTTTAAAGTAATGAATAATAAAAATCAGAATAATGCAAACAATTTGTAACTTCTTTTTTTTTACATTTTGCAAAACCCGTAAAACATTTTTATTTTTTTGTTGATAGGGCTGAATGAGAACTTGTTCAGGAGACCCCCAGCTAGTATAGTAAGTTCCCTGTGATCGCGTTGCAGGGGGATCAATGGGAGCCATTGCTCACAATCATTGGCACACATTCCATTTAAATGCTGCTGTCAGAGATTGACAGCAGCATTTAAAGGGAATCTGTCACCAGGTTTTTCCTACCTCATCTGAGAGCAGTATGATGTAGGCAAAGAGACCCTGAATCCAACATTGTATCACTGAAATTACTGGCTGTAGCTGTTCTGACTTAATCAGAATTTTTAGATTTAGCAATGTAGCAGAGCTTAGAGCGCTGCTCCCAACTACATCAGGCTCTCAATAGAGATTGAACATTGACAGTGAGGTACCAATCAGGCGAGGGGGCATGCTGGACTGCCAGGCATGTGACATCGTAGTCCGATTAATTATAAGTCCAGCTTGTGTCCTACTGCTTAAACATACATAGCAAATAAACAGCAGATCACACCTTAACAAGACAGGCATCCCTAAATTCTCAGTGTTAACCCTAGCAGCATGCTTTCATCGGCTTACATAGCAAAAACCTGCTGACAGATTCCCTATCAATTGTTAACAACTGTGGATGGAACTCTGCACCAGTTACGATTGTAAGAAACAGGTGCCGGCTATGTAACATAGCCGGTATCTGCCATATCTGGAGGGAGCTCATCTCCTAGGCACACTCCATCACCTTCCCAGGATATTAACACAGTGTTCTTTTACAGGAAGTAGTTAAAAAGCAAACATTTTGTGCAATTTGTGATTTAATACAAAATTTTGGTAATTTGGAGAACTTTTAGTGTTACGTTTACACCGCAAACTGGTGTAAACAGACTGCGCAGACATAAACAAACCCCCTGACCCCAAAACAATACCCGTCCTGGTGAAATAAACACAGACACCATTTTGTTGGTAGATATCGGTCACAGCTTTACTGATATATTATTCTTTTATAAACTTTTCGGAACTCTTTATAACTTGTAAAATAGAACATGACTCTCCAGGTGAGAAGGGACACTCTACCACATGACCAAGGACTTCCAATGTCTCTCACCGGACTGTTGTTCAAACATGCCGCTGTGACTTCACTGGACAAAACTTTAGAAACTGTTAACAGAAAGAGAACAAAGTAAAAAACAAATCGTAACAACGGGGGGGAGGGACAAGCTGCTGCCAGATCCCGGAATCCCAGAGGAAGAGGCGGGACACTGCCCAGGAGCCAACATGTAAGGCCGGAGCCACACGGGGCACTAGTGCGATGATCGCATGACACTCGGCTCGCCCTGGCAGTACAGCAGAGCCGAGTGTCATGCTAGTATCCCTGCGACTGCGGTCCGACTCTGCAAGCGGACCTCAGCTGCGGGGGGCGGGCCGGCACTGAGGAGGGGCGGGCCAGCACTGCAGAGTGGCGGGCCAGCACGGAGGAGGGGAGGGATTTCTCTCTCCTCTGTAGCCGGCTATTGTGATTCTCGCTCGGTACACCGGTTCACTTGAATGGGTGCGAGAGAAAAGAGTCTCGCATTACAGTCGCAGCATGCTGCGATTGTTTTCTCGGTCCGATTAGGGCTGAAAGAATAATCGCTCGTGCGCTGACACACAGGCTAAAATTGGTCCGAGTGGAATGCAATGTTTTATCGCACTCCGCTCGCAACAATTTTCTCGCCGTGTGGCTTAGGCCTAAAGGTAGGAAATAGATCCCATAGGTGGGATTAAGCAATCAGGAGGGGCCGGGACAGTGTCCCCTCCCCCCACACAAGGAGAGTGGGATCCGGACGGAAGACAGGGCTGACACAAATACAGCAGCAGGGTTAACTCCTTGCTGCACAGTCTGGGGCAGTCTCGTCATACACTACACCGCCCGCCAGATTAACAAAATGTGGACCATGTGATGCAATGAGAATATGACAATCACTCTCGGCATCCATTTATAGCATTCCAAGGTGTTGGGTTGCCATAGCACAGTGTAGAGCGTCCATATGTACAGACAGTGGCGGATGTTTGTATTCTTCTAAATTAAGACATAATTGTATTTTTCATTAAAGATTGTTTTGATGCTGTAATCATTGAGGGGCATTCACCCCTGCGTAAATGATTTTTCTTTGACGTTTCCTATATAAAGTGGTCTTTCTTTGCGATCTTGTCTTTTAATATCACAAAATTGCAGAAAACCGAGAGTTTAAGTCTGAATTGGCTTTGTGGTGATGTTTTATGTTACTCAATAAAACACTAGAGAAAACCATCTGCAAATGTTGTATCAGGAGGTCCATAAAGACGGTGGCGTGTTGACAAAACTCTCTTCATACTCTGACAAGGGTGGTTTTTATTGCACTGTGCAGCTGGCTTCCTTGGCAGTGGTAGGGTTAAACTATAAAGTGAAGCTGCGCACCCTCCTTATTGTAAGGCTCCTGCATATACTGTATTCCGTGATTGTAATTACTGCAGCTACATTGTATTTATAATGCAGTTTTAGGGCTCAACCTTTTAGCATCTCTTCTGGGAAGCTAGCTTTCTATACCCCCATTAATACAATGGACAAGAAGCTGGGAAGATTTAATTAGATCCAACTGTCCATTATACATGCATGGTAATTTCATGCATTCTAATAAGCTGGGTCATGGCACAGTTCATGCTCAGCTGCTTGCACTGAAGAGCTGCCTAGACGAGTGCGAAGAAACGCAATTATTGACTTTTGTGTCTGGCTGATCCAAACATTAATAATGTATACAATTAAAATAGTGATGGATTTCTTTGCCGTTTTATTGTAGATACCAGGATGTATGGAGAGCGAATATTTACAAAGGGCCTTTGGGGCAAAAAAAATTGTCATTCTGAGCCCGGCTCAGCTTTATTATAGCTATTAAAGGGGATCTCCGAGAATCTCAAAAAAAATGGTAGAAAGAAAATGTCATTATAGACAGACATTAAATTGGCAGCTTTCTTCTTACACTGTTGGAAACCTGTCCTAGAATGATAATTGGACATGCACAGGTACCTGTACGTAGTACAAATTATGTCCAGGTCATAGCAGCTGCTCAGCATTGCAAAAGACAGGGTGGAAAGAAGTATGATCAGCATCTTCTTATGTTAATACTCCTGGTATCTCCAGTGTTAGATTGGAAAGATAGGTTGGACAGCAGCGAGAGCAGCTTCTTCTTACTTTATCTCTCCTATTATCCCTAGTATTAGAATGGAAAGACTGTGGACAGCAGTATGATTAGCCTATTCTTCTTACCTCAGCATTCCTAGTATCTTCAGTATTAGATCAGAAATACAGCGACAACAGCAGCATGAGCAGTCTCTTCTTAACTTAGTACTCCTGATATCGCCAGTGTTAGATTGGAAATATAGGGTAGACAGCAGTGAGAGCAGCTTCTTCTTACTTTAGCTCTCCTGTTATCCCTAGTATTAGAATGGAAACACTGTGAACAGCAATATGATTAGCCTGTTTTTCTTACCTCAGCACTCCTGGTATCTCCAATATTAGATCAGAAAGACAGGGAGGACAGCAGTGTGAGCAGTCTCTTCTTACCTTAGTATTCCTGGCATCTCCAGTGTTAAATTGGAAAGATAGGTTAGACAGCAGTGAGAGCAGCTTCTTCTTACTTAAGATCTCCTGTTATCCCTAGTATTAGAAAGGAAAGACAGTGGACAACAGTATGATCAGCCTATTCTTCTTACCTGAGCACTCCTGGTATTTTCAGTATTAGATCAGAAAGACAGGTTGGACAGCAGTGTGAGCAGCTGCTTCTTAAGTTAGCTCTCCTGTTATCCCTAGTATTAGAACGAAATGACTATGGACAGCAGTGTGAGCAGCTTCTTCTTACTTTAGCTTTCCTGTTATCCCCAGTTTTAGAACAGAAATACAGGGTGAACAGCAAGGTGAGCAGCTTCCTCTTACTTTAGCTCTTCCATTATTCCCAGTATTAGATCATACTATCCAATGTGACAATGTGAACACTTCTTCCAACCTATGAAGTGGACAGCAGTATGAGCAGCTTTTTCTTACTCCGGCTCTATTGGCATTTTCAATATTGGATTACAGTAGATTGGCAAGGCAGACAGTAGTGTGAGCCATCTTGTCTTACTTCAGCAGCCCTCGTGTCTCCAGTAATAAATCAGATAGACAGGGAGGATAGCAGTGTGAGCAGCCTCTTCTTACCTCAGCACTCCTGGTATCTTCAGTATTAGATCAAAAACACATGCTGAACAGCAGTGTGAAGAGCTTCTTCTTATCTCAGCTGTCCTATTATCCCCAGTATTAGATCATAATATGCAATGTAAACACCTCTTTAAACATATAAAGGGAGGGAGAGGACTTTCCTCTTGCACATGCTCATTGTATCTTGTACAGGTGCGAATGAGCATGTGCAGTAGGAAGCTTTGCTACTTGTGACCTATACGTGGTATAAGTGACGAAAAGCAGCCATTCTATTGTACTATAGTGCATAGCTTTATAGACAAAACAAGTGGAATATCTTAATTTACGTTATTTAGATTTTTATCTGATGTTTTGGATCATTATGTTTTTTTATTTCCATATATCTGCTTTAAATCATTTCATGAAATATTTAACAGGGTGGCTTCACATATGATGCACTTTTACACCACAGACAAATCTGCCCAAACTCTGCATGTAACTTTGTGATGCAAATTTGACAGGTTAAACATTTTTCTGCATCAATCCACTGAGAGGTGCAGCTGTAGTAATCACGCCTCAGAATCCGTTTCCATATTACAAGGCGCCACTTTTTCATAGGGTATATGGTAGGTGGGGGCCTAGAAGTTTAGGCCTTTTACCATAATTTCTCTAGACATTTTCTGATGTGTTTTCCCAGTATACTGAGCCTGATGAAGAGACCTGAGTAGTCTGGAAAGCTTGCTATTATTACTATTTCTTCAGTTAGCTATTAAAAGGTATCAACCACTGAGGACTCTCAGTTCTTTTAAACAATTTTTTTATCTCTACTGGCTAACATGGTACAAAGATATATTTTACCTGTCTCAAAGTTTTTTTTAAAAATATGAAAAAATAAAAAAAACACCAGTTCAAATCATCCCACTTTTGATCCTTTGAAAATAAAACAATTAAAAAAATACACATATTTGGTATATTCAGAAATTTGCAGATCTATCAAAATATAAAATAAATTAATCTGATCGGTATAGGGCATAACGAGGAAAAAAACTAATTTTAGCCTTAACATTGCAATAAAATGCAGTGTGAGGCGATCAAAACATCACATTCACCCAAAAATGATAAAATTAAAAACATCAGCTCAGGACACAGGTACCAAAAAATTAGAATGCTACGAGTTGTTTTTTTTTTTTTTACAAATTTCTCAATTTTTTATTCACCACTTAAATTATTAAAAGAAAAACCAAAACATGTTTGGTATCTACAAACTCATATTGACCTGGGGAATCATATTGGTAGGTCAGTTTTACCATGTAATGAACATGGTAAATAAAAAACTCAACAACAATCGTGGAATTGCACTTTTAATGCAATTTCACTGCACTTGCAATTTTTTTTTTACATTTTCCTTTACAATATATGGCAGAATGAGTGGTGTAATTCAAAAGTAAATCTTCTCCCGCAAAAACATATGGCTATATTGATTGAAAAATAAAAAGTTATGGCTCTTGGAAGAAGAGGAGGAAAAAACAAAATGGAAAATTGCCGAGTGGTGAAGGGAAGGGATTGCTAGTGTTTTATATTTTTGTGCTGCTTCATTTTTCTATCTATCTATCTCTCTATCTATCTATCTTTCTATCTACACTACTCACAAAAAGTTTGAAATATTTGGAATTGCTAGGTCACTTGTTTTCTATGGTAGATTTCTATGGTTGCGTGTTCTAGGGTTAAGTAGAAGCATGCAATGGAGATTTCCTCCTCTCAAACAATTTATTGAAACAAAATCCAACAAAAGTGTTGGGTATACCCCCCAAAATGTCAATGTCTTAATCACTCGTCATGTGGCCTTGAGCATCAATTACGATGATGTTTCTTGCTTTTCACAAGTTGAATTATTGTCTGCTGAGGCATGGCATCCCACTTTTGTTGAAGAGTGACCCTGAGGTCATTGAGGTTCTGGGGTACAGCGTTACAAGCCTCTAAAAAGCGACTCTGCTGATCCCATAGGTTTTCTATGAGATTCAGGTCTAGAGAAAGTGCAGGCTGCTCCATTTGAGGTATCTTAGTCTGTTGCAGCTGTTCCCCAATGACGTGACCTCCATGAGCTGGAGCATTTTCATCCATGAAGATGAAATTAGGCCTGTATTGTTCATACAGAAGCACAATGACTTAATTAATGAAGTTATTCAAGTAGTAGGTGCTTGTCACTGTATCAGTCACAAAGTATATTGACTAGACACACCTACCCAAACTGTAACACCACCACCACCAAAGGCTCATCTGGTGACAGTAGTGGTTGATGCATAGCGCTCTCCTTGACATCTCCAACATCATTTCTGCTAGGCATGAATTGAATTTCATCAGTGAATAGCACTGAGGCCCACATGTCCCTCGTCCAGCATAGATGCTTTCCAGCCAATGCCAGACAATGATGCCTGTGCCTGGTGGTATGAAGTACCATTGTAGATTGTCTAGCACGCAGACTAATCTGATGTAAATTGTTTCAAATGGTCTGACGTGACATTTGGGTGATTCTCATCTCCATTAAATGTGCCTTTATTTGTGTAACATTCATCATCTGGTTCCGAAGTGCATTGTTCACAATGAGCGGTCAACATTTCTATGCCTTTGTGTGATTCTTCCAGTCTCTTTGCTCAGTGGCCACTTCTGTGTGAAAACTTCCTGCTTGATGCCTCGCAATGGCAAGGTACTGTTGATCAATTGTTAGGTGTCCTCTTGGTCTCATAATGCCAAAATGGTTACAGCATGATTAGGAGAACTGTTTAAGGGGAACCTGTGACATGTAAAAACGATATTAACTTGCAGATATGTAGTTAATCTACAGGTTAATATCATTTGAAACCTGACTGGCTTTTGCATATTGAACCCTGCTGCCGGAAGAAAAAGAACTTTAATCCTCACGGCAGCATTCGGGTTTCAGTCACGGAGGAGGCATAGGTATGGGCTCAGTCACTGTTTTGTGTATGGAGGTCCATGGACCAAAAATGTTTAGTTAAAAGCATATTCATGTGTGTGAATGGCATAGTCACAGTCCAGACCTAAATCCCATTGAAAATCTGTGTCAAGACTTGAAAATTGTTGTTCACAGACGCCTCCATCCAACCTCACTGAGCTATTTTGCTAAGAAGAATGAGCAAAAATGTCAGTCTCTAGATGTGCAAAAGCTGGTAATGTCATACACCAAAAGAGTTGCAGCAGTAATTGCTGCGATAGGTGGTCCGAGAAAGTATTAATTCAGAGGGGTTGAAAGCAAACTAAAGTCAGATTTATATGTACAAAACCATGTATCATTTCCTTTAGGCTATGTGCGCACTTACCGGATTTTGCCGCGGATTTTCCGCGGATTTGCTGCATGTTTTGCTGCAGAAAATGTTCATAACATCTCTGCAGTGAATCACCAGCAAATCCTATGGAGAAAAAAAATCCTGGGCGCACTAGGCAGAATTTGACAGCTGCATGTTTTGCTGCGGAAATCTCGCAGCAAAAACAAGTGCATGTCAATTCTTTTCCGCAGGTAGCTGCGGGATTTCACTAATTTCATTGAAAAATCCCGCAGGGAACAGCCTTCGGAAAAACCGCACCAATTCTGCACCAAATCCGCACCAAAACGCAACAATCCGCACGCGGATTTTGGCGCGGAATTTGGTGCGGATTTTTTCCGCAGGTGAGGAAATCTTTGAGAGCCTGCAGAATTTTCACAAGAAATTTCCTTTTCCCAGTGCGCACATAGCCTTAAACTTTACAAATTTTTGTTACTTAGTTTTGGTATATCACATACCAATACTTGTGCAGAGTGAGAGGACTTCTTAAAGAAAAAATAACAGGTCTTTGGCAAAATATAACAGGTCTGTGAGAGCCAGAATTCTTGCTGGTTAGTAGGTGACCAAATACTTATTTCATGCAATAAAATTCAAAATAATTTTTTAAAAATTATACAATGTGATTTCTTGGATTTTTTTGGTTTCTGTCTTCTGTTGAAGTGTAACTATATTAAAAATTACAACCTCTCCATTCTTTGTAGGTGGGAAAACGTGCAAAATCGGAAGTGCATCAAATACTTATTTTCCCCACTGTATCTATGAGATGGATAGGGAATAGTGCTCATGTTGTATCTGATGGAAAAGGTTTCTTCTTCTTCCTACTGCAAATAGGCATATAGCTGGGATTGAAGCCTAAGTAAACTTTTACTAATACAAGAATATCGACCCTTTTATAGAAATGTTTCAACCTTTGTATATGGTTTTCCTACAGTATATAAATAACTTACACGATTCAAAGGCAGCTGGAAAAAATGTTGATAATTCGGTAAACCTACGACAATGTATATGTGAGCACAGTACGGCTATTACGCTATGTTGCTTTTATGCAAGTCCAAATATAGCAGCTTTTATTTTCACGCTACCTGCAGAAATGCTCATTGCTTTTTGAGCACAGACAAAACAAAGAAACCTCAGAAGATGTTAACCATGACTTGGCATTTAGTTATCAAAAAATCTTGTCTACTTCCCATATGATCACTGGGCACGCGATATAAACCTTGTGTATGGTTTATCATCAGGTTTCATCATGTCTGAACTTCTTCCATTTGATTTCTATAATAGAGTCAAATTTCACGGGAAAATAACCTTGTGTTTCTTCACCAGACAATCAAAAAGTTTCAAAAAGTAATGAGTAACAATCTGAACTTGTGAGGTTACACACAAAGGCTCTTAAATTACCTTGTTTGTGCTTATTTGTGTAAGACTAGCTTTATTATTACGATGAATTGTATTCTTTTATTTCCTGTTCTGATGTATGCCTTTATTTTCATACTTGGATTTGAATTGTAATGTCTGACTACTTGACAAATTTCAGAAAAAAGGTCAAAGTGAAATTCCTTTAGTGCTTACTGTTTATTGTGTCATAAAATGTATAAATGATTTTAATAAAATGATATTGAATAGAGACAAAGAGCTCTATTTTCAAGGGCTCGTCTGCTTTATACCTTTATGTCAAATTAAGGCATATGGATTTTATTTACTGGTATTTTTAATTTCTTTGTTATACAGTAACAATACGCACTAAAAAATAGAAGTAGATAAAATATCATAATTCAGTTCACAACATACAATCATGGTCGAAACTGTTGACACCCTTCAAATTGTTCAAGAAAATGAAGAAGTTCCCCCCCAAAACTATTGCAATTACACATTTTGTTATACCCGTTTATTTCCTTTATGTGTATTGGAACAACCCCTCAGGCCCCCCCCCAAAAAAAAAAAATAAAATGAGGAATTGGACAAAATGGGCATGTCAAAATTGTAGTCACCATTCCACAATTCTGGGTAAACAACTTTGTTTCAAGAATGTGGTGCTTGTTTAAACTCACCTGTCTCAAGTAATAGGCATGGGCGATATGAAAATCACACCTGACCCCAGATAAAAAGGGGAGAAGTTGACTCAATCTTTGCATTATGTGTCTGTGTATTCCACACTAAACATAAAAGGCAGAAAGGTGAGAACTGTCTGAGAACCAAATTGTAGAAAATATCAACAATCTGAAGGTTACAAGTCTATCTCCAGAGATTATGATGTTCCTTTGATACCGATGCACAACATAATCAAGAAGTTTACCACCCAGGACACTGTAGCTAATCTCCCTGGAGATGTATGGCAGAGAAAAACTGATGAAAGGTTGCAACAAAGGATAGTCTTGATGGTGGAATATCAGCCTCAATCAAGTTCCAAAAAAAAATCAAGATGTTATATCCATCCAATATCCATCGATATTGGAATTAAATTAAACACTATGGCACGAGACCCAGGAGGACCCCACTGCTGACACAGATACATAAAAAAGCTAGACTGTAGTTTGCTAAAAAGTATGTGAGTAAGCCAAAATCCTTCTGGGAAAGTGTCCTTTGGACAGATGAGCCCAAGATAGACCTTTTTGATAAAGTACATAATTCTACTATTTACCGAATACAGAGTGAGGCCTACAAAGAAAAGAACACAGTACCTACAGTCAAATATAGTGGAAGTTCAAAGATGTTTTGGGGTTGTTTTGCTGCCTCTGGCACCCATGACAGTGTTTAAGACATCATGACATCTGAATAATACCAAAGTATTTTGGGTCGCAATATAGTGTCCAATATCAGAAAGCTGGGTTTGCATCCTAGGTCATGGGTCTTCCAGCAGGACAATGACCTCAAACATACTTCAAGAATCAGCTAGAAATGGACAGAAACAAAGAGCTCGAGAGTTCTGAAGTGACAGCAATGATTTTGGATCTAAATCTCATTGAACACCTGTGGAGAGATCTTAAAATTGCTGATGGGAAAAGGTGCCTTCAAATATGAGAAGCCCAAAGCCGTTTGCAAAAAGAAGGGTAGTCTAAAATTCCAGTTGGGAGGTGTAAGAAGCTTGTTGTTGATTATAGGAAGTGATTAACTGGAGTTATTTATTCCAAAGGGTGTGCAACCACATATTAATTAAAAGGTGCCAACAGGTTTGTCCAGCCAATGTCTGGAGATTTGTGAGAAATAATATCCAATTTTTCCTTTTTTTCTCAGGATTTTTTGTGTTGCTCCAATACACACACAGGAAATAAATCTGTCCAGAACAAAACATGTAATTGCAGTAATTTCTTGGAGAAATACTTTATTTTCTGGAAGAATTTCAAGGGTGGTAACTTTTTTAACCATGACTGTAAGAGATTACCTTAAATGTCACTCAGATACAGGATAATAAGTCGCTTATGAGCACAGCAATAAATGGTAATGGGGTTCCAACATTGATGAACAGATCGTTGGGAAATCGTTGGCAATGAGCTGTTATCAGCTGCAGCGGTGGTCAGATGTAGACAATGAATGGCGCTGAACAGCGCAGCTCCTTTCATGGTGTAGTGGCCGTTGCCCAGAACTGCAGCTCAGCAGGAGCTTCTGTTGGTCTCTGGATCATAGAAGAGAGTCCCAATTGAGCATATGGACAGGAGTCCCAAAACTGTGCCATCTTCAAAAATTGAGAAATTCAAGTGATTTAGGTTAAAGGGAACCTAACAGAAAATTCATGATGCCTTAAACCATAACCATCATTTTAATTTTAGTTTTACAAATCAATAGTACATATAAAAATAAGGAACTTTGTAATATATTTTATCAGACAATTCTCTTTTTTTCTCTGCCAGAATTGGTCAGTCATTATCAAAATTCTCAATTTAGAAGTAAAATCTGTCTTCAGTGAAGACTTCCCCATTACTAAGATAGGAGATGACAGCTGTTGCTGTAATGATGGGGCGAGGGAGGAGCTAAAGGCAGAGGGAGGAGCTAAAGGCAGAGGGAGGAGGTAGAGGCAGAGCTCCACCTCCTCCCTCTTTTATCTACACTACATATGCTTTAAGCCTAAGTGAGAGTCTGGCTTCGTTATTGCAGCTGCGTATGTCTAACTCTCAAATGTGGCTGTATTTCATTAAGCATACTTTGAAAAGCTGGCTGGGGGCTACATGTCTCAGACTAGCCTGAGGTCCCGGTGGCTTCTCCTCATCTCGTTTCCCTAGATTGACAGGACTCTTACTATACATAAATGTGTCGCCCAGGGAATGGGGTACTCTGTCCCGGGCGGTGTATAACTGGGGAATGTCACTTTGATGGCCATTGTCCGGTCCCGTGCCCTGGGTGTTTTTTAATGGGGAGTATTTACAGGGGAGATTAAAGTCATTGGTGTGACGCCACCTGCGGGTTGCGGTTAATATGGGGAAACTGCCGCTGCTGAGTTGGTTACCCCTAGGGCTGGTGGTAATGGCAGCTATGGTGGTAGGCCCTCCGCAGGTAGGGCTTAGCCCGGGAAGATGGATGATAGAAACGTTCGCCGTTAAGAAGGGAGACCACACCATGGGTTGTAGTTAACAGTCTCTACTCACTCTTGACCCTCAGATGGCTGGTTCAGGTCCGTGTAGTTCCAGTACCAGGTTGATGACACAGTTGCTCTATCCCCGGCACCATCAGTGTGGTTGGGTCCTCGTAGCTTGAAGCAGTTTGGGGCCCGACTCTCCCTTTTTGTGACAGTCTCCTTGTCCGTACAGCGGGCAGTGTTGACCCTGTAGGGCTGGTCTGTGTCCCGAACCCTGTTTTTGCTTTACTGCTGGTGCCCCCAGATCTGTGGGTCAGTGAGGTCCATGAAGGTCCCCTCACTGTCTCACAGGCTGTCTAGTCCCCTGGTCTGGCTCCACCCTCTAGGTGGCCATTTCCTTGTTTCCGACTAGCCAATTACCCCTGCTGTGGAGCGGAAACTGGGATTTTGGTGTGTCTAGGTGTTCCTGGCACTGGTGTTCCAGGTCCCTGTGGGGTAGGCCCTGCATCCTGGTGAGGATGCAGTACCTAGTAGTGCCTGAGTGGCTCAGGGGTGCTACACAAACACATAGGAAGAGACCTGTCAGATTGGGGAATGTGTTAGGGGGAAGCAGCCAGATTCCCTGCCTCAGACTAATAATCCGTGATTTCATAATAAAACATACATGTCTATAATAACACAGTCAGTGCAAGACTTATTGTGCCAGTGATTCGGCAACATGAATTTCCTGTCAAGTTCACTTTAAAGGGAACCGGTCAGGTGCAATATGCATCCAGAATCACAAGCAGTTCTGGGTGCATATTGCTAATCCCTACCTAACTATCCCTGTATACACTAGTATAGATAAAGGGATCTTTAGAAAAAGTATTTTTAAAGATCTTTTACTGTATGCTAATGAGCGAGGGCACTAGTACCAAGGGTGTTATATCCCACGACTAGCTGCCCTCCTAGCGTATTAGCATGCCCACAAGGGTGTACTTACATGCTATTCAATGCAGCATCACCAGCGGTGACGCGCATACCTGTATGCGCTGTGACCGCGCTTCTGAATGCTGGGCACTTCCGGTCATGTGTAGTATGAAGTCAGGGGTACTCATCCGGCTTCAGAGGGGTCTACTGCTCATGACTGGAAGTGCCCTGCTTTCAGAAGCGAACACAGGTACACATTGATAATGCTGCATTTGTAACGCCCCAGGACTATGGGGTACTTTGTCCCGGGCCATATATATTTACGGGAACAGTTCATTGGGTGGCTGTTGCCCGGTTCCGTGACCCTGGGGGGTCGCTTGAAGGGGGTTATGTACAGGGGGGTAATTATAAAGTTTGTATTGTGACGTCACTTGCTGGTTGCGGTTGTGGTGATGGAACCGCCGCTGCACATTTTCTCAACCCTGAGGCTGATGTTGGTGGCAGCCTGGATCTTGGGCCCTCTGCAAGTAGGGCCAGTGCCCAAGGGGGTAGGTGATGGAGTTAGGTGCGGAAAGAAGGTAGGCCACACAAGGGATTGCAGTGTAACACGGTTCTTTACTCACGGCAGCTTGATAACTTTTACCAGGAGGAAGGCTGGTGTTCACCGCTGGTTCCCTTAGTCCCAGTGCCGGTTTAGTGACCTTGTGGCTTCTTTCCCCTGCACCAATCTCAAGTTGGTGGGTCTCCGTGGCTTGGAGTGTCTGGGGGGGCACCTACTAGTTGTCTCTCAGTCTTTAGTCCATACGGCTATACTATGTTGATGCACTGGTCCTGACGAAGAGGTATATCCTCGAAACACGTAGACCGATGGAATAAAAGAATACGTTTATAACATGAACGTGCTACATCTTCATTTTGGCTGATGCGCGGCATTAACCCCCTCTTACTTTGATTTGTTTAGTCCGTACGGCGGCAGTTTGAACCCGGTAGGGTCGATGTTCTGTTCTGGTCCCTGGTTCTCTCGTCACTGCTGGTGTCCCTGGATTTTACGGTCAGTGAGGTCCTGGATGGTCCCCTCACTGTGCTTATTTGATCAGGTCTGCCTGGAGCGTTTGCCTGACCTAGGGCTCTGTACCCCGTCGGTGCTATGGTTCCGGAAATACTCCTCCGTACTCCACCGGCAACCACACACATGGGCCCTCAGGTCACCGTCACACACTCCCGTCAGTGCGATACATCCGTCTCCTCTCACTTCCTCTTACTGACTCTAACTGACTCTACTGACTGTCTGCCTCCTCCCACCTGGTTGTCGTCTAGTGGACTGGAAAAAGCCAGTTATAGTGAACCCAGCTCAAAGCCCTTCTAAAGGTATAATAATAGTCTTATAGTTTACTGTTATATTTGTAAACAATTTTCTAAACGTAAAAGACAAAACATTTTATGAATTCTCAGTCATCATTCCCTGCCATGCTGACACCATAGTATATTTATTAATTAATCTCTTTTTGTACAGAATCATTTATTTTAAAATTGCCTGCACCCTGAAGATGTTAAACTTGCAATTGTAGAATTTAGCCCCTTAAGGCCCATTTACACACAACGATATCGCTAACGATATGTCGTCGGGGTCACGGAATTCGTGACGCACATCCGGCGTTGTTAGCGACATCATTGCGTGTAAAAGCTCTGAGCGAGTGTTAACGATCAAAAATACTCACCTAATCATTGATCGTTGACACATCGTTTATTTTCAAAATCTCGTTGGTCGTTGTGGACGTAGGTTGTTCTTCGTTCCTGAGGCAGCACACATCGCTACGTGTGACACCCCGGTAATGACGACAACAGCTTACCTGTGTTTTCCGGCAACGAGGTGGGCGTGTCGATTATGCGGCTGGTCTCCGCCCCTCCGCTTCTATTGGTCGGCCGCTGTGTGACGTCGCTGTGACGGCGCACAAACTTCCCCCTTAACAAAGAGATTGTTCGCCGCCCACAGCGACGTAGCTAGGGAAGGTAAGTATGTGTGACGCGTGTTAGCAATATTGTGCGCCACGCCATGGGCAGCGATTTGCCCGTGACGCACAAACGACGGGGGTGGGTACTCTCGCTAGCGATATTGTAGCGTGTAAAGCCCCCTTTTAGAGCTGCTCTTGGGGATTAATACAGAAAGGTGCATTTTTTTTACCTGTGTAGCTATGTATTAAAAAATTAGCAAATCTGTTTGAAACCAATCAAATTTCTTTCAAATGTTACAAAAAAAATTGGATTTGTCAGAATCCAAATTTTTGTCAATTAGATCTTTTAACATCTAACAAAAGGACAGCCGGCTGGACACTAATTTACTTTTCTCATTTTACGGCCAGGTAAGGGTTAAGAATATATATATTATACTCAGCTCAGCCATCACTTGTTCTGCAGCCGCTAAGTATCAATGGTGATTTCCTCATCTCAAACAATTTTTTTTAAACAAAATCCAACAATAGTGTTGGATAAACACCCAAAAATTGCCAGTTTTTTAATAACCTGTAATGTGGTCTTGAGCATCAATTACAGCTGACAACAACATCTCCTGCTGTTCACAAGTGAAGTTGTTGTCTGCTGAGGCCGGCATCCCACTTCTTGAAAGATGCCCCTCACATCATTGAGGTTCCGGAGTAAAGAGTTACGAGCCTCTACATGGTGACTCAGCTGATCCCATAGATTCTCTATGTGATTCAGGTCTGGAGACAGTGCAGGCATTTGAGGTCTCCCAGTCTCCAGCAGCCACTCCCTAATAATGAGACCTCCATGAGCGGAAGCATTGTTGTCTATGAAGATGAAATTAGGCCTGTGTTGTTCATGTAGAGGCACAATAACTGGATTAATGATGTTATTCTAGTAGTAGGGGCTGTCACTGTACCATTCACAAAGTGTGGGGCAATTCTGTTTTGACTAGACACATCTGCACATACTGTAACACCACCACCACTAAAGGCTCGTCTGGTGACAACAGTGGCTGAAACATAGTGATCTAATTGACATCTCTAACATCTTTGGCGGCAGTCATTGCTGTTAAGTGTGAATCAAATTTCATCAGTGGACACTCTGAGGCCCACTGGTCCAGCATACATGCTCCCCGGCCAATGCAAGACAATGACGCCTGTGCCTACTGGTGTGGTCAGGTACCCTTTCTGGTCATCTAGCACGCAGATCATGCTGATATAAACAGATTCAAATGGTTTGACGTAACACTTGGGGCCTCTCACATCCATTAAATGTGCCTGGAGTTCTGTGACATTCATCATCTGGTTCCAAATGGCATTGCTTACAATGAAGTTGTCATCAGTGTAGGATATGGCCAAAGGACGTCCACTTTTTTGCCTTTCTGTGACTCTTCCCGTCTCTCTGTATCTCTGTTGCAACCTGCTGATGACACTATGTGACACTCTAAGCTCTGTGGTCACTTCCGTCTGAAAACATTTTGCTTGAAGTTTCACACTGGTGAGGAACTGTTGATAAATTGTTAGGTGTTGTCTTGGTCTCCTAATATCAAAATATGAACAGCATGATGAGGAGGACTGTTTAAATACCAATTCTAATTGAACCCTGATATTTATTGAATGATTCTTGGATCAAACAAAAAGTATTGAAACGTGAACAGTTGGACATGTGCTTCCAAATGTTTAGAGAAGGTAACATTAAGTTCACCTGGAAAGGTTAGAGAGCATATTAAGATCACCCTGCTGTGATTTCATTTGAAAGCCAAAAAAGCAAATATCCCTATATTTTTGTGAGTAGAGTGTGTGTATATATATATATATATATATATATATATATATATATATATATATATATATATATATATATATATATATACATATTCTCATACATTAAAATTACTGATGAAAATTGAATCAAAAGCACCGATAAAAGTTTGATCATGTTTTGGTACACAATCAGAAAAATCACTGACGTATGGGACCTAAGTCTTTTCTGGTTCCTTGTCGCTGATTCTGGTTCTGGATAATCTCATACAACCCATTTCCACCTATTTTGGTAACAAAATAACCTGAAATTCTGTAATCCTTGTTTGTCATTTTTCTTAAGAGGTGTATATTTTACAGAAGGGAAGTTTTGGTCCCAGCTTGTGTTACATTGTGTAGTAAACATTGGAGAACATTGGATCATATAATAAAATGTCTGCCTGGTTCTCTCCTAGTCTTAAATATATCATCATATCTGATTGTTGGAGGCAGATGTGTAAGAGCAGATGGTTCACCAGCGCTCATTAAAGATTCCATTAGCAGCCAGGAAAGGGGTCAGCTAGCAGCCAAGAATGCTGCGTCTATGTAACTCAACACGCAAGCTGACAATTTACATGTTGGGGAAATAAAGTGTAGGAATTATTTCTTGTGTCTTTTTGTTTCTGTTTATCGACTACCTTTATTTTTTTTACTTTTAGAAGGTGCAGAGTTGAATCCCCGATGGTAATATTTATCAAACAGTTACCATTCAATACCGTACTCGCTTCCTGCCCTACGAAAACATGTTAACTTTCAAGAGCGGATAACTGGGCCAGCAGATTGTGTACTTAGAAGCTGTGTGCCTCGGGACCTGTACCTTCGCGAGCTGAAGATGTTCTTAGAAGTTGTAGAAAGCATTGTAGAGGTTATTTCCACTGCAAAACTATACCATAGTCACTCACTTCCACTTTTTATTTTTACATTAAGTAGTCTGTGCTTAATATCGTTATCTATTCTTTGGATTGTGGACTTAAAAAGGTCTCCAAAATTTATGTAAATATTTGTATTCACTGCAAAGTTCTGCAACTTTCGAATTTTCTCATCTTGTTAAATGTATGTTTGCTTTTAGTGAATGAAAACTTTGTTGTTTTTTTTTACTATAACAACATACCCAGAGTATAAACCAGATCATTCCTAGTCATTCTCCCAGCTGAAAGCCGTGAGAGAATTGTATATTGTCTTGGAAATTGTATACAGTCTAGGCAATGCTCTGTGAGCTAACTGCAACTGCTGCGTATATCATTTGTCATATACACCTTTACACTATGTAAGTCTGGAGTCCTGCCTGTTTTGCTTAGAGACAATTAACCAGACTGGATACAGTTGTGTATACTTATGGACTACCTATGTATAAATTTAAATATCAGATTCTGAAAAAATGCCATTAATGTTGATATAAATATCGATCAACTCCAGGTACCATATAAATGCTACAGGAAAAATCAGAGTGATAGGTGCAAAGAAATAATTCAAAGTTCAAGGAATTTTTCTTTATAAAAATACAAACTTTATTTTACAAAGATATTAATCAACTAATAAAATCACGAAGGTCAAAGGAGCTACAGTGCAAAATGGACAGAGTCAACATCACCCGCCTCTAACCCATCACCATAGTAAGACCAGGGCCAGTGTGACACAGCAATCCATATGTGATAAATGTAAATAGGTACTCATCAGGTTAGTAAACAAAATGTCAACTTTAGGGCCTGAGTTATACATATCATAGGATCAACTAATCCATATAACTCAGTCCATACTGGGATGGAGAAAAAACAATAACGAGCTCCAATTCCCCAATATAGTACCCAGCACACAATATGAAAGTAAACAAAAAATGGACGGCTCTCAAAAAAAGTGCACTATGTCACACACCCATAATAATCTTGGTTGGTAGGTGAAGAGAGGACGCGACTCCAGACCCTGATGCGCGTTTCGCGTAGGGCTTCCTTGGGGGGCCATATCATGTCTGCGTAAATGGAGCCCAAATACACTCGTACTTATGAGCTTTGTCACTCTTTAGCTGGCTGTAGCTAGATAATATGCAAACAATACTTCTATTCTGGCATGACTTTTCAAAGTATACACATCAACTCTATTACATATAAGAGATCCATTAATATTTTTTGCATTCTGTATTCAAAAACCTAGTGACAGATCGGATTAATACTTTTATAATGCTCTTTTATCACATAAGGGACATTGTACAAAAAAAGTCTGCTTTTTCCAGTGCCAATCTTATGTATTTTTCAGCCTATACAATGCATCAGACCATAAGATGCACCTAGATTTTAGAGGAGGAAAATTTGAAGAAAAAATAAAAAATTGGAAGCAAAAAATGTGGTCATGATGCACTGTTATGGGGAGAATTGCGGCTGACATTTTTATGTGGGTAATGTCCCCAATTCTGTACTGCTTTCCATCCTGGGCCCCTTTCTTGTATATATGTCCCCCATCCTGGAGTATATGTCCTCCATCAAGGTATATATGTCTCCCATCCTGGTACACTTGTCCCCATCCTGTTATATATGTCCCCATCCTGGGCCCCTTCATGGTATATATGAATCCCATCTTGATATATGCAGTATGTTCCCCATCCTAGGCCCATTCCTGGTATATATGTGTGCCATCCTGGTGTATATATCCACCCATCCTGGTATATATATCAGCCATCCTGCTATATGTGTTCCCCATCCTGGTAGGTACAACCCTCATCCTGGTATATATGTACCCCATCCTGTGCCCCTTCCTGGTATACATATGTTCCCCATAATGGTATACATGTCCCTCATCCTGGTATATATGCTTCCCACCATGGTCCCATCCTGGTGCGTATGTCTCCTGTTATGCTGAACACATAAAAAAATACATTATTCTACACAGCTTCCCTCTGCTCCCCAGGTGCGTGGTGTCCACTTCAGATTCCTTCAACTGACTTCAGTGTGTATGTGATGGGTAGAGCATGATTTCACTGCCATGTGGCCCCATTCACAGGCATCCCAAAGGTATTAGCAAGGTCTTCGCTGCAGGAAGCCAGCAGTGGAAGGAGCAGTGAATATTAAAGGGAAATTAATATTCACTGCTCCCCACACATATAAGCCTGTTGACGTCTTGGTGATAGTAAAAATCTTCACAGTTGTTTACTATCACTGACCACAGTGCCGAGAGGTAGGCAGAATTATGGGCTTGGGGAGCAGTGAATATTAATTTCCATTTAGCGGGAGAAATTAATATTCACTTGCTAACGGCTGCCTGCAGCGGTGACCCTACTTCTGCCTTCTGTGAATTTGCTCCGCCGCCCCTGCCCCCTCTCTACAACGAACCAGGTACATTTGGACTATAAGATGCACCCCCTATATTCATCCCAAATTTTTGAGGATAGAAAAGTGTATCTTATAATCCGAAAAATACGGTAGTTCTGTGGCTGTTTTTTTACATTGCATTTCAGCAGCCTTTAATTGCATACCACTCATTTGTGTGTTTTTCGAACATCTTTGTTCCCATAAATACCTTCATTGAAAATCTCCCTATAGGCAAAATTGACTTCATGTCTGTGGTGCACCGCCAGTGTATACACCAGGTAGGACCACACATTGTTTAATTCAATGTCCCCATAGTTTTTAATGACAGACATATGGCAAAGCAGTGTCCTTCTGGCAGATATCAGGATCCTGCAGCCATAACAGTACTGAAAAGTTAGTATGCTTTATATTACAACTGCATGGACAGAGAGTATGCTGTTTCACTGCCACTTATGCAGCTGCATGCATATATATATATATATATATATGTATATATATATATATATATATATATATATATATATATATATATATATACAGTGCTGGCCAAAGGTATTGGCACCCCTGCAATTCTGTCAGATAATACTCCGTTTCTTCCTGAAAATGATTGCAATCACAAATTTTTTGGTATTATTATCTTCATTTATTTTGCTTGCAATGAAAAAACACAAAAGAGAATGAAACAAAAATCAAATCATTGATCATTTCACACAAAACTTCAAAAATGGGCCAGACAAAAGTATTGGCACCCTTAGCCTAAAGCCTGTTTTACACTTTGCAATTTCGCATACGATATCGTATGCGATTTGCAACGCCCCCATCGTATGTGTGGCACGTTCAATTTGTTGAATGTGCCGCACAAATGATTAACCCCCGTCACACATACTTACCTTCCATACGACCTCCATGTGGGCGGCGAATGTCCACTTCCTGGAGTGGGAGGGACGTTCGGCGTCACATCAAAGTCACGCGGCAGCTGGCCAATAGAAGCGGAGGGGCGGAGCTGAGCGGGACGTAAACATCCCGCCCACCTCCTTCCTTCCACATTGTGGGCCGTGAGCCGCAGGACGTAGGTAAGATCTGTTCATCGTTCCCGGGGTGTCACACACTGCAATGTACCTTACGATGCCGGATGTGCGTCACTTACGACGTGACCCCGCCGACACATTGTAATATACATTGCAGCGTGTAAAGCGGGCTTTATAGTTACTTGGCTGCACAACCTTTAGCCAAAATAACTGCGAACAACCGCTTCCGGTAACCATCAATGAGTTTCTTACAATGCTCTGCTGACATTTTAGACCATTCTTCTTTGGCAAACTGCTCCAGGTCCCTGAGATTTGAAGGGTGCCTTCTCCAAACTGCCATTTTGAGATCTCTCCACAGGTGTTCTATGGGATTCAGGTCTGGACTCATTGCTGGCCACTTTAGTAGTCTCCAGTGCTGTCTATCAAACCATTTTCTAGTGCTTTTTGAAGTGTGTTTTGGGTCATTGTCCTGCTGGAAGACCCATGACGTCTGAGGAAGACCCAGCTTTCTCACACTGGGCCCTACATTATGCTGAAAAATTTGTTGGTAGTCTTCAGACTTCATAATGCCATGCACACGGTCAAGCAGTCCAGTGCCAGAGGGAGCAAAGCAACCCAAAACATCAGGGAACCTCCTCCATGTTTGACTGTACGGACTGTGGTCTTTTCTTTGAATGCCTCCTTTTTTTTCCTGTAAACTCTATGTTGATGACTTTTCCCAAAAAGCTCTACTTTTGTCTCATCTGACCAAAGAACATTCTTCCAAAACGTTTTAGGCTTTCTCAGGTAAGTTTTGGCAAACTCCAGCCTGGCTTTGTTATGTCTCAGGGTAAGAAGTGGGGTCTTCCTGGGTATCCTACCATACAGTCCCTTTTCATTCAGACGCCGACGGATAGTACGAGTTGACACTGTTGTACCCTCGGACTGCAGGGCAGCTTGAACTTGTTTGGATGTTAGTCGAGGTTCTTTATCCACCATCCGCACAATCTTGCGTTGAAATCTCTCGTCAATTTTTCTTTTCCTTCCACATCTAGGGAGGTTAGCCACAGTGCCATGGGCTTTATACTTCTTGATGACACTGCGCACCATAAACACAGGAACTTTCAGATCTTTGGAGATGGACTTGTAGCCTTGAGATTGCTCATGCTTCCTCACAATTTGGATTCACAAGTCCTCAGACAGTTCTTTGGTCTTCTTTATTTTCTCCATGCTCAATGTGGTACACACAAGGACACAGGACAGAGGTTGAGTCAACGTTAATCCATGTCAACTGGCTGCAAGTGTGATATAGTTATTGCCAGCACCTGTTAGGTGCCACAGGTAAGTTACAGGTGCTGTTAATTACACAAATTAGAGAAGCATCACATGATTTTTCAAACCGTGCCAATACTTTTGTCCACCCCCTTTTTTATGTTTGGTGTGGAAATATATCCAGTTTGGCTTTATGACAAACATTTTTTTTATTTTTCATGGAAGACAAATTAAATGAAGATAATAATACCAAAGAATTTGTGATTGCAATCATTTTCAAGAAGAAACTGAGTATTCTCTGACAGAATTGCAGGGGTGCCAATACTCTTGGCCAGCACTGTATATATATATATATATATATATATATAGTGTGTGTGTGCTTGTGTGTGTGTATATATATATATATATATATATATATATATATATATATATATATATATATATATATATATATATATATATATATATATATATATATATATATATATATATACATATATATATATACACTATATATATATATATATATATATATATATATATATATATATATATATATATATATATATATATATATATATATACTATATACAGAGATGGAGAGAGATATACACAGTGCCTACAAGTAGTATTCAACCCCCTGCAGATTTAGCAGGTTTACACATTCGGAATTAACTTGGCATTGTGAAATTTGGACTGTAGATCAGCCTGGAAGTGTGAAATGCACTGCAGCAAAAAAGAATGTTATTTCTTTTTTTATTTTTTTTTTTTAAATTGTGAAAAGTTTATTCAGAGGGTCATTTATTATTCAACCCCTCAAACCACAAGAATTCTGTTTGGTTCCCCTAAAGTATTAAGAAGTATTTCAGGCACAAAGAACAATGAGCTTCACATGTTTGGATTAATTATCTCCTTTTCCAGCCTTTTCTGACTAATTAAGACCCTCCCCAAACTTGTGAACAGCACTCATACTTGGTCAACATGGGAAAGACAAAGGAGCATTCCAAGGCCATCAGAGACAAGATCGTGGAGGGTCACAAGGCTGGCAAGGGGTACAAAACCCTTTCCAAGGAGTTGGGCCTACCTGTCTCCACTGTTGGGAGCATCATCCGGAAGTGGAAGGCTTATGGAACTACTGTTAGCCTTCCACGGCCTGGACAGCCTTTGAAAGTTTCCACCCGTGCCGAGGCCAGGCTTGTCCGAAGAGTCAAGGCTAACCCAAGGACAACAAGGAAGGAGCTCCGGGAAGATCTCATGGCAGTGGGGACATTGGTTTCAGTCAATACCATAAGTAACGTACTCCACCGCAATGGTCTCCATTCCAGACGAGCCCGTAAGGTACCTTTACTTTCAAAGCGTCATGTCAAGGCTCGTCTACAGTTTGCTCATGATCATTTGGAGGACTCTGAGACAGACTGGTTCAAGGTTCTCTGGTCTGATGAGACCAAGATCGAGATCTTTGGTGCCAACCACACACGTGACGTTTGGAGAGTGGATGGCACTGCATATGACCCCAAGAATACCATCCCTACAGTCAAGCATGGTGGTGGCAGCATCATGCTGTGGGGCTGTTTCTCAGCCAAGGGGCCTGGCCATCTGGTCCGCATCCATGGGAAGATGGATAGCACGGCCTACCTGGAGATTTTGGCCAAGAACCTCCGCTCCTCCATCAAGGATCTTAAGATGGGTCGTCATTTCATCTTCCAACAAGACAACGACCCAAAGCACCCAGCCAAGAAAACCAAGGCCTGGTTCAAGAGGGAAAAAATCAAGGTGTTGCAGTGGCCTAGTCAGTCTCCTGACCTTAACCCAATTGAAAACTTGTGGAAGGAGCTCAAAATTAAAGTCCACATGAGACACCCAAAGAACCTAGATAACTTGGAGAAGATCTGCATGGAGAAGTGGGCCAAGATAACTCCAGAGACCTGTGCCGGCCTGATCGGGTCTTATAAAAGACGATTATTAGCTGTAATTGCAAACAAGGGTTATTCCACAAAATATTAAACCTAGGGGTTGAATAATAATTGACCCACACTTTTATGTTGAAAATGTATTAAAATTTAACTGAGCAACATAACTTGTTGGTTTGTAAGATTTATGCATCTGTTAATAAATCCTGCTCTTGTTTGAAGTTTGCAGGCTCTAACTTATTTGCATCTTATCAAACCTTCTAAATCTGCAGGGGGTTGAATACTACTTGTAGGCACTGTATATACAGTATGTATACTATGTGTGTATATATATATATATATAATATATATATATATATATATATATATATATATATATATAAACACAGTGCTCAGCATAAATAAGTACACCCCCTTTGAAAAGTAAGATTTTAATTAACATCTCACTG
Source organism: Anomaloglossus baeobatrachus (assembly GCF_048569485.1). Lineage (NCBI taxonomy): Eukaryota > Metazoa > Chordata > Amphibia > Anura > Aromobatidae > Anomaloglossus > Anomaloglossus baeobatrachus. The sequence goes on along the minus strand of NC_134355.1, from coordinate 83,006,115 downwards.
AATAAAAGCACAATTTCCAAAATTTTGACAAGTCTGAGTTTCATAGAATATTTTTTAACCCATAACATGAAAGTTAAGGTAATAATATAACTTTCATAACAAAATCTTCAGTTTTACCCAAATTAGTTGATACAATGATGAATACACCCCACATCAACAACTACATCTAGTATTGAACAATGAGGTGACATATTACAGCATCTATCTTTTGACCCTCACTTGGATGGGATTGAGCTGCAGTCCCAAATGTATGAAAGCTAGGAATACAAAGCACAATAGGGTCTTACCCAATAAACATATGAAAGGTGATACGGAATAGTGCTCACCTTGTGTGGTTATGTGACACACAACCAGTATCAAAGCACGTAACCAGCTGCTGCAGAGTCCACGTGCACAAAAGCCGGTATAGATCAGGAACTGAATAAAGGTGGATCGGTGGATTTTCTTGACAAAGAAGTGAGGACACACTTTGAAACTCGTAGAATAAAATTTTTGGATTTGTGTAATATCTACAGCAGCGCAGAAATAGTCAATTTTTATTCAGTTCCTGATCTATACCGGCAATCCCAAATATATGGCACTGGTTGTTACCACAGTCTCATCCTACTGCTAAATGGTTGGGTAGCTGGGAACTGGACAGCATAGGCCGTAAATATTGTAGTCTCATATTAAAGTTGTGGAGCTAACTTTTTATATCCAAAAAATATTAATGCTTACTAGATAGATAGATGAAAAAGGCTGTTTGCATTCTTATTGTGTTTATTTTATGCCTTTTTGAGTTCAGATTTTTCATGAAACTTCATATCAATGAGAAACCTTAAGGGTAGCGCAGACGCTGAGTATTTCCTCCTTGCAGATTTGGTGCAGAAAATAACCTGCAGCATGTCAGTTCTTTCAGCGTGTTTTCACCCATTGACTTCAATTTGAAAAACGCCAGTAAAAACTCAGCAAGAAATGTGCCTCTTGCTGCTGCATTTTTTTGACAAGAAATGCAGAAATGGTGCCGAAATTTATGCAACCAAATACTCAACATGTACACAGCCTAAAAGAGCTGAGATTCGGTCTAAGGGTACCGTCACACTTTAGCGACGCAGCAGCGATCCCACCAGCGATCTGACCTGGTCAGGATCGCTGCTGCGTCGCTACATGGTGGCTGGTGAGCTGTCAAACAGGCAGATCTCACCAGCGACCAGTGACCAGCCCCCAGCCAGCAGCGACGTGCAAGCGACGCTGCGCTTGCACGGAGCCGGCGTCTTGAAGCTGCGGACACTGGTAACTAAGGTAAACATCGGGTATGGTTACCCGATGTTTACCTTAGTTACCAGCGCACACCGCTTAGCTTAGCGTGTGCAGGGAGCAGGAGCCGGCACTGGCAGCGTGAGAGCTGCGGAGGCTGGTAACGAAGGTAAATATCGGGTAACCACCTTGGTTACCCGATGTCTACCTTGGTTACAGCTTACCGCAGGCTGTCAGACGCCGGCTCCTGCTCCCTGCACATTCAGGATTGTTGCTCTCTCGCTGTCACACACAGCGATGTGTGCTTATCAGCGGGAGAGCAACAATAAAAAAACGAACCAGGGCTGTGTGTAACGAGCAGCGATCTCACAGCAGGGGCCAGATCGCTGCTCAGTGTCACACACAGCGAGATCGCTAATGAGGTCACTGCTGCGTCACAAAAAACGTGACTCAGCAGCGATCTCAGTAGCGATCTCGCTGTGTGTGAAGTACCCCTAAAACCTTCGGAAGCGCTTGATTTACTGATGTGCCAAATTTGGTGTAAATTGGTTTAGTTGTTTGGCTGTAATATTTATATTTTGCTTTTGGGTTACTTTTTATTTACTGTCTTGTCAATGCAATTCATTCCTTTTTTGGCCAATATGTTGCTGGTGGTAGATTCTAGAGATTGCGTAGTATAAAAACACCCAGAAGTGACTGATATTTCTGTGTGGCAATTTAGGGGCAGATGGACTTAGTCGTTTGGCTGTGCACAAAGAAAAGAATAGCCAACATCAGAAATTAACCTGACCTTGTCAGGTCCCCTATGCCCTCCATCCCAGCAGGTGAAATTGGGCATTATAATGAGATATTGGACTGGAAAGGGACCACATACTATTCTTGAACTTGACCTTCTTTTTTCTGTGTCCACCAGTGGCTGCATTGATGTCAGAATGTATTCATTTTGGAGTACAGATGATGGCAGTGAAAGAATCAGCTCTGCACCGGTCTCCTCCTCTGAGTGATAATGTGTTTATCAAAATAGTCACCTGCCACAGGCTTATCCCTTGAGTTAGTAAGACATAGTTGCTGAGCCGACCCTTTCACTGCCATCGTCGATACTCCAAATGAGTACATTCTGATAATAATGCAACTAAATGCAGACAAATGGACTGAGGCAAAATAAAGGTTTAAAAGCCACTTGTATGCATTGTTTTTACAAGAATGAAGACAAATCCCGCCTTGTGATGGTGTGATATTGTGAGTTATGTACCATTTTGTGTGGGTTAATGTTTAGGCGTGGTTCACTGTCCATTATTTGTATTGCTTGTGTGTACATTGTATTGTCTGCAGGGATACAACTCCTTGAAGTGCTTCTGTCCATAGGTGTGGGGGGAGGGGGCCTGGGATCCACCTACTGTAAACTCTGCTTACCTGGGGGATTTGTCATTCTGTTGGAGAACTTGAAGAGAGAAGGAAGAAGATTGAACCTCTGAGGGAATCTGTGGCTTCTCAGAGAGACCTGGACATTTATTTATCACTTTTTGGTCTATATTCGTGTTTCTTTACTAATTTTACCCTCGGTTTTGTGGATTATCTTATGGACCGTTTGATTTGCTTGGAATAAATGCTTATTGGATTGCTCACTCATCTCTCGCTCTGTTGATTGTGTGATATGGGAGAAGGACCCCGTCACACCCCTAATAAACAGATCTGCAAAGTTTCTTAATTTTCCATGCTGTACAAAATTATGAAAAAACATAACCTTTTAGTTCCTTTAATATATATTTTGTGGGAACACTTGTTTATTTTATAATAATAAAAATTACAATTTGTCACAATTACAGCCATAAACCTCGCATTTGTGAATAGTGATATACTCATGTACATCGTCCCAAGCCGCTATAAAATGTATACATACAGTGCACAATCATCTGGGCTTATAAAGGTTAATAAATGGCAGCCTTTGGTTTGTATACAGCTCCAGGTACAGTTCTAGGGAAAATGAATTCCTGTTTTGTTCTTCATTTAGGTTCAGGGGATATCTGCCTACAGTATGTATATGTAATTGTATAATATATTATCAAACTCACATCTAAACCGAACGTTCATTTTAAATGAGATCGTAATTGAAAATAATAATCTGTTCCCAACCTGTCGGGGTCCTTTCATAGCAGATTTGCACTTTTCAAGGAAAAAAAAAATAGTAAAATAAAACAAAAGAAAAAGTTATAACTAGTTTAATCAGCCAATTAAAGAAAAATCCTTCTAAACGGAGACATTTCACATCTTCTATTCATCGGCGGTGCACAGTGAACTTGGTATATTATTAATTCTATGACAGGTGACCCACATAACTATAATTATTACTTTTCCTGTAAAGAGAAATTAGAGCAAAGTAAACAAAAGAAATCAAAGTGTGAAGAAATCAAGATTCCTTTCATGCTGCTTGGAGTCTCGGTAGGAGATCAGCTGCTCGGGATACTGCGGACGGGTTTTGTTCTGCAAGATCTATTTTCTAATTAATCTTCAATTCCTCCCTCTAATAAAGTAGATATTTGAGAGATGATTGCTTTATACAGCACTTCTTTAAAATTCAGAATTTACTATTTCTTAGAAGTAAAAGTAAGTGGTGCCTTTCTGGCAAAAGCTTTTTATATCATAGCGTTTATTCACGCGCGCTAAATCATTTTATAATAAACCACACATTTGTTTATATGATACCATTAAAGGTTGATATACATGGATAACTTTCCCTACTCATGCCTGCTTTAGAAACCATACAAATGGTCATAGTAGCATAAGTTCCCAATATGGCTGCCATAAAATGATGTCCTTCCGCTCTGATGTCACGCACGGAGTAGGAGATATCCGTATGTATCGTGTGACACACGTGTTCAGACCGAAAAGCATTTGACGCTCAACAAAAACACCACAAACAAAGGGGGGAACACCAGGGACACTTTAACAATGGTGGGCCCTATGGCTAGGGAGAGGGGTGATATCACACCTAATAAACTCACCTGAAGCTGTAACCTGAGCTCCCAAGTGTGTCTTTATGGGTTGTTTCAAACTGTTGCCGAGCTGGATACCTAATCCTTCTATAGCCCTGCAAACATTCTAGGCTAGGGAAATGGCTGGCAGGAGACACTAGTCCCACCACTAAACTAATAAACATGGAGGGAAAAGGAAAGACAGATTAGAGGATAAACGGAAGGATACAAAGACCAAACTTCACAGCAGCAGTCAGACTCCAAAGTAGCAGATGGATGGGAACAGGACAATTCTTCAACAGCTCCTTTCACCAGGATGGCCAGAGTTGAATAAATTCTAACAACAGCAAGGACTGCTGAGAAACCTACAGTATGTAAACCTAAATGGATGTGGTCTCAAAGTAGCTACAGCTGACCTGCACTGCTATGAGTTGCGGGCAACAAAAACTAAAATTAACTCATAAGACACCAAAGGAAAGAAAACTTTGTTTAAATGAGGAGTCTAGCTGGAGATGGGAGGCTCCAGTCCTAAGACTGTCACTAGTCTCAATATGGGGAGATAAGGTATGCACACCAGTGACTATGTAAGGGGAATACATGAAATAGCAGAAACTGATGTGTGAATACTGACTAGAAAAATCCAATAGCTATATGCAAGAGTGAATATGTGAAAAATGGAATCTGCATTACTGCCATGAACATATGAATCAAGAGAAATTTAGCTACTGAATTGATCAATGCAATAGAGCCCCACCACTACGCCAAAGTATTTCTCTACGTTGGGGTCCCTAGCTTGTGTGTGTCCTCTCATGCAGTTAAAAAACCTACCGTGTATGGGAAGCTGAGACCCAGGCTATTTATGCGTATGATATGGATTGGCAATAGGTGTGGTTGGGGAGGGTTCACAAACGAAAAACTACTAACAATAAGGAATAACGTTTGGAACACCATTCTAAGTCTGAACTGGGTGCAAAAAACCTAAAAAAAATCACTATGGGGAGATAAGGTATGCACACCAGTGACTATGTAAGGGGAATACATAAAATAGCAGTAACTGCTGTGTGAATACTGTCTAGTCAGTATTCACACAGCAGTTTCTGCTATTTCATGTATTCCCCTTACATAGTCACTGGTGTGCATACCTTATCTCCCCATAGTGATATTTTTTTAGGTTTTTGCACCCAGTTCGGACTTAGAATGGTGTTCCAAACGTTATTCCTATTTGTCACTAGTCTCAAAACAGCAGAGAGATGACCATGACATCTGATGAACTGTAATGGCTGCAGGTGATCAGCCGCTAATGATTGGCTCTAGCAGTCACATGAGAAAGTTCATGTCAGAAGACCAGTGGGCGACAATCTGAGAGGTAATGTTTGTGTGTTTGTATATATACAACATATATATATATATATGGGCACTGGACCCGTAGAAGCAAGACTACTTGCGAAACGGCCGCCGTCGTCCGGCGTGGCACATCCTCACCCTCCCTCACTACCTGTACCTGTGATGTGATCATGGAATAAACGAAATTCCTTTTTTCCCTGACTTGGAGTGCGACCTTTTCATATCTACATCGTGGATTTTGTATTGCCTTTTCTGTGGGACACGCACCCAGGTGGAAGCACAGCTTTGTCAGCCATTCAGGATTTAGCGGTGCCCGGTATTCTCAACTCAGCTTTATATATATATATATATATATATATATACTGCTATCCAATCCACACAGGCAAAGAAATCAATCCATAGAATATCGTTTAATTAAGTCATGTGTAATAATGAGAAATGACACAGGGAAAAAGCATTGAACACGATACAATGTATTTAATACTTTGTACAAAAGCCTTTATTGGCAATGACACCTCTTGTATGGATAAACTAGTCACATGCATTGCTTAGGTGTGATTTTGGTCCATTCTTCCACACAAGCACTCTTTGAATCCTGAAGGTTGCATGAGCTCCTTCTATGATATCTGAGCTTTAGTTCCTTCTATACATTTTCTATTGGATTCAGGTCAGGTAATTGGCTCGGCCATACTAGTTGCTTTATTTTCTTTCTCTGAAACTAATCAAGAGTTTGCTTTCCTGTATGTTTGGGATCATTGTCTTGCTGAAATGTCCATCCTTGTTTTATTTTCATCATTCTGTTAGATGACTGTACATTTTTATCAAGAATGTCTTGGTACATTTGTCCATTCATCCATATGAAATTTGCCAGTGCTGTCTGCTAAAACAAACAGCCCCACACCATGATGTTTCCAACTCCAAACTTCACTGTTGGTATGGTGTTAAAGGTCTCCAAATATGGCTTGTATTATGGCATCCAATGAGTTCAATTTTGGTCGCATCTGACCAGACTATATTATCTCAGAATTTACCAGGCTTGTCTAAATGTTGTTGAGGAAACTTTGAACATGTTTTTTATTCATCAATGGAGTCTTGCGTTGTGAGCGTGCATACCGGCCATTGAGGTTGAGTTCATTACGTATTGTTTTCTTTGAAACAATTGTACCTGTTGATTCCAAGTCTTTCTGTAGTTCTCCACAGGTTGTCCTTGGCTCTTGGACAACTCTTCTGATAATATTTTCACTCTTCTCTCTGAAATCTTACGGAAAGCACCTGATCATGGCCAATTTCCACTTCCAGATTATGACCCTAACAGTGCTCACTTGAACCTTCAGTAGTTTAGAAATTTTATAACAATGCCATCGGTATGTTTTGCAACAATAACGTTGCAAAGGTCTTGAGACAGCTCACTGGTTTTACCCACCATGAGATGTTTCCTGGGTAGCACCTTGGTAATGAGACATCTTTTTATAGGCCAGCAGTTGAACCAGTTGATATTATTTTTCACTAGGTGGCAGTAATGCTTTCTAATTACTGATAGACTTTAGTAATTAGTCATGACACTGCTAGGGTCATGAGTTTCTATGGATTTTTTCACCTCTATTTCTGCATGTGTTGAATACTTTTTTCCTGTTTCATTTCTCATTATTACACACAACATAATTTATAGACATTTATGGTTTGATATCATTGCCTGTGTGGATTGGATGGGTCATTACTGACATCTGGTGACAATTTCATGTTAACAGCAATTTTAGAAATATATTTACGTAGACTATACAGTGGGCAGTGGGGAAAATAGGTATTTGATACACTGATGATTTTACCAGTTTTTCCCACTTACAAAGAATGGAGGGGTTTGTAAATGTTAGCATAGGTAGATTTCAACTGTGACAGAATCCCCCAAAAATTAAATAAATAAAAAATAATAATATGAATGTATATGTGTGTATATATATATATATATATATATATATATATATATATATATATATATATATATATATATATATATATATATAAAAAATGAAATTTAAGTCCAAAAAAGTATTCTTTGTATTGTTTACTCCAGTTGTCTCCAATATCATAATGGTCCTACTTTGTAGCCCTCTACAGTTAGAACATTGGTAGTTGTAGTTGCGTTCTGCAAACACAGGCTAACCACAGGTTGACTATGTCAGGTTTAATACTGCCCAGTGTGATGTTCTGATTTTACCTAAATATTGTTCTGTGTCAGGAGAAGCCTGGTGAAGTGAAAATTCCTATATGAGGATCTGTAATCTAATTTTTCATCTTCTTGGCAGGAGCCTCTTCGAAGCACAGTGCCAGCTTTAGACAGATTATTTCAAGCATTATTATGAAATCTATGTTAAGCATATACACAATCACAGTATCTGGTTAATATCAGTTGAACCATCAAAGTCTATGGATCAGTGGTGAAATATGTGAACTGTAGAGATTTCTGAGTACGTGGTTGCAGGCCACATACCGTATTTCATGAATAAATTAGCATTAGATGACTTTCCATACATCCATAAATCCTTTCCAATTCTTGTCCATAGACGTGATCATTCTTGTAAATAAATTATAGTATACATTACGATTAATGCATAATAACGCCACAATGATCATTAATCCCATAAAATAAAAGATGCATTAAAAGGAATCTGACAACAGATTCATGGTCCCTGAACCACGAGCAGCATGAATTGGAGCCCAGCTCCATCAATGCAACAGTGTGTTTGTAGGGAGAGGTCTGCCAGTCTAGGAGACCTGGGCAGGCAGAAGCCACCGGGGATCCGCGTATTGGACTGCTCATCTGAGTCACATGGTCCTGAGTGAACATTCAAGGTTAAATGTTGGAGTTGGTTTCTCATTCCTGCTGGCCGTGGTTTAGGCAGGATGAATCAGCTTGAAAGGGAACCTGTCAGGTGCAATATGGACCCAGAACCACGAGCAGTTCTGGGTGCATATTGTTAATCCCTGCCTAACTGTCCCTGTATTTAGCAGCATAAATAAAGGGATCTTTATAAAAAGTAATTCTAAAGATAATTTATTATATGCTAATGAGCACGGGGACTAGTTGCAGGGGCGTTATTCCGCTCTCTTAGCATGTTAGCATACCCACAGGGGCGTGCTAACATACCATTCAATGCTTACTGGCTTGCATCATCATCGGCAGTGATGCACATACCTGTGTCCGTTTCACTGCCTCAGAACGCTGGGCATAGGGTCAGTGCGCATGATCAGAAGTCCCCAGCACTTCCGGTCATGCGCACAACACTAGTTTGAAGCCAGGACACGTACACCTGCCCTCATAGAGCACATGACCAGAAGTCCGGGGATCATGTGCACTGGGACGAAATCCAGCGTTAGGCATGGTGGCAGCAGGAGAGCCTCTGACGCTGTACATTCATTAGCATGTGTGTAATTACATGCTAAGGAGGCCGACTAGCCAATGGAACTAATGCCTTTATGATTAGTCGCTGTTCTCATTAGCATATATTGAAGGATCTTTAGAAATGCTTTTTCTAAAGATCTCTTTATCTATGCTTGTGTATACTATACAGGAACGTTTAGGCAGGGATTAGCAATATGCACCCAGAACTGCTCATGGTTCTGGGTGCATACAGGATCTGACAGGTTCCCTTTAATGATACTTTTAAGGCCGGGGCCACACGGGGCACTAGTGCAATCCTCGCATGACACTCGGCTCACGCTGGCAGCACAGCAGAGCCGAGTGTCATGCAAGTGTCCCTGCGACTGAGGTCCGACTGTGCGAGCGGACCTTAGCTGCGGGGGGTCGGGCCGGCTCTGCAGAAAGGCGGGCCAGCGCTGAGGAGGGGCGAGCCGGCATGGAGGAGGAGAGGGAGGAGTTTATCTCCCTCTCTCCTCTGTAGCCGGCTATTGCAATTCTCGCACTGCACTTGCGGTATAGTGGTGTACCGCGAGTGCAGTGCGATTTTTCTCTCGCCCCATACACTTGAATGGATGTGATAGAGTCTCGCATTACACCCGCAGCATGCTGCTATTGTTTTCTCGGTCCGATTAGGGCTGAGAAAATAATCACTCATGTGCGCTGACACGCAGGCTAGAATTGGTCCCAGTGGGACGTTTTATCGCATCGGGAACCTGTCTCCCTCTCTACAGCTGAAAACCGGAGATTTACTACCCATAGTGGCAGACCATACGGCCTCCATGGAATCTATGACCTTGGGTATCCATGTGCTGAGCTGCACTGCCCACTTCCAATAGCATTCTGATTTTAACAGTATCTAGATTCTTATGATGCAGATACCATTGAATACAATGATGAAACAGGGAGTCTCATCGCAGTGGGCATGTTTATGTTACTATAGCTCGCCCACTATGCTTAACCTCAGTCTTCACAAAGGACAAACCAGACCTGCTGAAGAATGGGACTAGGAGAGTATTTATTTTTATTTTGACAATCAAAACATGATACAGTGGCAGCCATCATACTCTGTGAGTGGCCTGTGGGGGCCATCATACTATATAAGGGGCCTGTGGAGGCCATCATAATGTGTGAGTGGCCTATGGGGGCCATCATACTGTATAAGGGGCCTGTGGAGTCCATCATACTGTGAGTGGCCTGTGGGGGCCATCATACTGTATAAGGGGCCTGTGGAGTCCATCATACTGTGAGTGGCCTGTGGGGGCCATCATACTGTATAAGGGGCCTGTGGAGGCCATCATACTCTGTGAGTGACCTGTGGGGGGGCTATTATACTTTGTGATCGGCCTACCTTTCTGGGGGCTATCATACTGTGTGAGGAGACTGTGGGGCCATCATGTTGTATGGACATCGTTCAGGTTGTCTGTGAGAGCAAGTTATGTGGTGGTATTTGCTGTAAGGCTTTATAAGGTTTGTGGGGGCATTTTACAGAGCATGACACTTTGAGGCCTATGAAAGAGATATCATAGTAGTCGACAGGAGCAGACATGTCCTTCACCCTGTGTTTACAGCACCACTCCAGGATTTTTTTATTTCTAGCTCTGGAGTGGTGTTTTAAATGTAAGCCCCCTGCCTCCTTGTCATATGCTCACTTTCCTGCTTCTTCACCTTTTACCGTCGCCGCTCCAATCACGCTGTGCTATCTTGTGATTGTAACTTCTCACTGACCGGAAGTCAGAAGTTACGTCACAAGCTCTCAGTGCAAGTCTATGAGAGCCAGAATAAGGCACCAATAGACTTGTATGGATTTGAGACCTCCAGTGCGTTTCCTGAAACACTGGAGCTACCGGCATGTCACAAATGATCAAGACCAATAGTAATAGAAGGTAAAGCCGCCAGAAGGTGAGTATGTGAAAGGGGACTTGGATTTAACACTAGAAGTCCCAGAAATTTCGATCTCCCCCCTGAAGTCCCGAAAGAGGGTCAAATGACATACAATAAACTGAATAGAACTAACTAGAAACTAAATGGCTAAACTCAATGGAAAACAACAACCTCCTGTGGTGCGACAGTAATGGCCTTAATTACAGAACAAAAGACGGTGATTATAGGAAGTTAGCTAAAATCCTTCAGGTCATTCGACCCGTCTCTGGGTTCCAAAGGTAGAAATGTTAAATGACCCCTCTCTGGGACTTCTAGTGTTAAAGCCCCACTCCAGTGGTGTAAGAAACACAAATGCTGGAGTGGTGCTTTAAAAGGTGGGAGGCATGCTCTTCTGTGATTGCACCTTTGAGCCCTGTCTGCACCTATGAGCCCCGACTGCACCTATTTTTCTTTTTGGGGTGGAGGTAAGGGAGAGCTCAATATGGATTATTTCTATGGGGCACCATGATTTCTACTTAAACCTCTGCTGAAAGCGCATAAAAGAAAGGGTATACTTTACTAGCATATTTCAAGCATGTTTGGCAAATATGTAGCTCAAACACAGCCTAAACTTTCTGTAATCTTGAAAATACTGTATTACAACCAGTTGACTCTTCATACTGGTTGAAAGTCCTAGTTATTAAGGACACTGGAGTAACGAAGGTTTATCTGTACTGGGTGTCTGGTGTAATCTTTCCAAAAACGTTTCTTTCTTTTGTATACACTGATGTAGGAGGTCCGTGATATTGACGACATTTAGTCCCCTTCATTCTTGGAATGGTTAAGGGAAGAAGGGAATGTTCTTATTGCTGTCGTATAGATTAGTTAGAAAATCTACCTATGTAATCATCCTATATAAACTCGGTGGCTCATATAGGATCACATGATCACATGATGAGCAGGAAGATATTTTTAGGACATTTTAGATGTAATTAAAGCATAAAAAAGTTTATTTTACTGAAGCAAAACTTCTCTTTTATTCCATCAGTTTCATTGTCAGGTTTATTAATCCCTAAAGTGCATTCCTTCATAGAGCGATGAAAAAACCCCTGCAAAGTTAAGTCCCTATTGCTTCAGCTGTCGTGGAGGGACTCGACTTCCATCGATCTCCTGTACTTTTCGTCTTTCACTTGTGTCAGTGTTTTTCGAAAATGAAGTGTTGTTATCTCAGGAATGTATCTGTATGACTGATGAGGTAAATGGGGATTTTTCACAAATCTGTAATTAAACTTTTTGACAATTCTGGCAGAAGGTTTATCCTGAGATGAGTTGCAGTAAAGTTTTAATAAATCCTCCTATCCTCATCATTGTTACTAAAGCCCAAAAGAATAAAATATCTACCACTGACATAGGAGGGATTAGATGCTCAACTAATGGGTTTGGTTAGAATGACAGATTTGACTACACAGTTTAATGAAAAGCATTTATATATTGTACTTATTCACTCTAGAACTTAATGGAAAAATGACTCGTCGTAAACAAGAAATTGGCTGAAAGATTGAACTTGTATACTAATAGCGCAAATAAGCCACAGCAAAATAGTTGTCCATGTAACCCAGCAGAGGATTGATAGAGTTGGGCGTCATTCACACCCTGACTTTTATGCATTTTTATTGTAATTCCTGTGGGCATGTGGACAAGTAAAATACCATGTTTAGAATATGCTGCAATTTGGAAAAAATAGCACTCACCCCCCCAAAAAACGCACCAAGTGAGTAAGGTTATGTCCACACGTCTGCGTTTTCACTTGACAACTACACTGCAGCGTTCTGACAAATGTAAACACTGCGTTTGACAAAAAAACCCGGTAAAAACTATGCCGTTTCGATGCGTTTTTTCACGATTTAAACAGTGCGTTTTGAGATTGAGAAGTTGTGACGCCCTGGACTAGTCAGGTCATCCCAGGTAGTCACACACACACATCACCCCCTCCCCGAACAGGTGACAGCAGCCAACCAAGAAACCCTTGTCACCACCCTCCAGGTTTGATGTCCACACCAGGGGAGGCGGGGCCAGGTGGTTGACCCCGCCCACCAAGGAGTTCACAGGCCTGGTGGCGGGAAAACAGGCAGACGAGTGATAGTGCAGAGTAGAGAGAAGACAAGTTCAAGGGCACACCTGTGTCCAGGTCTGCCAACAAGCTACATCGGTGGCTGGGTCAGAGCCCAGTCACCTTTGGCAAGGATTCAGACGGTGGTGGCCACCTGCAGGAGCTGGGATTACAGCCGGTGGAACCATAGGGACCGGGGTCGGGCGGTGGCCCGCCGGTACCGAACCGGGGAAACGATTGGAAACCGGAGCACCAGGAGGGGTACTCAGACCCAGTACAAAGCCCCTAACCGACAGGGCCAAGTCAAATCAACTGATTGCGGACTGGACTTTAGGACCTATCCCACACAAGACCCGTTAGAAGACAACAGCCCAACCATACAGGGTAAAGCCACCGCCAAGGCATAGAGACCCAAAGGGCCAGCGTCTGCGGGCAAATGGGCTCCTACGACATATACAAGTCGGGGAGCGGACTACCGTTGCTTAGGCATAGGAGTCAGAACATTCTTACAAAGAGGTGCAGGAGAAAGGCGGAAACCACCAACCTATTCTGGGAGAAGCTGCAGCCGGCTGCGGGCCCCGTTCATTACCCCGTTTGGTTTACCAGAGACTCCAGTGTATTGTGTCGTAGTGAGTACACCAGTGCCTTCGGGCCGCGCACCGCGCTGCACAGTATCAGCACCCAGCACACACCCGCTTCCACGCCTCAGCACCTCCCTCGGGCCCCCGGGACCATCATCCCCCTACCCACGGAGGGGTTAACACCAAGCTGCGCAACACCGTCCCCGGGAGGCCTAGTTAATGGCAGCGGGGGTGTCCATCTATTCACCACAACCTGTGGGTGGCGTCACGAACTTACATCCCAAACCAAACCACCGCGACCCCGGCTGTGGAGCCACCCCGTCAAGTCCCTGCAAGTTGTGCCAACTCCCTTGCAGAGCAACGTGACCCCCGGGTCCGTGAGAGGCTCGAGCCACCACCCACCGTACGAGCACGGATCCGAGCGGCTCGGCGGTCGCAGCCGAGCCCACGGGGCGGTACAAAGTCAATGGATGGAAAATACAACCAAAACGCGATGAAGAAGTGACGCGCTGCTTTTTTTGAGGCAACGATTTTGACAAATATTTGTCAAACAAAACGCTCCCTAAATAAAAGTAACGTGCAGATGGAAATTCTGATTTCTCATGGACTTTGCTGGGGAAGCAAAACACATGCATTTTGTCATTGACAGAGTGCAGTTTAAAAAGCGACCAAAAAGCAAAAAAAAGCACACATGCGGACAGGGCCTAAGGGTTTGTTCACATATTGCTTTTTTTTACTGCATATTTTTCTGGTTGTTTTTGAAACGCATAAAAAAAGCAGCATTTTACAATACAAGCAAAGTGAATGAGATTTCTGAAATATCATGCTGCTTTTTTTTCCTTGCAGATTTTAACCTTTCAAAGCGTTTCATTCAAATCTGCAGCATGTCAATTTTTTCAGTTTTTTGCAGCGTTTTTCCCATATTCAAATGAATGGTAAAAAACATATGTCGCGGGCGGGGAGGAGGGTGTCAGCACACCGCGCTCACCCCTTCTGCTCGGGTCCGGCAGCTGCTCAGTGGTGGCTCGAGCGGTGGGCCGGATCCCGGGGTTTCTCGAGCGACACTCCTCGCCCGTGAGTGAAAGGGGGGTTTTGGGATGTTGGGATAATGTCCGTGACGCCACCCACGGTTGTGGTGATGTGTAGCACCACCGCTGCTCAATGCGGGGATCCCGGGTATGGTGATGGGGAGCAGCCAGGTGTTGTGTTGCCCCTCCGTGGGTAGGGGTTGGTGATCCCGGGGCCCGGTGATGGCTTGTGAGGTGCAGGGCCTGGTGGGCGCAGGGACGCGGGGGCAGCGCTGTGCCTTGCGGCACTGTGGTACTCACTCAGCCTGAGACACGGACACAGTTTGTACGGTAAACCAACGGCTGGTAGGACGGTCCCACAGACGACTGCTTTGCTTTCCCGGCAGGTGACGGTGATGTCCCTCTTCCTTGCACCTGTATGTACGGATGGTTGCGATGGGTCCCCACCGGTAACCCGCTCCCCGGCTTCAAGCTGGGCCGGAGGAGCACTACACTTTGCCCGCAGGCGCTGGCCCTCAGAGACTGGTGCCCTGGCGGTGGCGGTGCCTCTGTTGTACGGGTTGGGCTGTTGCCTTCAATCGGGACTTGGTTGTTGGGGGAATCTACGTCCCCTTCACTGACGGATTCGGCAACTTTGGCGACTCCTAGCCTTGCCGGGGTCCGAGAGGCCCCTGCCCTGGTGCTGACTGTCTTTCGGAACACTGCTCCAGACCACCGGGCACACAGCCAACGGGGTCCTTCCAGGAACTTCCAAACGGTCCCCCTCCGGACAGTCACCGCCGTCGCTGACCTTGCTGTTCTGGCCCTACACAAAGCTGGACCTTCAGGCTTCTCTCTCTCTCTGTCACCACTCTTGCTTTCCTCCTTTACCACTTCTCTTTCTTTTTCTGTCACTTAGTTGTTTACTCTTGCCCTGCCTGGGCTAAACTGCTCTTGACACAGGCTCACCCTGGGCTCAACTGCCTGACACTTCCTGCCTCCAGAGCTGTGAGCTCCTTGGTGGGCGGAGCCAACCGCCTGGCCCACCCCCTGGTGTACATCATCAGACTCCTGGAGGAAGGCAACAAGGATTTTTGGGTCAGCTTAGGTGTGCCTACCTGGGATGTGGGGTGTGGTGGTGTTGTGACCTGTGTCCCCTGGCTTGCCCAGGGCGACACATTCCCCCTTAGCAAAACGCAGACCGTCCGCGGGCTGCCGTCCTACACCGGTTTTATTTTTCTGTAAAAAGGGGATAACAGGGTTAAACAAACATAAGCATTTTTAATAAATCTTCCCAAGACGGGAGGCACATTTTACTTTTAACGTTTCAACGGTATACGGTCACGGTTTCCGCTCTCTCCCACCCAAGTAACCTGGCCCTGATGCTGCCCCTAAAACCCAGGCAGCACCCCTTGACCCACAGTCCAGCACACGGTACCCGAGCGGGATCTGTCCTTCCCTCCAGAGGGTAGCCACCGGTTCCTTTGGTGGCTGGGCCCTGGCCTGCTCTGCTCAGGGCCCTCCCTCCAACCTGCCTCTCCGGAGGCGGCCTGCGGAAACGGTAACGGTACCCAACATATATACAAGCCACTAACGTTTGTGGTTGCCCTGCAAAGTTCACGGGCTTGTCCATGGATAGTCCTCCATGCCTAACTTTTTAAACGGTCCCCACGGGGACAACGGTGCCGGCTCCAGCCGGTTGCAAATCACACAGTGAATCAGGTTACTGTTCGGTAATCATCTTTCTTATCATTGCAGAACTTTCAAAACTTTTCAACCAAACAAATAAGCAAGTGGTCCCAACGGGGACGGTGCTACGGGCATTCATTGCCCTACTCCGGTTCTTCTACTAAGGCGGACCCATCCTCTGCCACCAGCACATCGAACATGCACTGACATGCCCGCTGCGACAGAGGTACCCGGTACCCATTTCCACCGGTACGCGGAGTATGATAAACCACAGGGTCCCCCACATAGCGGGAACGCTCAATTGCTCCTTCAGCCGCAACAGCGGGCCCGGAGCTGGGGCAGGAGTCGTCATTTCTTGTTCCTGCATCAGGCGGGTTGCCGCCAGCTGCCGCAGCCTCCTGGTCTCCAGCATCCAACACTTCATCCCCATCTGCAGTAACATGGAGCAGCAGAGTAGGCAAGCTTATGTTGAGGCGCCCCATCAGTGACGGCAAGGGCGATGCATAGGCCGAGACTAGGCCGGGCCCCTCAGCCGCAGCGGCCGGTCCAGGTAGGACATAGGGACGTGGGTCACCAGTCGGTTCTGCTACATCCATTCCCCTTTCGCCCATCGGGGCAGTTGTAATCAGCTCCTCCACCTCGTTGGTCCACTGCTCCAGCATCCGAAAGATCTGATCCTGCTGGCGTTGGTGGAATTGTATCACCCGGGCCTTCATCCAAGCCACAGTCCCGGGCTCAGGGTCTGGCACAGTCTCTACTGGGACTTCAGGCACCACGCTGTTAAGGGGCCGTGGTTCTAGCGGTTCCCCTTGGTGCACTTCAGGGCCGTCTTGAATGTCTGCAGCCGGCTGGTCCGCCGAAGCGGCTGGGCAGGGTATCGCTACCGATGGGACAGGTAGCGGGCCTAATGGCGGGGCGGCAGCAGCTATTACGGATAGCGGGGAGAGAGGCAGGGTGAGCGGAAGCCGGCCGGGCCCCTCAGCCGCAGCGGCCGATCCTTCAGGAATACAGGGGCGTGGGTCGCTTACCCGCTCCTCCAAATCCTCTTCTGCCTCGCGTCTCCACATAGCAGCCACTACGTCCGCCATGTCGGTCTCCCACTCCTCCAGGAGGAGTCGCATATGGGCCTGCAGACGGTTGCTCAGCGGGACGGTCCGGTCCCTCAACCACGTCGCCGTGCCGGGCGCGGGGGCTTCCTCGTTGCGGGATGGATCTTGCATCTTGGTAACGAGGTTTTTCCAGGAACTCGGTATCTTCGCAGAGTCCTGGCGTCCCTGCTTTTATAGCCGCAGCTACATGAGTCCAGCCGCCATCGCGTCCCCCTTAGCTCTTTTCCGGCCCCTCCTCTCTCGGGGCGGTGTTTTGGCCTTCGCGCCTCCACTGCTCGAGAAGACGCTCGAGCGGGAACTTTTCGCGCCAAAGATGGCGGCTTCTGAAATTTTTCTGCCGGATACCTCCGGCGGTAACAAGGCGCACCTCTACCAGACGGCAGAGCGGTAAGATCCTGTTCGTGACGCCAAGTTGTCGCGGGCGGGGAGGAGGGTGTCAGCACACCGCGCTCACCCCTTCTGCTCGGGTCCGGCAGCTGCTCAGTGGTGGCTCGAGCGGTGGGCCGGATCCCGGGGTTTCTCGAGCGACATTCCTCGCCCGTGAGTGAAAGGGGGGTTTTGGGATGTTGGGATAATGTCCGTGACGCCACCCACGGTTGTGGTGATGTGTAGCACCACCGCTGCTCAATGCGGGGATCCCGGGGATGGTGATGGGGAGCAGCCAGGTGTTGTGTTGCCCCTCCGTGGGTAGGGGTTGGTGATCCCAGGGCCCGGTGATGGCTTGTGAGGTGCAGAGCCTGGTGGGCGCAGGGACGCGGGGGCAGCGCTGTGCCTTGCGGCACTGTGGTACTCACTCAGCCTGAGACACGGACACAGTTTGTACGGTAAACCAACGGCTGGTAGGACGGTCCCACAGACGGCTGCTTTGCTTTCCCGGCAGGTGACGGTGATGTCCCTCTTCCTTGCACCTGTATGTACGGATGGTTGCGATGGGTCCCCACCGGTAACCCGCTCCCCGGCTTCAAGCTGGGCCGGAGGAGCACTACACTTTGCCCACAGGCGCTGGCCCTCAGAGACTGGTGCCCTGGCGGTGGCGGTGCCTCTGTTGTACGGGTTGGGCTGTTGCCTTCAATCGGGACTTGGTTGTTGGGGGAATCTACGTCCCCTTCACTGACGGATTCGGCAACTTTGGCGACTCCTAGCCTTGCCGGGGTCCGAGAGGCCCCTGCCCTGGTGCTGACTGTCTTTCGGAACACTGCTCCAGACCACCGGGCACACAGCCAACGGGGTCCTTCCAGGAACTTCCAAACGGTCCCCCTCCGGACAGTCACCGCCGTCGCTGACCTTGCTGTTCTGGCCCTACACAAAGCTGGACCTTCAGGCTTCTCTCTCTCTCTGTCACCACTCTTGCTTTCCTCCTTTACCACTTCTCTTTCTTTTTCTGTCACTTAGTTGTTTACTCTTGCCCTCCCTGGGCTAAACTGCTCTTGACACAGGCTCACCCTGGGCTCATCTGCCTGACACTTCCTGCCTCCAGAGCTGTGAGCTCCTTGGTGGGCGGAGCCAACCGCCTGGCCCACCCCCTGGTGTGCATCATCAGACTCCTGGAGGAAGGCAACAAGGATTTTTGGGTCAGCTTAGGTGTGCCTACCTGGGATGTGGGGTGTGGTGGTGTTGTAACCTGTGTCCCCTGGCTTGCCCAGGGCGACACACATATATAAGTACAAATGCGTCAAATGCATCCACTTTGTACAGCACATTTTAAGCAGTAATTTTCCTGCCAACCCTCTGCATTTTACAGTAGTAAAATCTGCTGCAAATTCTGAATGTGTGCACATACCTTAAGAGCACCTCACTGGGAAATTAAAAAATCCCAACAATTAAAAAATAGTAACAAAAAGCATTTTGTGTGAAACTATCATTGGATTCATTTCTGTAACAATACATTGGGGTAACAATACATTGGGATCCCAGGATCTAATCTCTCTTTTTATACACCCTAAAATCTTGTTTTTGCAGCTGCTGCCTGACATTGAGTGCTGCTGCTCAGCTTATTTTTAATGAGAATACCCAAGTCCTTCTCCTGTTCTGTAGTCCCGAGTTTACTTCCATTTAATGCGTATACATTCAACAGATCTTGTCCTTGTGGCTGATGAAAAATTTGGGGGAGAAAGGGTGGTGACAGAGGGCCCCAAGTTTGGCTGTATGTAGGACCAACACTAATCTAACAGTTATCATCTATCCATTAAGCCCCCTTCACACGTCCGTGTCTCTGGTACATGCTAGGTCCGTGCCCGTATGTACCGGAGACACGGGCCCACGTATACCCATTAAAATCAATGGGTATATGTGCACGCACGTGTTCTGCCAGAGGCCCGTGCCTCCGTGTGGAGAAGACGTGTTCCGTGTGCTCCACACAGATGCATGTCAGTGTTTCTCTGGCAGCACGGGCCCGCACACGTACCACATGGAAGTAGTGTGGATGCGGGTGCACGTGACACGCGCCGGAGAAACACACGTGGCATTGTAAAAAATAAAAAAACACAAACTCACCTCCACCATACCTGCAGTCTCTGCCGCGGCTGTCACCTGCATCCGTCCCCCAGTGAATTTGAACAACGCGTCTTCCTCACTGGGGGCTGGAAGCAGCGTCAGCGGGGCGTGGCCTGTGCCGGACGCTGTCATTCAGCACCACAGACAGCTCCGGAAGAAACAGGTAAGGCGGGGCTTTCCGTTCTCCGTGTGTTATTACGTATAACACACGGAGAACAGGAATGTGCCACAAACACGGCACACGGGGAGCAAACCACCCCTTTAACATGTACGTGAAAAAACGGATCGTTTTTTTCACGGACGTGTGAAGGGGGCCTTACGTAAACAGAGATAGACTTTTAAGCAAGGGAACTTATGACTTTTGTAAAAAAAAAATTGTGTATTTTCATAACTGGCAGACAAATCAAGTCTTTTTAGAAATCTGTTATTATTTATTATTAAAGCATCATTAATTAAAAGTTCATGTTAAAAGGGGTAATTACTAGTGATGAGCGAGCACTACAGTGCTCTAATGCTGGTTACTTGATTTGAGCTGGTCAGACGCCCGGATGAGCTTGACGCGAGTAACCAGCATTAGGGAAAGTCAATGATTGGCCTGTTAGACTCTCCATGCACATACTGCCAGCCATATACAGAGCATTTCCAGGTGGAGGGAGAAGTTTTTTTTTTTAGAAGGGCGGGTCACGCTTCATCTGAGAATGTTGTTTTTTCTCCTCGGAGAGCCATTCAGACACTGCAAATGGTTCTTCCTGAGGTGCCTGCACACATCATGCATTCAAGCAAGCCTATGCGCAGTGGTTGTTGGTTCATGGATGAACTATCTGAGCACTCACGATACTCAGTCGAGCTCCGTGAGTACCTGTGCACCCCTTTGCTTGATCAAGTAATGAGCAGTGCCGATCGTGTGCTTTCATCACTAGTAATTACATGCATAAAATAAAGTAAAAAAAGTAATACAGGGGAGGAAAAAAAAACCCAACCCTCATGGCTTACAATCTATAATTGGAAAGGAAACAGTAGGCTTAGAGATTGAAGCTGCTCCAGTGGTAGTGTTGTGGCAGTGTGGGGTTACTGTAGGCTTTAGACTTTTCTGAATAGATGAGTTTTTGGGTTGTATCTGAAGGTTCCCAATGTGGGAGACAATATGACACGCTGAGGCACTAAGTTTCCAGAGGATGGGAGATACTTGGGAAAAATCTTTGAGGCAATTAGATATAGATTGTACATGAGTGGAGGAGAGGTGGTCTGGTGAGGACCAGAGACTATGTGCGGGGAAGTCATGGGAGATTAGTTTGGAGATATACAGTATATAAAAGACCAATTATGGACGGGCTTGTAAATCTTTGTTAGAAGTTTAATATGAATTCATTGGGAAATCGGAAGCCAGTGAAGGGGCGAGGTGGAGGAGTAGCAAAGGGTAAGGTGGATTACTTGTGCCGCGAAGTTGATGATTGACTGGAGAAGTGCGAGAGTGTTAGATATAGCTCAAGACTTTGTGACTTATATTTGCAGACTCCTCACCATACAATCTTACACTATCTAGTCTGCAGTGACTAGGGACTCCAACTGTTCTCTGCAATTGCATCACAAGGACCTTTCCTTCTGCGTTGACATTGCATCTATGCAGATAAAAAGAAAACATTATGGGGTCAAACATCTAAAATCAGAGATTTCTCTCATGTTGGCTATTTGGGATGTCTGCTATACAATAATATGAATATGCCGGCAGCCCGCATAACTCCCACCTGTGCCATACATGTAAGGTGTGGTAAGGGGTTATGTTTAGTTTATTATTGGGGGACAGTCCCAGTCACTGAATCCTACTCTATTATAGGTTTATATATCCTTGTAAAGCATAACACAAGACAAATATTATGATGGAACATTTTTATAAATTCAATTCCAGTTATCAATGTACTCAGCAGTTTTAATACTAAATAAAAAACTGTAGATGTTTCTTTCTTTTTAAAAGTTTGAGTAAACTTTTGGTTAAATATGGAAAATGCAGTATTCACTTATATGCAGAAACAATTATCACTAACTAATGGATCATTGAATTAGATTAGCAGTACTTTTCTTTGGTAGCCTGCTAATGAGCTTTTGATGGCTATTGCAAAGTAACATGTGACATCTCGTAAAAGAAAATCACAATGTTAGACAACCGAATTCTGCAAATGTGTGAATATGTTGACTTTTTCAGACCTAAAGGCTTTTAGCCTTGACAAAGTAGTGAAGGAATGTTCTTAATCTGGAAACTGTCTTTTGTAATGCAAACATTATCGAGACTATCAAGGATGTCAGCTGCCTCATGTGCCAAACGCGAGGTTTAGTTCATGCAAGTTATATTTAAATTTCTAGGAAACTGAAAATCGCTTTATAACAATATACGTTGTTACAGTAATGGTAAGTAAAAGAATATGTATTGTAATGTTGTCACGCTCCATTAAGGAGACAAATGGCGCATGGTGAGACAGAAGGGATGGGGAATACTGCCAGTAGGGGTAAACAAGAAAGGCAATTCGTGATACTTAACCTAGACAACCCTGAGCTGCATGATGTCCCTAGATGGGTTCTTTCACCCCATGCGGCGTTCACATTCCTAGCCTAAGCTCGGTCCTGACTAGTGCACAGGGCTGTCGGAACAGTAGTCCTGCTCTACAATAACAACACAAAGCGAATAAGGCAGACAAGGGTAAAATAAACTTCCATGCAGATATCTTCAGAAATGATTCCAAAATGACTTTTCTTTCCACAGCTTACACTTCCACACTAATACCAAGGTGTGAAAAGACACCTGCTGCAGTTAGCAACAAAACCACCAGGTGTTGCTAAAGTACAACCAGCAGGATATACAAACAGAACCCTAGGAGGAGAAGAATCCAGGGGAGAGTAATCAGAACACGCCGAGGTCGATACACACAGAGTTAAAGTCAGGACAAAAGGGGAAAACCGAGACAGTGTTAGAACAAGCCGAGATCAGTAAACCGAGGAAGTAAGTCAGAGGGCAGAGAAGAGAACGGACAATAGAGATGGGAAAGAAAGGAGAAGAAGGGTAAGATAGCTGGGCGTCTATGGAGAGAGTTGGGCAATATACCGACACGGGCAGAGACAAGGAGGTGAGACGAAGGGGGTCACAGGGAGGTCAGTGAAAGCAGACACGGGTGGAAAAAGGCAGTCAGGAGGGCTGGAGTAGGGGAACAATTGCTGGACAGGATCAGGGAAGACACGAGCAGCGCATTAGCTGAGCACTAACCTAAGCCAAATATCACTGGCAGCATGACAGCAGGGTTGGCTCAGCTATAAAGTGGAGGAAGGTCCAAATCGAGGTTAGAAGGACCCCTTCCCCATGGTCAAGGAGAGGCTGAATACCCGGAGGGATTTGCACGGGGGAAGCCAGCTCTGCAGGGGGCCGGCCAGCAGAGCAAGGCGAGAACCTGGCTCTGCAGGATGACGGGCTTGCAGAGCATGGTCTTGACACAAGGTATCTCAAGCTATGACTGGCAATTACCCAGGCTAAAAGGTGAGCACTTATACCAGAGGGGAGTGCAAAAAACATAACAGCTGAGATAGAACAGATGTTTTGGGGAATTGAAACATGTATCTATAGTCTGGCATTTGGCATAAAAATATATCAAGAATTATGGGAAAGGGTCCCCAAATAATGTCTCTGGAAATTGGTAAGCCAGTGAATTTTTTTGTGGTGTTCTAAGAGTACATGCACTCCAAATTTTTCGTTTTCATGCGGTCAAAAATGATTTTTCTATTGGAAACCATTTATATTATTGCTCCTTCTTTGAAGAGTTTTTGGAAGGATTTTTCATTCCCTAAAGCAGTTGTAAAGCGTTTTTGAATCTTTTTTATTTCTGAAGATTTTTTGTAGCCTTTTCCTTGGACACTGCCTACTCTGGCGCAGATTCCATCAGCAACCACTTCAAAGAAGGGACATGCATTTTTTTCTTCACTAGACATTTTATTTTTAAAACCTCAAGCTGGAAAAAAAACAATCAGAAGGCTGAACATATGAGCACCAAAGTGGTTTAACAATAAAAAAGAACAGGAGGAGTTTGTCATACGTTTTGGAAGCAATTTTTCTGGTGGTTTTCAGAGCGGACATAACCTAAAATTTACATTTCTAGAAATGTCAACATAGTTGTCATGGAGCAACATAGAGATTACATTGGAAGTGGTTAAGGCTGTCAATTTGGGATTTGGCATAGGTAAATCCTCATTAACCTTAATCAATGTCTTCTTAAGAAAATGGATTTGACTAGAAATTGAAATAAATACCATTAAACAATCACAATGTGTGTTGTTTGGATATGGATGCTTATGGGGCAATCATTTCAGTTAATTTGTATATTTTAGGCTGAACAGCTTTTTGCAATAGGATTTTATTAAATATTTTAAATCGTTTTAGACAGATCTAATCAAAGTTAAACTCTGATGCAATTTGCTGTTAAAATGTACAGAAGAAGAAATATGTTCTTCTATCTTTACAGCTTCTACCGTGTACTTATTTCTTTTAATGTGCTTTCTTCCCTTTCTATATTCTGTTTTATCACCCCCTCTGAAACTATAAATATTATACCCTCTGTCCAGTTTTGAAGTCAGTGTACAACCCCCTCCCTACAGCTGTCCCTATCACCGAGAAGAAACAAGGAAAGCAAAATAGAACCATCAGTACTGAGGAGAAACTATGATGGATTTGTATCAGTTTTTCAAAAGTCCTCAGCTAAAGAAAGTACTTAGGCTGAATTCAGACATATCCGTCTGTGGTACAACCAGCGTTTCCCAGCCCCAGCACGAAAGCCTCCTAAGCATATATGAGGCTGTTGACTACGGGTCTGAAAACCCTTGGCCAATTTGGAAATCATAATCCGCTCTGAAATCGGCTATACAAATGCTATGGAACAGCAAAATGGTAGAAATGTTTTAAAGAAAACTTTTTCGAAAGTTCCTTAACTTTATATTTATGAATAATTTTAAAACTGTGATTTATAAAAAAAAAAAAATACTCATTTAGTGGTTTGCCTTTGTTGTCAATGGGGAAAGTCACAACAAAGGCAAAATATAAGCATTGCTAAGTTGTATCTTGTCCATTAAGGCTTGTGTTAAATGTAATGATCATAGAATACTCCTGATCAATATTGTGACGCAATCACATGGGCGTATGCAAGGATCGCTTTGCAATGCCCGAACTGGCTGGCGGCTTGTCTCTCCCGAGCATGGCAGCGTGTTTTTCTGTGCAGCTGTCATTCTCAGGTCAGGGGAGCCAGTCTGACCACTGCGAGGCGATCCTCAGATGAGTCATACAGCTGTGTGATTGCGCCCTTAGAGATGAAAGGTTCAGGTAACATTCAAATTCCAGTGTTCACGTGGATTTTCTCAGAATATGATTCACGGAAAAGTTACTCTCTCTGAATTCAAAGTCTTTCTCAGGTCTTTGTAGACGCCTAAGCATAATAAACATAATATGTAAACTTAGAGAAATCCTTATACTCCCTTTACTGCTCACCTCTCGTGCCTTTCACACCATCACTTGTTTGGTCATTGTCATATCTTCTGATCACTGCCGCTTTCTCTGAAACCCCCAAACCTCATAGTGAACAGGGGCATCTGGCATTAATGAAGACTGGGAGGGTTCTGCTGAAGCGTATGAAAGGTCATTATTCCACTACATCCAACATGACCTTATGTTCGCATTCGCAGAACTGTCTTTGGCCTCATCAGAAACAGAAAACCCAGCTCAGTGTAGGAGGCCCGGGGCTTTCAGTGAGAATCAGAAGATGACCGGACAGGTGACTGTAAGGAGTGGAAGGGCTGGAGTGAAAAGTAATAAAGTGAGTGTAAAGATATTTTTAAAGTTTTTGAATTAAATTCTTTTTGATGGCCTTATATGGCTTAAAAACATGGTGTTCGGCAGCCGTCATTTTGCACAATCCACGTTGAAATGAATAACAAAAAGCCAACATTTTGGTAAATGCGCATTTTTAGAAAAATTGAGTATAATTCAATTCCACTCAAATTTATTCACTCCCCTCTAATCCCTATTGTTAAAAAATAGTAATTCTCTACATTTTAAAAGCAAAAAGTTGTTCAAATGACAGCTTAGTTTTAATGACACTGAGTGGCTGAGTATAAAAGATGGAAAAGAAGAACAGGTCCTTAATAATAAAGACATGAATTGGAAAGGTACTGTATGTTCTCGCTATGAAAGGTCATTTAATTTTCTAAAGAATATTAACAAAGATAGATGCTGTAATATAACCAGTTCTCTTTGAAATGTTCAACTAAAGTTTCTCCAAAAGTTTCTTTGACTCTTAAACCTAAAGTGGTGGGTATAGTATTAAAATACTCTATACAGCTACGAATTATAGAAATGTATTATGCACAGCACAAAAGTGGCACTGTGACGTCAAAAGTGTTTTTTGGTTGAAAAAAATCAACATACAAAATAGAATATCATCAAAAAGTTAATTTATTACAGTAATTCAATACAAAAAGGAAATGCATATATTATATAGTCATTACACACAGAGGGATCTATTTCAAGTGTTTATTTCAGTTAATGTTGATGATTATGGCTTAGGGCGGCTTTGCACGTTGCGACATCGCACGTGCGATGTCGGTGGGGTCAAATCGAAAGTGACGCACATCCGGCGTCACTTTCGACATCATACTGTGTAAATGCTAGATGATACGATGAACGAGTGCAAAAACCTCGTTATCGTATCATCGTTGCATTCACCAACATTTCCATAATGCCGGTGTCGCGACAGGTACGATGTTGTTCCTCGTTCCTGCGGCAGCACACATCGCTGTGTGTGAAGCTGCAGGAGCGAGGAACATCTCCTTACCTGCCGCCGGCGGCTATACGGAAGGAAGGAGGTGGGCGGGATGTTTACATCCTGCTCATCTCCGCCCCTGCGCCGCTATTGGCCGCCTGCCGTGTGACATCGCTATGACGCCGCACGACCCGCCCCCTTAGGAAGGAGGCGGGTCGCCGGCCAGAGCGATAGTTGCAGGGCAGGTAAGTGCATGTGAAGCTGGCGTAGCGATAATTTTCGCTACGCCAGCTATCACAAGATATCGTACCTGCGACGGGGGCGGGGACTATCACGTGCGACATCGCAGCATCGGCTTGCGATGTCGCAATGTGCAAAGCCACCCTTACAGTCAATGAAAACCCAAAAGTCATTATCTCAGAAAATTAGAATAATTACCATAAAGCACCTGCAAAGTCTTACTAAGCATTTAAAATGGTCCCTTAGTGTGGTTCAGTAGACTACACAATCATGGGGAAGACTGCTGACTTGACAGATGTCCAAAAGGCGATCATTAACACACTCCACAAGGAGGGTAAGCCATAAAAGGTCATTGCTAAAGAAGCTGATTTTTCACAGAGTGCTGTATCCAAGCATATTAATGGGAAGTTGAGTGGAAGGAAAAAGTGTGGTATAAAAAGGTTCACAAGCAACCGGGATAATCACAGCCTTGATAGGATTGGTAAGAAAAGGCCATTTATTGAAATGCAGTTGTAGGTGACAGATGAGAAAATGTCCGTTCCTTATACATGACCCTTTTTTGTGTATTAGGGAGCCAGTACTGAACCGTATATTATCTGTGGATATCACATTGTGAATATTTACTAATGTGGATAGATTGTTAAGCATCATTTTGGTATTATAGTGTAATGTACACGGTATTGCTCAACATATCATGTGGCTTTTGCTGACTATGGCCCATCAACTAAACCATTAGCAGATTTTGATGTAAAAAGGAAAAAGAAACATTTGGTAATTAAGTTTCTGAATGTCTTATTTGTAATCCTCACCCCTTTAACCAGCACTTAAGAGGTTGTCTTCATGATACATTAGGGAATTGATTAGATAGCAATTTCTCAAGATCATAATAACAGTATTCCAAAAGTAGATCATGGCAACCACACAGATTCCTCGTTAAGCTGTCAGCATGATTTATAGACTTATTTGTTCATGTGTTTCAGGGCAACCATAGAGAATTTCAGCTTCTTCCTATTGTGAAAAATCTATGGACCACTTCTGCTGCAGTATTTATAAATTAGGTTTGGTTCACCTTGTGTGGGCTTTTTGCATGGGGTACAGATGTGTCCACTTTTACTTTTTTTCTTAAATTTGGTCAAAAAAATCCAATTTCTCACAAACCAAATGCAATACAATATACAGACACGCTAGAAAAATTGTTGACAATCTGCAACTTATTGAATTCAATTAATCTTATTCCATTTTTCCATCTATTAAGACTGGTATGCAGAATTCCGGTTTTGATGAATTAAGGTCCATAAAACATTTTGTGGTGTATTTTTATAAAGTCACGTTTGTTCTTTTTTAAAAACAACTGATCATCTAGTGTCACACATTTAGGGATGTGTTGAGCCAAGAGCTATGTAGATTGGGAAATATTTTTCTGTATGCAATTAATGGGCACGGGTATATCAGGAGTGGTCTTGATGAGGGCACGTACTGGAGTCAGACGCTCCTGATTCATTAAAGGGTATATCTGGGACTTTAAAGAAAGAAATATGTGATTAAGCACTAACAGGCAGGTAGTTGGTACCTATCTACCTATTGTGCCCGGCACCGTTATTCACTGGCACAGACAGCTCCAGCTGGCAATTCAGTGGCTTCCGCTGACGTCACATAAGCCGACTTCCCATCTGCTCTGCTCTGTAGATGGGGTGGAAGAGCCATTGTCATGCTGATTGACAGCCAGTTGATGTAGGCTGTCCCACCCCATCTACACAGCAGAGCAGATGAGAAGCGTTTTCTCTGTTGATGAAGCCACTGTATCACCAGCAAGAGCGGTCTGTGCTGGCGAAGATTGGCGCTGGGCACAACAGGCAGGTAGGTACCAACTACCTGCCTCTTAGTGCTTGGGCACCTTCTTTTTTTAAGTTCTGGATATACCCTTTAAGAGGTGCAAATCTCTTAATGAATCTGGAGAGTTTAAAAAGTGGCACGCACCTCCATGAGATGTTCCAAAAATGTTACCTCCATTCAGAGACTGGAGAAGGATTTCTTGCTTAAGATGAATTAGATGAGCTGCAGCATCATGCGCCACCTGTGCCTACATCCCATCTCAGTTCTGCAAATTTCTGGTGAAACTGGCATGAAAACCTTGAGTTGTGCAAAATATTTTACATTAGATTTATGGGGAAAACTCCTTGATGAATATGGGCATTGGTGTATACTTTTAGCATACTCTGACTGCCACGACCCAACAACACAAAGTCCCATGTAATGACCACACCACACACATATGACTTTAACTATAACTTTACTGGAGAGGTAGATAACAATAACACTCTCATCTCTTGTGGATGGGTTAGGTCACAGCTCTTGTCATTACGCAACTCTCCTGGAAAGCCATCAGCAACAAAGGAGTGTGCTCTGACCGGATTCCCGATGCACGAACGTCTTCATGTTAGCCTAGAAAACCACCGTGACTTGTGAGGAACAATAATAAACAATTAAAGAACAGAAGGGAGGGAGGGTGGGAGATGAGCTACAAGTCTCACATGGAAGAGAAACCAGAACAGGAAAGGCTGGGGAATTTAAAGAGCCCAATGTAGGAGGGGAAAAACACATCATAGAAGGAGGAGGAAAAAGGCAGGGGATATTACGTGGGACAGGTTTAACCATTTAATGACCTTAAAGGTTAAACCTGTCACAACTTTTTTGGCCTATAAGCTGCGGCCACCACCTCCAGGCTCTTATATACAGGATTCTAACATGCTGTATATAAGAGCCCAGGCCGGGGGTATAACATAAAAATCACTTTATAATACTTACCTAACGGTCGCGCGGTGGACTTAATGGGTGTCTCCGTTGTCCGTTTCCCGTTGCCGTATCTTTTGGCCATCTTTGATCTCCTTCTCAAGCCACGGTGCATGACGGATCCAACATCATACACACTCTCTGGCATTCAGGTCTTGAGCAGGCGCACTTTGATCTGCCCTGAGCAGGGCAGATCAAAGTATTGTAGTGCGCCTGCGCACGACCAGCGAGTGTGTATGACATAGCCGCGTCATGCACACAGGCTTCAGAAAGAGATCAAAGATGGCCGAAAGGGGAGGCGCCCGCACCGGAGAAAGGAGACACCCATTAGGCCCACCGAGCAACCGTTAGGTAAGTATTATAAAGTGTTTTTTATGTTATACTCCCAGCCTCTTATGTTAGAATGCTGTATATAAGAGCTCGGTGGCCGCAGCTTATAGGCCAAAAAAGTGGTGACCGGTTCCCTTTAATAGAAAACATCAGTCATGCAGGTGACAAACCCGGAGTGCTCCGCACATTGGTATCTGTCAAACAACACACATCTTGGGCATCTATTTAGTGATACTTTACAAATGTAATGCACCCAAAATAGTATGAACCTTGCCTAACTTGGAGGGATACCTCAGTAGGGCAGATTCAGTTGACATCAAACACACACACACAAAGACCAAACACAAACCCATATTCTTGTAATTGAATCAGGTAATACACTCTCAGTTTCAGCGTATGAAAACATTCTCACTCTATGAGCTGCCATGTAGAATAATGAATGTGCGGCCTAGCACGGATAACGTTACACATACATTTCAGTAAATGTATATTTTTTTTCTAGTAGTTAAGCAACTGAGCTACTATTATTGACAATGAGGCCTGGGAGCCACTGCCCCTTCTGCATTTTTCTTCATGATATATTAAACCAAGGACTGACCCTGCTTCTGCGAGACCTGGATGTGATTTATTGACACCTTCCGTTGTAGATTGACTTGAAGGCTTGTAAAGGACACTATTGCGCGTACATTTATTGATGGTGTGTTCTTAGATTAATAGAGTTGTTCACATCAATGTTTCCCTTTAACAGAGTGTTATTTATTTTGTACTGCAAAATTGACCACTGCAATTAAGAAAAGTTTTCAACTATTCAGAAAATTGTTCTACTTATGCTGCACAAAATCCAGTCCTACATAGAAGAGCGATGACAGCCCCTGAAATGATCCATAATATACAACAGATATCGCTATGTATTCAGAGCTATATTAATTTCAAGTAAAATAAATCCCAATGCTTAAACCTCTACATGACAAGGCAATTTTTCAGTTTTTCGGGTTTTTTTTGCTTCTTTTCTTCCGAGAGCCGTAACGTTTTTATCTTTCTGTCAATCTTGCCATATGAGCCCTTTTTTTTTGCAGGATGAGTTTTAAATGAAACTATGAGTTTTACCATATAGTGTACTGGAAAACGGACAAAAAATTCCAAGTGCATAAAAATTGCAAAAAAAAGTGCAATTGCACAATTATTTTTGGAGTATTTTATTCACTGTGTTTACTATATGGTAAAACTGATATGTCCGTGTGATGCCTCAGGTCGGCATGCGTTTGCAGACACCAAACATTTATAGGTTTACTTTTATCTAAGGAGTGAAAAAAAATTCTGAAGTTTGTCCAAAAAATTGGTGCTCTTTTTGCGCCATTTTCTGCGACCCGTCGCGTTTTCATTTTTCGGAATATTGAACTCAGTGATGGCTTATTTTTTGTCTCTTGCTGACATTTTTGTTGTACCATCTTTGCCTAGATGCGCTATTTTGATCGCCTGTTATTGAATTTTACGCAAAATTTGCGACAACCAAAAACCGGAATTTTGGCGTTTGGAATTTTTTTACCGCTCTGCCATTTACTGATCAGGTTAATTCATTTTATATTTTGATAGAGTGGGCATTTCTGAATGGGGTGATACCAAATATGTGCATCTTTTTAATTTTTTATTATTGTTTAATTTTCAATCGGGCGAATGGGGGGTGATTTGAACTTTTAGGCTTTTAAAACTTTTGTTTTATTTTACTAGTCTCCCTAGGGGACTATAATGATCAGTAGTCTGATCACTTGTTCATTTCTTTTGATCAGGGCTGCACAGTGAAGAGAAGTCTTTGCCATTACTGAGATAGGAGATGGCAGTTATTACTGAGGTGATACTATGATGACGAGAGATGGGAGGAGATTGAGGGAAAGGGAGGAGTTAGTGGCAGACGAAAGCGCTAGAGGAGGAAAAGCGCTACAGGCAGAGCTCCGCCTCTCCTCCCTCTTCTATCTATATAGAATTTCCTCGGTAACAGCTGCCATCTATTTCAGTAATGGGAAAGTCTTCGCTGAAAACAGATTTTACCTCAGAACTGAGGATTTTGATAATGGCTGATCAATTCTGGCAGAGAATGAAGCAAATTTGTCTAATGAGATATATTACAAAGCTGCTTATTTTTATGTGTACTATTGACTTATTAAATAAAATGAAAATGACACTCTTTAAATCTTACGATAAAGGATAAGCTGAAAACATCTAAGAGATATTTAGGTAGATTGTAGAAACAGTTAAGTGTATCATCAGAGAGCAGAGAGATTGGGATGTGTATTAATAGAAAAATTATAATATTTCTGTTAATCTATAAGCCACATGCTCGGATCTTCGAAGAGAGCTCCCCAGAGCACTTGGATAAGCTAAGCAAAACGTCTGGCTATTGGTGAGCGAGCATGCCCACTCCTTGTTGTGACTCAATTGAGTATCGCGGGTGCTCGAGCACCATTCTTGAGTCCCTGCCTCTCAAGTTTTTCAGCTGTTAGACAGCCAATAAACATGCAGGGATTGTCTGCCTTACATGGTAATGCCGTAGCTATGTTGGCTACTGGCATTCCTATGATTGGCCAGCTGCATTGCCCCTTCGCATCTTATATGAGACCTGGGGGCGCGATGCTCGGCACACTGTCCTCTATTAGAATTTCCGGGATAGTTGATATAGAAGGGAGAGCTTAGATTACAACAGGGATGGACAGTTGCCTTTCATGTGGCATTAAAGGGTGTTTTTAGCCTTTTTTGACCTAGTAAATAAATAATAAAAAAAAAAAGCATGTTGTCACACCCATTTTTGATAAGATTTTTCTTGGACAGTATAGGCATACTATAGAGTTACAAAGTTTGTTTTTGTTTGGGCGTTGAACAGAGAGGGTCTACCAATGGGTGTTCTCATCTTGCTTATTACTGAATGTCAAAGACCTGAAGCAGTTCTCCAGAGAATTTTCTTTAGCAATCTTTAATGAAAAGGAGAAAGGAAACAGAGTAGATAGTGGAGGTCTTCAATGACAAATCCTGACTCCATAATAGTGGACCATTTTCATTTTTTCTGTGGGGCCTCTTCCATTCTATACACAGTACTGATGGGGGCTCACATTGGGTGCTCTACAGGTTGTATGTGATATTGCCATCAACCCCATGTACTTCAGTGGAGCAGACCTGTAAACAGCCATGTTTAGGTAATACTGTACAACCCATTTACCTTCAATTGTTTTCATAATTCACAGACTTTAATATCTCTAATGGTAAACCGTGCCATGACTGATACAATTATTCTTCTCTGCAGGAAATGTCTAACGTGTATGACTCTTCAACCTCTTGGAAAATGTTCTTAAACTTGCCTGAGCCTGTAAAATACAAACCTTTATCTCAGTGATTTGATATGAGATGAAAAGAATGGTCTGTTGACTTGGCGCCTGCCATGCGTTCATGTGTGCAGATTACTGATCGTCTCACTACTAGGCAGAAAGATGCTCTCATTTCATTACTGTCTCTTGGCTAGGACGCAATTACATTTTGAAATATTGCTAATCTTTTTCTTAACTACATGGTGGTCTAGAGTCTCCTACTCAGTCAGCTATCACTACAAAAAAATGCACCCACTCATAGCTCATCATCTAAGAATTTCTGTTTGACTGCCCAGAAGATATCAAGGGTCATACCAACTGAACAGTTCTTTGGAAATAGACTATAAAAATGATTGAGCTATATCAGGATAGAAGTAGCCTTATTGGCTTTTGTATCCAAACACAGTCCAGATTTCATGTTTCCAGTAAAAGGTTAGAGAAACCGTTGAATCCTAATTAATTACTATGGTCACTTTATTTTTGGCATTTTTATACACAAAGTTCATTTGAAATAGACCTTGAGAACAGTGGAATTTTCATTTGATCATATTCTTTACTTTTTAGAACATTGTCATACACCATAAATACTTCTCTTTTAGAAGTACTATACGTCCTAAATTAAGTCACTGAGACGTATGGCTTCATGTCTGCGTCGTAGCACTACAGCCCTGCATCATGAAACATTTGGATATTGGAATAGTATTAGGGCATGTATGAAGGTTAGAGATGGGCGAACATTAAATGTTTGGGTGCTCGGTCCTCAAGTCGAGCAGGTCAGATGCTCCGAAAGGGCTCAACTCA
Organism: Anomaloglossus baeobatrachus; assembly: GCF_048569485.1. Lineage (NCBI taxonomy): Eukaryota > Metazoa > Chordata > Amphibia > Anura > Aromobatidae > Anomaloglossus > Anomaloglossus baeobatrachus. Next base: position 82,971,997 of record NC_134355.1, on the reverse strand, counting down.
AGCAACGAATAGAAGATTGGGCAGGTTGGCTCTCCGCCTACATACACCCAGCTATAAAGAGAGCAATTCTGGCTGGGAGGAGGGTAGGGTTTTTTAATTCAACACAATACAAAACGTTGCTTTACCCCTAGTGAGAGCCATTCAGAGACTGCAAATGGCTCTACCTGGAGTGTCTGCACACATCATGCAGTGAAGCAAGCCTCTGCATTGGGGTTATTGTTTCACAGATGAAACATCTGAGCACCTGCAATACTCAGCCGAGCTCAGTATGTACCTGAGCACCCTGATGCTCGATCGAGTAGCGAACAATGGCGGCCACGCTCACTCTTTACCAATGAAGGCATAATTTCAAGCTCCTTGAGCCCCATATAACATTTTTAACATATGCCCCCCTTGACCAACCACATTCATTTTATATTACTAGTGTCTTCTTATTTAGATGTAGGGCCCCCCTAAGGCACTAGCTTTGATGGCTACTCTACTCTGCCACGCTGTAGACATGAACTGGAAAATATGATTATTTTCATCTTGATTCTATGTGAACGAAGAGAAATAAAGAAGTATTTTACGTATGGGCCCATATATTTCCATAGATGTTCAATTTCAAATTAGAGTGGAGAGCAGATGAAAAGCGCTGCTGTTCCTCGGAAGGAACCACTTGTCTGTACATAACATGAATCCTCTACTTCTTGCTGGCCACTTTTCCCAGAGATAACAGCTGATCATGACAGAACTCCATAACCCCCAGTCAGCTGAGTCATCATTGAAGGACCCATAACATGTTAATAGGTTTTTCATTAAACGTTTGTATTCAGAAGTCTAGTATACTACCCAACTGGAGACCATTCTTTGAATTGTGAGAGTACTGATAAATAATTTGTGTTTGTAAGTATAGTATTTGGTCATGATACATCCATACATATCCTTACAATGACAGAGAATGTTCTTAGATTTCTGTCCTATGTGTTGTACTCTCCAAAAATCCCCAATTTTTGGAATAGCTACAAGAAGTTCTGGAATTGAATTAGGGGAAGAGTGACGTGGGTAATCCATCTTCTGTTTTAGGATTACAGAGCCAATTAATAATTACCGCACAATGTTTTTTTGCGTGTGTTTTTTATAGTGGCCATTAAATAGATGACTTCTCATGCACCACTGTGCTTTAGAAAGAGATCACAGTGGTGCAAAGTCTGTTGGTACAAGTCATGGATACAGGAAACCATTGGAGATTAATAAAGTTGGTCTCCAAACATTTGATGCCTTAAGCGGGCTTTACACGCTACAACATCGCTAAAGTGATCTCATTGGGGTCATGGAATTTGTGACGCACATCAGGTCGCTTTAGCGATGCTGTTGCATGTGACACCTATGAGCGATTTTGCATCGTCGCAAAAATGTGCAAAATCGCTCATCGGTGACATGGGGGTCCATTCTCAAATATCGTTACTGCAGCAGTAACGAAGTTGTTCCTCGTTCCTGCGTCAGCACACATCGCTCCGTGTGACACCGCTGGAACGAGGAAGCTCTCCTTACCTACCTCCCGGCCACAATGCGGAAGGAAGGAGGTCGGCGGGATGTTCATCCCGCTCATCTCAGCCCCTCCGCTTCTATTGGGTGGCGGTTCAGTGACGCTGCTGTGACGTCGCTGTGATGCTGAACGAACTTCCCCCTTAGAAGGGAGGCGGTTCGCCGGTCACAGCGACGTCGCAGGGAAGGTAAGTAGTGTGACGGGTCCGGGCGATGTTGTGCGACACGGGCAGAGATTTGCTCGTGTCGCACAACCGATGGGGGCGGGTACGCACGCTGGCGATATCGGTACCAATATCGCAGTGTGTAAAGCGGCCTTTAGGTGCAAGCTGTAGCTTTTGTCGCGTTTTTTGGTGCAGTTTTGATGTCAGAAAGTTCTCATTTTTTACTTCACTGCAAATTCTATGGGAATTTAGATTTGCTGTGTGCACATTGCAGTTTTTTGTCTGACAAATAAACTGCAGCATGTTCTATCCTCTTGCATTTTTGGCTTGCTTCTACTGAAAAATGCATCAAAAACGCACCAAAAACACAGCTTTATTACAGTTGGGGTCTCAAAGGTGCAGTTTTGTTGTGACCACAAAACTGCAGCATGCGCATATAGCCTTAGGGGTACTTTACATGTTGCGACATCACTAGCATCGGCTAGCGATGTCGAGTGCGATAGTACCTGCCCCCGTCGCACATGCAATATCTGGTGATCGCTGCCGTAGCGAACATTATCACTATGGCAGCTTCACACGCACATACCTTGTCAGCGACGTCGCGGTGACCGCCGAACAATCCCTCCTTTAAGGGTGAGGTGCATTCGGCGTCACCGCAACGTCACTAAGCCGCCGGCCAATAGAAGCAGAGGGGTGGAGATGTGCGGGGCATAACATCCTGCCCACCTTCTTCCTTCCGCATTGACGGTGGATGCAGGTAAGGAGATGTTTGTTGTTCCTGCGGCTTCACACACAGCGATGTGTGGTGCTGCAGGAACGACAAACAACATCATATCTGCAGCTGGAGCGACATTATGGAAATGAACGACGTGACACAGATCAGCGATTTTTGACTGTTTTTCGCTCGTTCATCGTCGCTCCTAGGATTTACACATGTCGCTACCGGCGCCGGATGTGCGTCACAACAACCGTACATCGGTAGCGATGTCACAACGTGTAAAGTACCCCTTAGGGTATGTGCACATGCTGCTTCTTTGTGGTGATCCCAAAGATGCACGTTTTTGGCCCCAAAAACAAACCCGCGGCAAAAACGCATCCAAAAAACAGAGGCATTTTTCACTTGAGATGAGCGAACCTGAGTTTCGGTTTTCAAACTAAACACCAACTTTTTTTTTTTTGGGTGCAGATTTTTTGGGTGCAGTTTTGGTACAAAAACAGCATTTGTTTCCTTCCCCAGCAAAGTCTATCAGATTTCATTTTTGCTGTGTGCACAATGAAGGTTTTTTTGGCTGCAAATTTGTGGCGACCACAAAGATGCAGCATGTCAATTCTTTATACGTTTTTTGTCCGCGTTTTTGAGCCCTTCCAGGCAATAAATTTAAACTAAAAAATGGACTGGACAAAAATGCATCAAAAACTCATAAAAAAAACAAATCAAAAACGCATGCTAAAAAATTTTGTTTTGCCCGGTATGCGCTTGTCTGAACATAGGCTGCATCTTTGTGGTGACCTCAAACATGCAGCATGTGCACATAGCCTTAGATGACCTGGTCATCACTATTTGTAAGGCTGAAAAGTCGTCTAGATTAGGCCTCTTTCACACGTCAGTGATTCTGGGACGTTTGTGCTTTTTTTAAAACGTCCCAGAATCACTGACATACGCAGACCCATTATAATGAATGGGTCTGCTCACACGTCAGTGATTTTTCACTGCACGTGTCTCCGTGCGGCGTACCCGCGTGTCCGTGATTGCCGCACGGAGACATGTCCATTTTTTTCTGGCATCACTGATGTCCCACGGACCACGCAGTGGTGTGGTCCGTGAAACACGTGCCAGAAAAAAACGTGCTTTTAAAATAAAAAACATTTTAATTCACCCGGCGTCCAGCAATGTCCTCTGCAGCCCGTTCTCCCTGCTGCTTCTGAGCCGGCTCATTATTGTCGCGCATATTCATTATGCGCGACACAGCCGACCCGGAAGCAGCTGCTGCGGGGGTCACCGCCGGCCGGATGCTGCACCGTGGGAACGATCAGCACCATGGACAGCGGGAGCGCGCACATGTGAGTTGTTTTCTAAGTGCAATCACGGGCCACGGAGAACGGAGCCCGGATTGCACTTAGACAACCTACGTGTGCCGTGAATCACGGCACACGCAGGGACATGTGCGTGTTTTACACGCCAGTGAAAAACGTCACTGTTTTTCACTGACGTGTGAAACGGGCCTTAGCCAGTTATTCTGCAATGTTAAATCACAGGAAATAAAAAAAAACAACAAAAAATTATGGGTTAAGAGACAATTTTTGGCATCCGAGGAAAATAATTCCTGACTCGAAATATAGCAATCAGAATAAATCACATTGATTTAGCCAATTACGAAGAAAAATTGTTACTGCACCCATCCTTTTATTTAATCTATCCATTGACGGGTGAGCAGATATAACACATTCTAATATTTAGCAACTTTGCTTCCAAGAACAAAATGTGAAATCCATCTAACGTCTTCATTTGCATAATGCACAATGGCAATCTTGAGTAACCCCTGTTTTAATCATTTGAACTGCGCCTTGAAGCTGAAGAAGCGAGCACAAATTCCTACAGAGATCTGCCTGTTAAGCTTGAAAAAAAGCATATATCATATTCAGAAGACTGATGAGATTGTATTGATCTCTTCAAAGTACATCTTTAGCAGAAAGGCAACTTCATTATTGACACGACGCTTCAAACGCTGACTTGCCGGTTAACAACACCTGGTCAATAAGTCAGACAATAATTATTTCAAAGCAGAAAAGTGGTCAGAAATTAAGGCTTGTGATTTTGTTAGGATGCATTGGAGTTTTCCATGCCAAAAGCCAATAATTGGCTGTGGACATTGAAGGAAGATTGACAGCTTGATCTGGCAATTGACCTTGTAATGATTATTGGCCTAGACCCTTGGCATTACAGTGTGATAAAAATCTGCAACAATTAGAGGCCCATGGTCCATCGTTTTTTTCAGTATTCCCCTGATCTGTGTTTCCAAGGCTGAAGTTACTCGCAGACTTGTTACAAGATTATTACTACAAGACTAAAAGTCCAAAGGAGTGCACAAAGTTGCATACAGCGCCATATTTCAATGAACAATAGCTGTGGATAGTTAAAGAGAACCTGTCAGGTGCAATATGCACCCAGAACAACAAGCAGTTCTGGGTGTATATTGCTAATCCCTGCTTAACCGTCCCTGTATCTAGTAGCATAGATAAAGAGATCTTTAGAAAAAGTATTTCTAAAGATCTTTTTTGTCATGTGGTAATGAGGCCAGAAACTTGTCACAAGGGCATTAGTTCCCTTGGCTAGTTGGTCCGCTTAGCATGTCAGCACGACCCCGTTGGTGTGCTAATGCTAACATGCTAATAAATCTGCAGTGTCACAGCCATGGTCGCACTCACCTCTCTGCTCAGTGCGCACAATCAGAATGTCCCTGGACATTCATGGGCACTACACCAGTATGAAGCCAGGACGCATACACCCGACTTCATAGTACGCATGACTGGAAGTCCGAGACTTCTGATCATGCACACTGAGCTGAAAACCAGCAGTGGCAGCAGAGGTGAGTGTGACCATGCCTCTAACGCTGCACATTCATTAGCATGTTAGCACGCCAATGGAGGAGTGCTGACATGCCAAGGGGGCTGACTAGGCAAGGGAACTAATGCCCTTGCGACTAGTCGCTGGCCTCCTTAGCCTAAGATAAAAAATCTTTAGAAATACTTTTTCTAAAGATCTCTATCTATGCTAGTGTATACAGGGACAGTTAGGCAGGGATTACTAATCTGCACACAAACTGCTCGTGGTTCTGGGTGCATATTGCTCCTTAACATAGTTTGCTTGCCGGCCAAGGACCGAGGCTTCCTGTAGACTAGTCAGACAGGTGTGTCCCCAGTGGCTTGTCCCAGCCCACTGCCCTGGATTGGAAGATCTCTGCCTGCGTGCTTGTATAGTCAGAGACCTGTCAATCCAGGGAAGCCATAGAAGAGAAGCAGCCGGTAATTCACCTGGCCAACTAGTCTCCAGCGCAGCTTGGTCCTCAGCTGGTTATTAAAGTATGTTTTTCTCTGAAACACCGCAGCATTTGAGAGTCAAACATATCTCGCTGAGATAATACAACCAGTGCCAGACACATGCTACCCATGGATTGGGCATCATGTATCACTGCTAGGTTCTGTTAAAGCATTCAACAATTAGTTAAACATGTTTGTGTAATGCAAGACAGAAATGACCTGAAATTGTTTTCCACACTCAGGAAACAAGGAAATTTTATTTTAATAACTCAAAATGTACTAACTGGATATATAGAAATGGGTTTTCTACTCTGGATGATCCTTAGAGAGAATCTGTCATCAGGTTTTTTGCTATGTAATTGTCACGCTTGCCGGGTAAGACAAGCGTGGTGGGAGTGCTCAGACCTTTGTGCATCTGACGCGCAACAAAACACAACTAAAAAATTGGACACCAAGGGACACAATAACAGTGAGTGCCCTAGAACTAGTGAGAGGGGATTGTGGGACACCTCCTATCCTCACCTGCAGCTGTCCCTGCTCTCCTAGCTAGTCCCTATACAGTCTCCACAACTGTTGCCAAACAGGAACCTGAGATCCTGAGAAGACCTTATAGGTGCCCTGACTAGTGGAGGGCAGGTGAGTTACACTAGACCCCACTGCTGCACTAACCAGACACAAGGTAAGGTAAGCCAAACAGGGGGGGAAGCAACAAAAAGGATAAAGCCTGAGAGCAGGAAATTTCCACAGCAGAACCTTCCTCCAAGGCAGCCAGAGACCAAATGACTTTGTATCTTCAGCAGGGATTGCTCGATAACACCACTATTTAAACCTGAAGGGTGTAACTACAAAGTAAGTGCAGCTGAAACACTCAGCTAGGATCTGCTTGGAAAAGCTGCAAGAGAAAAACTGACATTTAACCATTTCCGTAGAAAGAGAAACAAAACCCATTTAAATGTAAAGAGCCAGATGAGAGGCTCCAGTCCAAAGACTGTCACTGGTCTCTAAAAACAGGGAGACAAACGTGACAGTAATCTGAGGACTGCATGATGTAGGTGTTAAAATACAGATCTCTGTGTCTATTAAACTGCATGCTGTTGTTTACTTGGAATGATTGTTTTAACGCTAAGGCCGGTGTCACATGGGATGATCTATCGTGCGATCGCACGAGTGATCGTACCCACCCCCGTTGATTGTGCGTCATGGGCAATTGTTTGCCCATGGTGCACAAAGTCGTTAACCCCCTGTCACACGTACTGAACTCCCGGACGACCTCGCTGTGGGTGGCGAACATCCACTTCCTGAAGGAGGAGGGACGTTTGGTGTCACAGCGACGTCACACAGCGGCCGGCCAATAGAAGCGGAGGGGTGGAGATGCGCGGGACATAAACATCCCGCCCACCTCCTTCCTTCCGCATTGCCAGCGGGACGCAGGTAAGCTGCAGTTCATCGTTCCCGAGGTATCACACGGAGCGATGTGTGCTGCCCCGGGTACGATGAACAACCGTCGCGCAGAAGGAGGAACGACTTTTTGAAAATGAGCGACGTGTCAACGGCAACGATAAGGTGAGTATTTTTGCTCGTTCAACGTCACTCGTAGCTGTCACACGCTACAATATATGAAACGATGCCGGATGTGCGTCACTTACGACGTGACCCCGCTGACATATCGCCCGATATATCGTACCGTGTGATGCCGGCATAAGACCTTATTGCTTGGACTACATCAGCTACACCACCTAGTCTAACCACACCCCTTCCTGTGATAAGCAGCTTACTGTCAATATACAATGCACACAGAGAGTTTGGTATGGGTGGGATTAGCTTTCTCAGCTGTGCTTCATACTACATCTAAGTAAACTAAGTGATACATCGTTGGAGTTGGGGTCTCTCCCTACATCATGCTGCTCTTAGATAAGATAGAAAAACCAGGTGATAGATTCCCTTTAAATATGAAGGATATTGCAGTCACATTGAATACTAATATTACAACCATAAAAAATCCTAAATCTCATTGTCACAATGTATCATTCATTTAGATTATTTTATCCCAAATGCATAATTCTTTTTCTTACCCAGAACATAGTCCTTCTACAACCACATTGCTCAGAGGGAGTAAGGTTAGTCTTAAGACAGTCAATTTGGTTACAAAACTTTGATTTCTTTCCTCCTATTTTATAATGGAGATGGTAGGTGGGAGTTTGCCAACTCAATTTTGCTTTGAGTGGCCGAGTATAGTCACGGAGAGATGCTGTTCAAAAAGATGTGAGCCATTATGTCTTTTTAATAGCGTGGCTGCAGATGGGATTTCTCATTAAATACCAATCCTCAATCGGAGCAATAAGAGCTTCAGCGCTTTAATTTTGCACAAAGTATTACTAATAAAAAATGTATTATATTATTCTCACATTCTGTATTAACATGTATGATGCCCTGGATAAAATTTAGTAGAAATGATGGCGCAAGAAAATTATAGAAAATGTCATAATATAGCTTTAAAGGGAACCTGTCATCACTTTTTCGACCTATAAGCTGCGGCCACCACCAACGGGCTCTTATATACAGTATTCTAACATGCTGTATATAAGAGCCCAGGCCGGGGGTATAACATAAAAAACACTTTATAATACTTACCTAACGGTTGCGCGTTGGGCCTAATGGATATCTCCATTCTCCGGTGCCGGCGCCTCCTCTTTCGGCCATCTTCGTCCTCTTTCTGAAGCCGTGGTGCATGACGGGTCTACGTCATACCCACTCGCCGGTCCTGCGCAGGCGCACTACAATACTTTGATCTGCCCTGCTGAAAGCAGATCAAAGTGTGCCTGCTCAGGACCTGAATGCCGGTGAGTGTGTATGACGTCGGACCCATCATGCACCGCGGCTAGAGAAGGAAAACAAAGATGGCCAAAAGAGGCGGCGCCGACACCGGACAACGAAGACACCCATATGGCCCACCATGCGACCGTTAGGTAAGTATTATAAAGTGTTTTTTATGTTATACCCCCAGCCTGGGCTCTTATATACAGCATGTTAGAATGCTGTATATAAGAGCCCGGTGGTGGTGGCCACAGCTTATAGGCCGAAAAACTGGTGACAGGTTCCTTTTAAATGTGGGACATTGTACCTATTTTGGCAAAGACCAAGATGAAAACAAGTTCACTAGTTATCTACCTCTGTGCTTGGTGTTGTGAATAGCATAGTTTTTGAAAGACAAGTATTAAAAAATATTTTTTTTCTTTAATGTATCTACGAGAAAATTTTGAAATATGGTCATGCTCCAACAATAATGTATATGCTACATTTGTGTAGAAAATCTGCTGTTTTGAACAGTTTAAACAATGTGATGAGATATCATAATACATTTTAAAAAAATCTCATATAACTTGAAACACTCGACATATGTATTCTTCAAATATAAATATTTTTATCCAATAAAGTGCAAAAATACAGTTCAGCAAGGATATATACAAAAAAGTAGTTCACTTTCAGTGCACATTTCTACCTTAAAGTGAATCTGTCAGCAGGTGTTTGCTATGTAAGCTGAAGCCAGCATACTGTAGGAGTTAAAAAACAAAACTCAACTATGTCTCTCTTATCAGGCTCTGTGCTGTTGTTTACTTAAACTAATTCTTAATCACCTGGTAATTATCATTGCTGTGACTAGGTGGCTTGTATCATGTTGTCCAGCATGCCTCATCCTTTGTTTGATGTGGGTGGGACAGTTCTATCAGCTTTACTGCTTTGCTAAATCTAAAACCTCAGATAATATCAGAACCGCTGCAGCTAGTAAACTAAGTGATACATCGTCAGATTCAGAGTCTCTTTGCCTACATCCTGCTTCTCTCAGATGCTCTCAGATGAGGTAGCAAAAACCTGCTTACAGTGTCCCATGAAACGGATATTGCTGTTGATCGACAGGAGAAACTCCTACATGCCTAGACACTTCAGGGAGGAACAAGAGTCCCTCACAATTCTGCAACGTTTTGGGGGTAATCTCCGCCTTCTTCAAGCTTGCTTCCAGCATGGCTACCACAGCATCTTGCAGCAGCATGCTATTCCATCCGGTTTGCGTTTAGTTGGACCATCATTTATTTTTCGTGAGCAAGGATGGTTGACCTTAGGGAGATCAATATCCACCACTGCGGAGACACCATCACGTGTTTCTCAACGCAGTGATTCTAGAGCAATGCCCCCTGGGAAATATTCAAAGCAAGAAGGCCTGCGGAGACACCATCACATGTTTCTCAACGCTGGCAGGAAACTAGCCAGGTCTTTCACCGGGAAGGAACAACCACGGGAAGGGCAGTCTCCAGTCAAGGAGACCACCTATGCCAAACATGGTATCCATCCACAGACAGCCGTTTCGGGGTATTTGCCCCTCATCAGTGTGGAGTAGGAATCTGGCTAGTGGGACATTGCCTAGTAAAAGACTATGTGAGCAAGGATGGTTGACCTTAGGGAGATCAACATCCACCACTGCGGAGACACCATCACGTGTTTCTCAACGCAGTGATTCTAGAGCAATGCCCCCTGGGAAATATTCAAAGCAAGAAGGCCTGCGGAGACACCATCACATGTTTCTCAACGCTGGCAGGAAACTAGCCAGGTCTTTCACCGGGAAGGAACAACCACAGGAAGGGCAGTCTCCAGTCAAGGAGACCACCTATGCCAAACATGGTATCCATCCACAGACAGCCGTTTCGGGGTATTTGCCCCTCATCAGTGTGGAGTAGGAATCTGGCTAGTGGGAACATTGCCTAGTAAAAGACTATGTGAGCAAGGATGGTTGATCTTAGGGAGATCAACATCCACCACTGCGGAGACACCATCACGTGTTTCTCAACGCAGTGATTCTAGAGCAATGCCCCCTGGGAAATATTCAAAGCAAGAAGGCCTGCGGAGACACCATCACATGTTTCTCAACGCTGGCAGGAAACTAGCCAGGTCTTTCACCATTTCCGGTGACTACCTCTTGAAGCTCATCAAGAGAATGCCAAGAGTGTGCAAAGCAGTAATCAAAGCAAAAGGTGGCTACTTTGAAGAACCTAGAATATAACACATATTTTCAGTTGTTTCACACTATTTTAAGTATTTCATTCCACATATGTTAATTCATAGTTTTGATGCCTTTAATGTGAATCTACAATTTTCAGAGTCATGAAAATAAAGAAAACTCTTTGAATGAGAAGGTGTATCCAAACTTTTGTCTGTACTGTACACACACATATATATATATATATATATATATATATATATCTCGTATTTTTCGTTTTATAACGCACACCGGACTATAAGACACAGCCCAAATTTAAAAAATTGGGTCCATCTTCTACTCCAGTGGTGTCTTACTGGAAGGGGGCAGCAGTGATGGTGGAGTGGGGTCACAGGAGGCAGGGGTGATGCTGGAGTAGGGCGATGCTGCAGGCGCTGCGGTGGGTGCTGTGAGGAGTGCGGTGGGGGCTGTGCGGAGTGCAGTGGGGGTTGTGCTGGCTGTTGTGGGGGCTGTGCTAGCAGTGGGTTTCGTGCTGGTTGTATGGAGGAGGGTGGTGTGGCGGGTGTCACAGATGCTCTGTTGACAGTACAGGCGTCAAAGAAATGGTACCCGGAGTCGGGGTGTGTGCAGATTGAGCTCTCGGCTCAATGACAAGTCACGGTCTCATCTATGCACGCGCCACCTCCGAGCACCATTTTCCTTAAGTCTGGGTGCTGGGAGATCAATGGGCCGGAGGTAGTGCATGTGCAGATGAGATCTTGAGCCGAAAGCTCCATTTGCGCACGCGCCGACTCCGAGCGCCATTATTTGAATCCCACACCACTGACAGAACATCTTACCTGCCACACCGCCCTGCTCCACACAGCCCCCACCACAGCCAGCACAGCCCCCACCACAGCCAGCACAGCCCCCACCACAGCCACCACAGCTCCCACCGCAGCCAGCACAGCGCCTATTCTTCACCTCCTTATAGTCTGAAAAATATGGTGTATATATATATATATATATATATATATATATATATATATATATATGTATATATATATATATATATATATATATATATATATATATATAAATATGTTTTGGTTTTTTCTACACCTTCTTTACATTGGACAGCCTTTTATATATTATCATTATTAAAAGCTATTATCAGGACATAAGGATAGGTGATGACAAATATAACAAATGGATCAGTTGAGGTTCATTTGGATCAGTTTTTGGAATTGGACCCCTACCAATTCCAAAAACTAGGCTCTGAAATGCCCTATTGGAATAAAACGGTCGACATTGCCCCCCTTGATTCTCTGTGAGACTATTGGAGATAGAGTTGTAATGAACTCTTTTGGATAGGAAATATTGATTTATATTTGGAATAATCCTTTAATTAGAAGTGTTAAAGTAAAAATGAATCTGAAGATGAATAAGAGGGATTTAACTCTGTGATCCATTTTACTTATCTAATGAACTATAAAAATTGCAACACAAAATATAGACCTCATTATAAAAGCACTGGAACTGAGATTTGCACACTGCCAGTGACAGCTGGGATGAGCAGAATGGGGCTGAGGAATAGGTAAGATTAATATGTGTGTATACGCAGGTTGGCAGATGACAGCTGTCGGCTTGAGTATGTGGTCATTTTATGATTGCTTTATACCATTCCTATATGTAATGTACAAAAAAAATTGGCTGAACAAGCACACCTGGTATTGTGGGTTGGGTTCTCTCTGCTTTACCTCTTGTAGATTTTAAATCGGATATGTCTATTTTTCAGGAAAGAAACAGCTCAACATAAGAGGATGTGCAAGACTAAGGGATTTCATTATTTATGCTAATATTTTGTACAATAATACGTCATCCATGCAGACTAGGTCACGGAATTCGTGATGCACATCCGGCGTTAACAACGTCGTTGCGTGTAACAGCTCTGAGCGACTGAGCGATCAAAAATACTCACCTTATCGTTAATCGTTGACACGTCGTTCATTTTCAAAATCTCGTTGGTCATTGTGGACATAGGTTGTTTGTCGTTCCTGAGGCAGCACACATCTCTACGTGTGACACCCCGGGAATGATGAACAACAGCTTACCTGCGTCGTCCGGCAACGAGGTGGGCATGTCGATAATGCGACTACTCTCCACCCCTCTGCTTCTATTGGACGCCTGCCGTGTGACGTCGCTGTGATGCCGCATGAACCGCCCCCTTAGAAAAGAAGTTGTTCGCCGGCCACAGCGACGTCGCTGGGAAGGTAAGTCCGTGTGACGGGGCCTAGTAATATTGTGCGCCACGGGCAGCGATTTGCCCGTGACGCACAAACGACGGGGGCGGGTGCTTTCATGAGCGTGTAAAGCAGCCTTATATCCTTCCTACAAAACGGTGGGGTTAATTATAACCTCCTATACAAATAATGCTTTAACTTCATGAACGTACAGGCACTGAAACTTTGTAGCGTACAACCTATATTGTCTTTTCTTTTTACGTGATGTTAATCTCACTGGAATAATAGAATCTTAATACTCTCATAGAGCTGAGGTCTTCATTAAAAATATACTATTGCTTTGTATACAGCCCTTATGCAAACCTATGCATCTGAACAATAACCAACAACAAACAAATTCCGTGTCGTCGGATCTTGAATTCATACTCCCTTATATCTAACCTCCACTTCTTGCTGATCTAATGGATGTATGATGTATGTAAGGAGCAGTATATTGTAGATGGGATGGAGTATGACTTCAGGATCAGACTACACATGGACAGATACTATGGAGGTCTATTACCCAGGGGGCAGGGGGTTCCGGTCTGGTCTTGTGCCTGTTACTCACCACCGGGCTGGTGTGGAAGTCTGCGATGTTGCGGTGGCCTGCCCTGCTTCTTGCCCCAAGGTGTCCACAATAAAAGGGGAGGGGAAGTGGATGTTGAGAGTTATCTTTTCGTGATGCCACCTGTGGAATGCGGCCAGGGATTAGCCACCTCTGCGGATGATGTCCTCTGGAGCAGATGGTGATGTCACAACTAAGATGGTTCTGCTCCCCACAGGCGGAGCGAGCCCCAGGGAGATGAAGGAGGTAGTGGTGCGTTGGGGTGCAGGACTGAGGGCGCTGACAGTAACCAGACAACACAGATTGGTAGTTTCCTTTTATCTTTACTGGTAACAGGTTGTAGTCCCAAGGTTACCGTGGTCCGGTCAGCCTGGTAGCAGGGAGGAATATCTCTTTGCCAGGTACGTTGGAGGCCTTCGTTTATGCGCTTTGGATGTCGGATCTCCGTGGCTTGAAGCTACTTAGGGACCCCGGTTCTTGGTTGCTTAGTGCTATGTCCCTCTCTGACAGGCAGCACGAGCCAGATATGGGGCCCACGTGTTCCTCCGTGGCTTTGGGCTCTATTTTGCTACTTCGCCTTAGGGCTTTGTTGGTGGGCCAGGAAACATGGAATCCTCTGTCCTCCGGGTTTACTAATGAGCCTTTAGTACCCAGTAATCTAGGACTCCGGTGTCCTGTACAATGCGCTTGGTCCTGGAAAGCTTGCAGACAGCTCTCTTACAGCGACCGGTCTCTTTTTCTCTCCTCCAGGGTTTTGAGGTTCTTCTTCCTGTTTCTCTGACTAACCCTTTACCATCCCAGAATGCACAGGAGAGGCTCGTCCCAACCAGGACTTGAGATCCCCCTTCTTGTCTGAGTCAGGAAGGGTTGTGTGCAATGGTACTTGACATTGAGATCTTCCCAGGCATAGCACTGTCCTCCAGGTGAAGAGAACAATTCCACTGTTGCTCCCATGACCACTGGGGTGCCATATTGGTGCAGAGGGATACTTAAAGAGAACCTGTCAACTTCCTCAGGACCCCAAACCGTGTATTTTTTTATCACTTTATATACTTCTTAACAAGCTCCTTTTCATGGTTTATAGATTTTTGAATATACCAAAATCAATTTTATACCTGAGCCTGAGATATGCTAATTAGTGGATGAGTAGTCATTGGGGCTGTTGCTTTTGCCAGACTAATTGTCCCACTAATCGTGTTGGCAAGCCCCTGTAGGCGTGAATGATGTGATTTGTAATAGGGGTGTCATCGCTGCTTCTGTATAACTCTGTGCCTCCCTGGCAATGCTCGACAAAACCCGGTGTACAAACTCTGATTTCATCAGCCCATTGCACATGCACAGGAACGTAGATGTGATGTTGGACACAGCCAACTGTGAGATTAGCAAAGAGCCCTGGGCATGCGCAATGCCACAATGAAGCCGGAGATAGCTCACCAGCTTCACTGTGCATTCCCAAAGAGGTGGAGAATCTGCTCTTGCAAATCATGCCACTCATGCCCTTAGGGGAATCATAACATGATTAGTGGGAAAATTAGTCAGAGAAAGCCATGTAGAACGGTCAGAAAGTAGTATAACTGTTTTTCCTTTGACAGCAGCAGGCACACACTGCCTATGTCCACCCTGTGCAGTGAAGAAGGCACAACCAGTCATGCTCTGTCTCACTGAACAGGAAAACTGCTGGAAGAATAGCAGGCATCTACTAAGCATGTGCGAACTATCATAAAAGCACTTAAGGATGGATCTATGGTCAACCGGGTGTGCAAAAGCCTCTGATATGCAGCTTTTCAGGGAGTAATATCTGGAGCAGTAGGCACTTTAGGAAATTGGTTTTATTTGGCATGTTTATTCATTACAGAATGAAGCCACTGAGCTATGACTGATATTGTGGAAATAACCATTTAAAATAGATTGCATCAGCAACAAATTATAGAGGCTTTGACCTGGTGTTCCCAATATTTTCCATCTCCCCGTCTGTAGGGGTTTCTATTTGTTGAGACAACTTTTTTTTTTTAAAGTTGTTTGTTTTACTATTCTCAATAAAGATTTAAAGACTTTTTTATGCAAAATGCATGTGTTTTTGGTGTTTTGTTCTGCTGTAGCCAATGATAGGTCGACTTGGTCTTGTGTTTTGGATCATTGTCATGTTGGAACGTCGAAGTACGTCCCAAGTGCAGCTTGCAGACTGATGAGTGCAAATTTGCCTGCAGTATTTGCTGATAATGTGCTGC
This sequence comes from Anomaloglossus baeobatrachus, assembly GCF_048569485.1. Taxonomy (NCBI): domain Eukaryota; kingdom Metazoa; phylum Chordata; class Amphibia; order Anura; family Aromobatidae; genus Anomaloglossus; species Anomaloglossus baeobatrachus. The sequence continues at coordinate 82,956,224 of NC_134355.1, read as the reverse complement.
ATTCATCTTTATTCAACTACAACCAAGTCCTGTGCCCTTGCAACTCACACATCCACATATCATCAGCGATCCACCTCCATGCTTTACAGTAGCAATGGTGTTACTTTCACCATAGGCCTTGTTGACACCTGTCCAAATGTAATGTTTATGGTTGTGGCTCAAATGTTTGATTTTGGTCTCATCACTCTAAATTACCTTGTTCCAGAAGTTTGGAGACTTGTTTTTGTGCTGTTTGGCGTATTGTAGGCGAGATCATTTGTAGCATTTGTGCAGTAATAGATTTCTTCTGGCGACTTGACCATGCAGCCCATTTTTCTTCCAGTGCCTCCTTATTGTGCATCTTGAAACAGCCACACGGCTAGTTTTCAGTGAGTTCTGTATTTCAGCTGATTTTATTTGTTGGTTTTTCTTTGCATTCCGAACAATTTTCCTGGCAGTTGTGGCTGAAATTTCTGTTGGTCTAGCTGATCGTTGTTGGATATTTACCGAGACCCTGATTTTCCATTTGTTAATCAATTTGAACACTGCTGACTGGCATTATCAATTCCTTGGATATCTTTTTGTATCCCTTTCCTGTTTTATACAGTTCAACTATTTTTTCCCGTAGATCCATTGACAATTCTTTTGCTTTTTCCATGACTCACAATCCAGAAATGTCAGTGGCTGGATGAAAGATGCAAGAGTCTGTCTGCATCCCAGAAACCTATTCAGCTTTTATGCACACACACTGATTACAAGCAAACAAATCACAGGTAAAGATGCTACCTTTATTAGCCATTCAAACCCATTTGTGTCAACTTCTGCGTATGTTATCAGGCCAAAATCACCAGGGTATGTGAACTTTTGATCAGGGACATTTGAATGTTTTTGAATGTCATTATGATTTAAAACGAGAAAACCCAGTAGTTTGAAAATAAATGGCTTCACCCAACCACTAACCATGAGTGGGAAAAAAAGATTTTGTGTTATCCTTCATATTATCTAAAAAAAGGCCAAGAAAGCAAAAAATCTGCCAAGGTATGTAAAATTTTGAGCACAAATCTAAAAGATAATCTCAGCACAGGTACATTATTTTAACACATCCAGTTGTGGAACGTATTTTAATTGCAAGATCAATTTATTAAAATGTTTTTTGTGTGACAATCCCTTTAAGGAAATGTTCCCCTGTTGTCTGGATAGGAACTGCAGGAACAAAAAAATATATTTTTATAATCAAGATTTATTGCAAAGTTTGCCAAATTTTCATTATAGATGTATTAGTCATGTAAATGTGTTTGTGTAGGTGAACATAGCTTTTAAACTAAAATAAAATAATGTTCAGCGGAATATGCAAACCTGTGAAAACAGAAGCCGCAATGCTACAATTTAGGCAGGGCCTTACCAAGATTATTTCTGACCATTTGTTGGAAATTAACGTCAGCTGAGTGGCATCAGTGCCTGAAAGTACAATTAAGTTAGGTTCTGTTTTCATTTCCTTTGTGAGCCTTCTCATGGGGTACCATCTTGGTTTTACTCACTTTTGAGGCATAAATACAGAAGAAATTGTAGAAATCTTGATGGAACCCTGACAAAACCTATCGTAAATTTGTAAGCTTTGTTGCTCACAGATTGAGTCTCTTAGATCCAAAAACCTGTTTACTTCATCTCTTATCATCGCCAAGATGAATATAGCAAATTAGATTTAGGTGCAAAGACTCCAATATTTTTACACCTAAGGTGGACACCATAAAATGTTTAAGTTCCAAGCAGTTCAACACGTTGAGTAGGAGTCTGAGCTTGGGTTTTGTCCATTTTGACCTACAATGCCCCCAAATCTAACCACTTTGTTGAAGTGTCAACTTTGCTTTTCAGCTATTTTGATAATTGGAGGTCTGTTTTTTTCCTGAAAAGCTTCATCTTGAGTGGAGCAGAAATAGTCAACAGGCCTTTGCTCAATTCATTGTCAAGGAGACTACCAGAGATGGCTGAACTTTTCAGGAACGCTGGGTTCCTAGTGATCGGACACTCATTGATCAGCAAGTAATTCCCTGTCCTTTAGATGGGAATTTTGGTAAAGCCCTTTAATTAAAGCATCAAGAGCCACTGAGTATGTTATCTAAATGAACTCCGGAAGCTACTATGGTACTGCTTGAGATTTGAAGATATCGCGGCAACTATTTCAATGGTACAGAATCAGGAGTCTTTCCACATTACAACGATTTGGCTAAACCATGTCAGTTATATGATGTTTTGGATTTTGTACTAGGAAGGTTTTGATTAACTTTGACTGTTTTTACGGCTCTGCTGTGTTATTGGTATTTTGGGATTTCGTTACCTGCACCGTCACACACTCCACTCCTTCTTCCTATTAAATCTGTCATATAGTCTTGACTTCTGATATAAATAGCACCCATGATGTTACTGTGAATCGTGTACTCCAATATATAGCAATTCCGCTGCCTGCCTGGATTTAAGATTTGCGTATTTCATAGCTTTAGCTACTTACTTTCCATTCCAATTAAGACTCCGCTTCATCTGCAGCTTGTAGATGGCTTAAAGGGGATATTCACAAGCACAAAGAAGATTTTCGAAGATGAAGGGACTTAAGTAAAACCTGTTTTGGGAGAAATGACACTTAAAACAGGCCGGGTCAAGAATGTGGTTCAGTATTCCTAACACAGGAGACGAGGTCATGAGAATTTAATGCGGAATTACATTGATGAGCTACCAAAAAAAAATTACAACCTTAGAAGAAATTAAGGAAACCTTGAAAAAGCTGCTCTTGATTTAATGAGGAGCCAACATGTGGACAGAAGCAGAGATGGATTTTGTGTTTGATAATTATAGCTACTGTAGTGTGGATTGATTTCTAGAGGAAGCCTGGCATGTACAATGTACAAAGACTCCGGAGTTATTGTCGAATAAAATGTGGGGATCCAAGCACACAATTTAGGAAGAACGTGAATAAGAGTGAAAATGTAATTGTTTTGCTGAGACTGCTTGACATATAAAAGGAGATAATGAATGTTTTCGCACTATGGCGCTTAAGCTTGGTAAACTGACTTCACACTAATTATCTTGCTCTTGCCCAGAAGTTGACCTTCTGTTTTCCTTTTTTTTTTCCCCTTGTCTGGATATTTGATATGTTTGTAAACCCATTCAGTCTTCTTCTGCCAGCACTTCTAACTGCATGCTTCCCTCCTCTTACGAGCCACTGCTAATAATTGGTGCGTACACCTCACAGTCACTCTATCTTACATATTGACTGTATTATCCATATTCAGAAGTATAGAATCCTAGTTTTTTTCTTTCATTTTGCCACTAATTTCATTATTCTAAAAAAGTATGGTTTTCTTTGAAGTGAATGTCCCAAATTTTGTGTTAATTAATGGAATTCATGACAAGTTATCACTAGTGATGAGCAAGCACTACCATGCTCTGGTGCTCAATACCTGTTAAGAGCAGTTGGATGCTCTGATGGGCATGACTTGCGCATCCGAGTATAATGGAAGTCAATGGGGGACTCAAGCATTTTTCCAGAAGATTTCCCAGAAAATCCTTGAGCCCGCCATTGACTTCCATTATACTTGGGCGCTCGAGTCTCGCCCATCCGAACATCCAACTGCTCATTATCAGTACCAAGCACCTGAGCATGGTAGTGCTCGCTCATCACTAATAATTAGTACATATACAATGGGGAAGTGTAATCGGACATTGGTCTATCCTTTCTATTTCTTCTTCTAAAGGCCCCGTTACACGCAACGAAGTATCTAACGATATATCGCCTGGGTCACGGATTCCGTGACGCACATCTGGCATTGTTAGTGACGTCGTTGCATGTGACCCCAACGAACGGCCGTTAACGATCAAAAATACTCACCTTATCGCTGATCGTTGACACGTCGTTCATTTTCAAAAAATCGTTGATTGTTGCAGTACAGAGGTTGTTCGTCGTTCCCGAGACAGCACACATTGTTACATGTGACACCTCGGGAATGACAAACTACAGCTTACCTGCGGCCGCCGGCAATGAGGAAGAAATGAGGTGGGCGGGATGTTATGCCCGCTCATCTCCGCCCCTCCGCTTCTATTGGGTGGTCGCTTAGTGACGCCGCTGTGACGCCGCACGAACCGCCCCTTTAGAAAGGAGGCAGTTCGCCGGCAAAAGCGACATCGCTAGGCAGGTAAGTCCGTGTGACGGCTCCTAACGATTTTGTGTGCCACGGGCAGTGATTTGCCCGTGACGCACAACCGACGGGGGCGGGTGCTTTTACCAGCGATATTGCTGCGTGTAAAGCCCCCATTAGATATACTTCCGGGAAATCTTCAGTAAAATTACTCAGGTCCTTCATTAACATCCATTATACTCCTGAGCATGGTAGTGCTCGCTCATCACTAGTTATTACCTAACCACAAAATAGGTGATTAGTGTATGATCACAGCTGGTCTCATTGGAAGTACCCAGGGGTGGGATTCAGCCAGTTCTGACTGGTTCGGGCTAACCGGTTGTTAATATAGCAGCCGGTTCGCAGAACCAGCAAGAATCGGCATCCGCGACCCGGCTCCCTGTATTCATTTGTATCGGCGTCTTTAAGACGCTGATACAAATGAATCCCCGCACCTCCGTGCACGCCGCACTTCCGGGTTCAAGTAAAGCCAGTTTGCTCTCTGACCCGGCGTCCGGCGGCGTGATGATGCTGCACAGGTCATGGCAGCGTGGTGAGATTACTTCACCACACTTCCGCCTGTCAGCGTCAGTATGCAGAGTGCCACGGAGGAGTGCGGGGGAAATGCCGCCGGCATTTGGAGTAGGAGTAGGTAAGCGCTCTGTGAGCCGAAGATGCGACTCAGCAGGAGAGGTGAGGCCACATGGGACAAGAGTCTGCAGGGGAGTGGGAGGCTGCATGGACTCTGCAGGGGAGTGGGAGGCCGCATGGACTCTCCAGGAGAGTGAGAGGCTGCAGGTACTCTGCAGGAGAGTGGGAGGCTGCAGGGACTCTGCAGGGGAGAGGGAGACCGCAGGGACTCTGCAGGGGAGAGGGAGGCCGCAGAGACTCTGCAGGGGAATGGGAGGCTGCCGAGGATGGGATCTGTATGGGATTGGTTGTCCGATCAAATTTGAGCAGGGTTCCTTTAGTAATAATTTTCAAACATTGTAGAAAAACTTTCATTCAATATGCCAAGTAAATAAGTGACTGACATTGACTAAAACAACTGGTACTTGATAGGAAAGTGAAGGTATAGGAAGAGTAAGTTGGGGAAGGTTTTTATTATTAATTACTTGTATTTTGTGGTTGAGAAAAGTGTGCAAAAATGGGTGTGGCTAACAAAATGGGTGTGGTTACAGAATGGGGAGTGGTTTCAAATGGGCGGGGTTTAACAGAGAACCTGTTGTTAAAAATTTGAATCCCACCCCTGGAAGTACCCCTCCTGATCATGAGTGTCTGTTATCCTGTGTTTCATTGGAGCAGGGGTTGATTATGCACAACTGAGCAAGATAGCTAAGCAATGTGCTGTATTTCCATCAGTCTTATAAAATGTCACTCCATTCAAGGACAAAGCACCTCTTACATCCAGTTGGTGGGTTCATCATCTATCCTGCAGGGTCTGGGGATAACTGCCTACAATTACCACTAGAGGGAAATGTGTTGCTTACACTTCAGTAATCAATGTATCAATATATGGAGTGAACACTTAAAGTGACCAGCTACATTGGGACTGAAAAATGAAGATACATTTCTCATGTACGGTCGCCCTATTTGGTGCTCTCCATTTGCCACATGCATCCACCCTTCCCAGGTAAAGTTATTATACATGTGAAATGCAACCAGAATAGAGGGTACTTTAATTTCTCTTTAGGGGGGGATAGAAACATTTTGTGTTATGTTTTCTAGAGATTCTTGTTTGATTTATTGAAAACAATGGGGTTTTTTTTCTGTTACTATATCACATATATTTATTAGGGATGATCGAATACTTCGATTATTCGGCTTCGCGAATATTTTCTGAATATCTTGCCACTATTCAACTGTTCGATGTGCAATGTAACTCTATGAGAAGCCCGAATAGTTCCGAATAGTTGTTATTCGGGTTTCCCATAGACTTACATTGTGCATCGAATATTCGCGAATAATGGAATAGCGGCAAGGTATTCGGAAAATATTCGCGAAGCCGAATAATTGAAGTATTCAATCATCCCTAATATTTATATAATATGTTTTATATACCTATATGTTGATGTGCTAACATTTCACAAGCCCTATAAACTGAGTATACTGGTAAAACATAGTGTCAATATTGGGCATCTGTCCATTAGAATAGATTCTGTGAACACACAGTGCTCACAGAGTGTGTCCGCTATGGTTTTTAGTTGATGGACGCCTGCGGTTAGTATGCCGAGCCCTTCAAACAGTGACATAACCCTAAGGTGACATGCCCTTTTGGTGATGCATGTCTGCCATTTTAACCTTGTAGTTTTAATGCAAAAAATATTAAACCATGACGACTCGTAATGGGAATAGTTTTTCTGAACTATGGCAGCATCTGCTATAAATGTCTGTATATTCTGCCAGTGTCAGCAGAACATACATATATTTGGGGGTTTGCAAATCACGTAATGTAAAGCTTTGTATCTCCAGTTAGTGGACTCTGACAGTGTCTTGAAAGTCGTTAAGTATTCAGAAGTATGCTGAGAATTCATTTTCCTTTCTTCTGTCTGTCTCATTTTAAATTGAGACGTGGTTCTCCCATTTCTTCACTTTTATATTCTAATTAGTCGAATACCCCGGTGATTTTTATGCTTAGATTCTCATAGCACAGTATCAATGTCAGCTGTATATTGTGTTACTGAGCCAGATGGTAGTAATATCCTGTCTTTGTCATCAAAGATTTTTTTTGTTGTGCCTCTGGGTTATGAGCGTCTTTATAACAAATGAAAGTGTGCTCAACTGTATTTATAATCCTGAAATGATTGCTTTATGATACTCAGAAGATGCTACAGAAGTGTAAACAGCTCAGCTCAGAAGAAAATCAGAAGAAAAACTGTTAATGGTCAAACTAGGAATTTTGGGATAAAAATTATCACATTTTTAAAGTTTATGACAGTAGTAAAAAGAGTTCAATATGAAGAACAATGTCTTGTCCAAATGTATATATTTTTATATAAAGAGCCATTGAATTAATATGTTTAATAATGTGCAGTAAAATTACTTTAATTCGGCAATATTCTATGATTTTCTATAATCATAGAAAACTATTTTAAAATGACTTGTAAGAGTGGTTTCACCCATATTAAGAAATATTTACATGCAGTGGAGGACATTGACGTTGAAGGGCCTTTGTGCAGGTCTTGTGCCCGAGGGTCCCACACATTCCATCTGACCTATATATGTAAACACAGGCACATTTATATGTACATTCACATTACTAACAAAATAATAAAATGTGCTTTGCAAAAAAATTAGAAATGCACACTTGCACACAAGCATGTCAGATATGTATATATACATAACACATGGATACACATTAACATTTTTGTGATGCACTTATTCAGAGAACCAGATGTTAATTCATTAGATGAAATAGTCTTTATATTTTTGTATTAGCTTCACTATATGACGTCTTGTATTTTTATGTGCCATTTTGACAAATAGTCATACTCAATGTGTCTGTGTTATTGACTGGTTTCTGTATGTTTCTTTTAAGAACTGTATAAAAAAAGTTTGAATATTGTATTTCATTTTTTTCCAGAATTTTATAGTCTCTTTTTCTTTTTAACATACAGGTATATAGAGATGTAGTTATTTCCATATGTAGCAATGCAATATGCCTGTAAAGAAGAATATATTTTAACTCTTTACACAGAAAAAAGCTGTCATTCTTAGCAAGCCTGTGGCTCATTGCTAAAGGACCTGACTGCCATGCAAGAAGTTGGGAGCTTAAATCCTCAAATCCTGGGACAGACAATTTCAAGTAAAAGAATATACATATCGGAATTAACTATAAATGAAAATATAGAAAAACACTGTACCCTTAGGGGTGCTTTACACGCTGCGACATCGCTACCGATTTATCGTCGGGGTCACGTCATTAGTGACGCATATCCGGCGCCGGTAGCGACATCGCAGCGTGTGACACTAATGAGCGACAATCAACGATCGCAAAATCGTTCCAAAACGGTGATCGTTGACACATCGTTCATTTCCTTAATATCGCTGTTGCCACCGGTATGATGTTGTTCGTAGTTCCTGCGGCATCACACATCGCTATATGTGACACCGCGGGAGTGACGAACATCTCCTTACCTGCGTCCACTGGCAATGAGGAAGGAAGGAGGTGGGCGGGATGTTACGTCCCGCTCATCTCCGCCCCTCCACTTCTATTGGCTGGCCGCTTAGTGACGCCGCAGTAACGTCGCTATGACGCCGAACACACCTCCCCCTTGAGGGAGGGATTGTTCGGCGGTCACAGTGACGTCGCTGACCAGGTATGTGCGTGTGACGCTGCCGTAGCGATAATGTTTGCTACGGCAGCGAGCACCAAATGTCGCACGAGCGACGGGGGCGGGAGCTGTCACGCTCGACATCGCTAGCAATAGTACCCTAGTACGCATAGTACACTAGTACCCCTTAATGTCTCAAGGTGACTAGGCTCCCTCACCCACAGACCCTCTATATACAGTATATATATATATATACCAAAAGTTTGGACACACCTTCTCATTCAAAGAGTTTTCTTTATTTTTATGACTCTGAAAATTGTAGATTCACATTGAAAGCATCAAAACTATGAATTCACACATGTGGAATGAAATACTTAAAAAAAAAGTGTGAAACAACTGAAAATATGTCATATATTCTAGGTTCTTCAAAGTAGCCACCTTTTGCTTTGATTACTGCTTTGCACACTCTTGGCATTCTCTTGATGAGCTTCAAGAGGTAGTCACCGGAAATGGTCCTCCAACAGTCTTGAAGGAGTTCCCAGAGATGCTTAGCACTTGTTGGCCTTTTTGCCTTCGCTCTGCGGTCCAGCTCACCCCAAACCATCTCGATTGGGTTCAGGTCTGGTGACTGTGGAGGCCAAGTCATCTGGCGTAGCACCCCATCACTCTCCTTCTTAGTCAGATAGCCCTTACACAGCGTGGAGGTGTGTTTGGGGTCATTGTCCTGTTGATAAATAAATGATAGTCCAACTAAATGCAAACCGGATGGAATAGCATGCCGCTGCAAGATGCTGTGGTAGCCATGCTGGTTAAGTATGCCTTCAATTTTAAATAACTCCCCAACAGTGTCACCAGCAAAGCACCCCCACACCATCACACCTCCTCCTCGATGCTTCACGATGGGAACCAGGCATGTAGAGTCCATCCGTTCACCTTTTCTGCGTTGCACAAAGACACGGTGGTTGGATCCAAAGATCTCAAATTTGGACTCATCAGACCAAAGCACAGATTTCCATTGGTCTAATGTCCATTCCTTGTGTTCTTTAGCCCAAACAAGTCTCTTCTGCTTGTTGCCTGTCTTTGGAAGTGGTTTCCTAGCAGCTATTTTACCATGAAGGCCTGCTGCACAAAGTCTCCTCTTAACAGTTGTTCTAGAGATGTGTCTGCTGCTAGAACTCTGTGTGGCATCGACCTGGTCTGTGATTTCTGAGGCTGGTGATTCGGACAAACTTATCCTCTGCAGCAGAGATGACTCTTGGTCTTCCTTTCCTGGGGCGGTCCTCATGTGAACCAGTTTCTTTGTAGCGTTTCATGGTTTCTGCCACTGCACTTGGGGACACTTTCAAAGTTTTCCCAATTTTTCGGACTGACTGACCTTCATTTCTTAAAGTAATGATGGCTACTCGTTTTCTTTACTTAGCTGTTTTTTTCTTGCCATAATACAAATTCTAACAATCTATTCAGTAGGACTATCAGCTGTGTATCCACCAGACTTCTGCACAACACAACTGATGGTCCCAACCCCATTTATAAGGCAAGAAATCCCACTTATTAAACCTGACAGGGCACACCTGTGAAGGGAAAACCATTTCCGGTGACTACCTCTTGAAGCTCATCAAGAGAATGCCAAGAGTTTGCAAAGCAGTAATCAAAGCAAAAGGTGGCTACTTTGAAGAATTTATATAAGACATATTTTCAGTTGTTTCACACTTTTTTGTTAAAGGGGTTTTCCGGCTTATTTTCAGTTTTTTTCATTATTACCCTATTGGGCTACATTGGGGCAGGTAAGTAGATAGTGACCACTTTCCTGCCCTGCTGTCAGCCCCTCTCCCCCGGCTCAGAGTGGTCATGTGACCGCTCCTGCCGCGATTTTGCTGCTTCCGGTCATTTCATGTCAACATTGGCAGGGCCATGTTGACATGCAAATCTGGAACAGCATGTCGCCTCCCTGCTGGGTGGGTACAGTGCGATGAGCCCCTTCCCTTCCCTGCACCCTCCCACACATTCCCCCGCACCCCGTACTCTGCCCACAACCTCCCCCTGCACGTCTGTCGGACCCGTGACCTGGGGGCGGGGCCTGGTGGCGGCTGCCGCAGTGTCAGTGCCAGCACCAGGCCCCCTGCTCAGGATCACACATTCAAATATACCGGCATCGCAGATCACAGATGGCGATATATTTGAAAATGCTGATGAGAAGGAGCACAGCGCTGCTTCTCATCACTGTTCGGCTGTCTGTGCTCTATTCAGCACAGCAGTGACGTCACTAGTGTGCTGATATGGCCAGAGCACAGACAGCGCGCGAACGTGCAGGAGCGGCGGGGACCGAGGATGGGTGAGTATGTACTCCCTATGGGGGGGGTCGGTGCACAGCCCGGTGTGTGTGTGTGTGTGTGTGTATATGCGGTGCACAGCCCGATGTGTGTGTGTGTGTATGTGGTGCACAGCCTGATGTGTGTGTGTGTGTATGTGGTGCACAGCCCGATGTGTGTGTGTATGCAGTGCACAGCCCCATGTGTGTGTGTGTGTGTGTGCATGCGGTGCACAGCCTGATGTGTGTGTGTGCATGCGGTGCACAGCCTGATGTGTGTGTGTGTGTATGCGGTGCACAGCCTGATGTGTGTGTGTGTGTATGCGGTGCACAGCCTGGTGTGTGTGTATGCGGTGCACAGCCTGGTGTGTGTGTATGCGGTGCACAGCCTGGTGTGTGTGTATGCGGTGCACAGCCTGGTGTGTGTGTATGCGGTCCACAGCCTGATGTGTGTGTGTATGCGGTGCACAGCCTGGTGTGTGTGTATGCGGTGCACAGCTTGGTGTGTGTGTGTATGCGGTGCACAGCCTAATGTGTGTGTGTGCGGTGGACAGCCTGATGTGTGTGTGTGTGTGCGGTGCACAGCCTGATGTGTGTGTGTGTGTGTGGTGCAGAGCCTGATGTGTGTGTATGCGGTGCAGAGCCCGATGTGGGGCTGTTATTTGCAATGCTGTAGTGATGAGAAGTCAGTGCTGAGGCAGAATATACTGACAGGGAATGTGTGTGCAGGGGGCGGGCAGAGGGTGGGGCTGGACACTGAGGCCGGGCGGTGCCAGCTGTGACTGGGAGGTTTAGCACAGGAAGTGGTCAGTTTGCTTGTGCTAAATGTAAACAAAGAGCTGCAGAGAATAAAGGGATAATTCAAGAGGAACAAAAGTTAGAAAACAAAAAATAACAATGTAGGGGTGTTTTATATGACAATACAGCACAGATTAGCTTAAACTCAAATTTTTTTGTTATGTTGGACAACCCCTTTAAGTATTTCATTCCACATGTGTTAATTCATAGTTTTCATGCTTTCAATGGGAATCTACAATTTTCAGAGTCATGAAAATAAAGAAAACTCTTTGAATGAGAAGGTGTGTCAAAAATTTTGGTCTGTACTGTATATATATATATATATATATATATATAAATATATATATATATATATATATATATATATAAATATATATATATATATAAATGTAGAGGGGAATAAGGCCTAAAATATCTCAAGTCGGATTTTGAACATTTGTTTAGGACAAAGTGTAGGTAAGCTTTTTTTTTTTCTATGGGAATTTTTGGGGATGATTTTTTTTCTCTAATTTTTCTTGTGTTTTTGATGTTGACATTCCCTGACATAACTGTTGATTCTAGGTAGTATCAGGATCTGGAAATAGAGAAGGAATTGTGACAGATTTTAGAGTGTCTTTACTAAATAGTTGAACTTTTGATTAGTAGAAGGGTCAGTGTATTGCATTTAAATGAATTACTGATTATCAGGGGAGTAGCTACAGAGAGTGTAGAGGTAAGTCACACCATGACCATGAAGCTTAAAGAAATCCAAAGCCTCTACGTGAAATGCAAAAATGGAAATATATCACACATATATTTGGGGCCATACTGTACCTACATACAGTATGTCTTTAAAGTAAAAAGAGTTATTCAGATTTTATTTCTGCCATATTGTTATTAAATCCAACAGAAGTAAATGATGTGTTACATTGGGTGACAGACTATGGAGATTTTTTCACCTAGAAGAAATGAATTATTCTGATTATTCTCTAATCACACTATTACCTAGGTCATGCATCAGTATTGCTCTCAGCACAACTATGCAATGTGCCTTTCTCTTTCTCCTGAAAATAAAGAAAAAAAGCTCAGAAAATCCTTAAATCAAAAAATCATGCGGATGATTTGGAAAAGGAATAGATGCAATGTGCAGATAGGGGGACAGTCTTCACAATTTGGGCAACCGTGTATTTATTACACAAACTATAATTGACACCATTGAACACCACATAATTTCTTTTTCTCCTCTCTTAGTTGTACTAGAAGATTGCAGAGGTCAGAGTCCCAGTGATCAACTTATAATTAAGGGCGTTACCAGGAGAAATGGATTTTGTAAATCCCCTGAGGCCTGAGACACCAACAGAAACATGTTATGTTCAACCTTCTTCACTTGAAACCAATGACAGTTATGACCAACCTTCTCTTGAGACCAATGATAGTAATGGCCAACCTTCTCTTGAGACCAATGAAAGCTATGGTCAACCTTCTTCTCTTGAGACCAATGATATTTATGTCCAACCTTCTTCTCTTGAGACCAATGATATTTATGTCCAACCTTCTTCTCTTGAGATCAATGATATTGAGTAGTATTTAGTGTCACTAGGAAGGTAGAAATATATCATCAGTTATATTTTTAGGGTGGAATAATGAACCTTCATCATTACAATAATTGTCCCAAGAATTACCAAACTTGGGATGCATTTTAAATCCTTTGAGGGTCCATGAATGAGTTTGTCACCCCCACTCCTTCCCTTTAATTCTAAATATAAAATACATTGAATAAGAAGTCCAACACACATCTATCTAAATATTTTGATTTGTACATACCCCTCTTGTCTACTGGCTCATGACATCCAATAATAACAATTGTTTTGACATCATCAGTAGGTAATGACTATGACAAGGAGCGAGGGGCCATAATAGATTAGATGTCCTATACATAGCATTATAGGGTGATACTCAAGGTTTTTAGATGAAGTGAAATAATTTTTTATTTTAATAGGCATGATATTTTGGGTGACAAACAAATAACGTTTCGGTCACGGTTGACCTTCTTCAGATCACACAAGCTGCCTGTATTAGTAAGATACTCCTGTGGTAATGTGTGTTAATATTCTGCCTCAAAGGTCTACAGAGGACCATCTATAAGGACGGGAGAACCGTATTTCCACAATAATCATTATATGGTGATTGATATGGTTGTAGGACGCCAATATTGGGGATAATTTTCCTTTAGGTACTAAAATATAATATCTAATGCCTATCACACTGCTAATATCACACTATATAGCACACATATAGTATAAGCCACGTTGCATGTTAAATAGTCAAAACACTTTGGTGACCTTAAATAATTTTTCCATAATAATCTTTATATATTAATTTGAGGCTTGGATTAGGAAGGGAAAATGGATTTCACTATCTTTAAGCCTCCATCTCCCAATTCTTTTTCTTTCCATGGGGTATGTTTTCTTACTATCGCACCCTCGACATCCACCCTGATGGTGGCCACTGTTGGGTGCATACCTCTGTAGCGTATGCTGCCGACAATGGCTACAAACATATTGCGCACATAGCCTAAGGTAAGTGACTGCTACAGACAATTGTTTCTTTATCTAACCACAGGGATTGGTGCATTTGTGCCGCTTCCATTCAGATTTTATTGCTGGCGATTTTTACTGATATCATTTTTTTATGTATAGGAGACATTTAATGTAGCCATGCAAAATATGACATGGATACAGATTTATTTATTTTGCCTAGGTGCCTGACCTAACTTTGCTCTGCCCAGATTAGTACGGGTTATATGTGTATGCTTGGTATCTAGCCTTATACATTAATGGCAGATTTCTATGTGTGATGAGCTCCTCTCATGGAAGGAATCTAAATCCGCAAAGAACAAAATATTCTCATACTCTCATCTTTCATCTTTTGATCCTTTGTTTGCCAAGTTATATTTGATAGGAGAGAGGTTGGATGGAATAGAATATGACAACAGGATTGCTTCCAATTTAGAACCATATATTTATTGGTTTGACTTTAAGCTGTAAACACAAAATTATGATATAGTTTAAAGGGAGAGTGTCATGTGAAAAAAATGTTAATAACCTACAAATATAGGGTTAATCAGTGGGTAAATAGTGTTTTGAATCTACCCAACACCCACACCGAGAGCCCAGCTGCCAGGAGAAAATGAACTTTATTCCTCCCAGCAGTATTCGGATTCCAGTCATGGAGGCGATACCAGAGCAGGTTCAGTCACCGCTCAGTGTTTAGTGAGTAGTGGCTGTAACTGTGATCCTAAGGGTTCGCTCACATGAGCGTATTAATCGGACGAGTGCAATGCGAGAAAATCTCACATTGCACTCGGCCCCATGTAAGACAATGCTGCAGATCAGATCAGCTATTTTTTCTCAGCCCTAAACGGACTGAGGAAAAAAAACGCAGCATGCTGCGATTGTCTGCGAGAGCCGTATCACTCACACCCTTTCAAGTGTATGGGTGCGAGAAAAACATCGGACTGCACTCGAATGTTATCCCATGGCAGTGCGATATACGCACAGGTTGACAATGGAGGAGATGGGGCGATTAACCCCTTCCTCTCCTCCGCAGCTCCCACCCTCAACTTTGCAGCTGTGACCCCATCACAAGATTTGGTCACAGTTGCATGACACTTGGCTCTCGCTCACAGCAGAGCCTGAGCCAGGGGCATTAGCATATCACATCCGTTTCTCTGGCATTGGATGCCATATGCAAATGTGTCTGCTGCCTAACACTGACTGACAGCCAGCTCTGCATTAGAGCTCAGCATTACAGCCGGCTCTCAGTCCATACTGGGGGGTGGTTACAGCCGCTGCTCACTATAAACTGAGCGGTGACTGAACTCGAGTCGGCGCCACAGTCATGGCTATAAGCTGAATACTGCCGGGAGGAATAAAGTTAATTTACTCCCAGCAGTGGGGCTCTAAGTGGTAGAGATGAGCAAGTTCAAAACGCTATTAACCTGCAGATTAATTTGTAGGTTAATAGTGTTTTTTCACATGACAGAATCCCTTTAAATTAAGACTGCAAAGTTGTTTCATTTTTTTTATTCTAGGTAAATTGGAGTATAAAAAGTATTGCAATCTTGAACTTTACTTTTAAAGTTGATAGTAAATATTCTTTGTCTTAGAAACCAAGCTTTTAAGGAACTAAATACATTTTTTTGAATGCTGTTTCTGACAAGTTTCATTGAAGGGCTTAATAAAGCAAGTTCACAGTTGAACCAACAATCTTTACTGCACAAGCAGATTCTTTACATTTACTGTGTAACCGACCTAAAAACAACAGCATTATCTAATATCTCTCCGAGTATTGAACGAAATGCATACAAAAGGGACAGCTACTTGGTAAATTGATGTTTGTTTTCATAGAGTTAAGAGTTGGGGTCAAGGATGTGAAACACTTTCAACATACAGAATAGTATCTTCCAAGCAGAATTTAATATCCAAATGCTGAAATCAATTTCTGCGCTTTGGGATGGTATTACAGTAAGATGTCAAGAGTTATTTTGTTCTGAACTTTTTGTAGACACGACTATTTTTTTCATTTCTCTTCATTTACTGTTTTGACAGAAAGCACTTTATTAAATGAACACCGATTGGGATAGATCTTTGTCAGCTGTGGATTATTGTAACGTAGGGAAAGAGCTTTTGTGTCGCACTGTTTTCAGTGCTTTCTTACGAGAGTAAAAGAGTTAAGCAAGGAGGTTAAATTATTTTGTATTAAAATAGCAAAAATGAAATTTCTCTGAAAAATTATGTTGTCCGGCCACCTAAAATTAAGAGGAAATCTTTGAGTGCTGTAAAATAATGAAATAAATAATACAAACCTTACCACTCCCCAAATGCTTCTGTTCTGACTCTTCTTGGATGACCGCCAGGCTATGTACTCACTAAACGGTCCCAACATATTATCGCTGCAGTAGTGACCAGCATGTTACATTATTACTAGTGATTAACGAACATTACTATGCTCGGTACTCAAAACGAGCAGTCTGATGCCAAGCCAGGAATAACTCGAGTACCAAGCATAATGGAAGACGAGGGAAACTCAAACACAAGATCTTCCTGAAAAATACCATATTTTCCGGAGTATAATACGAGTGGGTGTATAAGACGACCCCCAACTTTTCCAATTAAAATATAGAGTTTGGGATATAACATATATAATCGAGTATAAGCTGACCTGAGTAATGTGCCCATTGTTTAGTAATGTCCCTTGCAGTAATGAGCCCATTGTTTAGTAATGTGCCCATCCTTGTCCCCCCCTTGTAGTAATGAGCCCATTGTTTAGTAATGCGCTCCTACCGCTCCCCTTCTTGTCCCCTATTATGCCGTTGTTTACACACAATAAACATTATTCTCACCTCTCCTCCGTTCCCGCAGTGTCCTCAGCTGCTTCTTGTAGACCGCAAGGCACAAAGACCCCTCCATGATAGCGTCCGATGCACGGGGCTGCTGTCTGCCGTCATGGCTTTACTGTAGTTGAATGCTTTGCGGTGCCATAAAGCATTCAACTGCAGTAAAGAGCTGACATCAGCGGCCCCGTGTATGGATGTGATCATGGAGGAGTGCTTCTTGCGGACCGCAGGCACATAGACCCCTCCATGATCATGTCCTGTACACGGGGCCGCTTCCGCCGCTATCACCGCTTTACTGCATTTGAATGCTTTACGGCACCGCAAAGCATTCAACTGCAGTAAAGTCATGACGGCAGCGGCGGTGGCCCTGTGTACAGGACACTATCGCGGAGGGGTCTACGGGCCTGCAGTCTGCCAGAAGAAGCTAAAGGCACCGCGGGATCGGAGGACAGGTGAGAATAATGTTTATTGTGTGTAAGAAGGGGACCGGTAGGAGGGCATTACTAAACAATGGGCTCATGCAGCACCGTGCATTGCCGTATAAGATGACCCCCAATTTTTGAGAAGATTTTAAGGGGTTAAAAAGTCGTCTTATACGCCGGAAAATACGGTTCTCAAGTTCCCCATTGACTTCCATTATACTCTGTACACGAGTTGCTTCCATCCGAGTGTCCGACTGCTCGTTTCGAGTACTGAGCACCTGAGCATGGTAATGTTTACTCATCACCAGTGATTAAGAACAGCATGTTCATTTGGACTGAGTTGTAAGTACAGAACTGGTCTCCGTACTTCCTTCCCTTTATGACTGGACATATGATGGCTGCAGCCAGTTACTGTCTACATTGCTGACCAACCATTACAGCCAGTCACTGTCTACATCAGTCCTCTTCTGGGTCACCTGATGACCATTATAAAGTGCCAGCTCACGTTGAGCTCCATTTGTGACCTGAAAGTGGCTAATACAATGTAAGGCTAAGTTCAGATGTCCTGTAGTCATCCATTAGAATGGTTTCTGCCTAGATCTATTGGCAAACTGAATTCTGCCGGATCTCTTTTTTCAACATGGGAGTCTATGGACATTAACAATTTTTTATTTATCTTTCATTTGTAATGAATCTTTTAAAAAAAACAATAGTTCCATTACAAATGCAAGTACAATGGGTGGCTAAAAAGCAATTTATTAACAAATCTGTTGTTCATACACTCCCCTCCACTTGTTAAAAACAGATCCGGCCAACATCCGTTATTTAACAACAGACAAAAAATGTTGTGCTTGCACAACATTTTGCAAACAGATCTGTGGTAACGGATGACAACAGGACATGGGAACCCATCCTAAGCCTATGGTGCCTTATTCTGGTTGTGATGCTCCATAAGCTTCCATTCTTTACTATAAGAACTATTAATCTGTGGAATAGTCTACCACAGGAGCCGGTCATAGTGGGAACTGTTTACGGTTTCAAAAAAGGCATTGCTGTTTTGTGGCTTTTTTGTAAGAAGAAGATAACATAACATTAATTCCTTTTTATACAGTATGTATAAAATTATTTTTTTGAACGCTTTGTCCAGTAGATTGAAAATTGGGATGAGGAGGATAGTTCTTCTGGGGTGGACCAGATCATGAATATAATTCTTCTTTTTCCATTAATTCCCTTTCCCATTCCCTGATTCCCTGTCTAAATTTGATGGTCATTTGTCTGCTTTTCAAGCATAATAAATATGCACCAATATATATATATATATATATATATATATACCAGGATGGTAACTGACTCTCTGTTTCTCTCCCAGTCTCTTTCTGTCTCACCCTCTGTCTGTCTTTCTCTATCTCTCTCCCTGTCTGTCTCTCTCCCTGTCTGTCTCTTTTCCTGTCTGTCTCTTTCTCCCTGTCTGTCTCTTTCCCTGTCTGTCTATGTATATATATATATATATATATATATATATATATATATATATATATTATAAAATGTGTATCATGCATAGAATATTACCTTGGGATGTGAAAATAATGGCATGGTAGCATAGAGTTGAGCATTTTTGACTGAATCCTGACCAGGACGTTATCCTATAATTGTGGTGGTGCATTTGTGTTCGATTCCTAACCTACCATAAATTCTATTTAGTCCCGGATTAAAAGTTTGATAAATGACAAAAATGACTTTTGAACCCATAAATCTCACCTAGTGAGTAATGATTTTAATCAGTGTTTTCATGTAGAAACCTTTATTGCTGCCAGGAGTTTAATAGTGTGAGTTCTGCTTCCTTCCTGTGGAAACAGAGTGCTTGGCAGCTCTTCATATGAGATGTATACAATGACAGCTGTCAATCATTGTGTGTGGGCGGAGTAAGCAAGCCTTTTTCTATAAGACCTGGCATCACAGTTTATAATGGGAAAATACTGAAATGCTATTATCTCACTAAACTTAGAGCCTCAACTGATCGACTTGTCCAGATTGATGTAATATATACAAGACGGTAATATTAGCGGTATGATTCATTAATATGCAAACATCTTACCTTTTGTAAGGAATTATTTTAAATATTTTAAAGACCTGTTATCGGAAACATCAGGGTGGTCTGTGCGGTATGTCTGCTGGCTAAAAACATTCTTTTTATATATTTTTTGTTATATGCACAACTTTGCTTCCCCTCTGTGCTGCTTTTCATTGGCGGCATAAACACTAATATAAATCTCCACAGGACACAAACAAGCTCAAAGACTGTTTGTCAGCTGCAACAAAAAAAGGCAAAAAAAAATATTAAACTTTTGTTTTTTTTAATGTTCCAATATTGTTTATAAACTAAAATGTAACCTTATAATTTTCTTTAAGGCACATTTGTCCTTTCACAGAAACCTGGGGAAAAACATAGTTTGATGCCCTCATCTGCCACCATAAGTTTAAACTGCTTTTTTTGCACATTTAAATCTTGTATGTCCAGGAACTCTTATGCTCTTTATCTTGCCACCCACTTATTCTGCCAGTACTATAGGTGCTGGAACTTCTGTTACTTCACTTAAGGCATTGAACAATGGTAGAAGCAATGCATTAACTGCCCCGAGTGGAAAACTCATCTGTCTGTTATGTATAAATGGGTTGTTAAAAAAAAGGTGCTATTTCCTTGGCTCTTAGATTGGCACATAATAACAAAATAAATAATACTTATTTTCTGGCACCTACCATGATCTAGTGCATGCTGCTCAGAGGCCTGTGCTGGCACAGTCCATGGAAAGGTCTGTACTGAAACCAATTGGGTGATAATAGGTGAGTATGGTTGATTTTATTTGATATCAATCCAAGAGCCAAAGCAATGTTACCTTGTGACCAGACAAGCCCGTTAGCAGATCTGAGAGCAGGAGCTGAGCGACAATGTCCCATATCCACTTCTGGTAATTTGGTACGATGTCTCTACTGCTAGATACAGATACCTCTAGACAAGAGGCAAAGGACAGGAAGCTAAAAGGGAAGTATCTAATAGCCACAAAGGGAAGTATCTAATAGCCGGCATGCTGGAGTGATATTGGTGGGTAGGACATCATCATTTTTAGAAAAAGCTTATTGGTGATTGAAAAACATTAAAGGGGTTGTCCACTACATTTACATTGATGTTCTATCCTTAGGATAGGTCATCAATGTCTGATCAGCCAGGGTCCAACACCCCGCACCCTTGCTGATCAGCTGTTGTCGCTCCCAGTGGTGGCAGCATCGCTGGAAATGCTCAGTTCTGTCTCTGCTCCATCTTCTGATGGTGTTCGCAGCCGGGCACTGCACATCTGCCTCATATTGATTAGAATGGGAGGTGGACGTGCAGTACCAGCCACGGCCACTATTAGAAGACAGAGCAGCGCTGGAACTCAGCTTTTCCAGCTGCCTGCTACCAGGAGCGAGAACAGCTGATCGGCATGGGTGTGGGGTGTCGATCACACCTTAATAACCTATCCTAAGAATAGGCCATCAATGTAAAAGTAGTGGACAACCCCTTTAAGATTTCACAGTTCAGATCCTAATACAAGGTTGAGTAATGCTCTCTGTAGTGCTAAATATCACACACCATAATGGAGCCATGGTGAACTTCATATACTCCATAGGCATACAAGGCTGTCCCAGAGGACATTATGAATATGTTCTGCACTCACCTATGAAAGTTTCCATAAAATATAAACAGTTTTTAGAAAAGTAGCACTTGAAGCTCAATTTTTTTAAGTCCTGCTTCCTTCCAGCTGGCATGTCCTTCACAGATACTTGTGGCCCCTGGAAAAAACACAAGTTTTACAGAACAATGGTTACAGACGACAGGTTTGCTCTATGATGGAAGCCACTCTATCACCTGGCCTGTAACTGCATCTACCCAAAGAACAATGACCCATTGGATTCGAAAGGGGTAGGATGTTTTCTTTTTTTTACTAAATGTAACCCCGAAAATGTTATATTTCTCGTGCATAACTATTTACATCGCTATCTGTCTATTTGTATAGATGTAGCAAGAGATATTTTCCCTAGTTGATCTTTGGCTATACTGACATATTAATCAGTTGTAGCTCAATCCTCTGGGCGGTATTAACATGTCTGCTATCATCAGGTTACAAATCCTCTACTTAGTGTTAGCTCTAGTCTTGTTTTATTTTTGTCTTGTAAGGTGATAAATGGATCCCCTAATGAGAACATCTCAATCAATAATCTGCTCCTGGTAGGTCTTATTGATTTTGAAATGGGAAGCTACGTAGCAGGAAGTGTCATTCATCTCGTAGAATCACGGCTCTTTTGCTAGCCTATCACTCAGTGCTTGGCGCTGGGATCTACAGTGATGCCAAGGTGTCAGATGTTCATGAATGTTTTATGTGAGAAACACAAAAAGGACAATTAGTATTTATCAAAGTGTCTTTTCTGCGACTGAAGGTAACTTGACCTCTTCTGTGGATACCTTGTATCCAGGAGTATTCCATCTGTATTTGGAAAATGATAACATGAGTAGTTTGTTGTTTTATTCTAGTAATCAATATTACACTAATACCGATCTAATAAAACACAAACTGTTGTGTTAGACTGAACCCCTAAACTAAGGCAAAATAAATCTGAGACTTCCTTCTTATGGACCAGGGGCCCCCACCCTGTGGCACAGGAGCCACATGTTTCTTGTGGGTGTGTAGCACCCAAGAGGCAAGGGGTTAACTTTGTTACTTATCGCCGGGTCTGGTAATGTCTGGTCTGGGGATGTCACAGGCGGCCCTACTCGGCTTTGTGGCCCCGAGGCATACAATAAAAGGGATGGTTGGTAGAAGGTGAGGATGAATGGAGATGGTGGGGGTAGTTGTGGATTTGTCTCGTGACGCCACCTGCGGTATGCGGCCAGAGAAATAGCCGCCGCTGCTGTCGCTGTCCTCCAGGGTGGATGGTTGTAGCAGCCTAGATGGTTCTGCTCCCCACAGGTGGAGTGGGCCCCAGGGAGGATGACGAGGGAATTAGTAATGGCCGTTGGCACCGAAGCATGGGGCGCCAGCGCCGGTAATGACAGGCGGACACAGTCTCTGTGGTTCCAGGTGTTTTACTCACCTGGATAACCTGGTGCCGCCTCTAGGAATACCGGTCACCACCTTGCTGGGCATCAGCCGATCCCGAGCAAATCGAGGTCACTACCAGTGTTCCCACTGTGAGTCCTTTCTGGTCCGGGTCTCCCCAATCCAGGTGTGTGTGGAATGTGGAATGGGCTGTGGGTGTTTCCTGCACTCTCCGCAGACCCTGGAATCCCATGTAGCTGTAGAGAAACCGGGCTGAGCGATCTACTCCAAGCTGTGGTTCCTTTGGTGCTCCCAGAAGTGTGTGGTAAAGAAGAATGGACTGTTCACCCCAAGCTGTGCCCAGAACAATCTGACTATGTGTGAAGATGCTTCTTCCTTTACCCCAAGTGGTGCCTGCCCCCTAGGTGGTTGTCCTAGTGACCGGGAAAGTCCCATGTCTCGTGATGGCCACCCCCCAGCCTACCCTAGCCCATCCTCCTGTTGGGAAGCACCTAACTGTGTGGTTTGTGAATGTGAGAAACACCAGCGATTAACCTCTGCTAACCCGGGATAAGTACCGCACCTTAAGTGAGGTGTAGTACCCTGTGGCGATTGAAGCCTCAGGGGCGCCACAGGTGCATGATGTCTGGCTCATGTCTCTCTGCCAGCTTGGTGACTTAAAGGGTTATTCCCATCTCATAGATCCTATCCTACTATGTAGTAGGTGTAATAATAATATTAGCAAATACCTCCAACTAGAAATGTAGAACAGTTCTCCTGATTCACTATGTCACTTACCTCATGTTCAGGGTATTGCAGAACCTTAGGTATCCATGGTTATGACCATGAGCAACTGACTAACTAACTTTCCCTATATGTGTTGTTGTAACCATGGCTACTTAAGGTCCTGCAATACCCTGCCCTGAACATGAGGTAAGCAACATCAGAAGAACTGTACTATAGTTGTAATTGGAAGTATTTGCTAATATTATTAATTATTACACTTACTATATATTGGAATAGGATCTTGGAGAGGGGAATACACCTTTAACTCATGGTCCAGCAAGGATAGGTCATCAGTATGATTGGTCGGGGTCTGACACCCCGTACCTCTACCGATCAGCTGTTTTTGGTGCCAGCAGCAGGCAGAAGGAAATGCTCATTTCCTTCAGAGTTGCACCGGCTTCTGTTAGGGGCTGCGGCCGGGAACTGCACATCCGCCTCATATTGATTTGAATGGGAAGCGGATGTGCAGTAACCGGCCGTGGCTGCTATCAGAAGACGGAGCAGCTTCAGAACTGAGCATATTATTATTATTATTATTATTATTATTATTATTATAGCACCATTTATTCCATGGCGTTTTACAAATGAAAGGGTATACATAAAAACAAGTACAACAATCATTAACAATACAGAAACAGACTGGTATAGGAGGAGAGAGGACCCTGCCCGCAAGGGCTCACAGTATATCCGACTGCCTGCTGCCACCACTGTGACCCAAAACAGCTGATTGGCGGGATGTGGGGTCTCGGACCCCAGCAGATCAGATATTGAAGGCCTATCTTAAGGGTGGCTTTACACGCTGCGACATCGCTAGCCGATGCTAGCGATGGCGAGCGTGATAGCACCCGCCCCTATTGTTATGCCGATATGTGAAGATCGCTGCCGTAGCGAACATTATCGCTCCTCCTTTCTAAGGGGG
Source organism: Anomaloglossus baeobatrachus (assembly GCF_048569485.1). Lineage (NCBI taxonomy): Eukaryota > Metazoa > Chordata > Amphibia > Anura > Aromobatidae > Anomaloglossus > Anomaloglossus baeobatrachus. The sequence continues at coordinate 82,932,123 of NC_134355.1, read as the reverse complement.
CGGTTCGCTCGGCGTCACAGCGATGTCACTATGCAGCCGCCCAATCAAAGCAGAGGAGCGGAGATGAGCGGGACGAACATCCCGCCCACCTTCTTCTTTCCTCATTGCTGGCGTGTGGCAGGTAAGGAGAGGTTCCTCGTTCCTGCGGCGTCACACGTAGCGCTGTGTGCTGCTGCAGGGATGAGGATCAACTTCGCCCATGCGACAGCAGCGATAATTGGGAGCGGACCCTCATGTCAACGAGGAGCGATTTTGGATGTTTTTGCAACGATCCAAAATCGCTCCTAGGAGTCACACACAACGAGATCGCTACAGCGGCCGGATGTGCGTCACAAAATCCGTGACCCCAACGAGATCGCTGTAGGAATCTCGTAGCGTGTAAAGCCCACTTAAGGGCAAAAGTAGTAATGTTTCCAATGCAATGACAGAACACTGCCAGGTACAGAACACATCATTAATGTAATGTGCCTTGAAAATGACATGGTCCATTGATAAGTTTGGCTATATCAGAAAACTGAACAGTGTATCGAGTTGTTCTGCTCCAAACACTGTATACATTTGGCGGCCACCGGAGGTGATGACAGCTGATTGCTGGTGGTGTCGGGTATTATTCTGGTCTCCTACTACTCTTATTTGGGTAAGCTATCCTATGGATAGGTCATCAATATAAAAGTAGTGGATAACGTCGAAAACTATTCTGTTCCATGCACAGACATCCAACAGAAAAAAAAATATACCTCTGTTAACCTCTGAAGAAAGGATTTATAGCAATGTGAGCACCACACGCTACATAACAGTACTTTTTGTAGTTCTCGAGAAACTTATGATCATATTTCCTCCTCCTGATGACCTCTTTTTGTTTGATCCCTTTGGTGATATTTTCTTGTATAAAATGAAGCAATTCTTGAGATTGTTTAACACTGGATTAGAATATTGCTAATGTTATTGGTGGCAATGTCTGTATATTCTGTTCTAATTACAAACACCTGTGTTTTTGCACTCTACATGTATTTTGCATTTTAGAGGAAACATGAGATGAAATGCATGTGGAGAGGAATGATTCTGTGTATATTGCATATGTATGTATCCGTAGGAGGTTACACCATGAAACAGAAAATCTACGTGTTATACTCATTTATTTTTATCGCACACATCTTATCGTTTATAAATGCTTATTTATGCATTCAAATATATAATGCCAGCAATAGAACTAGAATCTTGTTCCAATCCATCATTTTTCTTTCTGGAAGCCAAATACATTTATAGCTCAGCAAGGAATAGCCATTTTGTTTGCAGACAAAAAAAGGAGCTCCAGTTGTAATTAATTTGATACCAGACAACATTAAAGGGAACCTGTCACATTGAAAGTCTTCATGATAAGCAGCAAAAAAACCCCAAAACCTGAAGAGATTGACATACAGCATATCACAAAAGTGAGTACACCCCTCACATAAATGACTAAACTGTCGACAACAAAAGAGAGAACACCTCTAAGTGAAAATGGCCAAATTGTGTCTAAAGTGTCAATATTTTGTGTGGCCACCATTATTTTCAAGCACTGCCTTAACTCTCTTGGGCATGGAGTTTACTAGAGCTTCACAGGAGCTACTGGATCCTCTTCCATCCTCTATGACATCACGGAGCTGGTGGATGTTAGATACCTTGAGCTCCTCCACCTTCCGTTTGAGGATGTCCCATAGATGCTCAATTGGGTTTAGGTCTGGAGACATGCTTGGCCAGTACATCACCTTTACCCTCAGTTTCCTTATCAAGACAGTGGTTATCTTGGAGGTGTGTTTGTGATCATTATGTAGGCATAGTGCTCTGATGCCCAGTCTCTAAAGGGAGGTGATCATGCCCTGCTTCAATATGTCACACTATATGTTGGCATTTAAGGTTCCCTCAATGAACTTTAGCTCCCCACAGCCGGCAGCAATCACACCAAACCATGACATTTCCACCACCATGACTGACTGTAGGCAGGATACACTTCCCATAGCCCTTACCTGGTTGCAGACACTCACGCTTGACACTATCTGAACCAAATAAGTCATTCCAGTAATCCATGTCCCTCGTCTGCTTGTCTTCAATAAACTGTTTGCTGCCTTTCTTGTGCATCATCTTTAGAAGAAGTCTCCTTCGGGGATGACATCTATGCAGACCAATTTGTTGCAGAGTGCACGATTTAAAGAGCTCCGATGGGGATCACGCCGTTCCCTGCCGCCACCAGTGGCCTCGTGACATGATCATGGGGTGCCAATATATTGTCATTGTAGCGCGTGGAAAGCTAGTAAGTATAGAGAGTAAGTATAAACACAAAGGGCAGGCAGAAGAGCAGTCAGGGGAGAAAGCTGGAATCAGGAGCCAAACGGGAACAGAGAAGTCAGAGGGGAGTAGACAGTGGCAAGTCAGGGGTCATTCTGGGGTCGAGTACCAAGATCAGTCACTATTACCAGGAGACAGGCACTTACCACAACTTAGCCAGAGAATACGACTGGCACCGCTCCGGGCATTAACTCCCAGGATAACAGAGAGCAACCGCCCGGAAGTGAAGCGTGTGAATAATCCCCTCCCACAGCGGGTGAACAACCTGGTGCAGGGAATGGCCCATCACAGGGCAGAGAATAAATTGTGACCATATGCAGGAGAACATAACAGAAGGTCTCAGCACAGGACCGTGACACCAAGTTGTTTTTGTCATTGTTATGGAATTGGATCCTACTTGTGCATCAGATACAGAAGTGCCGTGTATTCCATTTCTTCGAAAAGCTTGTAAAGTCTCAGGGAGGGTAGAAAAAGCAGTTGACAAAAAGGAAAGGACATAAAGAAGGAGGTAAATATAGGCTATAATTTGTGCTGTTATATAAGCTAATGAAGACAGCAGTACTTTGGAGAGAGACATACTTCAATCTAGCCTGTTACTAAGATGGTCATTCCCATAGAAGGAGCTGCATTACAAGGAGTCTAAAACGGAATGAAAGAATAAAGATTTCATACTGAAAAGTGTCCATAGCCTTTCAAAGCTGTGCTCACATTTTAGACAGGAAAAGGACTTGTAAACTTGTATATTATATTTACTAATTTTATAAGTTAACAAGAGGATTGGATAAATATAAGAGATACCGGTTTTGAGCAATGTTACTGCTTCTAAAAAGTAATCGTTAAGCTGGATGAGCGATTTGATTTGTCAGGTAAGTTTGATTCCACTTATAACATTTGTACAATTGGGAAATTCTGTTTTATGCTCTTCTGGTTTTCATGAAGAATAATAGGCAAATAAGTTAAAGAATTTTAACTTGTGAATTTGAAGTCAGTTATTTTATTTTTTGCTTGGCTATTTTACAATATACTCTTTGAGGTGTTTCTTTTTTCTTTTTTTCTGACATGATGGTTGCTACTATAAATAAAAGTAAAGGCCCTGTCACACACAGAGATAAATCTGCGGCAGATCTGTGGTTGTAGTGAAATTGTGGACAATCAGTGCCAGGTCTGTGGCTGTGTACAAATGGAACAATATGTCCATGATTTCACTGCAACCACAGATCTGCCAAAGATTTATCTCTGTGTGTGACAGGGCCTTAAGATAATCATGTAAGCATTACAGAGGGCTGTGGCTGTAACTATTATTGGGCACGTGTTGTTGCTTTCACTGTTTTTGAGGACTGTGGCCCTCACTGTTGTGTCTGTCTGTGGTGTGCACTGCTGTGGAGGCCTGTAGCCCTTCTTTTTGACTGTGGTCTGTGGCCCTTCTATAACTCATCCTCTTGTGGAGGCCTTTGGCCCTCACTGTTGAGCCCTGTCACATTCCATCTTGGGGAGGCTTGTGGACCTCATCGTTGTGGAGGCCTGTAGCTCTCCCTCTTTTGGAGGCCTGTGGCCCTCACTGTTGTGTAGGCCTGTGGCCCTTCCTTTTGTGGAGGTTTGTGGACCTCACTGTTGTGGAAGCTTGTGGCCCTTACTCTTGTGGAGGCCTGTGGCACTCACTGTTGTGGAGGCTTGTGATTATTCCTCTTCTGGAGGTCTGTGACCCTCTCTATTGCAAAGGCCTGTGGCCCTTCCTCTTGTGGAGGTCTGTCGCCTTCACTATTGTACAGGCCTGTGGCACTCACTGTTGTGTAGGCCTGTGTCCTTTCCTCTTGTGGAGGCCTGTGACGCTCACAGCTGTGGAGGTCTGTGTCCCTTCCTCTTGTGGAGGCCTGTGGTGCTCCCTCTTGTGGGAGGCATGTGGTGCTTCTTCTTGTGATAGTCTGTGGACCTCACTGTTGGGAGGCCTGTGGCCCTTCCTCTTGTGGCCTGTGGTGCTCCCTCTTGTGGAGGTCTGTGGCCCTTCCTCTTGTGGAGGCCTGTGGTCCTCACTGTTGTGGCAGCCTGTGGCATTCACTGTTGTGGAGGCCTCCCTTTTCTCCATCTCTCTTGCTTTGGAGTGGTGTCACTAATTTAAGGTCCTGCTCCTAGTCAAGAGGAAGTCAGGGGTAATGAGCAAAAGCCTCATTCTGGCTCTCATAGATTTAGATTAAGTTGTGACTTCCAGATAGCCCAGCAAAAATTGTAGTAATCCTGCATTTTACAAACTGCTGGAGACTGACCAGAGCGGGGCAGATAAAAGATGAAAACGGCCACTATCAATTATGAGACTTTAATCATACCAGTCCAGCTGTAAAATAAAAACAATAAAGAATGCTGGAGCTTTAAAGTGAACTTGCAATATGTACACAGTACCACAAGCAGTTCTGGGTGCATATTGCTAATCCCTGCCTAACCATCCCTGTATACACTAGCATAGATAAAGGGATCTTTAGAAAAAGTATTTCTAAAGATCTCTTATCACATGGTAATGAGGCCAGCGACTAGTTGCAATAGCATTTCTTCCCTTGGTTAGTCGGCCCCCTTAGCATGTAAGCATGCCCCTGTGGGCGTGCTAACACGCTAATGAATGTGTAGTGTCAGAGGTATGGTCGATCTCACTGCTTTCTGTTACCACCGGCCCCGACACTGGATTTCAGTTTAGTGTGCATGATCAGCCGTCCCGGACTTCCAGTAATGTGTACTATGAAACCGGGTGTACACGTCGTGGCTTCAAACTGGTGTAGTGCACACTGAGTTGAAAACCAGCAGTGGCAGTAGAGGTGAGAGCAACCATGCCTCTGACCCTACCAATTCATTATTATGTAAGCATGCCCCTGTGGGCATGCTAAGGGGGCCGACTAGCCAAGGGAACTAACGCCCTTACGACTAGTCTCTGACCTGATATGATAAAAGATCTTTAGAAATACTTTTTCTAAAGATCTCTTTATCTATGGTAGTGTATACAGGGACGGTTAGGCAGAGATTAGTAATATATACCCAGAACTGCTCGTGGCTCTGGGTGAATATTGCACCTGACAGGTTCCGTTTAAGCCTTATTTTTAGCGAACCATATGATCTGTTAATATTCTTGTTTCTAAAATACATAATTAAAATATAAATAGATTTGAAAAATAAAATTCTTACATGGGTAATGCATTAAAACAAAACCCCTTTTTAATAGATCCATTGAGGTAAAAGTATAAAATTGATGCTCATCTCGACTATAAAGGGTGCTTTACACGCTGCGACATCGCTAGCGATGTTGCGAGCGTTAGCACCAGCCCCCGTCATTGGTGCGATATATGGTGATCGCTGCCATAGCGAACATTATCGCTACGGCAGCGTCACACGCACATACCTGTTCTGCGATGTCGCTATGCCCGCCAAACAATCCCTCCTTCAAGGGGGAGGTGCGTTCGGCGTCACAGCAACGCCACAAAATGGCCGTCCAATAGCAGAGGAGGGGCGGAGATGAGCGGCCGGAACATGCCGCCCACCTCCTTCCTTCCTCATTGCTGGTGGACGGAGGTAAGGAGATGTTCGGCGCTTCTACGGTGTCACAAACAGCGATGTGTGCTGCCGCAGGAATGAAGAACAACCTCGCTACATACGAGACAACGATTTTTAGTAAATGAACGACCTCTCATATACCAACGATTTTTGTCTCTTTTGCGATCGTTTAAGGTCACTCCTGCCTGTCACACGCTGCGATGTCGCTAACGGCGCCGGATGTGCGTCACAAACACCGTGACCCCCGACGATATATCGTTAGCGATTTCACAGCGTGTAAATGGCCCTTAAGTGCTGCTCCTCTGTAGTCACGATAGTGGTCAATTTGCAATATCGACATCTGAAGCTGGGGATCACGTGAAGTGATTGGCTGCAGTGTTCACATTTCACCTGATTAGAATAAATATTTCCGCTAGGGCAAAAAACAAATGCTGCAGCTAATAATTAGCTGTAGTGCTCACATGATCCTCCTGCTAGATGTTGATCCCAACAGACAGACAAGGAGCAATTCACAGAGTACGAATTGTGGAATATGAAGAAGTCCAGGAGAAATCAATTTTTTTCAATACACTGTCCACTTGGTTTTGGCAGAACACATGACGGAAAGTATCATTATGGTCTCATGTGGCCCCTCGGGGAAAATTAATTGTCCATTGGTTGGAGTGTTCCTTTTATAAGCAGAATTCTTACCTCCTACTTTTAACTTTTCTTTTTTTCCTACTAAATTTAAAGTAAGCCATGTAACTTCTCCTACTTCATTCTTTCCAAACTTTTGTAGAGGCTTTTAATGTATATTGCCATTACACAAAAGACTTACCGGTGGCCTCCAGAGCTGCAAGTCATATTGGATAGCCCTTCATGGGAACAAACGCCAGATATTCATCACAGAAAATAACTAAATTGCATTGCTAACATGAAATGTGAAACACCTTCTAGCTCCTCAAATAAAGTCTATTTCCTTATTTGGAGGGCTTGGGAGAATATAGTAATACTTGTCATTCCAGGGCTAAGGAGGACCAAAGGAATTTGAACAAAATCCATCAGAGGTAGTGTGCAGACCGACTGGCTGTTAGATTAAATGTATTGGATATCAGAGCTCTGGTAGTAGGAAACTTTTTCATGTAATTGCAAAGACCTTACTCCTAGGGTTACGTCTGGTTTAGGAACTCAGATAGAGTCCTGTTTGTTGATCCCTTCAGAACAAGAAGCCATTAAGTGAAAGGGTCAATGGGTTAATGGAAGAAATATTTCTTTCCAACATTATCTTACAGTATTCTCCTTCAAACTTTACAATGAGAACATATATTTTCTTCTAGCAATGCTGACACTTTGATGTGAAGGGAGAGTTGAGGGGGAACAAAGTTTTGTATTTTAAGCCTGAAAAAAAAGTAAAAAAAATGCACAGAAGTGTGCACTATGCAATGTGTGTATGTGTAATATAGTTAAAGGAAAACTCATGGAATTAAGAAAATCACGGAATTGATAACATTTTAGTTTGCAAATGAAGAACAGTTGAAAACAAAATTTTCAAACATTGATTTATTCAGTAACGAGTATGTACGTAACGTGTAGATACAAGCCTTGGCTGCTATCAATTAAGTTATTATTGGTAGTCTGAGGAATGTTTTACTATGCTGAATGCACTTGGCCACACAAATCATCAAGATCCACTGTTGGGAGCTCCACTTGCAATTGTTGACATTTAACGTGTCATATGTGATCACTGGGAGAAAAGTTTGAAGACGTTGCAGGCCATGGTAGCATGTTAGGCCACGCAGGCTCCTCACAACAGCATCAGCAACATGCGGCCTTGTGTTATTTTGAAAAACGACTTGTGGGACACTGAAAAAATATCTGTACCACTGATTCCACAACCAAATCAATGTAACACTGCATTGTTAGTGCACCTGGAATGAAGGCTTGAAGGGTCTGACTACTGTACATTATGCCATCCCACACCATAATTCCGGGAATAGGACCAGTGTTTCATTCCCTCAAAAAGGCCTTTGTGCACATGTGGTATCTAAAGAAATCTGCAGCTACCATTAACTCCAAAAATGGAACTCATCGCCGGCAAGGGCACAGCTCCATTCCAGTCTCCATATTCTTCTTGCGCTACACCTTAATAGCCTTTGAGAATGTCGTTGTGAGGTCAATGTCTCAGTTGTAGCTGGTTGTCTGGCTTCGTAGCCCAATTTCATACAAATGCCTTCTGATGGTTTGTGTAGACATTTATTTGATGCTTCATAATTGGTATGTGATGCTCAATTTCCCTTGCAGTACAGAATTGATCATGAAACCAGTGGTGCAGTAATTTCTTAAATGCACCCCAGCACCTGTTTTTCAACCTGAGATCAGGCCACATGTTGCTCATGCTAATGTGAGCAGCCTGCATGGTATAAATGTTCTACCATGGCCTGCAACATCTCCAGACTTGTATGCCATCGAGCACAGCTGGGCCATCATTGGTCTTCCTCCAAATATGGATATTTGGATAAATAGTTGATACTAAAAAGCTCTATTTTGGTCTCATCTGACCACATAACCGTCTCCCATGCCTCCTTTGGATCATCCAGATGGTCATTGGCGAACTTCAAAGGGGAAAGGGGCCTGGACATATTCTTGCGTGAGTAGGGGAACCTTGCATCCCCTGCAGGACTTTAATCTATGATGACATAGTGTGTTATTAATGGTAATCTTTGCGACTGTGGTCCCAGCTCCCCTGCGGTAATTGACCAGGTTTCTTCTATTTTCTAAGAATTGCACCAACAGTTGTTGCCTGATCACCAAGTTGCTTGCCTATTGTCCTGTAGCCCAGTCCAACCTTGTGCAGTTCTACAGTTTTGTCCCAGGTGTTCTTAGACAGTTCTTTGGTCTTGGCCATAGTGGAGAGTTTGGTGTTTGAATGAGTGTGTCAACAGGTGTCTTTTATACAGGTAATGAGTACAGAATAGGAGGGCTTCTTTACCCCTTCACGACCATGGACGGATCTTTCCGTCATGGATCGTGTCCCGGTAAACCCCGGCACCTGCCGCGGGCAGGCGGCGTGGATCGGCACACATATCAGCTGTTTTCAACGGCTGACATGTGTGCCTACATGTTCCGAGTGGAATCGCATTCCACCCGGAACATTAACCCCTTAGATCTCGCTGCCAAAGTCTGGCAGCGAGATCTATATGCGCGCAGCCATGTTTTTTACTTACCGCCGCCCCCTCCGGACGTCGCGTGAGTGATCACGTGACGTTCGGTGGTTGCCATCGTAGCACAGGGTCATGTGATGACGCCTGCTGGTACGAAGTTTCACTTTCATTCTTCCTTGGCACGGAGCAGAGGAAAAAAGAAAGTGACTACTTCTGCTGTTTACAGGGGGACTAGTAAAATAAAATAAAAAAAGTAAAAAAAAGTTTTAAAAAATTAAAAAAAAACAAAAAACCTAAAAGTTCAAATCACCCCCCTTTCCCCCCCATTGAAAATTAAAGGGTTAAAAAATAAATATACACATATTTGGTATTGCCGCGTTCAGAAATGCCCGATCTATCAAAATATAAAATGAATTAATCTGATTGGTAAACGGCGTAGTGGCAAAAAAATTCCAAACGCAAAAAATTACGTTTTTTGGTCGCCGCAAGTTTTACGCAAAATGCAAAAACAGGCGATCAAAACGTAGCATCTGCGCAAAAATGCTACCATTAGAAACATCAGCTCGAGACGCAAAAAATAAGCCGTCACTGAGCCATAGATCCCAAAAAATAAGAACGCTACGTGTTTCGGAAAATGGCGCAAAACGTGCGCCACTTTTATTGGACAAACTTGTGAATTTTTTTTAACCCCTTAGATACAAGTAAATCTATACATGTGTGGTGTCTACAAACTTGCACCGACCTCAGGCATCATACCTACACATCAGTTTTACCATATAGTGAACACCGTGAATAAAACATCCCAAAAACTATTGTGCCATCACACTTTTTTTGCAATTTTTCCACACTTGGAATTTTTTTGCTGCTTTCCAGTACACCATATGGTAAAACTTATGATTTCATTTAAAAGTACAACTTGTCCCGCAAAAAAACAAGCCCTCATATGGCAAGATTGACGGAAAAATAAAAAAGTTACGGCTCTCGGAAGAAGGGGAGCAAAAAACAAAAACGCAAAAACGGAAAGTGCCCCGGGGCTGAAGGGGTTAAAGAAAAATAACAGGTCTGTGAGAACCAGAATTCTTGCTGGTTGATCAAATACTTATTTCATGCAATAAAATGCAAATTAATTATTTCAAAATTATACAATGTGATTTTCTGTATTTTTTATTGTTCTGATATAACAGTAAAAGTGTACCTATGATAAAAATTACAGACCTTTTGGCTCTTTGTGGGTGGGAAAACTTGCAAAATTAGCAGTGTATCAAATACTTATTTTCCCCACTGTATGTATATACAGTATAACACAAAAGTGAGTATACCCCTCACATTTTTGTAACTATTCTATTATAGCCATTCATGGGACAACACTGAAGATGACACTTTGATAACACTGACATATAAAGTAAATCGTGATGATAAATGCAGGGTCTAAATGTGCTCTTCAAAAGGAGCTTTTTGCAATTTTTCACCTTTTGTTACGAGAGTCCATCAAAATTTCTTTTACGAATCAGTAGTGGTATTATATGGTAGTTCTGTGTCAAATGAATTAAAGGACACAGTACAATACTCTGCACCGTCACTACAAAGTATACAACGTTGAGGTGGAAGGCAGACTTTTATGGTAGCCCAGTTAACCCGACATCATTGCTGCCAGACCAATTCTCAGTGAGTGATTAGGCTGTTGGAGGAGTTTCCCCACACATCACAGCTGCATCACTCCTGCTTGCGGCGCGAAGGAGGGAGGGCACAAGATGTTGAGCAGTGATGAGCAGTGAAATTTCACGCACAGCCCAGTCACTTATGGAGACTGGGGCCAGCCTCGGTGATGTCAGGTCAACTAGAAGTTGACGTGACATCACCAGATCTCAGAGCTCACATGATGGAGATGAGCTGTCCGCAATAGCGCAGGTCAGAAGCACTATTTCCAACATAAGGTATTTGAGAGAAGCCTTGTTTCTGAACGTTATATCAATGTGGCTAGTAAAGCTAAGTAGTGAACCACCCCTTTAAACCCCAGCAATCTGACATATATCAATTATCCTATAAAAAGGTGATCCCAATTTTATAGGGAAAAATCCAGATCTCCTATAGAAATGTAAAATTATACTTTTATATATGGATAGTGTTCAAAACAAGAAGCAAAAATCTATGCTTTGAAATTACTAAGACAACGGCCTCCATGGTGTTCTTGTCGAATTTCTGCTTTCTCTGCAGGATTCTACCTTTGACTGAAAAAGTACAAAGTGGACAATTATAATAATTTCCTTCAATGTCCTGTCTGGTAATTTAGGGCAACCACTTAATTTGAAATGTTCCAGTTTCTTGACTCAAAATGGTGTTCGTTCAGGCCTTTTCGTCCTTTGAATTCATCATAAGAGTACACGGACCAATAGTCATGTTATTCCTGTCACAGCATGTGCTGAAGAGGCCTATGATATTGCTTTAAAAGGAATGTGTAATGAGAAATTGAATTATTGTTCAAATCATGTTTTTATGCTAAATTTATTTCTCTTTACTTTTTTGAAAATATATATTTTTTTTATAATAAATATTACATATCTTTTTCTCCTTCTCAAAAAAGAACATGCTCAGAAGGCTTCTGCACAAAAAATAGGGTCTGAATCTATCTACTTTTACTAAGGGCAATAGGCCCAACAGGAAGTAGATCTTAAAGGGGTGTGTCTGTGTGTGTGTGTGTGTGTGTGTGTGTGTGTGTGTGTGTGTGTCTGTGTGTGTCTGTGTGTGTGTACACACATGAGGAGTACTATTTTTTTGCCATTATATTAACTGCATTTTTACTATTTTTTTTTCCTGTGCAAACTCTCTCTCTTTTAATTTGCAATCTACTCTGAGCTGGTGGGAGGAAACAAGCTGCTTTGATCTCTACTATATACAGAGCAATATTCCCACTCTTCATTCCTTTTTAACACACAAAGACAAACAGCAGCAGCATGGATGAAATTATACAGCAGTACTTAGCTGTCTGGCTATGAAGAAAATTCTGGGATGAGGTAAAAGACTTGTTAGAGAGCTCAACTCAGTCTTTCTATGTCTCTCTCTGCCTACTCCTTCTCAGTCTACTCCTCTTTCCCTCTCTCCTCTACATAGCTTATGTAGGCTGTGTCCTATGACATCATAGTTAATTTAGTAGAAAAAGCTGGAAAACAAATGTCACACAAATAGGGTCTTGTCTTAAGCCCGCTTTACACGCTACAACATATCTAACGATGTGTCGGTGGGGTCACATCGTGAGTGACGCACATCCGGCATAGTTAGTGGTGTTGTAGCGTGTGACAGCTACGTGCAACTGCGATTTAACGTAAAACCGTTCCTCGCATACACGTCGTTCATTTCCTAAAAAATTGCACGTCGGGTTGTTCAATGTTCCCGAGGCAGCTCAAATCGGAGTGTGTGACACCCCGGGAACGATGAACAGATCTTACCTGCGTCCTGCCGGCAATGCGGAAGGAAGAAGGTGGGCGGGATGTTTACGTCCCGCTCATCTCCGCCCCTCCGCTTCTATTGGCCGGCTGCCGTGTGACGTCGGTGTGACGCCGAACGGCCCTCCCACTCCAGGAAGTGGATGTTAGCCGCCCACATCGAGGTCGTATGGAAGGGTAAGTACGTGTGACACCTTTTAATCGATTGTGCAACACGGTCAACAAATTGAATGTGCCGCACATACGATGGGGGCGGGTCATATCGCATATGATATCGTATGTGATATCGTAAGGTGTAAAGTAGTCTTTAGATGATACCAGGGTGAAAAAAACTCTCTAACGAAGCTCACCTTCGGCAGTTGTCAGAAGTGACTGTTAGAAAGCTTGTGGAGAAGAGAATGACCGTTGGATAGACAGGAAGATGCTGCGCTGCTATGCAGATGAAAAAAGCCAAGTGGGTATAAACAGTGATTTTTACTTCAATGCATTTCGAAGAGACACCCCTTTCCTTCCTTAGGAACAATCACATCAGGGCTTTTTTCATCTTCACAGCAGCGCCGCATCTTCCTGTCTATCCAGTGGTCATCACAGTTATTTTGGCAATCTGTCTTGTCTGAGCAAGACAGATTTGAACTGTTTTTCCAAGTGAGGAGGACCAGTTCAGGAGGCTGGATAGGAAAAAGTCTCTAAAAAGAAGGGAAGGAAGCAAATTTCTTTGATTAAAATATATTGCTAAGTTTCTTATATTTGTCTATACTTTTGTAAACTGAAAAATGAGTTGACCGCTCACTTCCATTTCAAGGTCTTAAAAATAGGCCCAGTGGATAGTTTGAAATTTGCAAGATTTTTTTTAATTGTAAATCGTAAAATAAAAAATAAAATATATAATGAAAATGGCGAACAGTTAACATGACTTGATTTAAACAATAGGACACTTTCCAATAACAAATTATTTTCAAGTTAGCTTAAATTTTTTGCATGAACCTTTAAAAAAAATAAACAATGGGCCTCATTCACACGTCCGTGAGTCCCATTTGTGTTCAATCCATGTATATCATGGATATTATTCATGCCCAATATACTCTATGGGGCTGTCCACATCTCAATGCTGTTTTTGCAGACTAAATGGTCTTCCAAAATTTATATAGACATGTCCAAGTCATGGATCAAAATATCCCATACAAATGTATGGATCTGTGAAAATCACAGAAAGCACACAGATGGTATCAGTGTGACGTGTGTGCTGACTGTGATTAATATTGTAATAGTAGAAGTTTTGCAGTTTTTTTTCATCAGTGAGAATCACTAATGGAACACAGATGGTAAAACCTGATAGTGACAAAACATTGATGACACTTGGATCCATATTACTGATAAACATGAAATATCATGAGCGGCTGTCACAAGTGTGTCACGGGTGACAGTCATGTGGTTTATGGCTATAGAAGCATTTGGCTGTTCAAAATGCTCCCTGACTTTCTATTGTTGCTGCTGTCAGTCTTCATTGTAATAAGTAGCTTTTCTGCTGCATTTTCATCTCTCCCCTTTTGGACCCAGCAGGAGCTCACCTTCTACCCAACTGCTGATCATCAGTATTGTCTTGGTGCCTAAATGCTCCCATCTTCCCTGGACTTGTGCTGGTGATATTATTCACTTGACTCTAGCTCTGGTTGCAAGCAGGAGGCTTGATCTCATCTGTAGTATTGTTGTTGAAGCTTTGCTGAACTCCTGCCTGTGTCATCTGTGGATACGTAGTTCATGCTTTTTCACCTGTGATTCCCCTTTGTGTCTTCCTTTAGTGTTTAGAGGGGTTCATGAAGATCTCATCCCACCAGTTCCCTATTTAGGGTCCTGCACTAGCGATACCTAGGATCAGTTATCCTGCTCGGCACATAGGTACGAAATCTATCTTGGGTGATGAAGGACCCCAGGGACCAGCTGTAAGTTTGGTCAAGGGTCACCATCTCCCACTTCCCTTGACGCAGGGGTCCCTTCCCTTACCTTTCGCCGCTCGCTTGGTACTTCACCATACCTAGCATGACAGCAGCTCAGTAAACTCTAATGGGGTGAGTCCATTAGTTATAATCCCAGATTCTCCTATTTTACAGCTTTGCTATTTCATAGACTAAATTGGGAGAATAGATTGACCCTTTATTGTTGTAAGTTACTGAAAGCAAATCTTTGACATTAGGAGGGTGAATTATTTGCCATGAAATGCATAATGAGTAGTGATGAGCAAGCTCTACCATGCTGGTGAGCTCGGTACTCATAACGAGCAGTTGATGCACTGATGGGTGTGACTCGAGAACCTGAGTATATTGGAAGTCAATAGGGGACTCAAGCATTTTTCCAGAAGGTTTTCTGGAAAAATGCTTGAGTCCCCCGTTCACTTCCATTATACTCACAAACTCGAGTCAATCTAAATATCCAAGTAACCGTTACAAATACCGAGCACCCGAGCTTGGTAGAGCTCACTCATCAGTAATAATTTGTACTTATACAATGGGGACGTGTAAGCTAATGCGGGTCTATCCTTTTCGTTTCTCTTTGTAAGATTTACTAAAGGCCCCGTTACACGCAACGGCATATCTAACGACATATTGCCGGGGTCACGGATTCCGTGACACACATCCGGCATCGTTAGCGACGTCGTTGCATGTGACAGCAAGGAGCGACCGTTAACGATGGAAAATACTCACCAAATCGTCCTTCGTTGACACGTCGTTCCTTTTCAAAAAATCGTTGATTGTTGAGCACGCAGGTTGTTCGTTATTCCCGAGGAAGCACACATTGCTACGTGTGACACCTCAGGAACGACGAACTACAGCTTACCTGCGGCCGCCGGCAATGCAGAAGGAAGGAGGTGGGCGAGATGTTACGTCCCGCTCATCTCCACCCCTCCTCTTCTATTGGGAGCCCGCTTAGTGACGCCGCTGTGACGCCACACAAACAGCCCCCTTAGAAAGGAAGCGGTTCGCCAGCAACAGCGACATCGCTAGGCAGGTAAGTACGTGTGACAGCTCTTAACGACGATGTGCACCACGGGCAACGATTTGCCCGTGACGCACAAACAACGGGGGCGGGTATGTACGCTAGCGATATCGCTGCGTGTAACGGGGCTTTTACAAACTGTATTGCCAGAACTTGCTGTCATGTGTGAATATAGAAAGTGAACAAACTCTCCTCTCCACTGCTGTTTACTTTTTGCTATATACTGTAATGGGAGCCCTGCCATCTGGGGCCTCATTTTTCTAGTATAAATAGACCTTGACATTTCTAATTGTTTCGGCATTGATTTTGTGCATTGTATTGCTCTAAGTATGTTATTATTTACAGACTTGAATTATTTTCAATGATAATCACTAAGTGAAAATAGACAGTGTGACCGTTACAGAAAATCTTTATCCATATTTTTACATTTGTTATACATCTATTGTTTCTATTGTTCAGATATTGTAAAGTCAAATGTCATTCACAGATGAATGTAGAAATCAAGATGACAGGAAAATAGGAATGGATGTTCATGAAAATTATTACGGTGAAAAGAAACGTGGCATTGGCGAGAATTGTTCCATAACAAAGTGATGTATTTAAAAATTAAAAATAGATTTTATATTTCATAAATCTACAACTTTTTATCACCAAGATACTATTAAAGGGGTTGTCCACTACTTTAACATTGATGGCCTATCTTTAGGATAAATTAAAGACTTGTATTTTCTTAAAGATATCTGTTTAAAAATTACATATACCAGATATCAGCTTTGGCTAAGAAGAAGGCGCTTGCCGAAACGCATCTCATTTAGACCACTATATTCTTTCCTTGACTTTTTTACCAAAGCTGATACCTGGTTTATGTAATTTTTAAACAGACATCTTTAATAAAATAAAAGTTTTTAACTTTTTCTACCAAGCTTGATGGATCTCTTCCTATTTTGTCCTCATCCATGTCCAGTTGGTTCTTGTACTGATCTACTGCTGAGCTACAAGTGGAACAACTATATACCTGGTCTCCTTATCAAGTGGTAAGCTGGCTATTTTTCCTTCTTCTTATCTTTAAGATAGCTCATCCTTGTCCAATCGGCCAGGGTCTGACATCTGGCACCCCCACCGATCAACTGTTCTCTGTATTGGCGGCATGTGACTGGAAATGCTCAGTTCCAGACCTGTCCCGTCTTCTGAAAGTGGCCACATACTGCACAATCACCTCCTATTGATTTGAATGGTAGGCTAATGTCCAGTACCCAGCTGTGGCACTTTCAGAAGATGGAGCAGCTTCAGAACTGAGCATTTCCTTCCAACTGCTACTGCTACCGGCACCAAGAACAGCTGATCAGCGGGGGTACTGAATCTAGACGATGAGACTGTCATGTGTGAATCCTGCTCTGGGGAGACCATTCTCGTGACTCTGGGACCAGAAGGTCACAACACCTTAATGTTCACAGGTCTACAACTGGTATTTGAATGTATCAACTTTCTTTTAGTACTGCAGGGGTTAAGGACTCTTTCCTATCTGGCTGTTTGTAGCCTTAATTTCAGGTGCAGCTTTTTTGTGACTACTCCTCTTCTCTATAAAAAGTCACTTATCTTACCATCTGATGCTAGTTATAGATTCTCATTCTATTGCTGTTCACTTTGGAAGGAGCCTGTCTCTGTAAGAATCTGAGGAGTCATGACTATTCCAGCTGTGGTATTTTGCTGCATTGAAGAAACTTGGTGCATTTTCCTTTTTATGTATTTTTCCTCTTTCTGTGTACCTTACCTTGTATTGTATTATTGCATTGGTGAGACTAGTGCTCTCACCGGCCTTCTCACTAGCCAGGGTGAGTTCAAGGCGAGAGCCTAGGCACGTGATGGCAATGGTTTGAAGGACTCAATTGGGAGCTTAGGGTACAGACTCAGATAAGTTGCAGGAGGTGTCTCCTTTTCAGATCGTCAGAGTCTTCCTGCTATACCATCCCTTTTGTGACCATGTGTTGTATTACACGCTGAGCCTCTGTATGCTTTTTCATGACACAGGCTTTCATAACCTATCATAAGGATAGGCCATCAAGGTTAACGTAGTGGATAAACTCTTTAATGCATATAATGTTAAATTTCTTTACTATTAGAGAGCATTCCCACCAGGTCAGCTCCTGTTCATATTGTTCAAAATCGGTCTCTAAAGGCCACTTTACATGCTGCGATATCGGTACCGATATTGCTAGCGTGAGTACCCTCCCCCATCGGTTGTGCGACATGGCAAATCGCTGCCCATGGCGCACAACATCGCCCGGACCCGTCACACTACTTACCTGCCTAGCAACGTCGCTGTGACCGGCGAACCACCTCCTTTCTAAGGGGGCGGTCCGTGCGGCGTCACAGCGACGTCACTAAGCGGCTGCCCAATCAAAGCGGAGGGGCGGAGATGAGCAGGACGTAACATCCCGCCCACCTCATTCCTTCCGCATTGCGGGAGGCGGCAGGTAAGGTGAGGTTCCTCGCTCCTGCGGCGTTACATGGAGCAATGTGTGCTGCTGCAGGAGCGACGAACTACATCGTACACGCTGCAGCAGCGATATTTGAGAAGTGACCCCCATGTCAATGAGGAGCGATTTTGGACATTTTTGTAATGATCCAAAATCGCTCCTAGGAGTCACACATAACGAGATCGCTACTGCGGCCGGATGTGCGTCACAAAATCTGTGAACCCAAGGAGATCGCTGTAGCAATCTCGTAGCGTGTAAAGCCCGTTTAAGAGCAAAAGCTGCTACTATTCAGCAGTTCTGGGGCTATTAAACTCTATCTAGCCATTCATCATGTTGGTCATTATTCTCCTGCAAGGGACTTGTTTGGTGGATAATGTTTCCACCTTTAAAATCACCCGTTTGCTTAGGGAGCTGGGTACAATATGAAAGGTTTTTAGTCATGACCCCTTTAATTTAATTTAATTTTCAAGACTTGTAGTTTTAAAATGAAGCTGATACCAGGATGGACTCTCTTCAGAGAATTTGTACAGTATCTTATAAACACTGCATTGCACCTGCAAAATGTCTCAGTAACATGGGCAGAATAAAACTGTCTACAGACAAGAGATTTATACCAGCTATTAGATTCAAAATGACTGAGTAAACAAAAATATAACTCCTTTAGAAAATTACAGTCAGTGCGTGGATAATCACAGTTGATGGAAGCCAAAATTAAGAGTTTCCGGGTTATCCTCCATTTTCACTAAATAATCTGTCAAAGTTAATTGTAAAAATCATAAAAAACCCTCAAAAACAGTTAATAAACTCTGTCTAAGGACCCTTCACACGTCCGATTAAAAAAACGCTTATCTGCCATGTTCCAATTTGACCATCCGTGTGTATGTATATGTCATTTGTTTACGTACCGGAAAAGAACGCATGACACTGAAATTCATGGTTTGTTATGTGTTAAAGATGTGCACAGCTGGCTTTGATAACCAGCAAAGGAAAAGCAGACAGCTGCCGGCTGATAACGTTGGCTGGGAAGGTCCATGGTTATTGGGCCTAGGTAATGACAGTTTGGGTTGATGTCTGCTGTGTAGTGTCAGCTGGCATCATGCCCTGGTATTAGTAATGGAGTGGCGTCTATCAGACATTCCCATTACTAACCCAGTAATTAAAAAGCTAAAAACATACACACAGAAAAACATAATTTATTTCAATTAACATGCAACAAAACTTTCCCTCAATTGCCATTTTATTAAAAAAAAAAAACATGCAGCTCCGCCGTAGTCCATCAAATCCATCATAGTCCAAAAATGGATAACTGAAAAAAACCCCACAAGCATATAAACACAGAGAAATAAAACAAGGCACTTGCCCTGGTACACCACTTTATTCAAAGGAAAAAAAATGCATATCTAGCACTCTCTCTCAAGGCATATGGCCGTACTTTCACCACTTTATTTAAAAGGAAAAAAAAATCCCAGCAGATCTGATATAGTCCATGCAATCCGAAGAAACAAAATCTATGGAGCCTTGTTCTGACACTCCATAGACTTTGCTTACAGGCAATTCTCTGTTAGGCCTCTTTCACACGAATGTGCCTCCGGTACGTGTTTGGCAGTTTTCTCACGTACCGGAGACACGTATACACGTAGACCTAGGTATTCCTATTTTTTTTCTCTCCAGCATCACGGGTGTCACACGAAACGCAAATATGTCACACGTAATGCAAACGGACCGCACGGATGTGTTCCGTGTGACACGCACCGGAGAAAAGACGTGTCTGCGAGAAAAAAAACCCCAAAACTTAACTCACCTTCTGCAGCCCTGCAGGCTCTACCGCTGCTGTCACTTGCTGTCTCATTATGCTAATTGAATATTCACTTCACTGCGACCGGAAGCAGCAGCACCGAAGAGACCGAAGATCAGCACCACGGACAGCGACGCCAGGGACAGGTGAGTAGAAAGTTCCCGTTCTCCGTGTGTTATCCCGGATAACAGACGGAGAACACACGTGTGCCATAAACACGGCTCACGGAGAGCAAAACGCACCTCTGACACGTCCGTGAAAAATGTGCGTGGTTTTTCACAAACGTGTGAAAAAGGCCTAACACTGTGCTGTGCGAGACCTGGCTCCTCTGAAGAGCTGTGACATCAGTAATGTTTCTTCGGTATGCCTGGACTACATCAGACCAGCTGAGATTTTTTCTTTTGAATACAGTGGTGAACGTACGGCCATGTGTCCTCAGAGATAGTGCTTGGTATACAAATTTGAGCGTGTAACGGTGCCCTGTGCCATTGGCTATGCCAAGCTTGCACCAAAGTGGCCTCATTTGCATATTGACTAAAAGTATATAATTTTTGCAGCTACAACACTAAAATGTCTGTTACTGGTATCATTTTTTATAGACGCTAAGTCCTTTTCATAAATGTTTAGGTACCTGAGTTTGCAGTTTGGGGATGACAAATTCCCTTTAACTACATGTATTTTGGGCTAAAAATAATTGTACAATTGATCTTCATTAAAATTGTTTAACAGCTTGTCTTTTATTCTGACGAGAGTTTGTAACCCCTTTATGTTTTTCTGAGCTGCACTTATTGATTGCTCTGATTTATGACCATTGAATCAAGGTCCAGCATAATGTTTATGTGGTTTGTGGTCTTAAAGTGAAACTGTCAGGTCCAATATGCACCCAGAACCACGAGCAGTTCTGGGTGTATATTGCTAATCCCTGCCTAACCGTCCCTGTATACAGTAGCATAGATAAAGAGATCTTTAGAAAAAGTATTTCTAAACATCTTTTACTGTATGCTAATGAGTGCAGGGACTAGCCCCTTGGGTGTTATATCACCAGCCAGTCACCCCCATTAGCATGTTAGTACGCCCCTGTGCGTGTGCTATCATGCTAATGAATACACAGGATGATCTCACTCACCTCTCCGCGTCCGACGGGGGTTTTCGTCTCAGTGCGCATGATGTCGCGGGCGGAGGGGACATGCTTGCCATGCTCGGGTCCGGGGCTTCTGCTGCTGCTCGGTGGCTCGAGTGGTGGGCTGGACCCGGGGACTCGAGCAGCGCTCCTCACCCGTGAGTGAAAAGGGATGGTTGGTTTGGGGAGAGAGTTCGTGACGCCCCCCACAGGATGTGGTGATGATAGCACCACCGCTGCTGGTAACTGGGATCCCGGGAGAGATGGTAGGGAGCAGCTAGGATGTTGTCCCCTCTGTGGGTAGGGGGTTGGTGATCCCGGGCCCGGTGGTGTAATGGGGAGGCTGGATGGCTGGGGTGCAGGGTTGCAGGGACAGCGCGGCGCGGTGCCGGACGGCACTGGTGTACTCACTCAGACAATCAATGACAGTCTCTGGTAAACCAAACGGCCGGATGGACGGGTCCCGCAGCCGGCTGCAGTGTTGTTGTTGTGCTGTCCCCGGACGGCTGATGGTGGCTATCTTTCCCTGCACCTTTTAGAATGTGTTCTGACTCCTGTGGTTGCCCACCGGTAGTCCGCTCCCCGGCGTATAGGTGCCGTAGGAGCCCGTTTTGCCCGCAGGTGCTGGCCCTTGGATGTCTAGCCTGTGGCAGTGGCTGTATATCCTCACGGTGTGAGCGGTTGCCTTCTGTCAGGACTTGGTTGTTAGGAAACCCCTGGGGTTCCTGTCACTCTCGGATTTGACTATTGACGGCGACTCCAAGCCTGGTCGGGGTCCGATGGCCCTGCCTGTGTGTGCTTAGCTTCACTCCGCTCCCCGGGTCGGTACCGGTGGGCCACCGCCAAGCCCCGGTCCTTACGGCTTTGCAGAGTTCCACCAACTCCTGCAGACGGCCACCACCGTCTGCCAACCTTGCTGTCAGTGCCTGGGCTCCTACCCAGGCACACGCAGACCTTTTGCTCCTCTCACTTTCACCTCCAAAACTCATCTGTCTCCTTTTCTCACCTCCAGGCCTGTGAACTCCTTGGTGGGTGGAGCCAACCGCCTGGCTCCGCCCCACCTGGTGTGGACATCATACCCTGGAGGGAGGCAACAAGGGTTTTTGTCTGACTGTTGTTACTGTCTAGGGTGGGGTGTGTGTGCATGTTGTTAGGTATGTGACTACCTGGCTAGTCCAGGGCGTCACAATGACCCCGGAGTTTGGGTCATGCGCACTACTTCAGTTTGAAGCCAGGACTCATACACCCGGCTTCATAGTGCACTTGACCTAAACTCCGGGGTCATACGCACTGAGCCGAAATTCCCCATCGGATGCGATGGTGGTGTAGAGGTGAGTGAGATCATCCTCTGACGCTGCACATTCATTAGCATGTTAGCACACCCACAGGGGCCCACAGGGCCGTGCTAACATGCTAATGAGGGACGACTAACAAGAGTAACTAACGCCCAGGGGACTAGTTCCCTCACTCATTAGCATACGATAAAAGATCTTTAGAAATACTTTTTCTAAAGATCTCTTTATCTATGTTAATGTATACAGGGACGGATAGGCAGGGATTAGGAATATGGACCCAGAACTGCTCGTGGTTCTGGGTGCATATTGGACCTGACAGGTTCCCTTTAATTCCGCACAGATGAATTCAGAAAAATCCTGTTGAAAGACTTACTAACTTATAGTTAGCTCATTCTACAGCCTGCAATGTACAGGGAATTGAAGAGCCTCTAAAAGCTAAATTGTGCTAAATTTAAATTAAACCATATTCCAAATATTTTTTGTGCAAAGTACATTATTTAAAGAGGTTGTTCACTACTTTTACATTGATGAGCTATCCTTAGGATAGCTCATCAATGTCTATTTGGCCGGGGTCCGACACCCCAATTAACTGTTCTCGGTCCCAGTGGCGGGAGCAGGCAGCTGGAAATGCTCAGTTCCGGAGCTGCTCAGTCTTCTGATAGTGGCCACGGCCTGGTACTGCACATCCGCCTCCTATTGATTTGAATGGGAGGTGGATGTGCAGTACCTGGCTGCTGCCATTATCAGAAGACAGAGCAGCTCCGGAACTGAGCATTTCCAGCTGCCTGCTGCCGGGACCGAGAGCAGCTGATCGGCGGAGTTCCGTGTGTTGGACCCTGGCTGAGCAGACATTGATGACCTATCCTAAGGACAGGCCATCAATGTAAAAGTTGGGGACAATTTCTTTAAGTAAAGGAAAAAATAACCACAAATATGCACGTCTTTTAAGACAAACCTTGTATGAAGGACTGCTGATAAGTCTTTGGCTTTGTGATTTTTTTTGTTTCTATGGTAACGAATGTTACATTACATGCATGAAAGCCTTATGTGTCTAATATATGTTTTCAAAATGTTGTGTTTGTTACTTATGGCAACAGTGTTCTATGCACATGGGAAAACAAAATGGCGGAGTCTAATGCGATATTCACAACTGAGAGCAGAGGAGTGAAAAAATTCTTGTTTCTGCAAGGAAAGTCCACAAAAGATATTCATGGTGATATGA
The DNA here is from genome assembly GCF_048569485.1 of Anomaloglossus baeobatrachus. NCBI lineage: Eukaryota > Metazoa > Chordata > Amphibia > Anura > Aromobatidae > Anomaloglossus > Anomaloglossus baeobatrachus. The sequence continues at coordinate 82,908,787 of NC_134355.1, read as the reverse complement.
TGTCACAGGCATTGGGGGATCAATGCCCTTCATATTCCACAGTTAGGAACTGGGTTGCCAAATTTAAAATGGGCCACTTCAGCACCAATGATGAGGAATGTTCTGGATGACCAAAAGTGGTTGTTGTTTTGGAGATTGTCAATGCTGTGCGCAACCTCATACTAGAGAATCGACGAATTTCAGCTGAAGCAATAGCAGACATCATGGAGATTTCCCATGAATGTGTTTGTGTCATTATCCATGAACATTTGGACATGAGGAAGCGATCTGCAAAGTGGGTCCCCAAATGTTTGACAACAGATCAGAGAAGCATGCGAGTGAAAACTTCCCGGTCCATTTGTTAGCGTTTCCGGACTGATAAGAATTTCCTGGCTCGACTGGTCACTATGTATGAGACCTGGATTTAGTTGTATGACCCTAAAAACAAGGAGCAGTTAACAAGTAGTGGTTCTCCTCGTCCAAAAAAGTTCAGGGTGCAAAAATCAGCCACTAAGGTGATGGTGCCTGTGTTCTGGGATAAGGAGGGCGTACTGCTAGTGGGCTACCTTCAAAAGGGTTCCACCATCAATGCAAGGTATTACATTGAACTTTTGGATCAATTGAAGGTAACTCTGAAGGCTAAAAGGTGCGGCAAGCTGTCCAAAGGAATCTTGTTCTTGCAAGACAACGCCTCCACTTACACTGCAGAAGTGTCCACGGCAAAACTTGCAGAGCTGGGCTTCCAGCTGGTTGACCACCCCCCTTATTCAGCATATCTAGCTCCCTCTGTCTATCATCTGTTTCCAAACCTGAAGAAACACCTCAAGGATACCAAATTGCACACCATTTCTGATGCCATGGCTGCTACGAATGCCTCGTTTGAGGCACAAACGAAATCCTTCTTTTTGCTAGGCTTATGAAACTTGGAACACCGATGTAAGAAGTGTGTAAGAGTATGTGGAATAAATGTAAAGTTTCATTATCCTATCTCATTTCTTTTTGGGTAAAGCCAAAGAATTATCAGCAGCCCCTCGTATTTCTAAAGCCTTTAATGGGTGAAGAAATACAAAAATACAAGATGAAAGTATTTTAAAATGCCTCAGAAAAACTTACAACTTCTAGAAATGAAGCAGTGAACATGAAAAGAACGGGTAAAATAAAATCCATCAATATCTCCAAAACAATAGATGTGCTGCTAATCATACTTCTTAGTTCCAACTATACCTTTTTTGGAAATTCAAATCTTGAATCAAATCCCAAATTTCTAAGCAAATGAATCATTTTTTCTTTCTTAAACTTCATAATCCAATAATATTTTTTAGGTGACGTTAGTCTTGACATTTGTACTAGAAGTATTTATTGGTTTTGTGTTACTGTGACTTTTTTAACATGTTTCCTACAATAACTTCTTGTTACAATGCCTTGTAACTATCCAATTTCTTCAGCATATATTGTACAAAAAGTTATCCTCTGAGACAGCGGAACCCAAACTTAGAATTTTCATTATTTCTCGTTGACAACTTTCCAAAGCCCCGACTGACCGAATATGTACAGTTGCTTATGAACAAGACCCATTTTTCTTGGTATGAATGGATTCTGTGTGCAATTGTGAGCCATTAATAAGTCAGATATCTTAGGATGTCCCATGGGTTCCAGCATTTCAAGGAAGCTCTATGTGAGCAAGATGCTATTGAATACCAATGTCTGTGTACTAAAACTGTATAAAAGCTCGAATTGTCACATTCGTAAGGCAGACAATTAAGCTGTTCATTTCCTGCACTTAATCTCCTATATTCTCAAACGTGCTACCCCAGTAATCCATTCATTTTGCAGGAATTTGGTAATGAAGGCTTCGAAAGCTTGAATTCCACCTGCACTAATAGTGCTGAATGTGGAATAGGTTGAATATTTTGACATGTGTATTTAAGTTGTTAAATCGGTCAGGGCTAATTATCTTGGCTTAAGCGATAAATCTTACCTTGTTAGACAAACCTTGAGCGCAGAAAATATTACCTGCCAAGGAAAATGCAAATTATATCACCCCACATAACTGTGTAATCATATATAATCATCTTCTTGCTTCCTACGTCTTAGTGTATACTGTTGCATTATTTTTTCAATTGACATAACAAGATTACCTTCACCTTTTCATTATTCTTCCAGACAAGGACTGTCATTCGGTAGACGCTCTTCTACATATGCTAGATCATTCTGTTTTCTTGTCATGAATAGAGATGAGCGAACCGGTCCCGGTTCGGCTCGAGGCCGGTTCGCCGAACGGAGGTCCCGTTCGAGTTCGGCTCGTCGAACGTTCGACGAACCGAACTCGAACTGCATAGGAAACAATGGCAGGCAATCACAAACACAGAAAAACACCTAGAAAACACCCTCAAAGGTGTCCAAAAGGTGACAAACAACTCAAACACATGGGAAAGTGACAAGGACATATACTCATGCGAAAACCAAACAGCTGGACAAGGAAAAAGAGGAGGACACACAGATATATGAGTATATGCAAGGAAACATCGATTCCATTATTGTGCAACTTGAGCCCTGCTCATTTTAGACTTCCAATCTGGATAAATTGCCTGAGCTCGCCACGTACGCCTTGGGGATCTTGTCGTGTCCTGCAGCCAGCGTTCTCTCGGAACCTGTCTTCAGTGCTGCTGGGGGTCTGCTGGCAGATAAGCACACGTGTCTGTCCACTGACAATGTGGACATGGCTCTCAGAGGACTTTTCTTCCCCTGGGTCAGCCAGGGGACGGGAAAGGCACACGTATTTTTGAGAGTGCTTCATGCAAAGCATCTTTTTCTTTTTCAAAAGGGGGCTCAACCGATGCCAGTCAAGTGGGGTGTGTGTGGCCCAGTTAGTGGAAACGAGGGAGACTGTGGTTGGAGTCCCCTCGCTGTGTCTCTAAAAGAACCAAGATGAACAAGTCATGGCTCTCAGAGGACTTTTCTTCCCCTGGGTCAGCCAGGGGACGGGAAAGGCACGCGTATTTTTGAGAGTGCTTCATGCAAAGCATCTTTTTCTTTTTCAAAAGGGGGCTCAACCGATGCCAGGCAAGTGGGGTGTGTGTGGCCCAGTTAGTGGAAACGAGGGAGACTGTGGTTGGAGTCCCCTCGCTGTGTTTTACATGCTTTTAGAAGGGCATGACATGGCTTGGAGGTTGACTTTCATCATCTGCAAACTGTTGGCTACCAAAATGCTGCCTTTACAACAACTGTGGTTATAGACAATGAGGAACATACTGATGAAGATGAGACGCAGATACCCGATTGGGATGACAACTTAAATATTCGGTCAGGGCAAGAAGAGGCTCGGTCTGAGGGGGAGGGGAGTGCAAACACAACAATTGATGATGAAGTTCTAGATCCCACCTACTGTCAACCCATAGTCAGACACTCGAGGAGGTCAACAGAGGCGGTGGAGGAGGATGCAACCGACGACGAAGTAACCTTGCACCTTCCTGGACACAGTCGGAGCACTGGTAGCACGTCTACAACTGCATCCTCAGCCACCACTCTGCCTCTGAGCATTATTCGGGGTGGATCAACAGGTCGCATGGCCTCTAAGCCTTGCCTAGCCTGGTCCTTTTTTGACATAAAAAAAGATCGCCCAAATTATGTGATCTGTAACATTTGGCATGGTTATCTTAGTAGAGGTCAAAACCTCAGCAGTTTGACAACTTCTTCCATGAATCGTCACATGAATAAATATCATATGGCCTGGTGGGAAGCTCACCGTGCTGCAATGCGGCCTAGCGGAGCCAACCATCCACCGCCTGCCCCTTCCAGTGCATCCGCGCGCTCGTCATCTTCTAGGACTGTGGGGACAGCTGTCACACCTGTTTTTCCACCCACAACTTCCACCACTGTAACCGCAACAGGCAGTTTGTGCTTGGTAGGTCGTCAGTTGGTTTGGAAGGGGAAACAAGTGATTGTGTACAGCTCTCTCAAACATCGATAGCACCAACGTTGGATGAAGGCAACATCATGTCTCCGCCTGCACTTTCCTCACAAACCTGCATTTTTCCAGGGACACCCTACTCAACACCGTCTACACACAGCAGCCAGATCTCTGTCCCTCAGATGTGGTCAAATAAAAGGCCACTTCCTGCGACCCATGACAAAGCTAAGAGGTTGACTCTATCCCTCTGTAAGCTGTTGGCTACCGAAATGCTGCCTTTCCGCCTAGTGGACACACAGGATTTTAGAGACCTTATGTCTGTCGCTGTGCCCCAGTACCAGATGCCTAGTCGCCACTACTTCTCTAAGAAAGGTGTGCCCGCGCTACACCAGCATGTCGCACACAACATCACCGCTTCCTTGAGAAATTCTGTGTGTGAACGGGTGCATTTCACCACCGATACTTGGACCAGTAAGCATGGACAGGGACGTTACATGTCGCTGACTGGCCACTGGGTAACTATGGTGATAGATGGTGAAGGGTCTGCTGCACAAGTCTTGCCGTCCCCACGACTTGTGTGTCAATCCTCTGTCTGTCCAAGTTCCGCCACTGCTTCTGCATCCTCCACCTCATCTGGGTCCTCCACCTCCGCCCCAAGCCTGCCTGGTCAGGCCACCAGCGTTCTCACTGCGCAGAAGGAATCACGCAACCCTCATTACTATGCTGGCAGCAGAGCGCAACGGCATCAGGCGGTCTTTAGCTTGACATGTCTTGGGAATAAGAGTCACACAGCTGAGGAGTTGTGGTCAGCTCTGCGGTCCGAGTTTAATAAATGGTTGTCTCCACTCAACATGCAGCCTGGTAAGGCCGTGTGCGACAATGCTGCAAACCTGGGTGCGGCCCTTCGCCTGGGCAAGCTGGCACACGTGCCTTGTATGGCTCACGTGTTTAACCTTGTTGTCCAGCAATTTTAACCCACTATCACGGCCTAGATGGGCTTCTGCACAGGGCATGGTCACTCTCTGCTCACTTCTGCCGTTTAAACGCCGCAGCTGACTTGACTTGCATTGCTCCAGAAGTCTTTCAGCCTGCCGGTTCATCACCTGAAATGCGATGTATCGACATGCTGGAATTCGACTCTCCACATGATACAGAGACAGCACCACCGAGCCCTGGTGCATTACGTCATGACGTATAGCCTAGGCCAATGAGATGCAGAGGTGGGGCAGATTACACTGCTAGAGTGGTCTCAGATCAAGGACCTATGCACCCTTCTGCACAGTTTCGACATGGCGACGAATATGTTTAGCGCTGACAATGCCATTATCAGCATGACGATTCCAGTCATTTACATGCTGGAGCACACGCTAAACACTATTCGGAGTCAGGGGGTGGGACAACAGGAAGGGGAGGAACTAGAGGAGGATTCATATGCGCAAGACACAACAACATCACCAAGGTCCAGACGTTCATCATCACCAAGGCACCAGGCATGGGACCATGGGGGACAGGGATCAACAAGGGCGCATGGTAGCAGGCGAGATGTTGAGGAAGGTGCAGGAGGACATGAAGATCTGGAGGACGAACTGTCCATGGACATGGAAGACTCAGCAGATGAGGGGGACCTTGGTCAAATTTCAGTTGAAAGAGGTTGGGGGGAGATGTCAGAGGAAGAAAGAACGGTTAGCACCTCTATGCCACAAACACAGCGTGGACTTGGTCCGCATGGCTGCGCAAGACACATGAGTGCCTTCTTGTTGCACTACCTCCAACATGACCCTCGTATTGTCAAAATTAGAAGTGATGATGACTACTGGCTTGCCACACTATTAGATCCCCGGTACAAGTCCAAATTTTGTGACATAATTCCAGCCATAGAAAGGGACGCACTTATGCAGGAGTATCAGCAGAAGCTGTTACTCGATCTTAGATCCGCTTTTCCACCAAACAACCGTGCAGGTGCAGGGAGGGAATCTCCCAGTTGTAACTTGACAAACATGGGACGGTCTCGTCATCTTCAACAGTCTACACGTACCAGTAGGACCGTATCTGGTGCTGGTAACAGCAATTTAATGGAATCTTTTCATAATTTTTTTTGACCCTCCTTTGCAAGGCCACCAGAGACAACAAGTCTGACACATAGTCAACGGCTGGAGAGGATGATACAGGAGTATTTACAAATGAACATCGATGCCATGACTTTGCAAATAGAGCCTTGCTCATTTTGGGCTTCAAATCTAGAAAAATGGGCTATCCAGTTACGCCTTGGAGATTTTGTCGTGTACAGCTGCCAGCGTTGTCTCTGAACGTGTCTTCAGTGCTGCTGGGTGTGTGCTGACAGATAAGCGCACGCGTCTGTCCAGTGACAATGTGGACAGACTGACGTTCATCAAAATGAACAAGTCATGGATCCAGAAGGAATTTACAACCCCTGTGTCATCCTGGGGAGAGTAAATGCTTGTGGATTTGGAATGTGCTTGATGCAAATCAAAACATCCTGTTTGCAACTAGGGCACAAGTGCTGCCACTGATGGGGTGTCTGTGTGCCCAATTTTTGGAAAAAAGGGAGACTCCGCTTGGAGTAACCCTTGCTTGCTGTGTTTTTTAAAAATGATACAAGATGAACAGATCTGAAGGCAAGATGAAGGCAACATCATGTCTCCGCCTGAACTTTCCTCATAAACCTGCATTTTTCCAGGGACACCCTACTCAACACCGTCTACACACAGCAGCCAGATCTCTGTCCCTCAGATGTGGTCAAATAAAAGGCCACTTCCTGCGACCCATGACAAAGCTAAGTGGTTGACTCTATCCCTCTGTAAGCTGTTGGCTACCGAAATGCTGCCTTTCCGCCTAGTGGACACACAGGATTTTAGAGACCTTATGTCTCTCGCTGTGCCCCAGTACCAGATGCCCAATCACCACTGCTTCTCCAAGAAAAGCATGCCCGCGCTACACCAGCATGTCGCACACAACATCACCACTTCCTTGAGAAAATCTGTGTGCGACAGGGTGCATTTCAACACAGATACTTGGACCAGTAAACATAGACAGGGTCATTACATGTCACTGACTGGGCACTGGCAAACTATGGTGAGAGATGGAGAAGGGTCTGCTGTACAAGTCTTGCCGTCCCCACGAGTTGTTTCAATCCTTCTTCTGTATGTAGAAGTTAATACACTGCTTCTGCCTCTTCAACCTCGTGTGGGTCCTCCACCTTGGCGCAAACCCTGTGTGGTCAGGCCACCCTTCCTTGCAACTGCGCACAAGGACTACCACACACCTCCTTACTATGCTGGCAGCAGAGCTCAATGCCATCAGGCGGTCAAAGTTTTACTTTGAAATGTATGGGAAATGTGAGTCACACCGCTATTCCAGAGAATAGTAGTCAGGCAGGGTCCAAACATTAATTGAGGAACAGGAACAGAATGGGACGGCCAGGACTTAATCAGAAAACAAGCAGAGGTGAAATGCGGATCGGCCAACAAGGTACATAAACAGCAAGCAGGAAAAGTAGTCAGGTAACAAGCACACAAAATCATAAAACTGAACTGGGGGTAAAATTAACCAGAGGTTCATAGCTATGTCTGGCAGTGGTCAGCAGACAGGATGGGCATAAAAAAGGGTGTGGTGTCTTCCCATTGGTTGTAGCTGAATGATGGTATTTCATCTGTGAGATACCCACCAGCTATATTCAGCCAGAGATTCTGCATCTGTCAAGGTAATGCAGCCCAGTGGGTGAGCATAACCTGCGTCCACCTGCGCCGCTGGCATCGACTACTCTCCCATCATCAGCACTATTCATGAAAGGAACACGGTGTCACCTGGCGACCGGAGTACAAATTGACGGAGCGGACTCCGTTGGTGACTTAACAGCCGTGTGCGGCAATGATGCAAACCTGGCTGCGGGCCATCCTCAGGGCAATGTGACACACGTGCCTTGTATGGCTCACGTGTTGAACCGAATTCTCCAGCAATTTTTAAAACACCATCACGGCCTACATGGCCTTGTGCAGCGGGCACGCTCGCTATGTGCTCACTTCCATCGTGCGCACACAGCAGCTCAACAACTTTCATCACTCCGGAAGTCTTAGGGTCTGGCAGTTAAACGCCGGAAATGCGATGTTCCGACACGCAGGAATTGGAATCTGCACATGTTGCAGCGTGTGTGGCAGCACCGCAGAGCCCTGCTGAAATACGGTATGACATATAACCTGGGATAACTTGATCAAGAGGTGGTGCAGATCACGCTGCTGGAGTGGTGTCAGATCAAGGACCTATGCACCCTGCTACACAGTTCACAAATGTCGACGAAGATGTTAAGCACTGGCAATGTCATTCTCAGCGTGACAATTCTGGTCATCTACATGATGGAGCACACTGTAATTATTATTCGGAGTCAGGTGTTGGGACAAGAGGAAGGGGAGGAAGTACAGGAGGAGTCATATGCGGAAGGGATAACAAGATCTACGAGGTCCAGATGGTCAGCGGCACCTATGCGGCATTCATGGTGAGGGAGAGGGATTAACAAGGGCGCATAGTATCAGCAAAAAGTGTTGATGAAAGTGCAGGAGCCCATGAAGAAATGGAGGACGAACTGGCGATGGGCATGGAAGACTCAGCAGATGAGTGAGAGCTTGCTCACATTTCGGTTGTGCGAGGTTGTGGGGAGAGGGCAGAGGAAGGAGGCATGATTCTCACCTCTCTGCCACCAACACACCAAGGACTTGGTCCTCCTGGATGCACAAGACACATGAGCGCCTTCTTGCTGCACTACCTACATGACCCTCGGATTGTATGAATTTGAAGTAATCCTGAATACTGGGTTGCCACACTGTTAGATCCCCGGTACAAGACAAAATTTGGCGAACTAATTCCTGCCATAGAAATGGACGCACGTATACAGAAGTATCTGCAGAATGTGGTGCGCAATCTTAGATCTACTTTTCCACTAAACACCAGTGCTGCACAGAGTGAATCTCAACGCTTTGTCATGGATAGGAGGAAATGGTCTTTTACTTGTCCACATCGGAGGGACCGAGGGATGGCTGCTGTGCTGAGATGGCGTTGAGTACGGTGTCCCTGCACAGTTGCACTTTTGGTCATATCCCAAAATGAGTTGAAAAAGGACAGATGCTGTTGGAAAGGGGAACAGGTGTGTTGGAAAGGGGAAAAAAGTTTTGGTCCGTGGATTTGGTGGTTAAGCAACTGTAACATTTGCTGAAGAAACACCATCTGTTACAGTGGGACTGGCAGATTTGGATAAAGTGGTATATAATCTGTGACCGCTATATAACGAAAATTAATAAGAAAAGAAAGAGAAAGGTATATATCCCCATCAGCAGTCAGTGTCCACCGTGCTCCCAGTTGGAAAAGGAGAGGTTGGCAACTGGAAGGTTTGGTGGAGGATACAGAGCTGTGTGGCTATGAAACTAATAGTAGCCTGAACCGAGTTAGACGCCATTCGGATCTGGAGACTGTGAGCCCTGTTAGCGTCACAGGGTCCACATGCCCACCCAGCCCAGGAACTCCCTGTTAACAACACAGGGGCCATTGAGTACGCTGACCGTGTGCGTAGGGGCACACCTGTGGATAGCAGGCGCATCAGCAGCAGCAGGCCTGTTAATGCCACTGTGCTGCACAAGCAGGACTGGTAGGACAGGAGCTGGTCTTAACCGTTCTGCGTTACCAACTGTGGTGGTGGCCTGCATCGACACCCTATCCCTGCCTACCTCTGGCCTAAAGCCGCAATGGGTTCAACACATGGAGGTGTGCTCTTTCGGAGCATAATAGAAGACTGCGCACCTCCTTGTTGGCTCCAGCCCCTTTTATAACCTGGGTCCGCCCCAAACCAGGGTGAACCACAATGCACCTCCTGGAGACAAAAGTAGAGTGACACGTCATGAGTGGCATAACTAGCGTCCTATTTGGAAACGCAACTTCAATGATGACCTCATGGCTGCCATGACCCAAACACCTCACCAGTCATCGTCTGACCATCAATAATGCGGTGACAAGTCATAGGTGTGGGCCTCTGCAAGCCATTTGGGAGGACACCTGATGCCCTGTGGTCTATATGGGACCCCCACATCAGGGCCAGGGCCAAAGAGTTCATTACCGGACCTAGTCTCTGATGCAGGAAGTGCCTGAGCATGCTCAGTAGCATGAAATACAGTCTCTGAAAAAAGACTATCAGCTTTAGCATGGTGTCTAGGCACAAAACAGGACTTAGACCCGGCACGGAATGCAAGCACCTGTGCACAGAGGCTTTTCACACTTAGTGTGGGAGCATGCGCTGTATCCCGAAAAGAAGACTTAGCGTCAGGAATAACACAGTCAGGCTGAGCAAACTCACTAGGCGAAACACTGTAATTATGCTGCAGCTGGGGTACATCGGCACACGCATGCGCACTAGCTGCCTCTCCACACTTAGACATGGAGGGGAAATTGCTCTTGGAGATGCTGTCTATGAACAGAAGGAAAAGCTAAAGGAAGCCTGACTTTCTATCCCTCCGAATTATGAAATGCAGCAATGAATTCCATGAGTTTGCTATAACATTAGCGTAGCAAAATGTGCATGAGGGTGTCATGTGGAGGTGCTAGAAATAGCTTGTCACCAGTGGGGCACTAATGGAATACAACAGCCAGTTCTATGATGCCACTAAATGGCAGTATTTTGTGCTATCATTATAGCTTATTAAAAACAGAGCAGGAGGGTGTCATGCAGAGGTGCTGCACATAGATTTGCACTAGTGTGACTAGACAAAAGTACAATAGCCACGTTTAGGATGCCACTAGGTACACTGAGTGTTTGCTAGTATAATGGCTTAGTTTTAAAAAGTTGGAGTGTGCAATGCAGGCAGACGTGCTGCAAATATCGTTACAATAGTGTGAATAGACAAAAGTACAATAGCCACGTTTAGGATGCCACTAGGTACACTGAGTGTTTGCTAGTATAATGGCTTAGTTAAAAAAAGGTGGAGTGTGCAATGCAGGCAGACGTGCTGCAAATATGTTTACAATAGTGTGAATAGACAAAAGTACAATAGCCACGTTTAGGATGCCACTAGGTACACTGAGTGTTTGCTAGGATAATGGCTTAGTTAAAAAAAGGTGGAGTGTGCAATGCAGGCAGACGTGCTGCAAATATGTTTACAATAGTGTGAATAGACAAAAGTACAATAGCCACGTTTAGGATGCCACTAGGTACACTGAGTGTTTGCTAGTAAAATGGCTTAGTTTAAAAAAGTTGGAGTGTGCAATGCAGGCAGACGTGCTCTGCAAATGTCTTTGCACTAGTGGGACTATAGCAAAGTCCAATAGCCACGTTTAGGATGCCACTAGGTACACTGACTGTTTGCTTGTATAATGGCTTAGTTATAATGAGTTGGAGTGTGCAGAGGACAAGAGGGTACAGTGGCAGGATTGTGGGGCTCTGGGTAGAGGAATGGAAGCCTGCCTTTCTATTCCCTCCTAATGGTGAAATGCAGGGAGGAAATCCCTGACCTTGGCTACACAGACGCTGTTGCTGTTTGCAGGACCTGTCACCTATGGCTCTCTGACCCTGCCGGTTTGAGCCCTTAAAAGGACTGCTAGAAAGTGCTCTCCCTAAGCTGTCTAACGCTGTGTATGCAGCGCATACAGCTGTATCGGCGATAGGACTCAGGAGGACGGAGCTGCGACAGTGATGTCTGACACCAAAGACGCAGAAGGCAGATAATGGCGTCCTGGAGGAAAATGTCCGTTTTTATAATGCAGGGACATGTGACATGGACATCCTATCACACATGCCGTTGCTTCTCTGGCTAAAAGTCCACTTAGCTGTGTGTGTGTCTGGGATTGGCTGCCATGCTGGTCCGCCCCACTACACGCGCGCGCTTAGGGAAGGAAGACAAGAAAAAAAAAAAAAAATGGCGATCGCCATTATAGAAACAGCAGTGATCTGAAGGCGCTGTTCACGCACACTATACACTGAAATGTCATAATAGTGTGATTCACAGAGTGACTTACACTATTACAGCAGAAACCAAGCTAGGATTTAGCTGGTTTTTGGCTGCTAGAACCGTTCTCGAACGTTTCTAGAACTATCGAGCTTTTGCAAAAAGCTCGAGTTCTAGTTCGATCTAGAACATGCCCCAAAATCACTCGAGCCTAGAACTGGAGAACCACGAACCACGAACCGCGCTCAACTCTAGTCATGAATGGTTGTATGTATAATCATCAACAGCAAAATTGTCACTGTATCAACTGTCAATTTACTAGAGTGCAGTATGTAGACGTTTTCTCATCTTCATGTAAGTCACGTTTAGTAGAAAAAAAAAATGCTTGTGTAAGGGAATTGTAGAAATAGAAGTTTCATTAATTGTGAGATGTATAAAAATTCTTTTTATGTTGGGAAAGTCCAGAGTTTTCCATTCGACAATTTGCCTACTGGGTTGAAGGGTTTGTTCAGTTACAAAAAAGGTGTATATGTCTTTAAAATATTAAAGTAAGGTATTAATACATATCATATGTCTACGATATCATTGTCTTCCTTCCTGATTTCAGTAGTTTTACTTAAAGAGGTTTTCCACTACTATTATGACCCCCATTCTTTTATCCTAACTCTTCCCAACTAACACTTTCTTAATATACTTCTGCTATCTTGTCATGGTGACTTTGGGATGGCAGATAACCGGGTTCCTAAGCTGTCCCTCAACTTAGGGGGCCCTATGCTATCAATATCCTAAAGAATATTCATAATGGTGGAGAGGCCTGAGTCTCCTTCCTGGCCCTGGCCCTACTCCTGACTAGTCCTGAACTAATTACCCCTCCCATAAGAAGGGACAGGACAAGAGTCTGTTGAAACCATAGAAAAAGACAGACAAGGGCAAAACCAAAATTCTGTCACACAGCATGCACACACAAGACAAGACAATAAGAAATTCTGGAGGAAAGCAAAAGCAGGATGGAAGTACAAAATAAGAGGGGTACACTCTGCAACTGGACCAAGCAAAAAGCACTACTAAACACAACTTTCAACAGAGAGAGTCTGGGACACCACACTTCACAGACCAACACAGAACAAACTATAAATGCCCAGACTGCTCTCACTCAGTGAGGCAGCCCCTACCCCACCAGTGATGTTCCCTGCTTAATTGGTCTGATTTCGGTCTGTAGCCAAAAACACTAAAGGCCCCGTCACACTAAGCAACATCGCTAGCAACATCGCTGCTAACGAACAACTTTTGTGACGTTGCTAGTGATGTTGCTGTGTGTGACATCCAGCAACAACCTGGCCCCTGCTGTGAGGTCGTTGGTTGTTGCTGAATGTCCTGGGTCATTTTTTAGTTGTTGCTGTCCCTCTTTGAAGCACAGATCGCTGTGTGTGACAGCGAGACAGCAACAACTAAATGTGCAGGCAGCAGGAGCCGGCTTCTGCGGACACTGGTAACCACAGTAAACATTGGGTAACCAAGAAGCCCTGTCCTTGGTTACCCGATATTTACCTTTGTTACCAGCCTCCGCTGCTCTCACTGTCAGTGCCGGCTCCTGCTCTGTGCACATGTAGCTGCAGCACACATCGGGTAATTAACCCGATGTGTGCTGTAACTAGGAGAGCAGGGAGCCAGGGCTCAGTGTGCGCTGCTCCCTGCTCTCTGCACGTGTAGCTCCGTGCGCTGGTAACCAAGGTAAATATCGGGTTGGTTACCCGATATTTACCTTAGTTACCAAGCGCAGCATCTTCCACGCGGCGCTGGGGGCTGGTCACTGGTTGCTGGTGAGCTCACCAGCAACTCGTGTAGCCACGCTCCAGCGATCCCTGCCAGGTCAGGTTGCTGGTGGGATTGCTGGAGCGTCGCAGTGTGACATCTCACCAGCAACCTCCTAGCAACTTACCAGCGATCCCTATCGTTGTTGGGATCGCTGGTAAGTTGCTTAGTGTGACTGGACCTTAAGGCTAGAAGTACAATAAAAGCATTTACAAGCCTCTTAAAGATCAGCTTACAGGAACAGGGATTGATAGCAGAAGTATATAAGGAAATTGTTAGTTAGGAAGAGTTAGTATAAAAGAAAATGGGTCACATTAGTAGTGGTTAGAAAGAGTTAGGATTAATGAAAAGAGGATCCAGTTCTGTTTGTAGCAAAGAGCAAATACTTGGCACTCAAATAGTTTAATAAACTGGTATCTACACCGCGATCTACACCAGCACTACTTTCACTCACTGCACACTGATGAAGACTGATGAAGATGTTAGACTGAACTGTCTGTACTGTATCTGGTCAAGCTTACTCAATAAAATACCAGTTTATTCAACTATTTGAGGGCCAAGTATTTGCTCTTTTCAGAATTTAGGCTGTTGTGGGTGTACAGTGGTTCTTTAAGGTTTGTGAACCCTTCAGGATTTTCCATATTTCTGCATAAATTTGACCTCAATAACATTAGATTTCCTCACAAGTCATAAAAGTAGATTAGGAGAATCATCTTCTACAAACTAAACCTTCATATTTATCCCCAAACTGCTAATATCATCATTGAAGCATAGTGGTAGTTGTATCATGGTTTGGACCTGTTTGGTTGCGACCTGTTTGATTGCATCTGGGCCAGGACGACTTATCATTCATGGAACAATAAATTCTGAATTATAACTGCAATTTCTAAATTAAAATATCAGGACATCTGTTTATGAGCTGAATCTCAAGTAAACGAGGGTCATGCAGCAAAACAGCAAGCAAAAGCACAAGCCGTTCTCCAAAAGAATGGTAAATAAGAATAAAGATACTGTTTTGGAATGGCAAAGTTACAGTCCGACCTTAATCCTACAGAAATGTTGTGTAAGGATCCGAAGCAAGCAGGTCATGGTAGAACACACGAAAATTGCTTAATGATATTAGTTCTCTAATATTGTCAATCCAATATCCAAAGGCCAAATAATCCCATTTTAACCAATCCTAAATAAAAGAGAACTTTTAATTGTTAAATTAAAGATAAGAGCACTTAGTGAAAATCATATGTTAAACACATTAAAATTACAGGATGTTCCTTATTGGTCCTACCCATGGTAAAATGTAACCCAAGAGGTCAGATTGCTGCATTAGTTGAGTTGTACAATTGTAACATATATATGGATAGATCTACCGGTTTGTAGTGGCTACATATGTGTACAGCTCCAATAGCCTCAAATTGTATAACTTGCATAAAGCAAAAAGACTGTAATCTTTTAATCATTAGGGATTGTATTTTATAATGTCTAATGACCAGAGGAGCAAAGCTTTATTAAAATAGAAAAAGTGCCTTCCTAACATGTTTCACCCTTAGGGGCTTCTTCAGGGCAATGGGGAAATTTGCTGAGCATGTAAGCAATGACCAACTCTATGCACTTTGTTAGGGATTGTACTGTATTCATCTTTTTAATGATTTATTAACCACTTACAAATGGTTTGCTATTTACCTTATGTACGTAACGTTACCCTGTCTATAATAGTATATTTATTATATTACGAAGCCATACATGTATTTATTAATGTCATTAGAATATTCATAGTCATGACCAGCCCATCCTACACCTTCCTAAAATACCGTATTTTTGGTTTTATAAGACATACCGGATTATAACATGCACCCCAAATTTAGAGAAAATAAATATGGGGTCCGTCTTATAATCCGGTGGTGTCTTACCAGAGGGGGGCGGCAGCGGTGGTGGAGCAGGGTCACAGGAGGCAGGGACCATGGTGGAGTAGGGTGATGCTGTGTGGCAGGTGTCACGGATGCTCGCTGCAAGTGCTGAGGCAAGAGGAACATCCAGAAACTGTAGGCGGTGCAGGCTTCAAAGAAATGTCGCCCGGAGTCAGCACGTGCACAGATTGAACTATCAGCTGAAAGACAAGCTGAAATCTTATCTGTGCACGTGCCACCTATGGACGCTATTTTCCTTAAGTCTGGTGCTGGGAAAATGGGAGATCAATGGCTGGAGGTGGCGCATGAGCAGATGAGATATTGAGCCGAGAACTCCATTTGCGTATGCACCAAATTCAGGTGCCATTATTTGAAGCCCACACTGCCAACATTTTCAGAATGGTGGCCCTTGCCTCACAGCTTGCAACTCAGTCACAGCACAGCCTGCAGCACAGTACACCTGTGTCTCCCAGGGAAGGGGGTACTCAATCCCAAGCTGTTGCAAATGGAATGTCATTTCAGGTGGCCATTGCCCGGTCCCGTGCCCTTGGGACGCTTAATGAAATGGCATGGGCTATTTACATGTGATAATGAAATTAATGTTCGTGACGCTTCTGCTTATGAGGGACTGGGGCTGATGGAGTCAGCAGCAAGTGTGTTAACCCCCTCCGCAGGTAGGGTAAACCCCAGTGTCCTCTAGGTGCTCAATGAGGTGGATAGTGCAGGAACAGGTTATGAGACCTCTTGGTGTTGGATGAGGTACACAATGCAGGAAACAGGGACACACACTGCTGGTTACCATGGTGCTGAATGAGGTGCAGGCTGAAAGGTATCCAAACAGGCAAAGTCCGAGTGAAACAGGGAGCCTTTACTAAAGAGTTACTCACAGGTAGCACTCCCCTGCTGCTGGGGACAGATTCCTGATTCCGTTTGTCCCGGCTCTGTCTATGTAGCCTGGCTATGGCCCCCTCCGTGCACTTCTCTTGCACAGCTCTGTTAGAGTCCCTTGCAAACCCCGCAGCCAGCTTCCTCTTTTTTGGGCACCGTGGATGATCCTCAGGCCTCGCACCTAGACCTGACACCCAACCGGGCATCCTCCTCCCTCCTTCTCCTCACTCCGTCTCTGTCTGGACTTGTCTGATTTTTCTCCTCCACTTCACTCACCAACCCCTCTAGGGACCTAGCTACAGGAGGGTTGGATTTACACCTCCTAGGCAACCTCCACTTCCTGGACAGGCTTTACACCATAGGACAGCCAACCCTCTTGTGGTTCAGAGTTGTGTGAGTGTTTTAGGTGTGTGCGGGTTTAGCTAAAGCTAGCACTCCAAGAACCAGGTTGCAGATTTTAGTAGCATGACCGCAGGGGCGCTACACACCACCTGCAGTAAGTCCGCAGCCCAGCGTACGACCCAAAGCATCTGCCTCCTGTGACCCCGCTCCACCACCCCTCTGGTAAGCTACTTTCGGATTATAAGACGCACCCCTCATTTTCCTCCCAAATTTTTGGGAGGAAAAGTGCATCTTATAATCCGAAAAATATGGTACTTGATGAAATCTAGCATTTTATTATTATGTTTTTAATTATTTGTGCCCTGACGAGCAGAAGGGTAACAATCTTTTTAACTTTTAACTTTTAAGCTTCATATTTCATAATCCACTACACCTTTGAGCCTAGGACTACCTTCATTTTATAGACAATCATTTTGGCTATCTCATACATAAATTGGACTTGCAACTATTTAGCGTTATGATTCATTGTGTAGATTCTTGTCATGTCACTGTACTGTTACTGTTTTGCTAACAAAAATCAAAATTTTAATTTTGTTATTTTTTTGTAAATTCACCATTACTTTTGACTACCCAGGGTCATGGCTAACCCGTGAGTAGAGACTCAACATCACAGCAGCTAGTTGCTAACTACCTGCCTGTTGTGCCTGGTGCCATTCTCCTCTGGCACAAAGCGGTCACAGACCACTCATGCCGGTATTTCAGCGGCTTTCACACATGTCACATCAACGGAGCAGTGGCTACTCTTCTGCTCTGGTCTGTTGATGGTGTAGGACCACTAGTGTCGTACTGATTGACAACTAGCTCCCCTTTGCTTAACGGGAAGCCAGCTGTCAGTCAGCATGATGTTAGTGTGCCGCCCCCGCGACAGCTGACGGGCTGCTCGGACCCGGATCTGCAGTGACTCGAGGGGTCTCCGGATCCGAGGCGGGGTCACGCGGCTACCTCGGAAATAAAAAAGGGGGGAATTTGTGTTTTGGGGTGGTGAATGGGACAATGTGACGCCACCCGCGATGCGTGGTAATGGGAGAGACCACCGCTGCTGTTGGGGAGCCCGGTGACGGTGTTGAAGCAGCAGGATGTTTAACCCCTCCTTTGGTAGGGGGTTTGGTGTCCCGGGGCCCGGTGACGGGATGGAGTGGGGAACCCGTCGGGGGTGAAGGGATATCGGGTACTCACACAGTCCAAAGTCACTGACGCTGACACCAGGTAAACCAAACTCTTGAATGCTCTGCTTCTCTTGGTTGAGCACACTGGGTCCGTGCCCCTTTGGTGTTGCTGGTTGGTCTGAAGCCTTGTCCCTTGGCACTGTGTGTAACTTGGTGGATCCCTTTCGCCTAAGACTTCTCGGGTCCCGCTCACCTGCATGGCTATCAAGGTGAGCCTGCTCTCAGGGTTCACGCTTGGGATTTTCTGGACAATTTTGGGAAGTCCTATCCTCCTCGTTGCGCTAGTACCCTGATTCTAGAGTGGGTGGAAAACGGTTCCTGAAGACTCCGTTCCCGTCGGGTGAATTACTGGGCTGCGTGAAGCTACTTCCCAGCCTAGGGTCCGCGTACCCCGGCGTGCCCTGGCCCCTGCCCGGTTGTAGCACAAGGCAGCTGGCCTGCTCTCTGTAGCAGCACCGTACCCCCTGTCACTACCCCCTGCGACTGGGGTTCCAGCTCCTTCTGGCCAGGCCAACGTCTGGCACCTGGGACGGGTACAGGAGCCCAGCTCCACAGCGTGACCTGCACTGTCACCGCTGTCTCACTGCTCAACTCTACTCCACTCAACTACTGACATCTCTGCCCTCCCTCTTCCATCCCCACATCTGGGTGGCCATATTCCCCTCAGGCTGCCCAATGGGTGGTTGGTGGGTGTGGTGCAGAGTGTTCCTCAGGATTTATGTACACCTGTTGGTAGCAACACCAAATTGACAGGACCCATAACCAAGGAGGAGCGGGTACCATGCAGAAGGGCAGATTTCACGACACCCTTGTGGCAACCTGATAGGCCAGGGCATCACATTAGCAGTCTAGTCCTGTTAATAGAGCAGCCCAGAAGAAGAAGAGCTGCTCTCTTGATATGGAGCAGGTGATTTCCTGGCAGGAGTGAATAGTGACTGCATCATGTACAACAAGCAGGTAGTTCCCTCTGTTAGCAACCACCTGCCTCAGTTTTATGGCACATAGTAAAAAGCAAAGTCCCAGATCATCCGTTTAATAAAGATTTTTGGATGATACTAGTTGTTTGTAGTCATAATTATAGGTTTATATATTGTATGTTATGTCTTCAATTCCATAAATTTGTCATATTAACATGGTCGGAGGCTTTTTAGCCAATTGTTATAGGTATATATACATACAGGTGTACATACCAGCATAAAAATAGATATAGCAACTGCTAGAAATCCCAAACTCTGTAGTGCCACCACACATTTACTTTCTATTGGGGTCAACCCACTACCCAGTTTACAAAGGGCAATTTAAAATTTGCTACAAGAATGATATTGAAAAAGCTTTTTCTTGCCTGTTAGAAGTCATCCACTTTTTTTTAATAGGCATAAGGGCACTTTAAACGCTGCGATATTGCTATTGATATCGCTAGCAAGCGTACCTGCCCCAGTCACTTGTGCGTCACGGGCAAATTGCTGCCCGTGGTGCACAACATCGCTTACACCCGTCACACGGACTTACCTTCCCTGCGACGTCGCTGTGGCTGGCGAACCGCCTCCTTTCTAAGGGGGCGGTTTGTTCGGCGTCACACAGCAGCCATCCAAAAGAAGCAGAGGGGTGGAGATGAACAGGCGGAATATCCCGCCCACCTCCTTCCTTCCTCATTGCGGGCGGCCGCAGGTACGATGTAGTTCCTCATTCCTGCGGTGTCACACGTAGCAATGTGTGCTGCCGTAGGAACGACGAACAACCTGCGTCCTGCAACAGCAACGATATTTGGGAAATGGACAACGTGTCAACGATCAACGATAAGGTAAGTAATTTTGATCGATAATGGTCGTTCGTGCGTTTCACACGCAACCACGTCGCTAACGAGGCCAGATGTGCGTCACGAATTCCGTGACCCCAATGACATCTCGTTAGCGATGTCGTTGCGTGTAAAGCGGTCTTCAGAATAGGCTAAAGTAATAAAGAAAGACAGTAATATGCACCCCTGCAGACACAGCTACAGTCAATGATTGGCTGCAGCAGTCGCCCTTATAATGACTTCATTTCTAAAGTTGGAAGTAGAGACCTGCAGGGGAGCAGGCAGTGGCGGGTGGGAATCACATTGCTTTTATACATTCTGTGCTCTTTTTTATGTTGAAATGGCTGATAACTTACTGATTAAGCATCATTCTATTGTCTCCTTCTGTGGCCAAAACATTATAAAGGGAATTACACATTTTTTCTTCTTTCTTTAGTCTATTCTGCATGCATTTTATTTTCAGGTTTCCCAAACTGTTACATCTCACATAGCAGTTGTTACTAGATCTGATAAACAGGGTTAGACAATATAACAGGTAACTAAATATTACAAGCATATCCGTACCCTCGGTGTTATCTGCCGTTATTCCCTTGAGAGATCTTTAATGAGAGTGCGGCTAGTGAGTCTATTACGGCTCCATAACTCTTGAGAGCGTGGTTTTTATATATATTTTTATTGGGTTTGCATTACTTGTGTTGTTTTGTGAGTATTTCATGTGGGAAAGATTCTAATATTGTTTTAAATAAAACAATTTGGAATTTATTATTTTATTAAATAGCCATTTAAATGGTTTATCTGATTTGGTTATTTTCTAATTGTTAAAAGGTGTTACAACTAAATAAGCAAGTGCCCCTCTACTATGAGCAATCGGACCATTCTTTGAGTACTCGTCCCATATGGAGGAGGCATTAATGTTCTGCATGTTTTGACATCTATATATCCTCTCTATCTTAGGCGGCATTACCTTTTACTGTAATTTGTGTTTAATTAGCTTATTTTCTGGTGAAATTCCCAACCCACATGCATCAATGAGCCTTTGACGATCATCACCTACTGAATAGTTTACCTGTTCAATAAAGTAGCAGCGGCATTCAATCTTAGTCAATTTCCATTACTTCTCCCCAGTTAAATAAGGTAAAAACGGCAATATTTCCATCCCTAATTCATCTGAGTCCATGTCAAATTGATACAGTATTGCACTTACCACATATTTAAAGGGAATCCATCAGAGGGTTTTGCTATGTAATTTGAAGACAGAATACCGTGGGGGTTAACACACAGATTTCAAGGTTGTCTCCCTTATGTAGGTCTGTGCTGTTGTTTACCTGTAATGTTTGTTTTAGCTTCAGGAGATTATCATTGCTGGACTAGGTTAGCTAGAGGTCAGCTAGTCCAGCACGCCACCTCCTGTGATGAGCAGCTCACTGTCTATAGACATTGTATATAGAGAGCCTGGTGTGGGCGGGTGTAGCTCTCTCAGCTCTGCTGCATGCTGAATCTAAAAACGTCAAAACCGCTGCGCCCAGTTATCTAAGTGATACATCATTGGATTCAGAGTTTTTTGCCTTCATCATGCTGGTCTCAGATAAGATAACAAAAATCTTCTGATAGAGTGCCTTTAAACCATTCGAACCATCAGAGATCAGTGTAGCTAATGAACCAATCATTTTATGATTTCAATTCCATTCTCATTTACATTAGGTACATTACTGTCACTCATGAGAAAATCAATTATAATCCATTTAAGTATAGAAATTATGAACCTTATTGCAACATGAGTCTCCATGTGTAAAAATCCCAAATGTGCACACTCCAAATTGGCACTTATGATAAGAGGAATGACAGCAGTCATCAGGCAAAACACCATTACTTTCCTTATCAGAGCGGACTTGTAATCCTGAGACTGTCTGCTTGAAAGGAGCCTCCTGACACTGAACTGCCATACAGGGTTTAACCCCTTCACATCCTTGGTCGTGTCTGTCCCTTTAATGTGGGCTCGCCCAGTGAGCCGTCATTAGTCCCCGCACATGTCGCTGATCTGATCAGCAGACACGTGCAGCTCACAGGCTCGGGTGGATTGGAGATCCACCCGTGCCTGTTAACCCCTTAGATCGTGCTGTCAAACTCTGGGATCACGCTGTTCCCCACCGCCATCGGTGATCCCGTGATGCAATCAGGGTGCCAATGTATTACCATTCCAGTTTGGGGTCAGATGATGACCCCTGTCCTTGTTATGACTCACTTCATGTGATTGCCAGCAGAGCGCTGGCACTCACAGGAAAACAGAATTTCTCCTGATCAGAGAAATGCTTTATTGCTCTGATTGGGAGAAGTGATCAGACAGTGAAGGTATAAAGCCAACTAGGTGGACAAATAAAATCATTAAAAAATGTAAAAAAAAGTTTTAAAAAATCTAAAACTAAAAATTGAAATCACCACACTTTTGCCCCATTGAAAATAGAACAATAAACAAGAAATACTTATTTGGTATCGCCACATTCAGAAATACCCTATCTATCAAAATATAAAATCAATTAATCAGATCGATAAACGGCATAGTGAGGAAAAAAATCAGAACTCCAGAATTACATTTTGTTTTGGTCACCACAAGATTGCATTAAAATCCAATAGTAGACGGTCAAAACGTCGCATCCATCTAAAAACAGTATAATTAAAAACATCAACTCAAGACAAAAAAATAAGCTTTCATTAATCCCCAGAAACTGAAAAATGAAAACACTGCGGGTCTTGAAAAATGGCAACAAAAGCACAATTTATTTATTTTTTTTACAAACTTCTGAATTTTTTTTCACCACTTAGACAAAAGTAAAATTTACATGTTAGGTATCTACGAACTCATACTCTCCTGGGGAATAATCATGCCAGGACAGTTTTACCAAATGGTGAACATGGTAAATAAAAAAACAAAAACAAATGTACAATTGCACTTTTTTTGCAATTTCACTGCACTTGGAATTTTTTTTCCCATCTTCCAGCACAATATGGGGCAGAATGAGTGGTGTCATTCAAACGTACAGCTCATCCTGAAGAAAATAAGATCTCATATGGCTGTATTGAGGAAAAAATATAAAAATTTTTGGCTCTTGGAAAAGAGGGAGATAAAAAAAACAAAAACGAAAAATGAAAAATCACTCAGTGAAGGGGGTAAAATTATGAGAAAGACACGATTATATCAGCTTAATAAAGACCAGATGTATGGTAGGGCATCGAAACATTACTGCAGTTTTTCTATAGTTGTTTAACACAATTAAAAGGTTATTCTCATATTTACAAATTATCACCTGCCCACAAAATAAGTGAAATCCTTGCTAATAGATGGGGGTCCTACCACTAACCAGACGTGCACACCGCTGCATTCATTTTCTTGTGGACTGATGAGATAGTGTAGTACAGCGCTCAGCATTTTCTGACAGTCCCCTAAAAAATGAATGGCACTGTGGCACACATGCCTGGCCACTGCTACATTTAGTTGAGAGCAATGGGAAACAGAGCAGGCGTACCCCACCAATCAGTAAGTTATCTTCTATCCAGAGGAATAACCCTTTAAGAAAATTGACTGAGATTGGCTGCTTTTTCTTCTTTTCTGTTGAAGAATTCAACTAAGTTTGTAGATCCTACATTTGGCATTCTTGCCTCCTCGTAATATGATGGTATGGTGTCATCTCATCCTACTATTGCTTTATCTTTTATTTACTTCCTGACACCAATTTTGTCCAATAGTAACAAATTTAGTGGTGTACACCCAAAAGATCTGCCATTTAAGAGATCCTCTAACCCAAATTTCGATCCATTGCAATTTGTCCCTTTTCAGTGTTGCTCAGATCTTTATACTTTGCCTAGTTTTACTGCTTTGAGCACATCACCTTCAGCAACTGAGTGTTCATGAGATGCCTAATATATCCCGCCCTTTTACAGTGCTATTAATATCATCTGTGGTTTTGGCTGATCTGTATATTTCCATATTTCCAGAATACTGTAACCACACAGCATATTGTGATATAGTAGAGTAGATGTAAGAAGTCATGAATTTTGGTGCTGTATATTTATTCCAACTAGGCCAAATTTCGTAAAATGGTGCTCATGGTATATTGAATTTAATATAAACCACTGACTCTGTTGTATAGAACGTTTATAGTATACTTACACTACTATAATAGATTTTGCCTATATAGTTCATAGTTACTATTATATAGAACTGTTTAGGTCTCAATACTTTTCATTCCCATACCCCAACAGTTCAGCTTCCCCCATGGTTGGGAGCTCTATTTGGTCTCCTTTGGCCTCTGGTAACATACATCAATTACCGTGAGTAATAGCATATGTTTTTTCCTTTCTTCTACTTAACAAAGGGTTAAATATTACAAGTAGCGCTATTTCCTGGCAGCGCACCTGTCCCCGTAAAACCGGCATTTTATAGTAGAGCTCTGCCGAGTGTTCCATGCCAATATTAAAGCCATGCACTGCTAATTTTAAATTGTAAAGCGTAATATAGCTGTGGAAATCTCATTTTAGCAGTTTGGAATTAAAGTAGATTGATAATTGCATTTTCTCTTTATAGACATACAGTGCCATTGCAGAAAATGGAGACAGCTGTCATGTTCTCACTTTGAGCTTAAAGAAAAAAAAAAGCAACATAGAAAACTACAGGATAAACACATTGTATACACTAAAAAGTCTGAAACATTTCCATTGTTCCCATTTAATTGTAGCACTGTTTACGAGATTTCTATCCTGCTAATTAGTTCCTTTATGCTTCAAAAAACACCCTCAACACAAGCCCCTTCTAATTATCAGCTTATGATGAAAACCCAGTCTCAACGCCACAGCCGAGAGAGGTTTACTTACTGCTATTCCGAACAAAACAGAGGGCACAATTAAATCATTTTCGGCTTTGGTATGTTTAACCTTCCGCCCCCGAGAGTGTTAGTTTGGATGAGATTTTAATGATAATTTTGCTCCATTAGGGTGTCCAGTTTTATGTTATGTATTGGCTTGGTGTATTTAAAGTTTTTTGTTTTCTTTTTCAAGTTACAGTATACCTTTCATTCTTAGACCTGTTTCACACATCAGTGAAAACACAGACATTTTTCACTGACGTTTTAAAAACACTCATGTCCCTCCATGTGCTGCGATTCTCGGCAAACATGGGTTCTACATGTGCTATCCGTGATCTGTGATACCACATGGAGATAAACTCACCTGTCCCCGCTCCTGCTGTCCGTGGGGATGAAGTCTCCCGGATGCTGTGTCTGGCTGTTGTGTCTCTCACCACTGCAGCTACTTCTGGGTCAGCCGTGGGGTGCATAAATGCAAATGCATGAGAATAATGAGCCGGCTTGGAAGCAGCAGAGAGTAGAAGCCAGAGACAGCGTCATTGGAGATGGGTGAGTTTATAAAGCTTTTTATTTTCAATGTACAGGACGTGTTTTTCTGGTACGTGTTTCATGGATCACACCATAGTGGGACATCAGTGATGCCAGAAAAAAACGGCCATGTCTTCGTGCGACAATCATGGACACATGTGTACGACGCACAGAGACTTGGGCTGGAATCACACTTGCGAGTGTAAAATCGGTCCGATTCTCATGCTAGAAAGTCGGACGATTTTAGTTCCCTTTTCATCAGTGTGCTGTCAGTATGCTGTCAGTTTGCAATCAGTTTTTACCCTCAGCAGCTGCTATTCATGTACTGTTATGTACAGGAGCATTTACATTGTTCTCTGCTACATGCGTGAAATGTATTGAGAAAAACGGATGTCACTAGGATGGTACATGTGCCGTCCGTGTGACATCCTTTTTTTTCACGCACCGATAGACTTGCATTGAAGAGACTCGTGTGAGAAACTCACCAAAATGCAGCATGCTGCAATTTTTTTCTCAGTCCGATTTGGACTGAGAAAAAAATAGCAGATGGGAGCTGCCTCATTGTATATGCAGCCAAGCAATTGTAGTGTAAACACTGTGGTAACGATTAAAATATAACCTTTATTGGTTAATAATTAAAAATATCAAACCACACAACAATTACGGTTGTAGAGAACAACCAATGGATTGGAGCAGATGTAAAGCTCCTAGTATCACCAAGGAAGGACAAACTTCACACGGGGGTGGGGGGGGGACCTCCCACCACGGTGATAGAAATAAAGACAACAATCAACAAGTTGTCAGATACATAAAACAGAATTATATACAAAAGACAGTAGGGTCATGTAGACAAAGCTCACTGTAGACTCATAAAGATATATTAAGAAAAAAACTTTAGTTGTCCAATATAAAGAGGGGGGGGGGGCAATTCATTGTGCGAGTTAATCGCAAGTGTGAAGCCGGCCTTAGGCCCGTTTCACACGTCAGTGAAAAACAGTGACGTTTTTCACTGGCGTGTAAAACACGCACATGTCCCTGCGTGTGCCGTGAATCACGGCACACGTGGGTTGTCTAAGTGCAAACCAGGCTCCGTTATCCGTGGCCCGTGATTGCACTTAGAAATCAACTCACCTGCGCCCGCTCCCACTGTCCATGGTGCTGATCGCTCCCGCGACGCAGCATCCGGCCGGCGGTGACCCCCGCAGCAGCTGCTTCCGGGTCGGCTGTGTCGCGCATAATGAATATGCGCCACAGTAATCAGCCGGCTTAGAAGGAGCAGGGAGAACGGAACGGGCTGCAGAGGACATCGCTGGACGCCGGGTGAGTTAAAATGTTTATTATTTTAAATGCACGTTTTTTTCTGGCACGTGTTTCACGGACCACACCACTGCGTGATCCGTGGAACATCAGTGATGCCAGAAAAAAATGGACATGTCTCCGTGCAGCAATCACGCACACGCGGGTACGCTGCACGGAGACACGTGCAGTGAAAAATCACTGATGTGTGAGCAGACCCATTCATTATGATGGGTCTGCGTATGTCAGTGATTCTGGTACGTTTAAAAAAAAGCACAAACGTCCCAGAATCACTGACGTGTGAAAGGGGCCTTAGTCAGTGAGAAATCACTGATGTGTACGCAGACACATTGATTTTAATTGGTCTGCATATGTCTGTGAATCTGGTACATATAAAAACTGTCAAGTACGTACCAGAATCACTGATGTGTGAAACAGGAAAGTGTCCTCCCCAATATTTAAATCAGAAATATGAGAGCCCTGCTCTGTTCCACTTACAAAACCCTTAAAGATAATTTGACAGCTGATCCACTAGCTGCATAATTCCCACCATAGAGGTTTTTCTCTGAAATGCTGCAGCATTTCAGAGAGAAACATCAGGAGAGACCTGTCACTCCAGGATATTATGTGTGTATAGGGAGAGACCTATTACTAAAGGTGAGCGGGTAAGGAGAAGCCGCCAGGAACCCACCTGACCACTATTGTTATGTGAGGCTCTGTCCCTGGCGGCTATGTGGATGAAATGATACAGCTGGTATTTGACACATGCTGCTCATTAATTGGGCAGCATATATCGGGTGTCAAGTTCTCTTTAAATCTGCCAGAAATGGCAATTTATATGTAAAATGTACGTAAACCCTGCGCATTTTGTGGTTCAGTTTTTTTTTTCTTTAGAAAACCATGGCTATTGGCCAGTATGTTACAGCATCTATGCTTTATAACATAAAAATGTAACATTCCCGGTGGAATGAGTAGTACATTTTCCTGGTGCTTCTTTTTCATTCGTAGTGCGCAAATCTACTGATTTCTGGGTTCCTCCTATTCCGCATCTTCTCCCAACATAACCAAGCTGTTTTCCAGACTACCAAACTGTAGAGTTGCTTTAATGCTCTGGATCACTATGTTAAACTGTGAAACTAGAACCACTAGAACCACTGTTTGCTTATAAACAAACATACATTCAAATAGAAAAGCCTCTAAAATTGCAACATAGTGTACAAGGTGCTTTACACGCTGCGATATCAGTAACAATATATCGTCGGGGTCACGTCGTTAGTGACGCACATCCGACGCCGTTACCGACATCGCAGCGTATGACACAAATGAGCGACAATCAACGGGCACAAAAACGTGAAAAATCGTTGCTCATTGACACATCGCTTATTTCCTTAATATCGCTGCAGCGACAGGTACGATGTTGTTTGTCGTTCCTGCAGCAGTACACATCGCTGTGTGTGACACCGCAGGAGCGACAAACATCTCCTTACCTGCCTCCGCCGGCAATGCAGAAGGAAGAAGGTGGGTGGATGTTACATCACGCTGATCTCCACCCCTCCGCTTCTATTGGCCGGACGCTCAAGGACGCTGCAGTGACGTTGCTATGACGCCGAACGCACCTCCCCCTTGAAGGAGGGTTTGTTCGGCAGTCACAGCGACGTCGCTGACAAGGTATGTGCGTGGGACACTGCCGTAGCGATAATGTTCGCTACTGCAGCGATCACCACATATCGTGCCACTGATGAGGGTGGGTGCTATCGGTCGTGACATCGCTAGCAATAGCTAGCGATGTCGCAACGTGTAAAGCATCCTTAAGTTTAGACATGTTATATGGGTTCAGCATTCTTTACCATTTAAAAAAAATATTAAAAGAGCCATGCATATGTGCACTATGTTTTCTCATCTAATCAGCTTTCACCTTGCTTCCACTGTCCTTCTTTTTGAAGTGGTGGTTGTTAAAAACTGGAAAAGAAAAGGTGGGAGGCAGTGACTTCATGTGTTGGGATGTTAGTAAAAGAATTTATTCTAATGTTACATATCTGCAGGTGACTATTATACTTCTCAATAGAGATGAGTGAACCTTTTGGAAGTTTGATTCCAGGGACACAAACCGAACCTTACATAAGGTTCAGTTTGTGACCCTGACTTGATCCGAACTTCAAAGGAAGTCAGTAATTGCGCAGTTTGCATCTACCCACATGCAGCCAGCCATAAAACAGATCACTTCCGGGGTGGGTTTTTCATTTGTGTGTGTGTGTGTGTGTGTGCGTGTGTGTGTGTGTGCGTGTGTGTGTGTGTGTGTGCGTGTGCACATTACATCTAATCATGCTGATTTTACTCAAGTGTGAGTCATTCAAAAACGGCAAGTGGCGTGCACAGGACTGAGCATCAATCATACTCAAGAACAGCGCTTCTCGCTTGAGTGATTTGCACTCATAACTCGCTTGAACTTCGAACCCGAACTACTGTATGTTTGTTTGGTAGTCTTTTTCCGAACCCGAACGTCGAACCTCAAACCTCAGGTTCACTGATCTCTACTCCTCAACAGTTTAACTTTAATATAGTTCTTAGTTTTTCAAGGATTATAATGCATAATGTGACAACTCAAAAGCAAGGTATTTAATCACCATGATTGGTTCATCAAGAACTTTACGATACTCCGATTCTGTATATCAGATTTAGAATTTGCCATAATCAGTTTTATCTTAAGACACGGCAAATCAAGTCCATCACAGTGTAAGAAAAATAAATCCTTGGTTGTCTGGCCACTAACTAAAAACTTGCAGTGGCCATCATCAAGAGACCCTGCGCTTAACACTAGAAGTCCCAGGAATTTCGAGCTCCATAGGGTTCCAATGGTAGAAATGTTAAATGACCCCTCTCTGGGACTTCTAGTGTTAATGCCGGCAAGCACATGATGTTGTATTCCATTACTGCAGGTGCTAAGTAGAGATGAGCAAACCTGAAGTTCGGTTTTTGAACCGAATACCAACTTACAAAAACCGGGCTCGGGATCGGAGTTCGGATACTTTATGTGCAAACTTAATTTCCGTGAGCAGTGTTGTGTTCAGGTACGCTTGGTGCTCATCCCTGTGCAAGCTTCTTCAGTGTTTGAATGGCTGACACTGATGATAACAACAGATCTGAAGTAGTGTGCAACAAAAAAGTTTGAAAATGCTCACTCACTCTCCCTCGGAAGTGATCTACTTAT
This sequence comes from Anomaloglossus baeobatrachus, assembly GCF_048569485.1. NCBI lineage: Eukaryota > Metazoa > Chordata > Amphibia > Anura > Aromobatidae > Anomaloglossus > Anomaloglossus baeobatrachus. The sequence goes on along the minus strand of NC_134355.1, from coordinate 82,879,103 downwards.
GGCTGTATGTGGGTGGCGACTCAAACTGCCAATTAGTGATTCTGAACCTCCTCGGGTTAGGATTGGACCAGTGGAAGTTCGGTTCATTTGCTGCCAGTGAACTGAACCGCCAACGGATCGCTCATCTCTAGTGCTGATGGCTCCCACTGGTCTTAGCCTGTTCCTCACATTTGGATATTTTCTATGGGTGCCATGGATCTTTTGAGTAGAATACTGCCCTTTTCTTCCCCAGTTCATCAGGTCCTGCTTTTTTCACTGTTGTGCACATTATAGTTGGCTAAAATATTATATTTTATAGGCATTAATACTCAGTTAGCTGCACTGCCACATTACATATGGTTTTATTGTATCTAGGACATGGTACTGTAGCCTACTATTTCTGTAGTTTTTTCTTTTACAATAGTTAAGAGGCAATTATGTCTCACCTCTAAGTACTAATTCCAAATTAAGAGGTGTGGATATTACACAAGCAATAAAATGTATTCTTTAAGCAGCAAGAGACGGTAAGCTACGACTGAGCAACATAGAAAAGCTAATGAAAAATGTGTATCCACTATATTTTATATAACCTCCATCTGTAAATTATCCTTTGAATTTATTCAGTGTGAATATTTCATAAAGGACAGGAATTAGCAGAGCAGCAAGGTTAGGCATACATTTAATTAAAACTGTAATGCTCATATATAGAAAATAGATTAAATGTTTTATACAAAGTAGAAAAAGTCATCATACACCCTAGATCTTGTTGGATATGACATAATCCGAACGTAATTCTGCCTATTGAAGCCTAAGGACAGTAGAAGGAGGCCAGTGTGATAATATGGTAGATGGAATTATTTCCAGAATCATGTCAATCAATCAGTAGTCCTGAAACTATAGCTATATGTAATAACACATATTTTACTTAACCAATACCATGGGCTGTATATGAGTAAGTATTTATCTTTTTCTCATCTTGCCAGAGTTTATAGCCTCAACATATGACAAGTCATGAAAAAGAGAGACTGGAGACTTTTTTACGCTCAAATTGATGCCATTCAGGAAGATCTAAAGGCCCCGTTACATGCTACGATTTATCTGACGATATGTCGTCGGGGTCACGGTTTTCATGATGCACTTCCGTCATCGTTAATGACGTCGTTGCGTGTGACACCTACGTGCGACTCCGAACTATGGCAAATAGGTTGAAAATTGTTGATCGTTGACACGTCGTTCAGTTTCAAAATATTTTTCGGCGTTTGGAACGCAGCAGACATATTGCTACGTTTGACACCCTGCAAACGACGAACAACATCCACATGGCCGCCTTGGTCAAACAATATATCGCTGAACGATTTTGCGTCGCTTGTGCGATCGTTACATGAGACCGCTAATAAACGACCTATGTGCGATCTCGGAAAATTGTAACTACGATCTGGGCGTATCACATCGCTAATGATATCGTCAGATAAATCATAGCGTGTAACGCTGCCTTAAGGCTATTTTACTGATGGCGTGTGGGAGTGGAGTGGTGGAGAGTTATAGTCATTTAACTGAGTCAACAGGAATAGAATAGACTTGTGTTGTAGATTATAACACTTCACTGAATGTTATGGAATGATCTCCTAAGGTGGTTAAGAGGCTTGGACCCAAGGCTGAAGGATGTAGCCCATGGTGCAGCCAACCAAGAGCGGCGGTTACTCAGAAGCCTTCCATATATGAACCATAGAGGTAAAGTTTCACAACCAAAACGGTTATTACACAGACTCAACAAGGGAAGTGCTGCCTTCTCTGCCTTTGGCTGCAACATGAGGTTAATGGTATTAAAGGGACTAAGAATGACTGGTCAACCCAAGTACAGATGCTTAGCCTCATGGCATGGCCAAGCATTTAAATGCTCCTATTCACCTGCTTGCTTTTCTTGTATCTCCAGTTTCCCCTCTTCTTTGATGGTTCTGGCTTTATAGAGGCAGAGATGAGCAGATAAATAGAAAACAAGCAGGTGGGAAGGTGCATTTAAATGACTCGCCCCGCCATGATGTACGAGCACCTGTATTTGGATTGAACAGTCATTCTGTGCTGACAGAGTCCCTTTAATGTATCACCAGTACCTGAGCAGGTCCTTGTGGATCTACTAATAACTTTTGCAGACTACATTTTCATTTATGGGTGGTGAACTTTAGACAGTAGAGCAGATCTATAGGATAGATCTCCAAATAGGTGGGTTAATGCACTTGGTGCCAAGTGTGGCTTGTCACATTTAAAATCCAATGTTCTGAATTACCGCACCTTAAAATCTTGATTCATAAGACAGTAGAGTGCAAACATATAACTTGGGAACAGTGGTGAATAATAATCTACCTTCAGATTTTTCCAAGCATATGAATTGCCATGAGGTCAGTACTCAACTTGTTTCACAATATTCTCAAAGGCAACAACAGAAGATTCACAGAGACTTGCTTCTTTCAGCAAACCTCTACAAATGATTCAGGACTCTGTTCCCAGCTGTCCAACTCCACCCAGGTTTCACACTCTATCTTCAGAGCTGAAAAGAAACAGCACAATAGGGTCTTATCCGGGATAAAAATTGAATAAAAACAGCTATATTTTCATTTTGGAGCTAAATTAACATGTAGAGGATCAATAAGCTATTGCAGACCATGGACTCAGTGAGTTGGTTGGAAGTGGTAAAGAAATGGATGTAGTAGATTCCTGCGCTGCTCAATAAAAGTTTAGACTATGCGATAGTGAATAAAAACAGTGGTTTATTGATTTTCTCGTTTCAAAGTCTCCAACTTTTTCCTCAGGATAACAGGTGGCCATCATCCTAAAGAGGAAGTCTGAGACTTTGAAATGTGTAGATCAATAAACCACTGTGTTTAGTCGTTAGTGCATGGTATGAACGTCTGTTGAGTAGCGCAGGAATCTACTATATCCATTCCTTTACTACACAGTATTTTCATGGCAGACAAAGGAATAGTCCAACTGATGCTCTGTCTGGGCTCAGAAGACTCTCTTGAAACCAAACAAGCTGCGGCTCTACTCTGACTGACCATGTGTGATCCAATACCTAGCTCTTCCACATATATGCACTTCAGGGTAACTCAAAGAATCTACCTTTGGTGCCGCCTGCACATCCACTTCTCCAGTAACAGGCCAAAACCTCAACCCTGCTTATGGTGGTTGGAGTGGGTCCTTGAGGTTGGTTTAAATTGTACCAGGGATTCATGGAAATATTAAGCCCTTAATTAGTCTGGTTGGGTTGGTGGTCTGGTGATTTGGGGGGACCACTGGCAATGGAATGTTGGGTCCCGTTGTTTGTTTGTTAATTAATTAAAACCTCCCCCCACTTTTTTTATTGGTGCTCTTAAGTTGATGTTTATAGCTGAGACTAAGCGGGGTTTAGGGGTAGGTTAGTAATCAACAGATTTATGAGCTTCGAGGAACATACTGTATATATGTAAGTTGTTACTGAATGTTATATTTTGTTTAGGATAAAATGGCCACAGCAGCCTTTTATTTATTGAGTGTCAGTGTCTTTTCTTTGTCTGATGGGGGATTGGGGGGAGGCTTTGGTATGGTGAGATCCCGAGCATCAACTGTACTAAAGTTATGTACATTGGAGGAAGGCTTCTTCACTTCACTGTGCCGAGTTCTGGTGAGGACTTAGGCTAGGGCCCCACTTTGCGTTTTTAACCTGCGTTTCTGCAGCGTTTTGAGCTGCAGCATTTTATGGCCAAATGGCTTGTGTTTTGTTTTTCCATGTTATCCTATGGAAATTGTGAAATTTCTGACCCCACTTTGCGTTTTAAAACGCTGCGTTTAACTTGCATATTTTGTGGCAAAAACCATGCGTTCAAAGAAGCAACATGTCAATTGTTTTTGCTATTTTGGGTGCGTTTTGCTAACATTGAAGTCTATGAAAAATGGCAAAAACCAAGATTCCAGCAAATTCCTGCGTTTTACCTGCTTTTTCAGTGCAGAAAACATGCATTTTGGACTTCAAAAACGCATGCTTTTTGGACATCAAAATAATGATTTCATATGTCCCTTTACACACACACATAGTCCGACAATTAAAAATAAGAATTTTAATAAATTATTGCTATTTTTCCATTAAATATCATATTACCGCTATAATTTCATTATAAATTAATCTATTTTCATTTTTTTTCACAAAAATATAGATTTGTTTCTTTTTTTCCAATTTTTTCATTGAGTTTGACTATTTAAACTTTATTTAGCAGTGTCATGATGTTCTAAACGCATCTATCAAAACGCAGGTGGAAAAGCAGGTTGAAAGCGCTGGAAACGCATCTAAAACTCGGTAAATACGCATGCGTTTTCAGCGCTAAACTTCTGAAAAGGGCAACTTTGGTCTAATCAATTAAGCCCAAAATGTGCGTTTAGAACTGCAAGTAGGTGAACGCAAAGTGGGGCCCTAGCCTTACAATGGTCAGACTATTGCTCTTTCCTGCCTTGGAGCCTGTATGTAAACTCACCAGCTGCCATCACTGCCGCTATGGCATTGCAGAGTACCCCTGAAGACAACTTTTGTGTAGGAAAATACTCGACACTGTGGTAAAACAGAGAAAGTCGATACTTAAACGCTGTAGTAGCTCTGTGGGCCATTGTTATGATTTGTATATAGACCTGCTGACCTTTTCCTTTCTTAGTAGTATGTACAGAATCATAAAAAGAGACATGACACTACCATATCGCAGCAAGTGAAAATACATACGTGTATGCTGCAGTTATAAATTCACTTTGACACTAGTGGTGCTTAGTGCTATTGTGTGAATTCAGGGAATAGCATTCCAGCTGTTGCTATTCTACCAATGAAATACAACAAATATGAAAAGGAAACGTTCTGACCCATAGATTCAAACAATTGTTGGTTTAATTTGACTCTCCGCCATCACAGGGATCAGCTTTCAGTAAAACAGCAGGATGCTTAGCGATTTCACAGCCCACTACTTTCAATTTGCTCAATGCAAGAAAGCAACAATACAAAATCACTTAGGCACACTTCAAAAACAAACACAACCCTCAAAAACAAATCACTGTGTGCAGAGCCTAACTGCATGAAGGTGAAATGTGCATTGCACATGGAGCGAGATGCTACCAGTGCAATACAACAATGTCAGGGGGAATGTAGTGTATGCAGTATTTTATTTTGTACTTTACACTTTCCAGTACCGTTGGTGCTTGTGTTGGAGGTGGCCAAAATTGATGTCTTTTGGTCTTAAGTTTAGATGATACATTTTTATATCTGTGATTCCCTACCATATTACCACCTGACAACACCTAAATAAAACAATGTCCACACCCATGGAACTACCAAACTCTAGTTTCAACTCTTGGAATAGTAAGGCCTTGTGCATTTTTTTTGCTTTTTTTTCTAGCATTTTTCCTTGCTTCTTTTAATCAATAAAGCAATGTCAAAGCATCCCAGCAAAGTCTATGATAATCGGGACTTGCTGTGCCCACGTTGCTTCGTTTTTCCTTGCAGTTTTTGTTGCTGAAAAAAGAATCAGCATGTCAATTTTTTCTGCATTTTTTCCTGTTGTTTTTTTTTTACCAATTGACTTCAATGGAGTCAATGGAAAATGCAGGAAAGAGCACATGTGTAATGCCCATGTTGCTTTTTTTTGTGCGTTTTTATGTGCTTTTTTTAAGTCACTGGGGTTTCCTGAAGCCATTTCCTCATCGCGCGGTCTTTACCGCTGGACTTTTCTGCAAGGAAGTCCGGAGACATCACAAGGTGAATCGAGTTTATGCCGTCGGGTCATCAGAATTTCCTGCAGATCTGCTGGCATTAACTTGGTTCACCTTGTGACGTCACTGGGGTTCCCTGCACCTAGGCCTCGTGGTCTTTACTGCGGGACTATAGTGCAAGGAAGTCTAGTGACGTCAGAAGGTGAATCGAGTTCATGCCGGCATATCACCGGGGTTTCCTGCAGATCTGCCGGTATGAACTCATTTCACATTGTGTCGTCAAAGGGGTTCCCTGCACCAAGGCCTCGCGGTCTTTACCGTGGGACTTTGCTGCAGGGAAATCCGGTAACATAGGTGCTTTGGTCTGTGAGGCTCTCAGTATCTCAGTATTCCAGGGTCATAATGGTGATGACCCAGGGTTACCATCACAATGATCGGGTCTCTGTGATCGAATTGCTTACCTCTCCCTGCCTCCTTAATGCCATAATTGCACTGATCACAGCATTCAGAAGGTTAAACTGCCGGTAGACGCACGGAGACCAATCCAAGCAGAGAGAGCCAGGTCCCAGCTATAAGATCAGCCACTGACCCAGCAGCGACTGCGGGGATACAGCACCTGAACCCCCACAGTCACCATGACTAAAAAACGCAGAAAAAAAAAGCATGGAAAAAAGCATGTGGAAAAAAATGTGCGAAAGCAATAAAAAAAAAGCGCCCGTCTTCAGCTGCTTTTTTTCCTGCTAAAATATGCGTTTTTATGTGCAGATTTTCCGCACAAAAAACGCAATGTGGGCACATAACCTTAGAAGTAAAACTGGCCATGCACAATAGATGGCTGTCTGCTGAACAATGCTTCAGCTGATCACTCGGCCAACAGCCATCTCAGCTGACTCTTCCATACACAGGAGTATTTATTCGGCTGAATGCTCATGTGCTCTCTGCGATAAAACTGTCGACTGACATTTCGGCTGGCGGGTTATCTCTGGGAGAACAATGCGATCAGCGTTCAGAAATTGGACGTGCACAATGGACATCTCTCCTAACCATCGATCGTCCAGTGCCCCCATACACATTAGATTGTTGGTGGGTTTGGACAACATTAGACTAAAGGCCACTTTACATGCTGCGATCTCGCTGGCGAGATCGCTAGCGAGCGTACCCGCCCCCGTCGGTTGTGCGTCACGGGCAAATCGCCCGTGGCGCACAACATCGCTAGGAAGATTCACACATACTTACCTGCCTAGCGACATCGCTGTGACCGGCGAACCGCCTCCTTTCTAAGAGGGCAGTTTGTTCGGCGTCATAGCGACGTCACTAAGCGGCTGCCCAATAGAAGCAGGGCGGAGATGAGCTGCCGTAACATCCCTCCCACCTCCTTCCTTCCTCATTGTGAGCGGCCGCAGGGACTGTGATGTTCCTCGTTCCTGCGGTGTTACACATAGCGATGTGTGCTGCCGCAGGAACGACGAATAACCTGCGTCCTGCAGTAGCAACGATAATCGGGAATAGAATGACGCATCAACGATCAACGATAAGGTAAGTAATTTTGATCATTAACGGTCGTTCCTGCGTTTCACACGCAACGATTTCGCTAATGAGGCTAAATGTGCGTCACTAATTCCGTGACCCCAAAGACATCTCGTTAGCGATGTCGTTGCATGTAAAGCGGCCTTAATGTATATGGAGGCCTTAAAAGTGGCTGGATATTTACATTTTGGTGACTGCTTTCCATGTACCATATATACCATGTATGCTTGAGTTTTTTGTGACTTCTCTTGCTGGTACTTTGTTTTTGAAACCTACAAGTCCAAAGTAACCCTTATTCGGAAGCACTATAGACCAGTGTTAAACAGACGTGTTAAAATGGATGAATAAGTGTTTTGTTCTGCGCTGCTGTACAAGTTAATTCGTGGAAAGCAGTCCAACACACAGGTAAGAGCAATGCAGTTTATTCAACGCGTTTTGAAGCTATCCAGCTTCTTCCTCAAGATCCACAATACAACTGTACAGAACAATACATACTTCTACAGCAGTGCAGAAAAAATCATGTATTTATTCTTTTTAACTCTTTACCTTTACATGTACCTGCAGCTGCAGTTGTCTCAAACCTATATATTGTTGTGTATCACACAACCATACCAGGTGAGCGTTGTCATCTGTGATCTTCTTGTTATCGGTTAAGACCTATTTCACCTTTTGCTTCAAAGTTGTTCTACACAATAGACATGTTAATAGATATTTTCATCTCCGGTAGTCCACTCTGGTTTTGGAGAAAGACAGAAGTTATTGTATATTCGATTTTTTTCTGTATGAAATAACAGTGTTGTGGCCTTATATATATCTGTAAGGATCAGGAACTGGTATTCACCTACACTATGTACTTTTATTTTAGTCTATATTCTGCAAGAAAAGTAAAAACACTCCCGGAAGAACCCGTCAATTCACAGTATGTGGGCCTTCCCTAATCATGATTAGTACCAGCAGCGAGTCCCCTATGTAGTTACAAATAGTAACAGTGGGTGGAAGCAATTAGTAAAGTCATAAAGTTTTTTTTTACGATCACTGTTGAGTCTCTTTACAGCAGACATTATGCAGGTCCAACAATAGCGGAGGGACTAATATTAATACACTTCCCTCAATGTCATCAACATTTTTCACCCAATGGTCTTGTTCACATGTATGTAGTTTATAGCCTCGCTGTTCAGGTCCGTGTGCCAATAATAGCCGTGCATTGGGACTTTATGACACTGGCTTTGTATGTCACATATTCAGTTTTACTATATGAGAATTCAAAGTTGCTGTAAAGAGCTATAAATATAAGAAGAGCAGCTTCAGTATATAATTGTGAGGACAATGTTACAATGTTTGTGATGGTACCTGGAGATCATCAGAAACATAGGGATCTCCAACCTATTCCAACCTATATTCCTGCACCAAATCTACACCTCCTGGCAAAAAATAGCATAAAAACAGGTTAGACAGAGCTCAGCATTCAGAGCACCGGTATACCTGAAGCAAATAAAAAGGCTAAGTGACATCGCTGGAATCAGGTTCTCTGGCCCAACATTATGCTGATCTCAGATGAGGTAGTAAAAACCTGGTGACAGATTCCCTTTAATCCCTTTACAACATTTCATGTATCTATATGACATGGTCAGATAGGGGTTTCCAACCAATGACATATAGGTATGTCACTGCGATTGCACTGGAGACAGGAGCTGTGCCCGCGTGATCACCGCCAAGAGAGCTCGGCTAACATGACAGCTGAGACTCGACTCTCACAGCCAGAAGTGGTGCCAGCACTGTTTAACCCCCTGAATGCTGTGATCAATATCGATAGTAGGCTGGGAAAGGGAGCTCACTCTTCTGTCCGATCAGCATCCCCGTGATGTTCTCGCAACTGCCCAATCATTGCCAGGGCAAGCTGAGGTCATGATAACTACTGCCAGGGAATCCACCATATTCATGAGCTCTGTATAACTGCTAGATCTGCAGCAGAGAAAATATTGATTTTTATCAAAATGACAGCAAACAGCTCAATATGTGAGACATCACTGGAATCAGGGTCTCTGTCTCTACATTATGCTGCTCTCAGATGGGGGAGAATAAACCCGGTGACAAATTCCCTTTAAAGGGAACCTGTCACCACTTTTTTGGCCTATAAGCTGCGGCCACCACCACCAGGCTCTTATATACAGCATTCTAACATGCTGTATATAAGAGCCCAGGCCGCTGTGACAACATAAAAAACACTTTATAATACTTACTTAACCATCGCTCGGTTGGCCAGATGGGTGTCTCCATTCTCCGGTGCCAGCGCTGCCTCTTTCGGCCATCTTCGTCCTCCTTCTTCTCTAGTCGCGGTGCATGACAGGTCCGACGTCATCAACACTTGCCGGCATTCAGGTCCTGAACAGGCGCACTTTGATCTGCCCTGAGCAGGGCAGATCAAAGTATTTTAGTGCACCTGCACGGGACCGGCGAGTGTGTATGATGTAGACGCGTCATGCACACAGGAGTCAGAAGGAGGACGAAGATGGCCGAAAGAGGAGGTGCCGGCACCGGAGAACGGAGACACCCATCTGGCGAACCGAGCAACCGTTAGGTAAGTATTATAAAGTGTTTTTTATGTTCTCACAGTGGCCTGGGCTCTTATATACAGCATGTTAGAATGCTGTATATAAAGCGGGCTTTATATGCTGCAATCTCGCTAGCGAGATCGCAAGCGATCGTACCCGCCCCCGTCGGTTGTGCGACACGGGCATATCGCTGCCCATGTCGCACAACCTCGCTTACCCCCGTCACACGCACTTACCTGCCCTGCGACGTCGCTCTGGCCATCGACCCATCTCCTTCCTAAGGGGGCGGGTCGAGCGGCATCACAGCGACATCACACGGCAGCCGTCCAATAGAAGTGGAGGGGCGGAGATGAGTGGGACGTAAACATGCCGCCCACATCCTTCCTTCTGCATTGGCGGTGGATGCAGGTAAGGAGATGTTCGTCACTCCTGCGGTGTCACACACAGCGATGTGTGCTGCCGCAGGAACGAGGAACAACATCGCTAATGAGAGGAAAACGATTTTTTGTTTCAGGACGACCTCTCCGCGGCAAACGATTTTGGCCGATTTTGCGATCGTTTCAGGTCGCACATAAGTGTCACACGCTGCAACATCGTTAATGACGCCGGATGTGCGTCACAAACAACGTGACCCCGACAATAAATAGTTAACGATATCGTAGCGGGTAAAGGCCGCTTAAGAGCCCGGTAGTGGTGGCCGCAGCTTATAGGCCAAAAAAGTGGTGACAGGTTCCCTTTAAGGTCATAACAATCAGAAGTTTTAAAAAAACCAAATTTCTGATATCTTCAAAAATAAATGCAAAAAATATCATCCTGAATTTACCACTAACATGAATTACAATATGTCATGAAAAAACAATTTTGGAATAACCAGAATCCGTTGAAGCGTTACATCAAAAAGTTTCCATGGTCAGAATTGCAAAAAATGGCCAGGTCATGAAGATGAACACAAGGATGGGGAATGAAAGGGTTACGATTGTATATTTAGTTAAACCAAATAAAAAAGCTCGATTCCCGCTGTTCTGCATTGTGCATTTATTTCTATGCGCTGTATAGTTTTTTTTATATCCGCTCACACCGTTAATGTTTGTTGAAGGCATTTCAGAATGTTTTATTACTATTATAAAATGCAAACATTGTATTATCCGGCATCATCGCCATTCACATAGTGATTTCTCTGAAAAGCTAAGGAGTGCCTGAGCGCCCTTGGTAATGACAACTTCAGTCACACACCAATACCCTTTCCCAATGTGATTCCACAGCAAAAAGTAAAAAGAAAACAAAGGTAACATTTGGTTGATTACTGACTCATTGCTATAAATAAGCTTTTCCAGCAGAAAGAAAAAGCAGAATCAAAACAAATTGTATTTCAGGTCAGAAAAGTAGATAATTCAGCAAGAAGAAGATGTGAAATCATCAGTAAGCAGATTTTTTCCTGAGATTTTCTGTGGTATTTACATTTACATCACTGCCTCTGTTAAGACTGTAAAATGAAATTGCCGCTGGCACAAGTGCTGTCCTCGGAGACAAGTGTCAGGTACTCTTTGAAGAAGCGTTGAATCTCCTGGCCTATTACCATTTTTGGCATCATGTTTTCTTTTACATATTATTTGCTTAGTAATCTTAGATGCAGCTTTATGTTTTACTATTTTTGGACCATAAAAACATTGGATTGATGGTCATATTACAGTATTTGCAGTCCCTACTCCCACATTAGGGCTTAAAAGTCTAATGTCTGTACACCTATTGACAATATCTTCTAATAATTAGAATATTCAATTTGCATCATCTAAATATCTTGGAACTAGTGTAGGCAAATATATTACTCTGTTACCTTTGATCCTTACATCTTTCCATTAGGCCTCTTTCACACGTTCGTGAAAAACCACGCACGTTTTTCACATACGTGTTAGAGGTGCATTTTGCCCTCGGTGAGCCGTGTTTACCTTGTGTGTTCTCCGTGTGTTATCTGTCAAAACACACGGAGAACGGGAACTTTCTGCTCACCTGTCCCTAGTGTCACTGTCCGTGGTGCTGATCTTCGGACTCCGGTCCTGCCGACTCCCCACTGTTGCAGCTTCCGTCCGCAGTGAAGTGAATATGCTATGAGGATAATGGGCGGCGGTCAGAAGCAAGTGACAGCAGCGGCAGAAACAGGAGGGCTGGAGAAGGTGAGTAAAGTTTTTTTTATCTTCTCAAACACGTGTGTTTTCTCCAGCGCGTGTCACACGGAACACCTCCATGTGGTCCGTTTGCGTTCCGTGTGACACCCGTGATGCCGGAGAAAAACGGACATGTTGACGTGTGGAGCACACAGACACACAAAATGCTTCACACGTACAGACGGTCCATGGCGGAACACACACGTGAGCACAGACCCATTGATTTTAATGGGTCTACGTGTGCCCGTGTCTCCGGTACGTGAGGAAAAGGACCAAACACGTACTGGAGACAAGGACGTGTGAAAGAGGCCTTAAAGAGATGGGTCACTACTATGCAATAGTGGCCAGATCCCTGTAAAGTTGATAGGGAAGGCTTTTGTCAAATACCATGTTCTTCCAATTCCGCCTGTCAGCGGCGCTATTGCGGTCCGCTCATCCCCATGAAGTGACCCTCCAGGCTCCTTGACCTCTGAGATCTGGTGATGTCACGTCAACTTCCAGTTGACCTGACATTACCGAGGCAGGCCCCAGTCTCCCTGAGTGACTGTGCTGTGGGTCACATTTTACTGCTCGCCACAGCGCAGCATCTTTCCGCTCTCTCCTTCACTGCAAAACATCGCAAGCAGAACGAGCGGTGAAAAGCACTCACAGCCCAGTCACTCAAGAAGACTGGAGCTGCCTTAGTGATGTCAGGTCAACTGTTAGTTGACGTGACATCACCGGATCTCAGAAGTCACAAAGCCCTTGGGGGTCACTTCATGGGGATGAGCAGACCGCAATAGCACCGCTCACAGGCAGACTTGGCTGAAGAAGTTATTTAGAAAAAGCCTTCTCTATAAGTTTTAGAGAGATGTGGCCACTACTGCAGAGTAGTGAACCACCCCTTTAACTTCTTGCTCAGACCTTTCTCTTACTTGATAAGGTTTGAAACACATGTGACAGTTATATGTAATTGTTTGCCATGAATAATGCTAACAGTTGCCTGGATGCTCTCGGCTAAAAAGCCATATTGATAATTAAATCAAAAGTAGAAACTAAGCTGTCAGCTCATCAAACTGGAAATACTGACTCTGAGCAGTGGGAGGTTTCGCACGGATCAAGCTGCAGCAACTTCAATGAGAAACAGGTAAAAACGATCCACGACTTGCTCTTCTGTGTTTTTTTGCCAGTTACATGCTCAGGAGGTTTTACCTGTACTTAATGAAAGTTAATTTTCATTTATACTTATCTGAGATGGCATATCCTACACTGAATCCTTTTACCTGTTCAATATTGATCGTTCCCACCCTTTTGTCTATTTATAAATTGGTCTCTTTTCTGTGTAGAGAAGGGTTCACATTGGTGCTGGGCAAGCCATATGATAGACACATCAGACTTGCCAGAAGTTGGACAAAGCCATAAATTCGAATACCATGTTTCCCCGAAAATAAGCCCTACCCCGAAAATAGGTCCTTCCAGGATTATTCACCCTTTCTGGATTATGCTTATTATATAAGCATTGATCCAAAAATAAGCCCTAGCTCTGTACCATACAATAACAGTATGTAGTAGTATCCAGCACAGGAAGGAAAGCACGCGCCAAATAAGATCTCCATATAGTTTATTCCATGTGTACATGAAATATATGAGGCAGGTTACAGACAGCCCTATTCAGTTGAAACACGTCGCAAGTCACATTTTTTTCCCCGTCTAGGGGCTGTCTGTAACCTCTCTGGAATCTGCCTCATATATTTCAAGTACACATGGAATAAACTAAATGGAGATCTTATTCGGTGCATGCTTTCTTTCTTGTGCTGGGTACTACTACATACTGTTTGTGGCTGCCCAGATGATAATCCATGACACAGAATGAAGGCAAAGAAATCCAAAGTGGGTGAGCTGAATTTTTTTGTATTTGATACTGTAATATTATCCTGAAATAAGGCTTGGGCAGACCTTTCAGAATATCTAATATTTTTTCATCTATGTTGCACCGCTGTATTGTTGTAAGCACCTGACATTTATAGTTACATGCCGCCTAGTTAATGGCAAATTAATATTCATCCCCTTCCCCCACCCATAATCCACCCTGCCCTCTGTGTCGGCATCAGTGATTCAGGCCGACTGCCATTATTACTGCTCAAAGATCACATCTCAATCCTCAGATTGGCCAGCGGATCTCCTCACCTGAGTGTGACATCTGCATAGAAATACACGCTAACACACTTGGGCCAGAAGAGTCTCTGGCTAGTCCGAGGATTGAGATGCGATCCTCAGGCAGTAGTAAGCCAGGTTAAATAACCAATGCCATCACAGAGGTAAGGGCGAGATTATTGACAGAGGAAGAGGTTAAATATTAATTTCCATTAAAACACATTCCAATCACTGCTGCCAGTGCAGAGGGTTGGGCGAAGGAAGGCAGTGAATATTCATTTTCCATAAACCGGCGACACAATCACTGACGCCAAGACAAAAAATATAAGACATCCTCTGAAATGAAGCCCTAGCACATCTTTTATAGGCAAAAATAATATAAGACCTTTACATGGAGAAACATGGTGTTTAGCAAGAAGACAGTCTTAGACATGGACACTTCTTCCGACACCTCTCTTAACAGAAAAAGTAGTCAGTGTAAAAATGATGCTCAGAATTATTGTAATAAGTTGTGGGTAAACCAATATAGAGTTGAGGAAGTATTCACCAGGCAGTACTGCACACCACCTCTTCACTGGTACTGGAGATTAGAGATGAGCCACCACGCTAGTGTTCGAGTTCGGTTCGTCGAACAGCGGGTGTGTTCGTCAAACATTCGTCGAACACTTTCGAACACCTTCGAACACCATTGTAAACAATGGCAGGCAAACACAAGCACATACAAATATGCTCAAACACGAACGCACACACACATATTATGTTCACCTTACCTTCAGTTCCATCGCCGGCCTCCTGGGATTTGCAGTTCGCCGGTACAAGATGTGTATCGAGTAACCATCGCTACCGATGCCGAAACTTCCGCTGACAGAGCGCTGACGTCAAAGGCAGGAGCCACTTGCCCTTGATTGGTCAGGGCGCTGCCTTTGAGTAGCGTCTGACAGAGGAAGTTCCTTCCTCGTCGCGATGGTTACCTGATACACATCCTGTAGAGGCAAACTACGTGTATCGGGTAACCATCGTGAGGAGGGAGGAACTTACTCTGTCAGACGCTACTCAAAGGCAGCGCGCTGGCCAGTCAGAGGCAAGCGACTCCTGCCTTTGACATCAGTGCTCTGGCAGCGGAAGTTCCAGCATCGGTCGCAATGGTTACCCGATACACATCTTGTACCGGCAAACTGCAAGTCCCAGGAGGCCAGCGATGGAATAGAAGGTAAGGTGAGCATAATATGTGTGTGTGCGTGTATGTTTGTGTATGTTTATGTGTGTTTGTGTGCGTTTGTGCGTGTTTGTGCATGTGTGGAATGGCACAATAAGGGACCAGGATGGGACATTTAACAAGTTGTGGAAGGAATTGTCTGCATTGCAATGATTTCCTATGGGAAATCTTGCTTTGCTAAACGAGTAACTTGGTTAACAAGCACACTCCCAGAATGGATTGTTCTCGTTAACCAAGGTTACACTGTATTAACATTGAATGACATTATTACTGTGAAAAGCCAGTTATGCTTTTGGTGATCGAACCGTTATCGAACATAACCTCAAACTCTCGAACTTGAAGCTAATTGTTCGCGTTCGTCGAACAACTCGAACATGGCCTAAAAGAGGTCGAATTTTTGATTAGCAAACATTTCGATTCGAACACCACTCATCTCTACTGGAGATTGTGGGTGTCCCAATGGTCAGACCACCAGAAATAAGACATTTACAGCGTATCATATTTCATATGTCATAGATATCTATGATGAAAACCCTCTAAACAACATATCATTTTTTTTAACAATTAGCAGCTATAAGCAGTTGACCCTGTCCACCATAAAACTCAGAAATATATGAGTCCATTCCCAATAGGAAGTAGGGTCAGACATTTCCACAAGCTCTTCATGAGAGAGATGTGTTCCTGTGAGCCTTGACCAAGCCTCGCAGCCATCAAAGCTTCAATTTATCAGACTTCTTTCTCAGACACAGAAAAAACCCAGCTTCTTGGGAAAGAATGTATTAATGAAGAAACCCCTGCTCCGTGACCTCCTCGTCAGACATGAGAGGAACATGAAATATAGTGATTTAATGAGAAGTGAATGGAGTGACCATTGATTAGAAAAACGCCACCCTGTCTTGACTTGCCACTACCACCCTTCTAGAGGATAAAAAAAAGAAAGTTAATCTGAAGTAAAACAGAAGGACCGGAGGGTCTGCTGGATTAACACTGTTGTGCAAACTATTCTTCGTTATATTTGATTCTGCTAATGATCATTTGTAGAATACATAAAAAAGCTCCAAGCTGTTTTACAATGAGGTAATTGCTTCAAAAGACAACTTGTGTTTCTTTTATTGCTTAAGCAGCCAGAGAAACAAAGCGTTTAAGGATTAAGGCAAATTTTTCTTTGTTTAATTTTCTTTTTGACATAAGATATTAAGAAATTCCTTTCTTCCCAATCTCTTTAATTTGTCAATCAAAGTCGTGCATACGCATCACTTGATTACTTTAAAATTGTTTTATTTTTTTTTGTAAATTGTCATTTATTCATAGATTGTTCTTTTAAGACATTCTGCCATTATCTGACATGAACAATTAATACATACTGTAGATATTTACCGGTAATTACATTTCTTAAAAGAATACGTGTCCTTCTACGTGAAACCTGTAGAGCATGGTCTTGTTGCCCCCACAAGGTATATCTCCTTGCCATTCATTCTTTTTGAGTGAGCATTAGTTTTAAGAACAATATAGGGTATCTTGCATAACGAGTAACCCTCTTAATGAGAATTTCGCTTAACAAGCAAAGCTTTCTGTAAATTTGTAACCCGCTTTACGAGAAAGCTTTGCTGGACGAGCGAAATTCTCACCGCACACACTTCCGGTTTCCTCCATCCACCGTGCACTGACCCGCACTTGCAGTCCACACAAACACACACATGTACGCATAAACACACACGCACGCACACACATACAGTATTATGCTCACCTTACCTTCCGTTCCACCGCCGGTCGCATGGTTCTTGTAGTTCCCGGGTACATTGCGACATCCTCGCGGCGAACTACAAGACCCAGGAGGCCTGCGATGGAACGGAGGGTAAGGTGAGCATATAATATAACATAATATGTTTACCTTTCGTTTCATCGCGGGCCTCCTGGGTGCTGTAGTGCGCCGCTCCGCTCCAGTCCACGCTGTGTATCTGCATCCATAGCGACGAGGGAGGAACTTTCTGTCATCGCTAATGAAAGGCAGAGCGCTGGCCAATCAGAGGCAAGCGTCTCTGCCTTTGACGTCAGCGCTCTGGCCGGGAACTTCCTGCCTCATCGTTATGGTAACGCGTTACACAGCCCGGCTCCGTAACAGAGAACAGCAAGTCTCAGCAGACCGGCGATGGAACGGAAGGTAAGGTGAGCATATAATATGTGCGTGCATGCATGTGTGTTTGTGTGAGTTTGTGCATGTGTGGAATGATAGAATAGGGGACCAGGATGGGACATTTTAGAAGTTGTGGAACGGATCATCAGCATTGCAATGATTTCCTATGGGAAATCTTGCTCTGCTGAACGAGTACCTTGATTAACAAGCACAGCCCCAGAACGGATTGTTCTCGTTAAGCAAGGTACCACTGTATTTCCTTACACTCACTTCTTGGCATGTATTGATCTTGCCATTATCCAATGACTTGCCTGCCCTAAACCGATTGCTCCCCTCACTATAAAGCGTGCATGAATTTTGACAGACATAAGGCTATGTGCCCACACTGCGGAAAATTTTCAGCATTTGCCACGATTTTTCTCGGACATTCTGCGGATTTCTCAAAAATTCGCAGTACAGCGAGTCCCCAGCCATTTTTATGGCATTTTGGAATTGCTGTGCCCATGCTGCAGTTTTTTCCGCAGCGGAAATAGTGCGGATTTCCCTGCAGGAAAAATCTGCAGCATGTCAATTATTCCTGCGGATTTTTCTGCACGATCCTATGCTTACCTGCCTTGATTGAAGACACCGGAGTCACGTCCTCCGGTTCAGAGGAGCATGGTGGAGAAAGGAGCGGGGAGCAGGAGGTGGGCGGGGCCTGCATGAGCTGCGGTCATGTGACAGCCGGAGTTAGTTCAGGCCCGCCCACCTTCTCCAGCAAAGTGCAGACAGACACGGCCGGAAAGTGAAATGCTGCGTGATGGAAGTAAAGCCTGCTTTACATGGTACGATCTATCGTGCAATTTCACGATCGATCATACCCGCCCCTGTCGTTTGTGCGTCACAGGCAATTAGTTGCCCGTGGCACACAAAGTCGTTAACCCCCGTCACACGTACTTACCTGCTGTGCAACGTCGCTGTGGGCGGCAAACATCATTTTCCTGAAGGGGGAGGGACGTTCGGCGTCACAGCGACGTCACACAGCGGCCGGCCAATAGAAGCGGAAGGGCGGAGATGAGCGGGACGTAAACATCCCACCCACCTCCTTCCTTCCGCATAGCCAGCGGGTGCCGCGGGATGGAGGTAAGCTGCTGTTCATCGTTCCCGGGGTGTCACACGGAGCGGCGTGTGCTACCTCGGGAACGATGAGCAACCGGCGCCATTTTAATTAAACAAGATTATGAAACCGAGCGACGAGTACATGACTCATGATTTTTGAGTGATACTGCATCGCTTGGAGGTGTCACACAGCCCGACGTTGCAAGCGATGCCGGATGTGCGTCACAAAAACCGTGACCCCAACGATCTATCGCACAATAGATCGTCTCGTGAAAAGCACCCTTTAGTATGAACTCACCCATCAATCCAGCACTTGTTCTGCATTGAGGATGCATTGCCGAAGCCATGGTACTGTATCCTCAATGCAGAATGACCGCAGCATATCCTCAGGACATTCCGCAATATAACTGCAGTATTAAAACAGACAAAGTTGTGCTGCGGTTTTCTGGGAGCTCCTGCAGAATGTCCTGGGGATATATCCACAGGACACTTTCCCCGTGGGCACATAGCCTAAGAGTAGTAGCAGAGAGACAATGATTCACGCCAATGGATTGCACTTGATAGCAAGCCATGGGTTGAAAGCTTAAAATGACCAAAGAGTTCAATTCTTGCTTCCAAATTAGTAATATTAAAATGGCATGAGAAACTGTTAGTAAAAACCATGGGGCATCATCAAGACACTGTCTAAGGCCCCTTCACACGTCACTGATTCTGATACGTATGTCGCCGTTTTCATACGTACCGGAATCACAGAAATGCGCAGACCCATTAAAATCAATAGGTCTGCACACACATCATTGTTTTCCCAAGTCTGTTTTCCTCTGTCAGCACTAATGTCACGTGTCTTTGAAAAAAATGAATTTATATACTCACCTTCTCCAGTGCCACTATCTTTGGAACTGCTGTCACTTGCTTCAGGACCCACTCATTATGCTCATTGCATATTCACTGCACCACGGACCCAGAAGCAGCAGCGCCAGAGACAACAGAACAACGGTCAGCAGCAGCGGGAACAGGTGAGGAAAAATTTCCTGCTCTCCGTGTGCTCTCACAGATAGTAAATGATGAACACTAGTGTGCCAAAATCACGGCAGACGGATGGGTCATACGCACCTTAAACACGGCCATGCAAAACATGAATGTTTTTCATAGACGTGTGAAGGGGGCCTTAGAATGCACCTTCAACGCAACCGGGAAAAACGTGTGTGTTTTCCTCAGATGTGTGAAAGAGGCCTAATTTGGATTTTCTCTGGAATCCGATCTGATTACTGTATAGCATGGTTTTGGACACTTTTTTAATTGCTTACTTCTCATTGTATCCTTCAATTGGCTTTGTATGAGTGAATCCTCCGATTTCTATTCTATTAGATACACAGCAAGAAAAACACAAGTATTCCTATTTCCAGAATAGCAGATTTCTGTACATATATTGCTCTGTTGAAATGTATCATGACTAAAGATGAGCTAACCCGTTGAAACTCAGTTTGGCACGTTCAGCCGGACTTTATTTAGATTCGGAACCTGAACCCCAATGAAAGTCACTGATTGGGCATTTCAGGTCTCAACCCACAACAGGCAGCCATAAGGAGAGGATAGACAGGTTTTTTATTTTTTTTGGGGGGGCACTCTATATCCGATAACGCTGTCTTTACTGCAAGTGTTTACATGCCCGTTCCAGATGGCTATGCCAATATGGGTGGAATAGGGCGTGGCTATATCCAGCTGTATGCCAATATGGGTGTGATGGGGCGCGGCTACACCTGCCTGTCAAAGTCATGATAATGTACACCACTTGTTGGAGTAACTTACTCCAAAAATGTACTCCACTCACTTGTCTAGAGATGCTCATAATTCACTGAGCGGCGTGCACCGCTTAAAGAATTAGCCACATTGTACTCCAACAAGCCCTTTCAATAATTTTGGCATGTGAAATGCCAGTCTTAATTAATCTGCCCCTAAGGCTATGTGCCCACGCTGCGGATTTTGCGCGGATTTTGCCGCGGATTTGCCACGGATTTACCGCGGATTTTCCGAAAATCTGCAGCAGCGGCACTTCCAAGCCATTTCAATGGCATTTTGGAAATACTGTGTCCATGCTGCGGATTTTTCCGCGGCGGATTTGCCGCGGATTTTGATCCGGAAAAATCTGCAGCATGTCAATTATTGTTGCGGATTTTGATCCGGATTTTGGCTATAGAATGGGGAAAAAAAAAATCTGCATCAAAATCCGCGGCAATTCCGCGGCAAAAAAAAGGTGCGGATTTGCCGCGAAAGTCGCGGATTTTCATGCAGAAAAATCCGCAGCAACATTCTACCGTAGACACATAGCCTTAGGCTACGTTCCAATGATGACCTTTTCGGGAGTTTTTTATATTGCAGAATTTTTCCAGCATTTCTGCACCTATTATATAAATTACATTACTTACTTTTTACATTTGGTTTATTGCATTTTTGTCTCTATTTTTTGTCTCTTTTGATATGTCATGTTTTAAGTTAAGCTGCTTTATTTTTGATACTTCTTGGTATTTAAGTTTGACAAAACTTTCTATACAGTACTTATGTATGGATTACTTGTCTTTTTGATACGTTTCCGCACTGAAAACGCACGAAAAACAATTTGCATTTTTTTACCTGCATATTTTCTGCTAGTTTTGCAAATCCATGAAAAAAGTCTGTATATAAAACTCAGCATAACCGCAAGACAAATTGACATGTTGCGGATTTGAAACATGCACGAAAGGTCAGTTTACGCTGAATAATAAAGAAGCTGAGTGGGCAAGAGATTTCTACAGATCCTATCCATTTTTCTGGAACTTTAAGATGCTGCATCTTTGACACAGCAAAAATACACAGCATCAAAAACTCACCAAAAAACTCATCACGGGCACACAGTCTTAAGCCTGCTTTACACGAGACGATAGATTGTGCGATAGCACAATCGATCGTACCCGCCCCCGTCGTTTTTGCGTCACGGGCAATTAGTTGCCCATGGCGCACAAACTCATTTACCCCCCCGTCACACATACTTACCTTCCGGACGACCTCGCTGTGGGCGACGAACGTCCACTTCCTGGAGTGGGCGGGACGTTTGGCGTCACAGCGACGTCACACGGCAGGCGGCCAATAGAAGCGGAGGGGTGGAGATGAGCGGGATATAAACATCCCGCCCACCTCCTTCCTTCCATTAAGCGGTCGGGTGCTGCGGGAGGCAGGTAAAGCTGCTGTTCATCATTCCCGTGGTGTCACACAGAGCAACGTGTGATGCCACGTCAACGATGAACAACCTCCGCCATTTTAATTAAACAATTTTATGAAACCTAGCGACGAGTACACGACTCACGATTTGTGAGCGTTACTGCGTCGCTAGGAGGTGTCACACGAGACGACGTCGTGCGGTATGCCGGATGTGAGTCACAAAAACCGTGACCCCGACAATATATCGCACAATCTATCGCCTCGAGTAAAGCCCGCTTTAGGCTAGGGCCCCACTTTGCATTCATCTACTTGCAGTTCCAAACGCACGTTTTGGGCTTAATTGATTTGACCAAAGTTGCTGTTTTCAGAAATTTAGCGCTGAAAACGCATGCGTATTTACCGCGTTTTAGTTGCGTTTTCAGCGCTTTTTACCTGCGTTTCCACCTGCGTTTTGATAGATGCGTTTTGAACATCATGACACTGCTAAAGTTTAAATAGTCAAAAATTGGAAACAAAGAAACAAATCTATATTTTTATGAAAAATAATGTAAATAGATTAATTTAATGAAATTATAGCGGTAATATGATATTTAATGGAAAAATAGCAATAATTTATTAAAATTCTTATTTTTAATTGTCGGACTATGTGTGTGTGTGTAAAGGGACATATGAAATCATTATTTTGATGTCCAAAAAGCATGCGTTTTTGAAGTCCAAAACGCATGTTTTCTGCACTGGAAAAGCAGGTAAAATGCAGGAATTTGTAGGAATCTTGGTTTTTGCCATTTCCCATAGACTTCAATGTTAGCAAAACGCACCCAAAATGGCAAAAACAATTGACATGTTGCTTCTTTGAACGCATGGTTTTTGCCACAAAATATGCAAATTAAACGCAGCATTTTAAAATGCAAAGTGGGGTCTAGAAATCCCCATTTTCCACAGACTTTGCTGGGAAATCAAAACACAAGCCTTTTGGCATGAAAAGGGTGCTTCTCAAAACGGTCCTAAAAAGCAGCAGAAACGCAGGTGGTAATGCAAAGTGGGGCCCTAGCCTAAGGCCCTATGCCCACGCTGCTGATTTATCGCGGAATTTGCCTTGTTTTTTTGGCAGATTTGCCGCAGATTTCCCGCAGATTTCATGAAAATCCGCAGTACAGCGAGTTCCCAGCCATTTCTATGGCATTTTTGAAGTCTTGTGCTCATGCTGCATTTTTTCCGCTGCGGAAATGGTTCAGAGTTCCCTGCGGAAAAATCTGCAGCATGTCAATTATTCCTGCGGATTTACCTGTGGATTTTGCCCCTTTACAAGTGAATGTGAGGAGAAATAAACACGCATAGCACACTGATAAAACTGGTACTATTTTTCACCTACATATTTTACACTGGTGGTCTCAGTCAGAAAAGTGCCCCTATGCAAGTACAATATATGGGCCCTTTACAGTCCAACAGCGCCTCATAATGCACAATTCCACCTGTTTTGGAGGTGGAAGTGGCCCCTGTATGACTGCACAGGTTGCACCAATAATATGTCCACCTCTGGTGTTTTATATACACATGTAAAGAGGGCCTTAGGCCACATACACACTTTGAGTATTTGGTGAGTTTTTTTACCTCAGTATTTGTAAGACAAAACCAGGAATGGGTAAAAAATACAGAAGTGGTGACCGTGTTTCTATTATACTTTTCCTCTGATTGTTCCACTCCTGGTTTTGGCTACAAATACTGATGACAAATACTGACCAAATACTCAACGTGTGCACGTGGCCTAAGAGGGGGAACAATATAAATTCAATATCCCATGCAATTAGTACACCTTTTTCATTAATCTCCATTGTGACCCATAAAAGCTATGGACCTTGTTACACATTTCGTATGGCCTAAGCCCATATAAATTTATATACGGATCTGCTAATGGCTATTATGTATCTCTCTTCTAGAAAAAGTGGACATTTTGGAGTAAATTAGCGCCCATCTCCATACAATACCAGGGCATTTTCAGCTGTAAACACATGACCTATGAGAGCATATGTATCTGATCAGCTGACAATATATATCAGTGCATCCATTTGACTGGAAAATTGTGAACAATTCTCTCTGCCACCACCAATCTTTATAGGTAGATTGGACAACCGTTTCAGATAGCATAAGGCTTTTTGGGTTCAGGGTGTGTATATAGAACAAGAGGAAAGAGCTATTAAATTTTATATATTTAATCCAAAATAATAAGGAGTGTTTATAAAATGTACAGGAATTTACAGCAGGGAAACAATACAATATGGTACACAGTTACATAAAATAGACTGTGAGCCCTCGCGGGCAGGGTCTTCTCTCCTCCTGTACCTGTCTGTTTTGGTAATGTTCATGATTGTTGTACTTGTTTGTATGTATACCCCTTTTCTCTTGTAAAGCGCCATGGAATAAATGGCGCTATAAAAATAAGAAATAATAATAATAACGTAAATACACCTGATACCCTGCATTACTGGACTATGTCTATACCGAAGTGAAATATCAACCAGTCGTTACCCAGGACATGTAACCCGAAACATTTACAAACTGTAAGCTTAGTCTGCAATGTGTTCTTAAAAATCCCAAGAAAGCTCCTGTCTGCAGCCTTCTCTCGGCATCTACTCCTCAGAGCTGGACCAGCTTGCTCTTTCCATATGGCAGCCAGGTCACATTCATGCTGACTTCTGCACACTGTATTAATTTCCCGCTCTTCCATTTCAGCCACAGTGACTACTGATCTTATCGGAACACGGGAGAGAAAATCAAGCCGTTGTGTCAGCAGTTCCCACTCCTCTTGAATACAAGTTTACGGCTGCGTTGCCAGCCTCACATTCTATCCGCCCTTATATTTTCAACCGTTCATTTACAAGTAGCACTTAGTTCACTCTTTGAATGCTTTTTTTTATATGACATTGAATCCCCCTTCCCCATTTTCTCTCTTTGGCAAGTACACAGAGCGTGCAATTATATACCAGATTTATGCCACCAGGAAAGGAAAAGTAAGCAAGAACATAACGGGACTTTTGAATGAGAAAAAGGACTAGCCTGACCTATCTTTAATAATTAGGAGCCACCTGGTGGCAAGCATGGAACATGAGGAGTCATGTGCAATCCCTTAAAATTAATTATTGGCAAAATGGATTAGTAATTTTGAGATTACCACCATACTGAAAGTATGCAGCTGAATCAATCACTTGAGCATAAGGAATGTAGCTCTGGGCTGTGTTTTGCACTTGTGGCAGGCTGCTGATAGAAACTTGGTCTATGCTGACTAATAAATGTCAGAAGTATTGAAAAGTTACCATCATTTTCTTTCAGTTTCTAATTACAAAGACTTAGTAATTTCTATGCGCTTGTCGGAGGGAGATTTTGTTTTCATTGGTCACAGGTTCCTCATTACAAAGATGTATGGTTGGCGTTAGTCTATGTTTCTGGTATGTCTGCTTCCCACGCATGACTCTTGTTCTATCAGAAAATGTCCATGTCTGGACTTCATCTATATAGTGACAGCTGCTTTATAGTTTACGTTATTGCTTGCTGTTTCACAAGAAATCTGTTTTTTTTCTTTAGTGTAAAGCCAAACGTTTAGGTGTGTAACCACAAGTTAAGGCAAGTTTGATCAGTCAAACTAAATTTTTCAAATAGCCTCTTGACTGAAATGTCAGTAGGGTTGGAAAGACAAAAAAGCACAATAAGGTCTTAACCGTGTACAAATAGGAGAATTGGTGAAGAGGATGTGCTCACCTGATGAAGTTGTGAGAGGCAAAACTTCTGTAGAAGCAAACAATAAGCGGCTGCTGTGGCTCCACAGTATGCACAGATCAAGGGATAGGAGACAATGGAGGTAATCCGTGCTTGATTAAGACCAGGGAGTGAAAAACATGTGGTTTATTAAAGACTACGGGTTTCAAAACCCACTCGTTTTTGTCCTGATGAAGAAACCATTGGGTTTCGAAACGCATAGTCCTTAATAAACTGCATGTTCTTCACTCCCTGGTCTGAACTTCATTGAATTTCTAGCAGCACGGATTACATCCATTGTCTCCTACCTTTTGATCTCAGTAATGTATGTTCACCATACAATATTCATAGCATACATTGGATAAAGTTCTACATAGACTAGCTACATTGTCAAAATAAATGTCACAGATAAATGTACAAAATGCTACCCGATCTGCTGTAAAGACCAAGACAAGTGTAGGGGAGTGCAGCCCCTAATAAGGATGTTGCTTCACTGCTTTCTGTGTTATTTTGCACTGTAGCTTTAAGAGTCTGTCTGATCCCGTGACTTGCTCTGCAGAGCGGAGGGCCCATCGCTTCAAGTAGTGCTGCGAGCAGGGTTCTCAGATGGAGGAGGCTCAGTTGTGTTTGGGACAGACCACCAGTCGTCATCGTCTATCCAGACGGGGGGCTCAGTCACAGGAGCGGGAGCCGACTCCTTGACTCTTGACAGCTCTGGGGGATTTTCAAAGTGACATGTATGAAGCATATTTTTGTGGAGGACACAGATGGGTAGGAAGGGGTTTCTAGGCCACACATCACCCTGCTTGTAGGTCAGATTGCATATGAGACCTGACATGTTCCCTTTAAACAGTTCTTTTCTTCTGATCTGATCTCCCAAACTACACTGACCGGTATGGGAGGATTTTGTATTTGTGACTCTTCATTACAGTCTTTGAACCCGCAGGCAGATTATACTGATACATAGAGACATCTGACATACCAGTGTATTTCTATGTATCTGTATCCTAGAGAAAAAATAAAAATGTGATTTTTTTTTTTTTTTTTGCAAAAAAAAAATTAAAAACGTTTAACAACTTTTTTTGGCTGAGCGATTTTATATATGTAGATGTGTGCTGACCCTAAAGCAGTAATCTAGCCCAATCCATATTCTGTTAGAAAATGACATAATTGAGACTGAGAGGTTAAATGCCGATTTTTAAAATCGAATGCGAATACTTATACACTGCGCTACAGTTTTGCCCGTGCATAAAACTGTATGGATGTAAATGTATGTGGAAATGGGCATCACTTAACATCTGTAGACTGCTCTGGGGGCCACGTAAGAGTTTGTATTAGCCCATATGTTCTTTTTTTTTTCTAGAATATCTTAAAAAAAAAAAAGAAAGTCTTTTATGTTAGTCATGTCTATGTTATACACATATTTAGTAGTGTGACCATTTTTATCATCTTTCTGCTAGGACTTGTCTACCGGTGTGGCAGCTGTCCCCTCGAGACAAATTATGTGCCCATTCAGATGGCACATTATCTGTTACTCTGCAGTCTGATTCTGTTAGTGTGACAGGCCCCTGGTATGACAGTATCACAGCTGGTATTCATCTCTTTAATGACATGCAGGTTAATTTATTTCAAGTTTCTTCAAACTTAGAGTTAATAATGGTTTCGAACAATGATTGTCTAATATCCAGTTTAGAAAGCTGCAGCTATATCAGTAGGGACTAGTTGGTCACAGATGCTTGTATGATTCCTATTTTCAGAATAGCAACTTAGAATAATGCTTTAGTGTATGGTATTTTTAAGGTATTCATTACAACAGAGACTGGAAATTTCTGAGTATTTTTTTTGTCACAGTAAAAAAAAAAAAAGTCGTCAACCTTTTTTTTTTTTAAGCCTGCTTTACACGTTACGATTAAGCATACGATATCATATGCGATTGTACCCGCCCCCATCGTATGTGCGGCACGTTCAATTTGTTGACCGTGTCACACAAACGATTATTTCCCGTCACACGTACTTACCCTTCCGTACGACCTCGATGTGGGCGGTGAACATCCACTTCCTGGATTGGGAGGGACGTTTGGTGTCACAGCGATGTCACGCGGCAGCCGGCCAATAGAAGCGGAGGGGCGGAGATGAGCGGGACGTAAACATCCCGCCCACCTCCTTCCTTCCACATAGCCGGCGGTAGCCGCGGGACGCAGGTAATATCTGTTCATCATTCTTGGGGTGTCACACACTGCGATGTGTGCTACCTCGGGAAAATTGAACAACCCGACGTACAATTTTTAGCTTTTGAAGGACGTGCATGTGATGAACCTTTTTTCGTTCAATCGCAATCACACGTAGGTTTTACACGCTACAATATTACTTACGATGCCGGATGTGCGTCACGTACGACGTGACCCCGCCGACACATCGTAAGATTTATTGTAGCGTGTAAAGCCCGCTTTAGTCCTAATTATCTTAAAGTCCATGAGACTCATAACAAGACTCCATAGACATACTATTATGACCGGAGCAGCAATGCATGTGACGTCCGAGATGGTGATGTGGATTCACTGTATCATGGAGCCCAAGCTTACCCTGGAGGGGTGTGACTAAGTGCCTACCTGTTATTCACCAGAGCCCCTGATGGTGCGGTTGGACTTGGCTGCCGATAGTACCGAATTCTGCAGTAGCTCACCCAACAGCATCAGGCTGTACAGAGTCAGGGCTTCAGTTAAGACTGGCAGCAGGCAAGACGGAGTCTGAGACGCAGGCAGGACAGGTTAAGGTATAGGTGCAGACAGAACTGTTGGCACAGGAAGTTCTGGTACTAGTTCTGGCGCAGACAGAGTCACACCATGGATGCAGGAACAAAATATCAGGACAGGTACCAAAACAGTGGCCAGTCGGCCTGGTACAGGAACACAGTCGGGACATCTGGTACAGGCTGGATGGTTGGTACAGGCAGAACGGCTGGTACAGGCTGAACAGCTGGAACACTTGACACACACTTGATCTGGAGCATGAGTTAGCAAACACTGGGCAAGAACTGATTACCGGATCACTAGTTCAGATACACAGTGCTAGCTCAGGATTACAAGGACTTGACAACTAGCAACTTGTAGACAGACTGAAACAAGAAGTTGCTCAGGCACCTCCCTGAAGGGGAAGGTGCCTTAATGCCTTGAGTTTCCCAGAAATAGGCTGAGGAACACTTTTGGAGTGTGAGCGGTGCCCCTCTTAAGAAACAGGGAGCATGCACGTGTCCTGGCACACAGACAGATCCAGAAGCGAAACAGAGGCAGCAGGACAGTCATGGTGACGGAAAGAACATGTAGGCAACTGCGGAGAAGCAGGGGAGCAGTCAGAGAGTATGTCAGCGTCCCTGCCAAGGGGAGAACGTAGGACAGAGCAGGGTGCAGAGATGCCATCAGTACACTTACATTAAAAAAGTGCTTTCTGGTAGACACATATGAGCCAGCTAATTTGTTGTCATGTCATATGTGCCAGAAGAGGACCAGATTGGTGCTGGAAACTGGGGTCTTCTGTAATCCTTAAGAATTTTATTACACTCACACACCATTACTTACAAAATTAGTCGGGATTATGGAATAAAAAATTTAATTAGATGTCTTTAAATTATGTCTGGAGGCACAAACACGTTCTTAAAAATTATTGCTGTACCTACCAGATTAGAATGGTGGCTAGTTGTTACAAACAAGAATGCTGGTGTTGCTTTTAGTAACTTGTCATATGTCATCCATTAAAACAATTTATGTTTGAAAAAAGAACAGTAACTAAAATATCTTGTAGTTTTGTCCTAGCAAAGGCTTTATCTACTTGGTGAAAACATCAGTATAAGGCCATGTGCACACATTGAGCATTTGGCGAGTTTTTTCCCTTAAGGTCCCGTTACACGTAGCGACGTTCCAGCGATCCCGACAATGATACAACC
Source organism: Anomaloglossus baeobatrachus (assembly GCF_048569485.1). Classification (NCBI taxonomy): domain Eukaryota; kingdom Metazoa; phylum Chordata; class Amphibia; order Anura; family Aromobatidae; genus Anomaloglossus; species Anomaloglossus baeobatrachus. Next base: position 82,849,699 of record NC_134355.1, on the reverse strand, counting down.
TGGTCAGGATCACTGGTACGTCGCTACATGGTTGCTAGTGAGCTGGCAAACAGGCAGATCTAATTAACGACACAGCAACGATACAGCGATACATATAACGACCTCGGCGGTAGTTGGGACCTTGTCACACAGCAGCTATTCTGACGACTTAGACCTCGATAGAGGCATAGTGTTTCCACCCAGGTGTGCCAACAAGGTCGCTTGTCATTGTTATGGCGTCAAACACAGCGATGCATGCTGCCCAGCGGGACACCAACGATCAAAAATGAACCAGTATGTTCAGGTACAATCGCCGATATCACAGCGGGGGGCCGGTCGCTGTTATGTGTCACACATAGTGAGATCACAAGCGAAGTCGCTGTTGCATCACAAAACCTGTGACTTTTCAGCGATCTCGCTAACGACATCGCTATGTGTAATGGAGCTTTTGGTATAAACTCAACAAATCTTTATTTGCTTTCCTCAATATGGTCAATGCCACTTCTCCTTGCCACCTCTGCGCATTGAAACCACCGGCATCTACTGTACATGTTAGAAGTTTTTTTTTCTTTTTTTATTTTCTGAAACATTTTTACAAGTTTTAAGGACAGATATCATTTTTACAACCACATTCAAAAACTACAATGAATTATTTCAAATAATCTATAAACATACCGAACAGTTTTGCTTTTTATTGTACACTGGAGAACCTGTCGGGTACTTTAGACTGTTAATATTCCATCAGTTATCCACCCCGGTGACTATGAGGATCAAACCTTTTCATTTGATGTAATTTTTAAAGTAAATATGTCATCGCAAAATGTCCAAACATTTTCATGACCTAATAAAAAAAAATATTTTTAGTGTCCAAACCCATTTTTTTAATTAAATATCTTAATTTGGTGCTCAGGGCACCCTTGGCTTGGCCAAAATGTTTCAGTACACCTTCCCACTTACTTAATTTTCATCTATTACGACTTTGCTTTGGCAATTGTAAGGGGTACTTTGCACGTTGCGACATCGCAGGTGCGATGTCGGTGGGGTCAAATCGAAAGTGACGCACATCCGGCGTCGCTGTCGACATCGCAGTATGTGAATCTTTTTACATACGATTAACGAGCGCAAAAGCGTCGTTATCGTATGATCGGTGTAGGGTCCGACATTTCCATAATTTTGCAGCAGTGACGGTACAATGTTGTTCCTCGTTCCTGCGGCAGCACACATTGCTGTGTGTGAAGCCGTAGGAGCGAGGAACATCTCCTTACCTGCGTCCCGGCTGCAATGAGGAAGGAAGGAGGTGGGCGGGATGTTTACGTCCCCCTCATCTCCGCCCCTCCGCTTCTATTGGCCGCCTGCCGTGTGACGCCGCACGACCCGCCCCATTAGGAAGGAGGCGGGTCGCCAGCCAGAGCGACGTCGCAGGGCAGGTCAGTGCATGTGAAGCTGCCGTAGCGATAATGTTCGCTACGGCAGCAATCACAAAATATCGCTGCTGCGACAGGGGTGGGGACTATCGTGCTCGACATAGCAGCATCGGCTTGCGATGTCGTAGTGTGTAAAGTACCCCTAAAGCCAAAGCTGTCAATCCAGGGAGTGAAGTTGGTGTGAAGGGTCACTGAACCGTTTGGCCATGTCACGGGTGCACCAAGCACATAATTTGATATTTTACCCAAAAAACTATTTCTGGCTATGGCAATGACGTATTTGGACACTGTGAGGCAGCGGCTTCTTAGAGCCAGTCAAGTGAGGCAGTAACCCAGGTTCTTGTTCACACCAACAATTTTTTATTACCACCCCAAAAGTGTTACAGACCTGGAAACTGTGAGCGCAGCCGGATCACATATATACAGTCCAATAAATGTCAAGATCGACTGCTGCACTGCTATAGGAATCCTGGGTGCAGGGGTCCATTTATAATGTCCAGGTTTCTCAGTGCTGGCCTGTGTTTGCTCCACACAGCCAGCTCACAGAGCACCTGCAGCTCCAGCAGTCTGTATCCCAAGTGAGATACACCCTGCTGTGCTCTGCAGGATTAAGGCTATGTGCACACTTTGCGTTTTTTCATGCGTTTCCGCAGCATTTTCAACTGCAGCGGTTTAATGCAAAAATGCATGCGTTTTGATTTTCAAGCAAAGTCTATGAGTAATCGGGATTTCTTGTGAGCACTTTGCTGTTAAAAACGCTGCGTTTTTGATGCAGAAATTTTGTCAAAATACCTGCATTTAAAGAAACAACATGTCAATTGTTTTTGCCATTTTGGCAGCGTTTTGCTAACATTAGAGTCAGTGAGATGTTTCAAAACGCATCCTTAATCAAAATCCTAGCGTTTTACATGCTTTTTTGATGCAGAAAGCATGTTTTTTGACAAAATAAACGCATGCGTTTTTGACATTATATTAAGGGCATGATATGTCCCTTTACACACACACATAGTCCGACAATTAAATTAATGAAAATCAATAATTTAACATTATTTTAAAAATAAATATTAGAACACAGTTATCATTTTAAAAAAATTAGATATTTCGTTTATGATTTTAATTAAGATATTTGTTATCATTTTTTTTCCTTTTTTTTCATAATGTTTGAATGTTTAAACTTTATTTAGTAGTGTATTTGTATTCAAAACGAAGCTGACTTTAGGCAATGAAAAAGCAGGTCAAACGCGGTAAAAACACGGTCAAAACGCGTTAAAAATGCAAGCGTATTTTTAGCGTTTTTTTGGACAAAAACAAATTTGACAAAGACAATTTCTGCCAGAGGATGCGTTTAGAACTGCAACTAACTCAACGCAAATTGCACACATAGCCTAAATGTATTTCCCTGGACATGAGCTTATTGCAAGACCCGGACTGGGGGGAGAGTTCCGTCCCACTGTCAAACCTACAGAACTCTCCAAAAATAAAAGCCCTAACAGGTTTAAATAAACAAAATATTTGAGAAATATCTTGACCAAGTTCACATTTTTATTTTGTGTTGCACTCACAACGGTGACTGTGACTATACCACACTCCAGCAGGTCTCACCAGGTCTCACATACTGGGGGACGCATAGCGACCTTCATATATGACACCTGTCACTGCCTCACAACACAAAGGCTATGATTTTTCTTAAAGTGTATGTCTTCTACAATATGCTATTCTTGGTTCGAGCTGTCATTTTGCACTGACAGACTCCATATAAAACAAGTTCGTTTCTTAATAAGAAGCCCATAACAACCTATATATTACAATCATTACCATTGCCATAGGAGAAGAGTACTTTAAGAATTTGTCTGTTTTTTTTTAAATGCAAGATGTTTGCCGTATGTTTTTTTTCATTTGTTTATCCACTTTATGTAATGGAATATTAGATAGCTTAGCACGCATCCAGTTCTGGTTGTGTTAGCAGAGTAGATGATGAGACATATCAGTGTTGAAATATATTCCAATTATATTGTACACCATAATGTTTTGCTACTACACATGCCTCATTTACATGAGAACATCAGATACAAAGGTTATCTTCCCTCTTCATTTTATGCTCTTGGGTGAACTATTTCAAATGAACAGCGCTATAATTATTTAGCTGGATCCGGAGACGTCAACATTCAGATTCTGACAGCTATGGTCCCCTAGTAATTAGCACATAATTGGCACTACAATGACTGAGATTGGCAGGATTACTATGTATATAAATGTGATAACCATAAGGAACTCTGTTAAATATTTGGCATTGGGGGCAGGAGTTTCAAGCTCTTATAAACTAATCATCATCCTTTCTCCGTGACCTCAGTAAGCATCTTATTGACTAATTCAACTCCATTACATAGTCTTTGTTTCATTATCCGCAGCCTGTAGTGCTCCTTTATTAGAAATGTATTTAATTTTATTTATTTTACTCACTTTTTTAGGGCTATTAATTCCACAGCGCTTTACAGAGTTGGTTATCACTGTCCCCATTGGGGATCACAATCTAAATTCTCTATCAGAACATCTTTGAAGTGTGGGAAGAAACCACAGAACCCAGAAGAAATCCACACAAATACGTGGAGAAGACACAATTGTGGATGTTGTCTTTGATGGGATTTGAACCCAAGACCCCAAAACACTTCAAAGCAACATACTGACCATTCAGCCACCATGCTGCTATTTCCTTCATAGTTAATATACAGCAAAAATCTTTAGTTGACTGGTCCCGCTCATCGAAAGATTGGTTTTATAAATTTCTTTACCCATATCACTACACAAACTAGTACATTTAATCAAATCCCTTCAGCAGGTTGTCTATAGCTTATAGCAAATTATAGGTAAAGAGTAGAGATGGACGAACCTGCAAATGCTCAAGTTCAGCAGGTCCGGCCAGACTTTAAAAAAAAAAGTCTAGTTTGAAACCAGACTTGACCAAAACTTGACCCTGGATACCAAACCCCCATTGAAGTCTAAGGGACCCAAATTTAAGTGCTATAAAATGGTGTTAGTAAGCACTAGTGGACTGCCAAAGGAATCAAAATGGGGATTAAAGCAGGAAAATTATACTTACCAAGTTTCCACTCTGCTGTCACGCTGCTTCTGGGTCTGCTCATTAAATCTCATGAATATTCACTGCTTCCCCTGCCCAAACTATGTGATCGCGCCTGTTGTTGGTTGCTGTCAGACTGCCAGCATGCCAATATCTGTGTTTGGTTGTCCTCACACACATTAGCTGTTTGGGTCCTGAAATAGAGTGTAAAAATAATTCAATAATTGTGAAAAATGGTGTGGGATCTCCCGTATTTTGATACCTAGCACCACTAAAGCAGACAGCTGGAAGCTACAGCCCTCAGCTGTGTGCGTTATCTTGGCTGTGTATCAAAATGCGAGGGACCCCATGCTGCTTTTTAAAATGTATTTAAATAATTTTAAAAAACGGCATGTGGTCCCAATTTTGACCTCAGGTGAACTCAATGAACTCACTGCTAGACTACAGACTTAGGCTATGTGCGCATGTTAAGTATGCGTTTTTCTACCAGAAGATGCAGATTTGGTGCAAAAATATGTTTCAGAAACCTGCACCAAATTTGCATCTCCTGGCAGAGAAATGCACCAAAAGTGCGATGCGGTTTTGATGCGTTTTTGGTGCTTTTTTCTCCCAGTAGATGCAGATTTGGTGCAGAAATGTCTGCAACCAAATACTCAACTTGAGCAAATAGCCTAGTCGGGTAATCCGGCATTGAGTTCAATGAGTTCATCTGAGGTCACAGATGAACTCATTGAACTCTGTGAAGTCACCTCAGGTGAACTCATTTAACTCAATGACGGATTACTGAATTAGGCTATATGTGCACTTTGAGTATTTGGTTGCAGAAAAACGCACCAAAAAACGAGATGCAGTTTCCTGAGAAATTTGTGGTCGGGGTCTGTGTGTTGGAGAAGCGGTCGGGTGCTGTGGTATTTGCAGGAGAGATTGCTGTTTGCCCGCAGCACAGCCCTGGGTATTAACTCTACACCACGATCACCTCTTCAGTGCACAAGAATGTTTGCTGGGATTTGTGGTGGGGGGTACTTACTTTCAGGCCAGAGGCCAGGGCTGGTTCTCTCTTCAGGACCACTTCTTAGCTGCCGGTTGCAGCAGGTCCCAGTACCCTCAAGCACCACACAAGGACAGAGTTCTCTTTAAACAACAAAGTTTCTTTACTGAGTAAAACAACATCAAGTCTCTCATCACGCCTTCGATGGGCACATTTCTTCTGAGTTACAGGGGCCGCAAAAGTACTTTTCCATAATGCTTCAGATGTATACTCCGGTTCCCCATCGGGGTTGCCACTAGCAACCCGAGTCACTCTTAATTTGTAGGCCAGACACTTCCCTGGTACTTGGGCCTCCAAGCTCCTCATCCCCTCACCCATCTTCATTCTGCTGGGCAGGATCTAATAGTCCTTCAGGTCACCCCTCCTCCCACCCACAGGAATTTAGCTGAAAGCTATAATGTGGCCTTCATGAACAGCACTCCTCTATTTGGTTTTGTCAGGACCTCCTCCCGTCGTTGGAGCCCACTGACCTTCCACTGTTTGAAGGGGTTCTTTGGTTATCTGCCAGGGGGTGACCACATTCCAGGCCGCCTGGGCTCCACCCACTTTCTGGGATGTGGTTTGCAAAACCCTCTCCGTATTAGGGCCCAACGTGTCCGGCATCGAGATTTGACTCAGAGGATTAGTTTAATTGGTAGTTATTGGGGTCTTTCCCCTCATACCTCTCACAGATGTGGCTTATATCTCTCCCACAGGGATTCTCCTGTCATTTCCTGTCTGCTCACCCTTTTTACTAGCTAGACTCTGCCATTAACTCTCTCTAGCCCTGAGTACCAGGAGAAGCAGCCAGCCCAATGTGGCCACCTAGTGGCTGCACACATATTACTCAAACTTAAATGTCACATTTTACAAACTGTACACAATACACGACTATACCTTCCACAGTGTGGATTTGCAGGTCTTGGGTGGCTGAACCTCACACTCCCTTACACATGCATAAATCCTGAACTTTACAGTTCGGGTTCACCCATCAGTCAAAACGGAATCCAAGCCTCTTTTTGCATACGTGATGTATGCACTGAAAAATACTCTTGATGTATATGACAAATACAAACTCATATAGATCATATCCAAGTGTATACTGTTAGTAGTTGCATGTGTCATAGTATAAGTTCTGTTTATCCTGGGATGAACACAAACCTGCACCATAAAGCCAATATCAAAAAGTTTCTGTCATGAGAGTTGCCAGAAAATTGTCACATGGCACCTAAAGTATGTAAAAAAATAAATGTTTGTTTAGAAAAAAGTCATGCAACTAAATTTTGTAGGTACAATACAATTTTGTAGGTACAATACAATTTTGTAGGCATCAATACAAATAATGGATTAAACAAATTGCCTACTATGACTCATGCACCTGCCTATCCTACAAATCCATACAAATCTACTATGTAGGGGTGAACATACTATTGGTGTAATCTGTGCAGTTGAGCAGGGACCCAAGAGGTAACAAGGCCACTTCCATCCCCAAAGCAGGTGGAATTGTTGATTATGACGACCTACTGGACAGCAAGGGGCCCATATATTGTTCTTGCACAGAAGTCCTCTTCTGTCAGTGTCCGCTCCTGCTACTTTAGGCTTTATGTTTTTATCCCTTTGCGCCTATGATTTTGTAAAAGCCACACACAAATTCTTTCGATCATGAAAATTTGGGCATTTCCTTTAGAAATCAAAATGGTGCTTCAGAAAGGTGCGCTATGGTGGCACAAGAAAGAACTATCATACTTTAAAAAACAAACCTTTAGTGCAATATTTGAGTGAAAAAACGGAGGATTCTCGGGTCACAAATTCATAGATTTTACAATTTTATACTACAGTGCGGATTCAATAAAAGAATATTTGAAACATTTTAGTAAGTGTTTTGGGAACGTCAAAATAGAAAAAAAGAGAATCCCATTCTTTTGTGTTGTCTGTCTTCTGGACTTTGATTGCATTACAGTGAAGTTCTTGGAATTATGTGCCTGTTACCAAAGATTTCTAGAAGAGGAAGACTGAAATAGAAAAGCTGTCCAGCTCCAATTATTTGAGATTGTTACTATGTACGCCTCTCTATTATGTGCTGTCGTGAAGTCATTCAGGTAGAAGTGATAAGGCTCCATTTTCTTATATTCTTCTTATATATGGGAAGGGAAGAGGAGTCATTGACTCCACTGTACTGTCTAACAAAGAGGATCAGTTATCAAATATCTAGAAGATGAATTAACATTTTTTCTTCAGCCAGTGGAAGGAATGGTAGAGCTTCTTTTTACACATTTTGTTTAGCTTGAAGGCTTGGATGTCATGACATTGCCCAACAAGATTTGTAACATTGTTTAATTAACTACAACTGTAAGTAACTACAACCTTACACCGCCAGTTGACTAATTCTATATGAGACTTTCTTGTGAAGGTCTTTTGAATGTTTTTATTTTCATCAAGAAAGCTAAAGCCCACAATACATGTTTGATGGCCGTCAACCTAACGATGGATCTGCCAATCATTGACCAAGCACCCTTGTGATTTCTGACAGGGCCGTTGCCAGACATTTCTGTTGACATCTTATCTCTAGCTGTATAATAAAGACTGTATAATAAACAATAAGAAATGAGACATATGGGACCAATATTTTACCAACAATGAAATTCCGAGCCCCCATAAACATTAGACTGCTGTCCAAAGCTGTCAATATCAACAGCACATTAGACTAATGTGTATGGGGGCCTTCACGGCTACCTTCACGTTATCTAGAGATTTTACCCGGACTCGCTCTAGACGCACTTGTGTCCCAGCTGAAGGCCTCATGTTACTGTACTTAACCTTATGTCTTTGTATTTTGTTGAACGATAATAGGATACTAATATAGGTGATATAGGTGCATAAGGCCTTACATGTGCATTTCTCGAAATTAACTTGGAAGCATGGACATTGCAAGTTTTCAGTTATATTAGACAATGCTACCACTAGGTAACCTAGAACACAAAGCTACCATGTTGCAATCCAGACAAAGTCCTAAAAAATGACCCTGAAAATCGTCTAAATTAAGGGTAGTGAATAAAAAATGATAATCTGTTATCATATCTAACCCTTGTTTTTGCTAGTCAACAATAATCACGATAAAACAATTATATTCGACTGCCAGATTGACTTCTACGCAGCAGGTTCAGAGGTGTTAATACTGAAAATGGACTCTAGTTTGTGCATTCTTAAGAAATGGCTCTTTAAAGGTCACACCAAAAGGCCGGCATTTGCATTTAAATTGTGATATTTTAAATATGAATAGTAACTAGTGACCTATATCATTAATTTTTTTAGGCATGATTCACGCTTTGCTTTTTTGTTTGACACAAACATTTGTAGCATCCGTGATTATCTGCATTGATAGAGTATATAGATGTAGGATGATCCATGTATACTCAGCAGGGTCTGTGCATGAGCCTTGAAGACTGAACATCATTTCGTTATCAGTGTTTTCTGTGATTTTTTTTGCATGTTAAGTAACCAAAATAAACAACATGTGGTCTCTGCCTTTTAAGTCTTAAGCAAAAAGTTACCATATACCATGTAAAACCTTTTTAGACTATGTTCTAACTTATGGGCCCTACCATCGTAGGCTTCCAAATAAAGTCTCGAAAAAGATAAAGACCGCCAAAGAAAAGGTCAGAGTCCAAAGTAGCATAACTTGAGAATTAGACATGAACCGCACATCCAAAAATCATCAGTTAATCTAATGCCGCTAGGCAAAACTAAATACCTGAACATGAGGTTCTTTTTTTAACATTCTGATCAGACTAAATAAAGCCCACTGCCACGTCATGGCAAACCTCTGAGTGGGTCCGTAACTTATCCGAAGCCTTACAAGTTGCGGTGTCGCGTGCCAACCACCGCCTCAATGACAGTGCACCATCAGGTGACCTGGTGCCTCTGAACACCCATGCTGGAAGACCCATGACTTCAGGCTCCACTGCCCCACCAAGACAAAACCACCACAGCAATGGCAGTTGGCTTCATACAGTCTGATCAGAATGTTAAACCAAGAACTTCCTGTTCAGATATTTAATTTTTTGCCTAGAAGCATTAGATCAACTGATGATATTTGGATGTGCGATTCATATCTAATTCTCCAGTTATGCTATCAGAGTCCAAAGTAACATGTTATGGACTCTGTTTGACTAATTTGTCTGTAACTCTAAAGGGGATGAAACCGAAGTCCCAATTTTTAATCAGAACAACGTTCAGACCTTGCTTGATCCAAACTTTGTGTGTGGCACTTTTAGCATTTTTTTCCTTTTGTAGGCTTTTTAACAGAGCTTTGTAAAGTAGATGGTGTATAATAATGTAGTGTAATGCAGTAACGCACAGCTGTCTTTAAATCATCCACCCTCTGCGAACCCTGTTCAGTAAAGCTGACAAGTGAACTGCAGATTAGGCCGGTCTCACTTCAGACATCATTGAGAATCCAAGTAACCGATTACAGTTTCCAGATCGACAGCTGATTTCCTGACCCAAAATCAACAATTTTATTCATACCTATGAAGTTGTCGAGTTCAGCTCAAGAGACCCATGCTTGGTCTGGACATTGCAATCTGTACTCAGACATGTGTGAAACTATTCTAAGGCCTAGGACACACAGCGAAAAAAAATGGGGCCAGTGGAATGCGATAAAAAAACACAATACTATTCTATGTGGTCCGCTCCCATGAGCGATTATTTTCTCAATTCTAATCGGACTGAGAAAACAGTTGCGGCATGCTGCGAGTGGAACGCGATCCTGTTCCACTCCCACCCATGCAAGTCTATGGGGCAAGAGAAACATCGCATTGCTCTTGTGTTACGCGAGAGCAGTGAGATTCTCGCATCAGCCGGCAACGGAGGAGAGAGGGAGATAAATCCCTCCCTCTTCTCCGCAGCACCAACCCTCCCCTGCACAGCACTGGCTCTCCCCTCCGCAGCGCCGCCCCCCCCACCAGCAGCTGTGGTCTGGTCGCATGATCGGACCACAGTCGCATGACCCTTGCATGACACTCGGATCCCGCTGTGCTGCCAGCGTGAGCCGAGTATCATGCGAGGATCGCACTAATCCCGTGTGGCCTCGGCCTAACAGACTCAACCTATTGCTTCTCTTTTATTGACCATGGTGAAAAATAACATGAGAATCTGGTAAGACAAAAGGAAAAAAATAATTACAAAAACCTTTTAAAAAAAAGAACCCATCAAAAAAATCACCTTAGAAATTCATCGCAACACATAATTGATCTTTGTTGACAAGACTTAATATTACTAGATGATATAAAACAAGTTAGCGAGGAATTGCAAGTCTCCCAGCTGTAACTTCCGTCTCCTGCCGTTCTTCATATATCATGTGACCGGCGTTCACTGCGAGCAATACAAAGCTCCACTCTTCCAGCTGTGTTTTCCACAACATATATTATTGCTTTAGAAAATGTTTACTTTTTGTTCTAGATTTTCTAAGAATAGTTCTTCTAACGTGAACAAATGTTTCCTGGGGTGACAACAAAATGTTACAATTCATCTAGTTTTTATTCCTATTATGTTAATAAAATGAGCAGAAACAAAAACAGCCGTCATAATAATGTTCAAAGAAAGCTGCCTTAGTATTACTGAAAATTGGTTGTACACTACACGCGTTCACAAAGGTGAAACGTGAATGTTCTGGTCCGCCGTGAAAAATCTCAGATAGCCCATGACTTACTAAGTGATCTTAATAGCAGTGTTTCCTTTTGTGGCAATCGTGGCCTGTGTGCACCAGGGTCAATGAGTATTTGCCATAGCTCAATGCTATTATTGAAATTTGGATTAGTAAAGGATCTTTAATAAAAAAACTTCGACAACCAAGCCACATTATAATAATTGAAGGCTGTATTGTGGGAATGAAAACCAGATGTGGAATGGTTCAGGAAGGGTTAATGCCGTACTGCCATGAATGGAAGGAAACTCCTGGAAAAATTAATGGTGATTTTATGTAAAAACGCATTTCTGAGAGTTCTTTATCCTTCATTCAAAGGTGATTTTTTTTAAATGATGAAGGAGAAAGAACTCTCCGAAACGCGTTATTTAAAATCTTCATTGATTTTTCCTGGAGTTTCCTTCCATTCATGACAGTGTGGCATTAACCCTTAGTGCATCATTCCAATTCTACCTACATATGAGGCTGCAGCATCTGTGATATACGCCAGTACAGTGGTTGTGACTGCTACAACCCACAAAGTGAGCCTCTCTCCTTGCTTTCACCCTCATTCATCACCGGGTAAGACCCCATTTGCACTTCTCTGTCTTCCAGCTTTTATTACAGGAATGAAAACCATGCACATGAACGAGAAAAACACTCATTTCATTTGTGATTTTCATGAACCCATAGACTTGCATTGGTGATTTTGTTCTTATACTTTGACAGTTAGTCCAAGAAAATTCATGGGCAAATGAATGGCCCATTCCCTATGTCACGTTTATCTCTTGGCATGGAGAGATTTATGATGGGTCTGCTTTTTGAGCTTTCTCCCAATTCTGGAGACTATATTAAATGTACATTGCCCTCTGTTGGCACAGCAAGGGTTAATTAATGTCACTTTTCCCTTGCTGCAAGTTTCTTAATTGGAACTCAGCTGTAGTCTTTTGTGGCCACTCCCTCCTCCTTAGAAAGGCCCATCAGCCACCTCTTCCTTGCAGTTGATAGATTCACACTCTACCAAGTTCTGCCGTGGAGAGAGGGAGTTGCTTTACAGCTGCTGGTGCAAGTCTTGCTGTATGCTTGCTGCTATTGTGGATTTATCCCCTGTCTTGTATCTTCTTCTCTGCTTTGGTTTTCACCATTTGTTGTCTATACTTCTGTGTTTGGGTGCAGTGTGAGTTGAGTTTTCATTTCTCCCGTGTTTGTCTATTTTCTGTGGGGTTACCTCTCTGATCCTGGTGCCCTCCTTGGGTGGTAGGAGAGGGATTTAGATAAGGCATGATTAGGAGCACGCCCAGTTGTCCTCACCTTCAGTGGTAATTCTGGGATCAAGGATAGCTAGGACCCCCCTAGCCTGAGGGTCAGTCCAGGAGCCCTTATTCCCTTGTTGCCTCCATTCCTTTCCCGTGACACCCTATAACAGATACAAGTGTTATGTGTGGAAAACCTTCCACTTGGTACACTCTTTAAATTGCCAAAATATAACACCACCCTGAAAAAAACAAACCTACGTAGTAGACCTAGTACATCCATGAATTCCACAAACAGTTTTAGTTAAATAGCTAACATGCAATGTTATATTCTCATTGCAATGGATATGAAAGGCTAAAGGCCGCTTTACATGCTACAATTTATCTGACGATCTCATTAGTGATGTGACACGCCCAGATCGTAGTTACGATTTGCCGAGATCGCTCATAGGTCGTTTTGTAGCGGTCACACGTACACATCTCACAAACGACGCTACATCGTTCAGCGATATATTGTTTGACCAAGGCGGTTGTGTGGATGTTGTTCGTCGTTGGCAGGGTGTCAAACGTAGCCATATGTCTGCTGCATTCCAAACGACGAACAATATTTTGAAACTGAACGTCGTGTGAACGATCAATGATTTTCACCCTATTTGCGATCGTTCGGAGTCGCACGTAGGTGTCACACGCAACGACTTCGCTAACGATGACGGAAGTGCGTCACGAAAACCATGACCCCTGACGACATATCGTCAGATAAATTGTAGTGTGTAAAGCGGCCTTAAATGTGACTTTTCCAGGTTCCAGCTGATTACAATGGGTTAGAAACTGGATTACAAAACCAATGCAAAAAGGAATTTTCTACTATCAGGCTTTTTCACGAATAAATTCCCAGGCTGTGGTCCAGAGATGGATCTGTACTTTACATGAAACTTTGATCTGGCACCCATGACAACATTTGTCAACAACTGATGCACCAGACAATGGGGAACGATCCCATTACAAACTATTGGAATAGTTCCTCCATCAATTTCCATCTGGTGCTTTAGTTAAATGGCAGATGGAATCTATGACATATCACTGGTTATATGTATAAGAGTTCGTCCAAATCAATGCAACAAAGTGCAGATCTCATTCACGATGCAGCCTGGCTGTCCAAACTCAGCTCCATCGAAGGAACAGACTGTTAAATAGGGATATGCAGTAATAGTAGACGAAGCATAAGTCAAGTGTAGTACTCGGGGGGAAAAAAAGTCTAGGAGAATATTTCATAGTTATTCAAGCTGAAAACCACAACAGTGACTCTACCACTAATTGTCGTAGTTTTTGGCTACACCGTTTTAACCACTCCGTTGGAAAACAATGTTGTATTGCCTCTTTCTAAATATTGCATGTGATAATATGATCAATAGCTTTTCAAAATACTGTATATTTAAGAAAAAAAATAAAATATGAAAATATTTATCACATATAAAATTATAAAATCTACTTAATGAGCAGACGTTTGTACAGAAAATTATGAAAATAAAGGATAAAAAAATGCATCTATTTCAATTTAATAATTTCTTCTGAAATAGTTTCATTGTTATTATTTGTATAGTGCTTATTGTGACCCGCAAACAATCAAACAAAAGAATATATTACTTTCCACTTAAGGCTGTTATTATGCACACTGTTGGTGTCTTCGAAAACAAAAGACTGGTGGATGTATTGAAACTCCCATGGAAAGCACCATCACAATTACTATATAAACCAAGCTGACATTAAAAAGCATTTCTACCCACAATGTTATTTGTTCAAGAATTCAATAAGCAATGAAAATGTCATTGTGATGAGATACTAGTTTTGCAAATTTCACAGTTTAGACATATCCTCCATGTGGGCCAGATGATCTTCACTCTCCTGGCTTTTATATTCTGTTATATTACTATATATGCTCATGTGAAATGCCTACAGTCTTCGAATGCCCATAGTCTCCAATGACTGCACCACCTCGGAGCTGCCACCTCCCCACCGCTGGAGCTGCCACCTCACCACCGCCAGAGCTGTCGGTCGCCTCACCACCGCTAGAGCTGCCGCCTCACCACCACTGGAGCTGCCACTTCACCGCCGCCAGAGTTGCTGCCTTACCACCGCAGGAGCTGCCGTCTCACCATCACCGGAGCTGCTGCCTAACCACAGCCGGAGCTGCCGCCTCACCACTGCCAGAGCTGCCACCTCACCACTGCCTCATCTACTGTCTTCTCCCCAATATCCTATAGAATGTAAACCCACAATGTCAGGGTCCTCTTTCCTCTGTACCAGTCTGTCTATTATAACTTGTATATGTATGTTGTATGTAACCTCTTCATGTACAGAACCATGGAATCAATGGTTCTTTATAAATAAATAATAATAATTTAAAATGTGATTTCTAACTTTTTTAGTGCCTTGAGTTGTTTTTTCAGTAAAGCTTGCAAAATGAATGGGTCAATCTTGTGTAAGGACTAACCACATTCATTGTTGCCTAAAGCAGTGAATGTGAGGCCACATGATAGGCCATTGAGCTGCTGTCATGTAGAGGAGGCTGCTAAATAAAGTATTTTATTATGTTTCTACAGGAGCAGGGTGGGGGCAGGCTCTATTAACACCTAAGGTAGTAGTTCAACCTTCCCCATCCCATAGTCTTTAAAATTCAGCAAGATTGCAATGTTTTTTAATGTACCGTATGTTTTTATTAAAGATCTTTCCTTTTTCGAACATCATACATATTATATAAAAGATAATCCGTTAAATATTTATATTGGGTTTTCCCACAAAGTTAATTTTAAAGTTTATTTTAGGTTCATTTTAATCAATAGATCTTGGAACAATATTAATGTACACAATTGGATGTGTTTACATTTTTTTCCTGGGCTGAGATAATCTTATATACAGTTAGGTCCAGAAATATTTGGACAGTGACACAAGTTTTGTTATTTTAGCTGTTTACAAAACCATGTTCAGAAATACAATTATATATATATAATATGGGCTGAAAGTGCACACTCCCAGCTGCAATATGAGAGTTTTCACATCCAAATCGGAGAAAGGGTTTAGGAATCATAGCTCTGTAATGCATAGCCTCCTCTTTTTCAAGGGACCAAAAGTAATTGGACAAGGGACTCTAAGGGCTGCAATTAACTCTGAAGGTGTCTCCCTCATTAACCTGTAATCAATGAAGTAGTTAAAAGGTCTGGGGTTGATTACAGGTGTGTGGTTTTGCATTTGGAAGCTGTTGCTGTGACCAGACAACATGCGGTCTAAGGAACTCTCAATTGAGGTGAAGCAGAACATCCTGAGGCTGAAAAAAAAGAAAAAATCCATCAGAGAGATAGCAGACATGCTTGGAGTAGCAAAATCAACAGTCGGGTACATTCTGAGAAAAAAGGAATTGACTGGTGAGCTTGGGAACTCAAAAAGGCCTGGGCGTCCACGGATGACAACAGTGGTGGATGATCGCCGCATACTTTTTTTGGTGAAGAAGAACCCGTTCACAACATCAACTGAAGTCCAGAACACTCTCAGTGAAGTAGGTGTATCTGTCTCTAAGTCAACAGTAAAGAGAAGACTCCATGAAAGTAAATACAAAGGGTTCACATCTAGATGCAAACCATTCATCATCAATTCCAAAAATAGACAGGCCAGAGTTAAATTTGCTGAAAAACACCTCATGAAGCCAGCTCAGTTCTGGAAAAGTATTCTATGGACAGATGAGACAAAGATCAACCTGTACCAGAATGATGGGAAGAAAAAAGTTTGGAGAAGAAAGGGAACGGCACATGATCCAAGGCCCACCACATCCTCTGTAGAACATGGTGGAGGCAACGTGATGGCATGGGCATGCATGGCTTTCAATGGCACTGGGTCACTTGTGTTTATTGATGACATAACAGCAGACAAGAGTAGCCGGATGAATTCTGAAGTGTACCGGGATATACTTTCAGCCCAGATTCAGCCAAATGCCGCAAAGTTGATCGGACGGCGCTTCATAGTACAGATGGACAATGACCCCAAGCATACAGCCAAAGCTACCCAGGAGTTCATGAGTGCAAAAAAGTGGAACCTTCTGCAATGGCCAAGTCAATCACCAGATCTTAACCCAATTGAGCATGCATTTCACTTGCTCAAATCCAGACTTAAGACGGAAAGACCCACAAACAAGCAAGACCTGAAGGCTGCGGCTGTAAAGGCCTGGCAAAGCATTAAGAAGGAGGAAACCCAGCGTTTGGTGATGTCCATGGGTTCCAGACTTAAGACAGTGATTGCCTCCAAAGGATTCGCAACAAAATATTGAAAATAAAAATATATTGTTTGGGTTTGGTTTATTTGTCCAATTACTTTTGACCTCCTAAAATGTGTAGTGTTTGTAAAGAAATGTGTACAATTCCTACAATTTCTATCAGATATTTTTGTTCAAACCTTCAAATTAAACGTTACAATCTGTACTTGAATTCTGTTGTAGAGGTTTCATTTCAAATCCATTGTGGTGGCATGCAGAGCCCAACTCGCGAAAATTGTGTCACTGTCCAAATATTTCTGGACCTAACTGTATGTGTCCCTGCTGTGTACTGTGTAATGGCCGTGTCTGACCGTACAGGGACATGGTCTGATCATACCACATCTCCTGGGCAGGGGAGGACGCAAAAGAGAGTAAAATACTTTACCACGCAGGATCTGATTCAACATATAAAATCAATTAATCTGATTGTTACAAGTCGTGGCGATAAAAAATTCCAAACACCAAAATAACATTTTTTGATTGCCACAAAATTTTTTAAAATGAAATAACAGGTGATCAAAGCATAGCTTGTACAAAGAAATGGTATAATTCTAAATGTCAGCTCAAGACACAAAAATAAGCCGTCACTAAGCCCCAGATCTCAAAAAATGACAACAAAAGCACTACTCTTTTTTTGGACAAACTTCTGAAGTTTTTTCACCCCTTAGATAAAAGTAAGAGTATACATGTTTGGTATCTACGAACCCGAAACTGATGTAAGGCATTATGTGGACATGTCACTTTTACCATACAATGAACACTGTGAACAAAAGTCCCCCAAAACATTCGTGCAATTGAACGTTTTTTTTTTGCAATTTCACCGCACTTGGATTTTTTCTCCCATTTTCCAGTACGCAATGTGGTAAAACTAATGATTTCATTCAAAAGTACAACTCATCCTGCAAACATTAAGTCCTCAGATAGCAATATTGACAGAAATATCTCGGAAGGTCAGGAAAGAATGAAAATGAAAAATGGAAAATCGCCCAGGGGTAGAGGGGTTACATTTATTTATTTTTTTTACTTTTTACTTTTTTTTTACTAGTCACTTTAGGGAACTTGCAATAGCCCAATCGCTTCTGCTATAGCAGACATCATGATCTCCTATGAGTGCTGGCTCACATCCTGCATTCGCAAGAGGATTGTAGTGACTGATACAGGGGTCATCAGCTGATCACGGTAGGTCCTGACAACCCATCGGCACCCTTCGATCAAGTCATGGGTGCATCAATGGAGCAGGGAATGATGCACTCTGATGGCACCTTTTAAATCCCGCTGTTAGGCTATGTGCGCACGTTGCATACTGTCACTGCAGAAATTTCTGCAGCGATTTGAACAGCACACGTGTGCTTCAAATCGCTGCAGAAAGTCCATAATGGAAAAAAAAAGCCGATTCCATGCGCTCTGACTGCAGCCCTTCCCATAGACAGAGCCGGACCTGCAGGCAGAGCGCAGGAAAGAAGTGACATGTATCTTCTTAGAATGCGCGCTTCGGGCAGCAGCCGAAGCGCTGCGCTCTAATAGGCCACGTGCATAATCTTCATAGATTATGCTGGGGACGCAGGACGCATGCAGTTACGCTGCGGTGCAGATCGTAACGTAACTGCATGTAAATACGCAACGTGCGCACATAGCCTTAGAAACTGACATCGGGATTTAACTACTTAACATCCGCGGGTGGATCTCTGATCCACTCATGACTGTTAGAGGCACATGACAGCTGATTAAATTAGTTAACTTTCTATTTTTTCTATTCACATAGTGCCCAATATAACTTGGGCTCTTTACCCAATTAATACAAATACTAAATAAACTGGTTGTGCAGAAAAGCAACCAAAACCAAATATTTTATGCCCAATATATAGCCATTTAATAATCAACAAAATATGTAAAAAAAAAAAAAAAAGTACACAATAAACAATATATTCAAATAGTATTCAGATAACAATAGCTAGTGCTGAATGTATATAAGTGGACAATGAAGTATACACTTTCAGACAACCAGTAAAGGTAGCTTTAATCAAAGTAAGAATAGATGTCTGCCCGGATGCTTAAGTGACTTAAGTCAATACTGGGTTAAGTCTAACAATTGAGATATATTGAAAAAAATGCTAATTTTTTTATTAAACACAGACATAAAAAGTATTCAGAATAAAGATAGGAGATGAGCTCAGATGCAAACAGTTAGTACATCCCCATATCCCCACCCATTATATTTAGTAAGACATGGGTATATGTGACAAACTATCAATATGCCATCTAGGTTAACAGTGTCCTCCAGATATTAATATACATATATCCCTGTAAAGGGAACCTGTCACCGGATGTTCATAATTCTTACCTAACTGTCGGTGCGGAGCAGACTGGTCGGATGGGCATCTCCATTCTCTGGGTCCCGTGCCTCCTCTTTCAGCCATCTTTGTCCTCCTTCTTCTGAAGCTAGTGTGAATGACGCGTTCTACGTCATCTATGCTAGCCGACAGTGAGGTCCTGCGCAGGTGCACTTTGATCTGCCCTGCTCAGGACCTCACTGTCAGCTAGCGTAGATGACGTAGAGTGCGTCATCCACACTAGCTTCAGAAGAAGGAGGACAAAGATGGCTGAAAGAGGAGGCACGGGACCCAGAGAATGGAGACGCCCATCCGATCAGTCTGCTCCACACCGACCGTTAGGTAAGTATTATGAACATCCAGTGACAGGTTCCCTTTAAGGTGCTTCTATGGCAGAAGCTGGTCACAACATGCAATACAACCAGACCAAGCTAAAAGCCAAGTAAATCCTCTATAGATACACAGTAATAATTTAATAGAATGTCCAGTGTATAACTAAAATGTAATACTAGTGGAGAAAGCGCTCAATCATTTAGCACACTCATTTTGTCCCGCTTAGGGGGAGAGAGGATGATGACCATGGGCCCCGACACACGTTTTGCGTAGGGCTTCCTTGGTATTCACGAGCTTCCCTGATATCTTTATCTTGAATTTTTTTTATGTCTGTACGTGTTTAATAAAAATTTAGCATGTTTTTTAATATATCTCAATTGTTTGACTTATTGCTCCATTGTTGTTTATAGGAAACATACCTGTAATTTGGTCATTATTTATATCTGCATATGTGGCATTTTCTCAGAGATTTATTATTGTGTTAACCATTAGTAATAGCAAAATAATGGCAGGCAATTTATAATATAGTAAAATATAAGCTTACCAGGATGACGGGGCTCTTTATATCCCACACACCGCAACGCACATTTTGCCCTTCTTCATCAGGGGGGCGTGTGTTGGGGAGGGGACCGCGGTGTTTTTAAAGCCCAGTGCAGCCTGTAGGCAATTGTTCTAATGAATAAGAGCTCCAGGAAAGTACAGCACATGCGGCGCTGATGTCATCCCCGTTGTGTGGTCTATCAGCCTACAAGCAGTGGAACGCAAGTGCATCGCCACTACGTAGTCTTGTGCCGCAGGGACGATGTACAGGGGAGAGTCAGGGGTGCATATGCACTTTCCAGTGCTTAGTCAGAGTGTCTGAATCAAGAAGAAATCGTAGTGTGTTAAGATTTTTGGCCATATTAAGGGGGAAAGTAATCAGTGCAATAAGTATTAACAGTGCTAATACTACTGCAGTAGATACAATTGCAGAATATAATATGGATTTAGTGTTTTTACCCTTAGTTCATGCTGTCCTCAGAAGAAGCTGCTGACAGGTTCCTTTTAAAGGCCCCATAGAAAGTAAGGACCACTTTGCCAGCTTCCCCCAATATCAGGCCATATGTTTGAGATTGAGGAGTTTCTCTGAACTTTTTGCCAATGTCAACGCTCGTATAATAAAACCCTTTATTTTACAACAATTTTAAAGGTGTCATAAATATCTCAAGACAATTTATGTCTTAGTGAATTTGTGAGACTTTGATGGAACAGTAGTAACCTATGGTTCCCTCTATAGATTTGGGTGCATCAATCTCTCTTGCACTCTAGATGTATAGACTTAATGTTTATGAGCATCTGTTAGGCACAGTCTTCTATTATCACTGGTGACTTTACTTCTTGTGTAAATCAGACTTTAAGGCCAACCTTGACCCTTTTTTGTGTAAAGCAGATTCTCAGGTCGAAGTTCACTGAAGAGGACATGACCGCCTAAGTACCCACATAAGTGCCTGTAGGAGAAAGGATGCAATTCTGCACACAGTCTGTACAAATTCGGCACTTATAGACCAATCAAAAGAAAAATCCAACAAAATTAAGACGACAATTTATGGATGTCAGATTAATTTATTGGTGATTATGTATTTATGGATTTTTTTCCCTTGGACTTTAACCCCTTCACCCCCTGGTGATTTTCTGTTTTTCATTTTCGTTTATTCCTCCCCTTTCTTTTTATTTTTCTGTCAATATTGCCATATGAGGGCTTATTTTTTTTATGGAACGAGATGTACTTTTAAATGAAGTGATTAGTTTTACCATATAGTGTACTGGAAAATGGGGAAAAAAAATCCAAGTGCAGTGAAATTGCAAAAAAAAAAAAGCAATGAAAAAAAGCAATTGCACAATTGTTTTGGGGTCTTTTTCCCAGTGTTCACTATATGGTAAAACTGATGTGTCCATATGATGCCTCATGTTGGTATGAGTTCACTGATAATAAGTGTAGTTTTATCTAAGGGGTTAAAAAAATTCCGAAGTTTGTCCATAAAAAAAAGAGTAGCGCTTTTGGTGCCATTTTCCGAGACCCATATTCTCATTTTTCAGTAGCTGGTTCCTAGTGACGGCTTATTTTTTGCATCTTGAGCTGGAGTTTTTAATTACACCATTTTAGAGCAGATGCTACTTTTTGATCGCCTTTTTGATCGCCTGTTATTGCATTTTTAAACAATTTTGCAGCAACCAGAAAACATAATTTTGGCATTTTTTTTCTCGCCATGTCGTGTACCAATCAGATTATTTGATTTTATATTTTGATAGATCGGGCATTGCTGAACATGGTGATAACGAATGTGTATATTTTCTATTTTTTTAACTGTTTTATTTTTAATGGTATGAAAAGGGGTGTGATTTGAACTTTTAGTTTTTTTATATTTGCATATTTTTAAAAACTTTTTTGCATTTTTTATTTATTTTACTAGTCTTCTATAGAGGACTTTAGCACTGCACAGTTCATTCACTTGTACATTTCTCCTGATCAGAGCAGCATCACTCTGATCAGGAGAAATGTAGCTTTCCTGTGAATGTCGCCGCTCTGTTGGTTCTCACAGGAAGTGAGTCATGGTAGCGTCAAGGGTCATCAGCTGACCCCACGCTACCAAGGCAATACCAAGAATTCCTGTGATCACATCACGAGGCCGCTGATGGCGGCGGCAAACAGCACGATCCCCGCTGCAGCAATTTAAATCATGCCGTCAGTATTTGACAGCGCAATCTAAGAGATTAACAGGCACGAGTGGATCTCAGATCCACCTGCGCCTTTTAGCCACACATCTCTGCTGATCAGATCAGCAGATATCTGAGGGGATTACAGTGGGCTTGTAGGAAGGCGACCAAGGATGTAAAGTTATGTCCTTAGTCGTAAAGAGTTTAAAATTAAAATAATCTGGATAACAAGTGTGTGGATTTCCTCTATTTACACTGTAACTAAGCAGATGCTGACCTTTCAGGGGTTTGGGATGGAGTACAACTCTTTTGAACTGTATTTTTAGATTACTATTCATGATGGGCAAACTGACAGATAACCAGAATTGGTGGGTACAACCGGGTTAAAAAACAAAAAACGGATGCAGCATGGAATTAATCCCAAATATTTAGCCGGACGCCAGTCCCCATATAGGTTTATGGGGACCAGAATCCTGCTCTTAAAAATGGTGGTACAAGGGATAGGGGGATTGGAGTAAGTGCATTATAATTACCGGTCTGCAACCAATCACAGATATCATGACTGCCAGTGGGTGGAGAAAGCAGTGCATATGGATGAGTGATAATGAGCGGCCCCGGAAGTGGAGTGAGCGACCCCTTAGAAGTTATAGCCATGCCAGAGACTCGGTAAGTGTGAAGCGCTTTCTTTATTCTTATTTTTATTTTTTTTTCCTTTGTTTGTTTTTTTATTTCTTGAGTTACTAGATCCGGATCATTACCCAGAGTTCCCTGAAAACTCTGGGCTCAGCACCCCAGTACTTTTACAACCATACAGATCTCGTCTTTTAGGCTATGTGCCCACGGGGACAGTGTCCTGAGGTTATATCCGCAGGACATTCCGCAGGTGCTCCCAGAAAACTGCAGCAAAACTTCTGTCTGTTTCCATGCTGCGGATGTATTTCAGAATGTCCTGCGGATATGGTGCGGGCATTCTGCATTGAGGATACAGTACCATGGCTTCGGCACTGCATCCTCAATGCAGAACAAGTGCTGCAGTGATCGGGGCGTTCATATTACTTACCTCCATCATGCAGCACCTCGCTTTTCGGCGGCTGGGTCACTCTGTCAGCGTCTGGTGCACTGTGCTGGAGAAGGTGCGCGGGCCTGCACTAGCTCCGGCTGTCACATGACCGCTGCGGAAAAAAACGCAGCGTGAGCACAGCAGTTCTCAAATGCCATAGAAATGGCTGGGGAGTAGCTGTGCTGCAGATTTTTTAAAAATCCGCGGAATTTCCGAGAAAAAAATGCGGCAACTTCCGCGCATTTTCTGCAGTGTGGGCACATAGCCTTATAGTCCAGGTCCACCCATCACTAGTTACTAAAAAGATAATTTTGACCCACAAGGTAGTATAAATGCCATTATGTGCCTTTCTCTAAAAATAAAGCTTGCTATTTATGGTTATACTCTAAAATGTTACTAATTATATAGCTATATAAGTGTTGATATAGCCGGGAGCTTCTCCTGACATCCTTTTATAGGTAATACTCAAATATTACTCTTAGCATCACAGTAGCATTAATTACTACTGTATTGTCTTCTATTTTTAGTGGCTTTATTAACCATTTACATATTTTGCTTTTATTGTATTTTTATCACATATTGTAGAAATACACTGACTTTTCTCATTACACTTTTCCAATGGGATGGATCGATCTTCTTGGTCATGAACTGTACCCATCTCCCAGAGACCATGAACAAATATTAATTGTTTTATGTTTTTGTTGTTTATTTTTATCTCATCATTTTGTTTTTTGGTTCTATTATGACTTGTACATGTCCAGTTTAGATTTTTTTTCTCTTGTACCAAATTGCAATGAGTCATGTCATCCCAAATATATCTGCTTTCCTGCTTTCCCTTTCCATAATGACTCCCCTCCTGTTTATGGGTACATAATTTAAAATATATTAGATGTTGATTGAATACAAATAGCTGCCTTTCAACATTTGTCAGTGATCATAATAATTGCAAAGGCAACTAAAGTGTATATCTAAGGAGAAACAACATGAGGAAGTGGTTAAGAAAATGTTTCTCATAATTAGAAACGTACAAGGATGAGTTTTCCATTATTAAGGTCAGGAGTCATTCTACTCGCTGCTTCAGGGAGGTGCACAGTTCTGCGCCGCACATTCCGTCATGGGTGTTGACCCTCACCCCTCGAATGATAGGATATTTTTAATCTCGCTTCTTCATCGAAAAGTACATTATGATATACTCTGCATTTCTGAGAAATTCTAAATTTTAGATGGCTCCATCTATATTCTGACTTTGTAATGTTAAAAACTCAGTTACCACCTGGAAGGCAATCATTTTTTGTTTTTGTTTTTTTAAATTCTCCATTTTTTTTCTCTTGAGGGGTTCACTAAAACACAAAAAATACAATAAGGTTATGTTTACCCCAAAATAAGACCTACCGCCAAAATAAGCTCTAGCGCATTTTTCGGGGCAAAACATAATATGACATTGCCTTATTTTCGGGGAAATAAAGTAATATCAAGGCTAACATTCATAACTGAGCCATGACAGCCATGACAAATCTTTTTTGTAACGGATTCTGAAATGCTGAATGCTCCTTTTAATACAGGTTTCTGTATCTTTGATGGCAAGACTACTGCTGTGCTATTCTTGCCATCAGAAATACTGAACTTCCAGACAGTAAGCAAATGATGTCAGTGGGAACAGAATCCTAAATATCAAGCAATAAATACATATTGAAGGTGAATGACTAAAAATATATAAAATAGGTTGATGGACAGAAGGACAGGATAACCAATAGTACCCAAAACTGAACAGCAGTAAGGGGCCCACAGATTCTATATGTGTAGTTGGACCTCTCCTGACCACAGTCGTTAAGATCAATTTCCACACACTGATAACTTTCAGAATTTTTTTTGACTACTGAAGTGGGTCCTGGGTTACACATTAGGATGTAATCATTAGGCTGGAGTCACACTTACGAGTGACTCGTGCAGTCTTGCATCGGCATCACCCGGCCCGGCCGCACACTCTCCTGACAGGAGCGTCTCAGCTGCATAGAAATACATGCAGCCAAGCCACTCCTGTCAGGAGAGTGTGCGGCCATGCTGGGTGATGCTGATGCGAGTTACTCACAAATGTGACTCCAGCCTTATAGCAAAAGTGATGAGGTCTTTCTGGGATGGTTTGGACCAATCAATTATAAATGGATTTAAAGTAGGAAAATCTGGGAAACAAATTCTAAGGGATTGTGACTTCTTTATCGTCAACTCAAGGTTTGAACTTTACCACCTGGAATCCTCAGAGTAGTTTCTTTTAGCAGTAGCTAATGTGTAGATGGATGTAAGATGCTGTGCCTTACCAAGTCAGTGCAGAAATCAGTAATATATGCCACAGCAGGAACAATAAATAAAAATCATTATCCCATCACCATAGCACATGTCTAAGGGTGGGCAGTAAATGAGCAGTCTGTTTTTAATATTAATGTTCCTTGAGCATTAAAATAGGTAAATATAATGATGAGTGGTAAAGAAAAAAATGAGATGCTAGACTACTGGGTTAATAGTTTCCAAAACGGCAATGATTGGTACATAAATGGCTCAAATTGGGGCAACTAGTGAACTGGCAAAATGGTCTTGTGTGCTTGAGTCTTCTTGCTACACATCAAGAGCATAAACTAAGACCCCTCTAGCCAATACAGAGAAGTTACTTTAGCACAAATTGCTAAAAAAGTCCATGATGACAGAGGGGGGTCAGAACACATAGTATATCATGGTTGGTTGTTTATGGGGCAGCAGACCAATTAGATTGTCCATATTGTCCCCTGTCTATTGGAAAAACCATGTGCAATGGGCAAGTAGGTATCGAAAGGCTGCTCACACTGTCCTTGTATGTATTCTAATTGTAATTATTCCCCCTGTACCCAGACTTGAACCGATTTGATTTCTGCCCCTATGTGCAACTTGTAGAGGGACACAGGAGCATCAACATTATAAGCGATATATGTAGCTTTATTATAGCAGTGCGGCATATCACTACAAAGGGTGAACAAGATGGATGGAAATGTTTTTTATAAAAATTTTAGTTTTTATGCATACAAAGATAAAAAAGAGGGAGTGTAAAGGACTGACAGGAATCTGAACTTTGGCTAATATTCTGCTGTCAGTATGTAATGTCAACCAGTATGAATATACACTGACCAGACAAGGAAATATTTAAAGGGGTTATCCACTACTTTAACATTGATGGCCTATCCTTAGGA
The DNA here is from genome assembly GCF_048569485.1 of Anomaloglossus baeobatrachus. NCBI lineage: Eukaryota > Metazoa > Chordata > Amphibia > Anura > Aromobatidae > Anomaloglossus > Anomaloglossus baeobatrachus. The sequence goes on along the minus strand of NC_134355.1, from coordinate 82,823,325 downwards.
TAGGTCATCAATGTCTGAGTGGCGGAGTCTGACACCCAGCACCCATGCCGATCAACAGCTCTTGCGGTTGCAGCAGGGGGCCACAAATGCTCAGTTCTGGAGCTATCCAGTCTTCTGAAAGTGGCTGGGTACTACATATCTACCTCCTATTGATTTAAATAGTAGACGGATGTGCTGTACCCAGCCGTGGCTGCTATCAGAAGATGGGGCAACTCCGGAGAGTTTCCAGCCTCCTGTTGCTGCCGCCGGCACCATAAACAGCTGATCAGTTGGGGTGCCGGGTGTTAGACCCTGACCACTCAGACATTGATGACTTATCTATCCTAAGGTTAGCCTATCAATGTTAAAGTAGTGGACAACATATTTAATCTTAATATTTAGCCATTTCTCAGGCTACTTAGATGTTAGCCACCAAGGTTTTTATACTTTTCTGAGATGATGTAAACATTGTAAACATTTATTTTGTAACTGTTTAACCATGAATCTTTTTCTCTTATGAAGATGATTGTATGACAAAAGACTAAGCAACGCAAAACTGTAAAGTAAATTTAGAAACTTGTAGATGAGGCAGAGAGAAGCTGCAGGCTTGATAATTTCATATTGTGTAGATGAAACTGTCAAATGTGATTTGATAACCATTATCGAAAGTTTCTATTAATAGCAATGTTATAAATGTGCTGCTGGCATATGGGGAAGTTCATCATTTTATCTCTTCTTTTATATCTGATGCACTTCTTGGGCCTCAAAAAAAATCTTGTAGCGCATAAAAGATAAGTTTGAAGGTGTACTTCCAAGTTATTTAATTGAATCACCCATTCTTTTAACTGACACTTGGATATTGGGATGGTTGCTATTTTGGGCTAGTCAAGTGAGAAAAATCTATCTGGACTTAGGAATCAGTTGATTTCTCTAAGGTGAGCTTTAGATGACCAAACATTTTCACTGAAGCAATGGTAGTATTACATGGTGCCCATTTAAATGGTTGGTTGACTTTATAATACATGGTCATATTTAGTCTTCTAGAGTGGAAGTGTATTGACCCAGAGAAAACACAACTAGAATGTCTCCTGATGAGCCATATGTATCTTCATAATGTTGAACATTATCTGTGCCTTCTGAAGCCTTGCTCTGAGAGTTGTAGCATTTCTAACCCTACATTCACCTTTGCTGGCCTTTCTTAAAACTACCTTATATTGCAAAGGACGTTAAGCCGCAGTGAGGAAATTTCCTGGTCACATTCTGACAGGAAAAATCAGAAAGATGTTTGTGGCTGAGGACTCAGGAGGAGAGGACTGAGTTTGGTGGGAGAGGTGTATAAACGCTGGAGTCGGTGGGCCTACTTCCAGTCACTTATATCCTCAAGTGACTGTGTCTGGTAAGGAGATTGAAACTCTCTGTGGAAAGGGAAAATCCAGGCTGACATTTATTCTAAATCACGGTAGACCTCAAACAATAACAAGATCCAGAAAGCCCACAAACTGCTAATAGCCAAGACAGTTATAGATGCCAAGATGCTAAGATCCTCTCAGAGCTTGCATGAGGGAGAGTTAATTCTGCAAGTGAAAGAACTATAATATAAGTTGTGGAAACCATTATATGGATTGTTTCACAACATGCATTGTCAACACTGCAGCTTATGTGGAGTTAAAGTTCCCTCTCTCTACAATGTCTGTGTTTCTTTGTGTTTCTTGTGGAATTGCATTCACCCTAGCTTCTACCTCATGCCATATGATCTGGTTGGCTGCGCATGCTAGGAACCACATGAAAGTCAAACCAGACCAGGAAGCATAGCCACTACATATAGCTGGACTACGGAATCAGCCCCTGCGACCACCTACTTACCTTCTGCTACTTCTGAATTCCCTTTTACATTTGCCTACCAACCTGTGGATTGCCGGAGCAATCGGAGGCACCGTGACAGGATTAGGCTCCGAGTTCTGAGGCCCTGTATTCCTGCTAGAGGTTACGGCAGAAAGTTTGGTCATCACTAGCTAGAGAACTTCCTTAATGTGTTGCTTCATTAAAAGAGCATGTGAAAAGGGGCTGTCACTTTGCACGGCATCTTTTATAAGTGCTTGCCAATGATCACAATTTCAGCCAACTGTTCTGTCCAGTTGCTAACTTGCTAGATTCTTCCAGCTTGTCTTTGATCTCCAGCTCTGATCTTGCTGGCCCTTGGGTCTCCTCATCTCTGTAGCTGGCAGAATCAGATCGATAGGGTGACCGGCGTCTGCCAATTGGATCAGCCTGGTGACTTATTTGAAGCATAATTTGTCTACTAAGCTCTTCCTGCAGTGGTTGATTTTCTTACCTAACTTTCAATTCTTGTAATATGGATCCTTTCTTCTTATTGACCTCTGATGATACAACTTGTCTCCAGTAAGAGGAATCTAGGCACATGGCATTGAACGTGTATATAGAGTTCCTAGGGGTCTATGTTACAGAACCAAATCTATCTGTTGGTACCATATAGAGATGAGCGAATCTTTGGAGGTTAAGTTTGCTGGGAGCCAATGGACCGAACCTCACTGGTCCAAACTTGTCCCAAAGAGGTTCGGAATCTCTGATTGGCAGTTTGAGACTCTACCCACATACAGCCAGCAGATCACTTCCAGAAGAGTGGGCGAGCTTTTTGAATTTTTTTTTCTTGTTACACAGTACATATAATCACGCTGTTGTTACCCCCAGTGCTAGCCGTTCAAACACTTCAATCAGCTCGCATGGGACTGAGTACCGAGTGTACCTGAGCACAGCACTGTTTGCGCGAGTTAAGTTCGCAATTACAGCATCCTAAGCTCGAGCCCTGTTTTTTTTAAATTGGTGTTCTGTTCGAAACACGAACCTTGGGTTCACTCATCTCTCGTGCCATATCTGGCTTACATTTGAGCTGCTTACTTTTTTTTATTGCATATGATAATACAATAATTCTGGGAACTCTGACAATGAAAAACTATGTTTTTAAAAAATAACTTTTAATTGCAACAAGTTAAATATTCCAATAATTTTATGATCAGCATTAAAAACTCGATTCGGACTGACTTTCTTCACATCCTATATGGTTCCTTAGTAGGGATGATGGAATATCTCAAATATTCGGCTTTGCGAATATTTACCGAATAGGTCGCCGCTATTCGACTATTCGCGAATTTTCGATGCGCAATGTAAGTGTATGGGAAACCTGAATAACAAGTATTTGGAACTATTTGGGTTTTCCATAGACTTACATTGCGCATCGAATATTCGCATAGCGGCAACCAATTCGTCGGATATTCGCGAAGCCGAATATTTGAGGCATTCAATCATCCCTATTCCTTACCCATTGATGCAGCTCAAGCAAACATTTTTTGCAAAATATGAATCCATAATGCACACAGAAGTATAATATTGGGGATTATTGGACAAAGATCATAATGATAATTTACTATCTAGGTCCCTTTAACTGAAAATCTTGCATCTAATATATTGGCTTTTCACAGGCTGTAAAGAAAATAGGTTACATCTGGTCCGGTATACTTTTTCTTTTTTGTAACGGCTTAGAGTTTTCAGATAAAATGTTGCCACAAAAGTTTACCGTTCACAAGCCAGGACTTTATCCCTTAGGGCTTTTCTCTTCAGACTGCATATGCCTGAGCTATTGAGCAGCAGACATTTCGATTTCAGCCAGCACACACTTTTTTCCATGTGTCAGCCTGCTAGTAAGAGGAGCCATACGCTAGGGGTCAAGAGTAGAACAGTTTTGAAATGAAAGTATCAATCACTCTGTCATAATGAAACTTTAGTGGTGTCATCATATTTGCTTTTACGTTCAGCATCAGTAAAGAGTTGTGAAAAGAATGAAGATTTTACGGGCGCACTTACTCCTGCAAAGTTTCATTTTTGAAGTTGAAATGATGTAATTTTAGAATAAAGCGCTTCGTTATTTCACGTGAGGGTCAGTTTAGGATCATAGTGCACGCGCTTCTATTCTCTTTGACCAGTTTCTGTGCATTATTATGATAATGAGCCTTGCACTATACTTTACATCCTTATGAAGAGCAAGGTATTTGACAAGATTTTAGAACTGGAAAGATGAAAAAAATCTCATATTGCAGACAGGATATTGAAAAAGCTCACAAGGCAGAAAATGTGATCATCTCCTAAGAATTTAGTGAGAACCTTAAGTCACCTCAAGGATTTTGTTGTTTTTTTTTGTTTGAGGTGGGAAGTTTTTAACTTTTTATCTTCTAGCTTTAATTTCTTTCTTCTGTTAGGCAAAAATGTTTGTGTCCTACAGAATGTATTCCTCAACCATTGACTACCAACTTTGTGTGGTTTTCTTTTAAGATGCAAATAAACCTCATGTAACTTAGCTCAAGATTAGTAGGCCGATTCATTAAGACTGGTGTAGCACATGCCACCTAATTCTCTTTGGAGTTCATGCCTTAAAAAAATCTACTCTAGTTCTGGATTAGAATAGCATTTCTGGAATAAGAAAAGCCAAGATTTTTATTGAATTTGATGAGCGGTCATAGCCAAGCCCTGTCCCGCTTGGCTCCGAACATTTTAGAAGAGGTGCTTCAAACTGTCATGATCCAGGCTGTCTTTTCCCTGTTGTGGTTACACCCAGCTCTGGCCTGGTCATGTCAGGGGTTAACTTCCCTTGCCTTGTTCTGGATCCCAGGACGCTATATCTTGCCTCGCTACCTATGGGTCAGTGCCAGTGATATTTCTGCCTTGCAGCATGTATACTGGCTCTGGTGAGTGTTCCCGATCTGTCCTGCCTCCCTGCTACTGTGTCCTGATATGTACCCTCCCCTGTTCGTCTGCTTGTCCCGGTCCCTGACTTCCCGCTCCTGTCTGGTGTTTGTGTTTCCCTCTGCATACCTGACAATCCTTCTTTACCATTGGCTTCTCCATGCCAATCCTTTCCCTTGCCATCATCTCTTGGGAGGAAAACCGTGAGCCCTTCAGAGAAACTAGATGATCCGTCCTTCTGCTGAAATCTACATGTTTGAACCACAATAATCTAATTTGTGTAGTCAACTTTACTTTTTAAAGTTTTCCATTAATAAGTTTTTAATTCCTAACAGCACTCAGCATTGCCAGTACCCCACTACTACTAGTTTTCGTTAACAGACTTCAGTGATGACATCACAAATATAGCGCACATGATCACTGCATTAGTCACCTGCCAGGCAGTCATGACGTCACTACTGCACTACCAGGATCAGATGCAGAGAGACTTCACTTGAAAAGGGTAAATTGAGTAACTTCAGTAATTTCTGATACCGTAAGTAGATAAAACATATGAATAATAAGGTTGATACATTTTTCGACCACAGCACCAACCCTATTAATTTAGTATTGCACTGTGTGGAGCTTGTCATTGCACAACTAACAGGTATTCTATTAAGGCCCCCAATATGTGTGCTAAGATGGCCTCATGAGGACCTTTGTCAGGCTGATGTATACCTTAAGTGCCCATTTGAACCCCTTGATGAAAATGTATGGGGGGAGGGAGAATAACATGACAGAACCTATTCCCCTAACTTAAATGCCCCTGTTACTATTGACAGCATTTTAGAAATTAAACGGTCAGGATCTTGTCTAGCTTTGGTCACAGCAGATCTATGAGTTCCATCTCTTGGTGATTATACAGGTGCCCTGACAGCACTCACGAGATCAGCATGATGTACGGTTGCAAGAACTAGTAACATCCATGATTTACATTTTCATCATGGGTTCTTAAAGTGAATCTATAACCAGGTTTTTGCTACCTCATCTGAGAGCAGCATGATGGAGGCAAAGAGTCCCTGAATCCAGCAATGTATCACTTGGTTTACTGGGTGTAATAGTTCTGACACAATCAAAGTTTTTACATTTAGCAATGCAGAAGATCTGAGAAAGCTAATCCTGCCAACACCAGGCTCTCTACTGTATGTACAATGTCTGTAGACATTGAGCTGCTGATTAGAGATGAGCGATTCCGTCGAGGCTCAGTTCGCCGGCAGTAAACAAGTCTAGCTCCACAGGCTCGAGCTTGAGCCGAACCCTGTTAGGTCACTAATTGGCAGTTAGAGTCTCTGCTCACATACAGCCAGCCATAAGCAGATCACTTCCAGGGGAGGATGGCCAGGTTTTTTTTCAAACTTTTTTTGCAGTCTACATCCATGCACGCTGTTGTAACCTCCAGTGTGAGCCATTCAAACACTGCATGCGGCTCATACAGGGCTGAGCACCAAGTGTACCTGAGCACAGCGTTGCTCGCACAAGTTTTGTTCACACGTACAGCATCCAATCCACGAACCCATACCTTAATTTTAAAATGTGGTGTTCGGTTCGAAAACTGAACCTTAGGTTTACTCAGCTCTACTGCTGATCACAGGAGGGGGCATACAGGACTACCTGATCTCTAGTTGACCTAGTCCAGCAATAATAATCTCCTTAAGCAAACACAAACATTGCAGATAAACAAGAGCATGGATCTTGCTAAGAGAGGCATCGCTAAAATCTGTTTGTTAACCCTTATAGCATGCGGTCTTCAGAATACATAGCAAAAACTTGCTGACAGATTTCCTTTAAAGGGTGAACGAACCTGACCTATTATGTACCCACTTGACAATATTAGCCTTGATTCTCTTATAAACCAGTGCTCTACAGTCACTGAAACCTTGTAGCTTATTGCATATTTACCTTTTCAGATGATTTACATTGCATTGTATTATTTCCCTTTCATTCTTGCCAGTGAGTTATCCCACTAGATACAATTGTTAATGAAGAACTCCTCCATTGTGATAGTCTCTTGGCAATAGAATAGATTGCATTGGAAGATATTCAAGAATACAACTCAATTGTCTCAGTTATAACAAAAAAATATATATATATTTTTTAATCTAAAAGCAGTAAAATACACTTTGTTGTCAGTTTATAAATTACCAAGTGGCTCTCAATGTTCATCTTCGATTGCTTAAATCATAGAATTCCCCTCTGAGAGTCTTTTCAATATGGTACAAATGTTACTTCTGTATACAAAAGACGAGCTATGATGAGTTTTCACACATTGCAGAGAGTAATAAGTTCACTTACGGGATGTTCTAGATATGAGGCTCATGCATATTTATTTATACGCCTCTTTAGGGATCCTATATTACGCCCCAAAAAACTGGATTTCAGTCTGTGCTGGAGGCAAGGAAATGCTTCCTAGGAGAGAAATTAAACAGGAATTAGAAAGTAATTGAAGAGATCTTTGATCGTGCTTTTTTTTTTTTTAGCGCACAACTTCTTTGTTGCTGTCGAGAGATAGTTTGTTGATACAATTCCCGACTAGAATAATGGAGCACACAAAACGTTATGTTCAATTTTTCTAATACTGTTTGTAATGCAAATGAGACTTTCTTCAAAACCTGGCCAATTAGCATATCTTCATAAATCACAATTTTTAATACTTTAGTTATTCAATCAATGCAATAAAATGACTTACTGTGAAATGTGCAGGAAAAAAAACTTTATAGCTTATCCCCTGTATTATAATTACTTCATAAATTTAAATAATTTTGCATTTCATAGAAGAAAAATTCTACTGGCACTAATGTGCCACACTGAATTAATAGGAAATCTGCCACCTCGGAGACCTCTGCTTTAAAATGTAGTCTAACCCAAGGTAAACCTCTGCCATTTACGCCTGAAAGCCGTAAAGGTTACAGAATGAATGAGCCCTCGGGAGATCATTGTAGCTTCGAGGATATATATATCACAGAGTCCCCTAGTGATTTACTTTTCTCTTCTAATCGTTCAAAGAGGGGAGGCAAAATTGAAGAGTTTAGAGATATTTTAATAGGAATTAGTTTTTAACATACCTGTTGAGCGTAGGATTTTTTTTTCCTTCTGAAACCTAGTGACAACAACTTTGATATTTACAGTATGTACAGGTACCTTCAGCCTTGGAGTTTGTTTTGTTTTTCATGCTCATATAAAAGGGGGTTTATTTGTTTTTACTTTTTTTTTCCTTTATAACTTACCCCATTGATAAATATAGGCCCAGAGTGCAGCAATTTCAACAGGATTAGGGCCCCTTCACATTGCATTTTTACCTACGTTCAGTAATCCTGTCAGCACTTCCATCCGAATCCCCCCCACAAAACGGGTTTCAGATGCATGCGCCGATGGGCTATTGACTATAATGAAGCGTATGGAGTCAGTGTGTGCTCTGTCTTGCACCATTTTCGGGCGTATGTGTTTTCTGCAGGCGGACACCCAGATGTGCGCGTGTGAAAGAAGCCTTATGCTGTAAATTGTTCCCATGAAAGATTCCCTCAACTCTCAACTCTGTCAAACTCTGTAAAAAATGCATGGAGCTAGTGTTTAGGGTGTGGCACAGCAGCTCGTTTAATTCTTTATGAGTGTCACGGAATGTGTGACCAATTGGGAGAGTGACTGAAAAGGAGGGTCCTACGCTTACCCTCAAGCTAAGGGGATGCCCAAGGCTTAACCTCAACCCAGAATTACGCTTTAAGATAGTGACGTCTGAACCCCCAGCCTTCCCTATCTGCTGTCCTAGCCTTGATTCCAATGTGCCATCCACACCCACCACCCAAGGGGACAGACCGGGATAGAGAACACTCAAGTCCCACCAACAAATAGCTAAAGCTTGCTTTACACGTATCAATTTCTCGTGCGATCGCATTTGCAATTGCACCCTCCCCCATTGTTTGTGCGGCACGGGCAATTTGTTGCCCGCGTCGCACAAAGTCGTAAACCCCATCACACGTACCTTCCAAACCACCTCGCTGTGGGCGGCGAACATCCTCTTCCTGAAGGGGGAGGGACGTTCAGCGTCACAGCAACTTCACACAGCGGCCGGTCAATAGTAGCGGAGGGGCGGAGATGAGCGGGACGTAAACATCCCACCCACCTCCTTCCTTCCGCATTGCCGGTGGGACGCAGGTAAGCTGTAGTTCTTCGTTCCCGGGGTGTCACACGGAGCGATGTGTGCTGCCTTGGGAACGATGAACAACCGGCATGCAAAAGGACGTGCGATTTTTAGAAAATGAGCGACGTGTCAACGAGCAACGATAAGGTGAGTATTTTTGCTCGTTAACAGACGCTCGTAGCTGTCACACGCTACGATATGTCAAACGGCGCCGGATGTGCGTCACTTACGACGTGACCACGACGACATATTGTTTGATATATCGTAGCGTGTAACGTGCCCTAAACAGAAATGGGGTAACAACTGGAACACTCACACTGAACCACACCATGGAAATACTAAAAGGTGTACTGGAAGGGGTAATAAAATAAAGGGAAAAGTAATACACAGGAAATGCTCTCTCAACTAAGCAACAACTGACAGCAGCAGCAGCAGCACCCAACACCTCATCACTCAAGGCTTATCTCCAGACTGAATTGGTTCTGGTGATGCATGTATATACTGATGGTGGTTCTGGTGCTGTATTCATGTACTGATGATGGTTCTGGTAATGCAATTATATACTGATTAGTAGTTCTAGTGACCTATTTATTTTCTTATTATTGTTTTGGTGACATATTTATGTACTATTGATGGCTGTGGAGTTCTATTTATGTACTGATAATGATTTTGGTTTTTATACATGTAGCAGTGATGGTTATGGTGATGAATACAGCACAAGAATCACTATCACTACATGAATACATCACCAGAACCAATATCCATACAGGAATATGGCATCAGAACCACGATTAGTTTTGTTACAAATGTAACCGCTATTATACTTATCCCTTTCTCTTTAAATGGCTCTGTTTAGTTTCCATTAGGTATCTGCCAAATGTTGGACACCTTAACTTAATTAAAATCAAATGGCCCCCCATTATAGTTAAGCAATATTAGTTTCCTTGACTATCTTTGAGTTTGATATTTAATATATAGTACGACATGGATGAATATCGATATATTTGTCTCGTTTTAAGTAAATGGTCCACAAACAATAAATGCTTCTATAACTAACTGTGAAAATATATTCCCTGTTGAACTTCACCTTTAAAGTGCATCTTTTTTTAGTTTTACTGGCATTTTTTGGTAAAAAAGGTAATATTTCCAGCAAAAGTGTTTGTCAGAGCTTGTTATCTGACCCATTGGAGGGGGGGGGCGATAAAAGTCCTCTTACTTTAGTCACTGACCCATTAATTTATATGGGAGCTGAGCTTTCCTTGAGGGACGAAGGGAGGTTGAAGGGGGGCATCATCTTCATCTGCATAGCAACCACATGTGGTGATCATAGCATGGCCTAAGATATCGATATGCCGCAGTGACATTTACGATATAATCCCTGAAACAGGAAAAAGTGAATGCAGTCTGTATGTAACATTAAGCTGTAGTACAAGCTAGAGAAAAGGATTGTGGTCTGTAATGTCTAGCTCTGCCATTGCCTTGGACAGTGGAGTTATTTATGGTATGGGCCATGAGCTTTCTGTGCCCTTAGACAGGAAAGCTGGTCTGTTACCTGCTGGGAGTGCATCTCTCCAGGTTCTGCCAAGTCCATCCATGTGCAAACAATATGGGCAGTTCCTATTTGTGAGCAACTCGGTCTCTTTTTGGATGGGTTTTACTACAAGGTGTTTCATGTTTACTGCCCCATGCCTAAAGCTGTGGGATGGTGTCTGCTGATGCCTATTGCCTGTTCTGTTTGTTAAAGAGGCTTTTTCTGGTAACTTAGAGACTGTAGAGACTGTATATACATTGTGGTGTAAGCACCAAATTTGTATCTCAATCGTAAAGTGTGACCACCAAGATTTGTGCCAACATTGCTGTGTAATTATTAGACTTATATCTACTGAGCACTACAAAGGTAAACCTTAAAGCTAGGGTCACACGTAGCGACGCAGCAGCAATCACGACAGACAACCTGACCTTATCAGAATCGCTGCTGCGTCGTTACATGGTCGCTGGTGAGCTGTCAAACAGGCAGATCTCACCAGCGACCAGTGACCAGCCCTCAGCCAGCAGCGACATATGGAAGCGATGCTGCGCTTAGTAACTACGGTAAATATCGGGTAACCAAGCAAAATGCTTCGCTGGTTACCCGATATTTACCTTGGCTACCAGCGCGCACCGCTTAGCGCTGGCTCCCTGCACTCCTAGCTAGCGTACACATCGGGTTAATAAGCAAACCTTTGCTTATTTACCCGATGTGTACTCTGGCTACGCATGCAGGGAGCAGGGAGCCAGCACTGGCAGCGTGAGAGCGGCGGACGCTGGTAACGAAGGTAAATATTGGGTAACCAAGGAAAGGGCTTCCCTTGGTTACCCGATGTTTACCTTGTTTACAGCTTACCGCAGGCTGCCAGAAGCCGTCTCCCTGCTCCCTGCTCGCTTCAGTTCGTCGCTCTCTCGCTGTCACACAGAGCGATATGTGCTTCACAGCAGGAGAGCAACGTCCAAAAAATGAAGCAGGACATTCAGCAACGACCGGCGACCTCACAGTAGGGGCCAGGTCATTGCTGGATGTCACACACAGCGACAGCGACTGGACAGCGCTCTCACGCTGCCAGAAAATGGTGACTTAGCAGCGACGTCGTTGTCGCCGTCGCTGTGTGTGACACCACCTTTAGGGGTTAGAAATAAAAAGGGACATACACGGTGCCACTCTAAATGTAGTAGTTCAAATCCATATATGTTGGTTAATAGATGTGCATGAATTGCACTCACCTTATTGCAAGTTGGATCAAACTCATAGATCCCTTCGGATCAACCTCCACAAGTTCCGTCCTGATCTGCTGCTCACCAGGATTTGATACACTGTGAATCACCTCTACCCGAGGATCACAGGAAACTAGTAAATTGAAGTGCTTGAAAATCCTTCAAATCCAAAAAGATGGCGCTGATCTCCAGTGTATTGTATAACAGAAGAAAGTTATTTGGCTGTTATAAAATATTACAATGCATTTCGGCTAAAAATCTTAACCAAGATAGCCTTCCTCAGGTACAATAACATGCAATGCTATGCATGTTATTCCACCTGAAGAAGGCTCTCTTTTTTAAGATTTTTAGCCGAAATGCGTTGTAATATTTTACAATAGCCAAATTAAACTTCTTCTGTTAAATACACTGGAGATCAGCGCCATCTTTTTGGATTTGAAGAATTTTCAAGCACTTCAATCTACCGAGCACTAAAAAGCTTGCATGCTCGTTACTCAATTCAAGCTGGTCAGACACTCGAAAGAGCTTGACGTGAGTAACGAGCATTATGGAAAGTCAATGATTGTCCTGTTCAGGTCTCTGCCTACATACAGCCAGCCATAAACAGAAAATTTCTGGCTGGAGGGAGGGCGAGTATTTTTCTGTTATACTACACACGAGAACATTGTTTTATCCCCGGAAGAGCCATTCAGAGAGTGAGAATATCTCTCTCTGGTGTGCCTGCACAAATCATGCAGTGAAGCAAGTCTGTGCATTGTGGTCATTGTTTTACAGAATAAATATCCAAGCACCCTCGATACTCGGCCAACCTCTTAGGCTACTTTCACACTGTGTTTTGCTTTACGTTCAGTGGTGCCGTCGGGGCATCCTTCCGAAACGACCCTCCCCCACCCTGCAAAATGTGTTTCGGAGGCATGCGCCAACAGGGCCATTGACTATAATGGAGCACTCAGCATTAGTGTGTGCTCTGTTTTGTACCATGTTTGTGCATATATGTTTTCTGCAAGCAAACACCCAAACGTAGTCTACTACATTCGGGTGTCCGCCTGCAGAAAACGTATATGTGAAAAAATGGTACAAAACAGAGCACACACTAACATAGTGTGCTCTATTACAGTCAATGGCCCTGTCGGCGCATGCGTCCGAAACACGTTTTGCAGGGTGGGGGAGGGGCGGTTCGGACGGCTGCACCGGCGGGACCACTGAACGTAAGGCAAAACACAGTGTGAAAGGGGCCTCTGAGTACCTGAGCACCCCAATGCACAATCGAGTAATGAGCAGTGCTGAGCATGCTCGCTCATCACTACTTATTACCTTATATGAAAGACTGACACCATTATGATGATATGATAGCCTCATTTTGAGCAAATCAGTTTAGTATACCCTGCAGCGCCTGTGTCGGTCTTATCTTCTTCAAACAAAGGGGACACTTAAAATTTTTAACCAGATTTCTGCCAAAATTACTTTGATGAATCGGGGCCAGTATGTTTACTACATAGTGTCATCCTGGGTTAAGCATAGTGAAAGTTTTATTTTTCAAGTGGTCCAAAATGTCAACTTAAAGACTGAATGCCCTCTAGAGGTTTGTGCAAATATCCCAAATTTAACCACTCAGCCAAAATGTCCATTTTCCTAATACATCTATTTGTTCACATCCCTTGACTGATCCAAATTAGAAAGCTATAGTTTAGAATTGTTTTATTATCCTTTCTAAGATTGAACAGCTACTAGGGTTCATTCCATTTGATTCATTAAACTGTCTGTTCCTGTGCAATTAAAGTATTCCTAATGAAGTTGCGATTGAACAGGTAGATGGAATTGATGAGAGGCTCCAGGTAGAATTTTGCTTTTTGACATTCTATACATTTGAGCTCTACACAATACAACAGTTCAGACGAGAGGAGAATACTAATTCCTGTCGGTAGGAGCATGTTGGGATAGCTTGCAGGAGACCACACTGAAGTTTAATTAAGAATATGCACTAATTTATTCTTCGGGTAATATTACTTCAGTCCAACTCTGACTTCATTATGCATTCACAGTACAGAGCTCTCAGCCCCTGGATAATTTTCTTTGGACTTGCTGATTTCTATATACTTTGTTTTTATTTGCTATTTACACTGATCAGCAAATGCAATATTAAAAAACATGGAGCGATTATCATTGATTACACTGTTGTACAGCCACATTGTTTCAGAGGTGAAAACAGTTGAACTCAACTAACTTTGTGGTGCTGAAAATGATGATTAGATTTGCTGATTTGGCAATTTTGAGAATCTATAGGAGGTTCCAATTACTTATGACACATTTCATGTAAGCTTCTAAACAAATTGTATCTTTATTATTTCATCATGATTATTACGTTAGTTGCTCATCTATTACATCATCTATTTAGTCTATTGAGCCTTCCTTATTCCATCATCTTAGGGTAATCGCCAAGTCCGATGACGTATTCCTAATCACAGGTGTATCACTTACTTTTATGAATGCTCCCTGTTTATGGTATATAGTATTTGGAGTTCTTAGCTTAGTTTTCCTAGCACATTGAAATGTTTCTATGTTTTTTCAGATATCCTTATTCTTGTATTAGTAAAGCAGTTAGTTTTTGCTACATATGCGGAGAAGACACTTTTGTGTCACAAAGGCGAAACTTGACTACTGTGATAAGGAAATCCTACAACCTGTATTTTGATTGCAGAATAGGAGATCAAGACAAGAGTTAAGGGGGCTTTACACGCTACGATATCGCTAATGCGAAGTCGCTGGGGTCACGGAATTTGTGACGCACATCCGGCCGCATTAGCGATGCCGTTGCGTGTGACACCTATGAGCGATTTTGCATCATCGCAAAAATGTGCAAAATCGCTCATCGGTGACATGGGGGTCCATTCTCAATTATCGTTACTGCAGCAGTAACGAAGTTGTTCCTCGTTCCTGCGGCAGCACACATCGCTCCGTGTGATGCCGCAGGAACGAGGAAGCTCTCCTTACCTGCCTCCCGGCTGCAATGCGAAGGAAGGAGGTGGGCGGGATGTTACGTCCCGCTCATCTCCGCTCCTCCGCTTCTATTAGGTGGCAGTTCAGTGACGCTGCTGTGACGTCGCCGTGATGCTGAACGAACCGCCCCCTTAGAAAGGAGGTGGTTCGCCGGTCACAGCGACGTCGCCGGGCAGGTAAGTACGTGTGACGGGTCTGGGCGATATTGTGCAACACGGGCAGCGATTTGCCCGTGTCGCGCAACAGATGGGGGCGGGTACCCACGCTAACGATATCGGTACCGATATCGCAGCGTGTAAAGCGGCCTTTAGGCTAAACACATATGCTGCAATAGATGTACATCACATCTTACCCATTGGTTTCATAGGAAGAGGCAATCTATGCTCTTTGCAGTCCCTCTGGAGAGAGCCAGGCGAGCACACTACCAGTTGCAATTTCTGCATGGTGCCCCCATTAGGAAAGGAGTTTCAATGAAGAAATGGACTTTATAGTATACAAACTTTTCATCTACAATATGCCCGGTACCACATACAGAAGAACTTCTGGTTCCAAGAGCACCAGAAACATTTTCAGTCCAGTCAAGTGAGGAAGAAAAGGGTGTTTGGTGTCATGAAGCATCTTCTCTCATGACCCAGACTTTCTGACAGCAACGTCAATTGAACCACATCTTATAACACAAAGTGAACTGGATGACCCTGTTAGAGATTTATATCTTCCCAAGAGTAAAGGTACCGTCACACTAAGCAACGCTCCAGCGATCCCACCAGCAATCTGACCTGGCAGGGATCGCTGGAGCGTCGCTACATGGGTTGCTGGTGAGCTGTCACACAGGAAGATCTCACCAGCGACCAGTGACCAGCCCCCAGCCAGCAGCAACACGTGAAAGCAGGCTGCGCTTGGTAACTAAGGTAAATATCAGGTAACCAACCCAATATTTACCTTGGTTACCAGCGCACACCGCTTAGCGCTGGCTCCCTGCACACCTAGCCACAGTACACATCGGGTTAATTACCCAATGTGTACTCTGCTACGTGTGCAGGCAGCAGGGAGCCGGCTTGTGCAGATGCTGGTAACCACGGGAAACATCGGGTAACCAAGAAGCCCTTACCTTGGTTACCCAATATTTACCTTCGTTAGCAGCGTCCGCCGCTCTCGCACTGCCAGTGCCAGCTCCCTATTCCCTGCACTCCTAGCCAGAGTACACATCGGGTTAATTACCCGATGTGTAGTCTGGCTATGTGTGCAGGGAGCTGGCACTGACAGCGTGAGAGCGGCGGACGCTGCTAACGAAGGTAAATATTGGGTAACCAAGGTAAGGGCTTCTTGGTTACCCGATGTTTACCGTGGTTACCAGCGTCCGCACAAGACAGCTCCTGCTGGCTGCACATTCAGTTGTTGCTCTCTCGCTGTCACACACAGCGATGTGTGCTTCACAATGGGAGAGCAACAACTAAAAAATGGTCCAGGACATTCAGCAACAACCAGCGACCTCACAGCAGGGCCAGGTTGTTGCTGGATGTCACACACAGCGACATCACTAGCAACATCGCTGCTACGTCACAAAAGTCATGCCTCAGCAGCGATGTTGCTAGCGATGTTGCTAAGTGAGATGTGGCCTTAAGGCTGAGTTCTTAGGTTCCAGGCTACAGCAGAGGAATATCCTAGTGGGTGATGTTCGGATTTCTTTGTTCTACAACTATGATAAAGATTGTGTCCAATACTTCTTCATGGAAGGCAATCTTGTGGCATGCAACAACATTAACAGTTTAATGGAAACTCTGAAGATAAGTCATCCAGAGGAATGAAGGCTATTTGTCGATTCATAATGAACATGCACTACCTTCAATTCCAGTTGATTATGTAGTCCACATGAAAGAAACCTATCACAACACGATTCAGGTGTTGAGGTGCCTGAACTATGACCAACACATGTGGCCCTTCTGTGGTGACTTAAGGTGGTTGTCCTCTTACTTGGTCTACAGGCTGAATACACAAAGTACTGCTGCTTTCCGTTTGAATTTGATCGTCATGCAAGAGAATACCACTACAATAAAAGAGACTGGGCTCTCCGTCATTCATCCTTAGCCAGACAGTATAAATGAGCTGCATCCAGTACTTGTTCACCCACATAAAATTTTACCACCATTGCATATCAAGTTGGGGCTAATGAAGAACTTTGTAAAGGCAACAGATAAAAAAATGCAAAAGCATACAAGTATCTCATTGATAAATTTCCAAGTTTGAGTAAAGCAAAGATAAAAGAAGGAGTCTTTATTGGGCCTCTGATTGTAAGCCTTTTAAGGATGAAGAGTTTCTCCGTTTGTTCTGGGGAAAGAAAAGGCTGCATGGGTAGCATTCACATTAGTACTAACTAATTGTTTGGGAAACTCTTGAGTAGTTAGCTATGAAGAGTTGGTGGAAAATCTCCTCAAAACATATAAGAATCTTGGTTGTAACATCATGTCCTTAAAGATGCATTCGCATCTAGACTTTTTTTTTCACCAAACTGCAAAGCAGTGACCCATAAGCATGGTGAGCGATTTCTCCAAGATCTTGCAGCTATTGAGAAAAGATATCAAGGAAAATGGAATCCATCAATGCTTGCAGTTATTACTGTTTGACAATTGTAAGAGATGATCCAATTCAGGAGTACAAGAGACGAATCAAAAAGAGCTGTCACTGAATGAGGACCACATTCTGTAGTGCAATTTCTGGAACTGTTTATTATTCGCATTAGTGTTTAGACAAGTTTTAGTTATTTGAATTGTTGCCAAGTTTTCTCTAAATAAATACCAGAAAATTAGCATAAAATATTGTGCATCTTTATAGTCGCAAAACTTATAACATTTTAAAGTACTGAAACTTTTATGCATTAATTTCAGTATCACAAAAGTAAGCACACCTCTCACATTTTTTAAAATATTTTCTTATACCTTGACATAGGACAACACTGAAGATACGACACTTTGATACAATGTAAAGCAGTCAGTGTACAGCTTGTATAACAGTGTAAATTTGGTGTGATACTGATACAACGTAAAATAGTCAAAGGGATTTATCTTTAGTATTGTCCCATGAAAAGATATAATAAAATATTTACAAAATGTGAGGAGTGTACTCATTTTTGTGATATACTGTATATGTAACAGTAAAAGGAAAACTTTGATATCAGTAAGAAGAGCCAACTAAAAAATGTCAATGTCAGATTTCAATTCAAGAGGTCAGAATAATTAAGAAATGGCTCTGTTCATAATTGAACCTGACAACTTTTGAAAATATGTAGAACATTGTTATCTTGTGATACTGGCGCCTGTCAAAAGTTCGGACATATTAGGCAGTAAGGGAATAGTTTTTTAAATTGATGTGTTGAGGCAGGAAATATGGGCAAAATGTAAGGATTTGAGGGAAATTGTGTAAAAGCTACACGACTGGGTCAGAGCAACACCAAAGCATTTGGCCTTGATATGTTATCCTGGGATGCAGTGGTTAGTATCTACCAAATGTAGACCAGGAAAGGAGAAAGGTTATGTTTTTTATGCACTTTTGGCTTTTAAGGACAACTGGTGAGCTAATAAGTTCATGGCTGCTTAGGACACTTTCATGGAACTGGGGAGTGAAGGTTAAATTGCTTGACTGAATCGCAAAGATGAGCCATTTGCTGAAAAAGGTTTTGTAGTAGAATTTGCTGAAAAAAGTTAGTGGAACTATCACTGGATTTTTTTTATTTCAATTAAAAATTTTCTCCAATTGTCAGTTTCATTGATTCTGGAACAGTGTTACTGTTTTTATTGTGTCCCTTTATTCCAAACTTATGCCACCAGCTATTAACCCATTCACCTCGAACGATTTTCTATTTTTCGTTTTTGTTTTCCACTCACCTTCTTCCGAGAGGCGTAACATTTTATTTTTCCATCAATCTTGCTTGTTTTTGTCGGGACGAGTTGTACTTTTAAATGAAACCATGAGTTTTACCATATAGTGTACTGCAAAATGGCAAACAAAAATCTAAGTGCATAAAAATTGCAAAAAAGTGCGATTGAACGATTGTTTTGGGAGTATTTTATTCACCCTGTTCACTATATGGTAAAATTGATGTGTTGGTATGATGCCTCAGGTCAGTACGAGTTCATAGACACCAAACATGTATAAGTTGACTTTTATCTAAGTAGTTAAAAAAATTCAGAAGTTTGTCCAAAAAAAGTTGCGCCCTTTTTGCACCAATTTCCATGGCTCATAGCATTCTCATATTTTGGGATCTTTGGCTCAGTGATGGATTATTTTTTGCGTCCCAAGCTGATGTTTTTAATGGTACCATTTTTGTATAGATTGTACATTTAGATCGTCTGTTATTGCATTTTGTGCAAGATTTCTGACAACTAAAAAACATTATTTTGGCTTTTGGAAATTGTTTGCCACTACACCATTTACCAATCAGATTAATTTATTTTATCATTTTGATAGATCGGGTATTTCTGAATACGATAATACCAAATGTGTGTATATTTTTTATTTTTTTAACCGTTTAATTTTTAATAGGGCAAAAGGGGGTGGGTGATTTGAACATTTTTGTTTTATTTTCATTTTTTAAAACTTTTTATTTTACTTTTTTTATTTGATTAGTCCTCCTAGGGGAATATAAGGATCAGCAGTCTGGTCACTGATTCATTTCTGTTGATCAGAGTTGCACAGCCCTCATCAGCAGAAATGCTGCATTCTTGTTACAGTCACTGCTCTGTCGGCTGTAACAGGAGCTACGTCATGAGAACTACAGGAGTCATCACATGACCTGTCACCATGGCAACCACCGGCTCCTCGTTATTGTGTCATGGTACCTCCGATGGCAGTGGGAAAATGCGATTTCTCTGCCACGGCCATTTAAATCGGGCTGTCACATTTTGACAGTGCGATTTGAGAAGTTAGCAGGCATGGGTGGATCGCGGATCTACACGTGCCTTATAGCCACACATGTCTGCTGTTCAAACCAGCAGATATGCGCAGGGATTACTGCCAGCTCACTGCAGCAGCCGGCGTTGATTCCCCCTTCATGACTTAGGATGTATGTTGCCTTCAAGTCAACTGGGCATTTATCATAAAATTTCTCTTTGGGCTTTTGCTTTTTCTCAACTGAGACTGACCAATCAATACATGGCAGTGTCATAGAGAGGAATAACAAACGCCGACAGAGAAGATCAGAGCTGCAGCCTGGCTCACTGTGTTCTCTGGCTCTCCTGCATTGCTTAAATCCTGAGCTCAGGTATTCCACTAACAGGAAGGGACATTTTGACCATGGGATTCTCAATATGTTCTTGTGAGACAAATTTTTTCTCAGGAAATGTTTTCTCAGGAAAACATGCTGAGCCGGACTGAAGCTACAAGAATATTCTCTTTGGGCATTTGCTTTTCCTTTCCATGATACAGACGTGTTTTGATTGGCCAATATGATAGAGGAGAAAAGGCAAATGCCCACTGAGAAGTTGTGTTATACGCCTAGTTGGTTGAAGGGAACATTTTTGTATCCTTAGGACAGGGATAGATTTGTAATGAAGGGGCAAAGAAAAATTATCTATCTATCTATCTATCTATCTATCTATCCATAATCAATGTAACAGCAGCAATTGGAGGAGATACACATTTTTTAAAAAAACATTAAATAACATCCAGCAAAAGCTTCTGTTTAATTCTGAAACCTTAGGAAGTTTTGTGAATTCCATGCCTCTTCAGGTCAGAGCTGGTATGGTAGCATGAGGAGCTAGCCAATATTACTAGGCAAGCAGATATATTGTCATGGCTGATCATATGTGTTGATTGCAATGCAATGAAAAATGGACATACCAAGGATTTTTTTTTTTTTAAAGAGTGAAGATAAACCCTTACATTTATTTCATCTTGTCAGTCAAAAGTTTGCCAATCTGACTTTATTATACCCTAAATAATCACAATTTTTTATTCAGTGGCATGATTATTTCGACAGTGAGATGCCAAGAAGTCAAATACATTATGCTTAGGTTTTTTGTTTTATTTTTGCTGAAGCAATAATCATAAAACGAGATCAATCTAATAATGAAAGGGCAAAAATTGCAAATTGTCAGTCAAAAGGATGCAACATTCTTAAAGTTGCCAATCTATTGAGTCCTGATCATTTTATTAATAATATCTCAGTTTAATAAAAACTGAGAAGAAAATGAAGAAATTAATATATAAAGCATTATGAAGAATTTATTCTAACTCTTTAGCCTCCAGTTCTGCTTTTTCAAGTAATACAGGGTGCCAAGTGCAGAGAGGGGCTGCTAAAATGAGGAAAAAAGTATATATTCTACAGTATGAGTCTCTAGTCTGGGTACAAAAAACTCTGTGAAGAAGTTTTTCTCTTTGGTTAGGGGTACTTCACACACAGCGAGATTGCTACTGAGATCGCTGCTGAGTCATGGCTTTTGTGACGCAGCAGTGACCTCATTAGCGATCTCGCTGTGTGTGACACTGAGCAGCGATCTGGCCCCTGCTGTGAGATTGCTGCCCGTTACACACAGCCCTGGTTCATTTTTTTATTGTTGCTCTCCCGCTGATAAGCACACATCGCTGTGTGTGACAGCGAGAGAGCAACAATCCTGAATGTGCAGGGAGCAGGAGCCGGCGTCTGACAGCCTGCGGTAAGCTGTAACCAAGGTAAACATTGGGTAACCAAGGTGGTTACCCGATATTTACCTTCGTTACCAGCCTCCGCAGCTCTCACGCTGCCAGTGCCGGCTCCTGCTCCCTGCACACGCTAAGCTAAGCGGTGTGCGCTGGTAACTAAGGTAAACATCGGGTAACCATACCCGATGTTTACCTTAGTTACCAGTGTCCGCAGGTTCCAGACTCCGGCTCCGTGCAAGCGCAGCGTCGCTTGCACGTCGCTGCTGGCTGGGGGCTGGTCACTGGTCGCTGGTGAGATCTGCCTGTTTGACAGCTCACCAGCGACCATGTAGCGACGCAGCAGCGATCCTGACCAGGTCAGATCGGTGGTGGGATCGCTGCTGCGTCGCTAAAGTGTGACGGGACCCTTCATCTTGTCTTGGTAGAACACTCCCTTGTATGTAATCAGATCACAAAGGATTCTTCTTGCTTTAACCACAGCAATCAGCTTGCATCTACAGCACCACCAGATGATAAATTGACATTTACATCATTTTTGTTCAAATTAATTAGTCATCTGCATAATGGAGCACAAGACAGGTCCTCCGGATTGAGAGATGCTGTTTATAACTGGTCTTCACAAAGCTTTTCAAAACTGGTCAACCCCTTCAAGACTTGTAAAAAGTCTGAGAGCAATTTTTGATGAATTAGAAATTCAAACTACTAGATTAACCACTAATGGATTGTCACCATGACTATGGGATAGCGGGGAACTGGGGCTCCTAAGCTGTTCTTCAAGCTAGGGGGCCTTATGTTATCTCTAGCCTCAGGGATACTCCTGATAGTGGAGAGGCCTGAGACTCCTTCCTGGCCATGCTCCAGACCAATCCTGATCTGATTCCTCCTACCCCTTCCCCCAGGTAAGGATGGGACAGGAGTGAGATGAAACCCACAGATAAAGGCAGACAGGGGGAAACCAAAACTCTGTCACACAGCACGCACACACAAAGGTTTAGACAATAAGAGATTTGGGAAGAGAAACAAGTGCAGGAAGGAAGATACAAAACAAAAGGGGTAAATTATACAACCACACAAAGCAATAAGCACAATCCTCACTAGAAAGTCTCGGACACCATACCTCACAGACCAACAAAGACAAACTATAGCTGGCTTTGGTGGAAAGATTCAACCAACATAAATAGGAGGGAAGCAGATATGATAGGCCTCCCCCACAATATGTGATCAAAGGAGCAAACAGACCAGCATAGATTAACTCTTGTTAGCCTGCCTATGAATCAGCACACAGCAGGTCGATGCCCGAGTCTGCCTGTGTTAAATCCAAACCAGAGAAACCATGGGGTAGAGTGTCAGAATCTGCAATTTGAACAGAGCCCTACATCACCATGACAGTCTGTAAAGTTTGTCCAAAACTTTGTGTCTCATGGACAGAGGCCACAAGTCACGTTGTTATAGGTACGAACATGGCTTTTTATTATTTTTACTTTTTTAGGAGGTGTTTATACATTTTCATATCATAAAGGAACTAAAAATCTACTCTCAAAAACAGTCACTGTGATGAGATGAAGTGATTGGAATTCAAAAGGATCATGATATTTAGGGAATATTAGCACAGTAAATTTATCGAAGACTAACATTCAATATCATTAATCTGAATGCAATAGTTTTGGTGATGAGCACATTAAATTCTTCTGAAAGTCCCATTTTGCTGAATAAATTTGCTGAATGTGAATCAACTTTTTGAGCCTGTTTAGTTTGCTATTGTTTTTTTTTCATTATCAAAATGCCTTCATTTGGATGTTGGCCTTTATCTTTGATGACTTTGAGGCAAGCCTCTTTCATGGGGCTACTGACAACCCATCCTCTTACCATTGACAAAATAATAATGTTTCATTCTGCTACTGTCGAGGTCCTCAGATGAAAGCGTTCTGCATTGTAGGAGCACCGCAACCCCTTAATCTGAGACACTCAGTCAGCACTGCTATGTAACTGTTGTAATTATTAACTTTGTTTCATATTGAAAATATATCTAAGTAAAGTAAAATTGACCATAAAAAATACATAAAAAATAGTAATTGGTCTTACAGTTTCTAATCAAATTTTAGGTTGTTTTTTTTAACTTCAAGTGTGAATTTGCTTTTCACTTTGACATTATTACAGAATTTGGAGAACTGCTCCAATTGTAGACCATTACTTCCTAAGCTTCATGCAGATTGGACTGTAGATAAAGCTATCGGGTTCCACCAATCTTCTCGTCAGGTGTCAGGTTAATTCCATTAATCAGAAAATTGTGGCTTTGGATTTTAACTACTTTTGATTGCATCTGGAATGTTCCTTTCTGAAAACATATGCATCAAGCTACAGGAAGAATGCGCCAACTGCGTAAACCTGGACACTGACAGTAAGGATTAATGACATACCATCCTTTTAATTGATGCAAAGTATGCTTCCCACAGCCTTGTGTCTGTTAACTGGCACTGGCTACTTATAGTGGACATACTTCATCGCTCACTATAATTAAAAACTGCCCTTATTTCATTTTCCTAATACTGAAAATAACTAGAAAAGCAGAACCTTCATGATTTGGTTGATCGAGCTATATCTGTGATTCATTATTTTGTTAAGTTACATTTTACAGTTGATCGGATAGTTGTTTTATGCTAGAACTTCAGCTCAGGAGGGATTTATACCATCATCAACTTCATAAAATATATCCTTACACTTTTTATGTTATGAAAGCTGCCAACAAAAATGAAAGAACTACTCAGATAATCAATTCAGAGTAAAAGAACAATAAGAAATAATATGCTCTTTTGGCATGTTAGTCTTCAATTTGAAGGTATTCAAGATTTTATTGCAGTACGGCTTCTTTCTATTGGATTGGGCCTGTAGTAAGAAGATAGATATTCTGCCACGGTCCTCCATTGAAGACACAACTGCTGTGACATGCGTTATTAGTGATAGATTGTGTTTTTCTTGACTGTAGGAAAAGACAGAGTTAATGTTTTGGACCAACCCAGAATGGGAGTGCCTAAAGTGAAGGGACAGAAGATCAGATAGGGATCAGCTGTAGCTGGAGCTGATCCAAGGTCTGGCTAGAGTGCAGAGCCACATGATGTGGGTGACCTTGACTTGAGAGGAGACCAGAACAGTGGATAACGTAATAATAAGTAAAGAGAGAGAATTGATTGAAGGACAGAGTGATTGACTGGACTTTAGTCTTGGAATATGACACCTAGCAGTACGGCCCAAGTTTATAAATCAGAAAGGTAAACGGGTCAGGACAGAAAAGATAACATGAGATGAAAGCAATGCCCTGGGCAATGGTATCTATGTATCAGGAGGAGTTATATTGACAAAATAATTATTTTCAAAGGAGGAAGACGCAAAACCACTGGCTGCGAATAGGACTTCCACTAACTGGACTGTAGTACTGAGCGGAGTTGTGGTTAAGGCACTGAGATTCATTGAGGCAGGGACCAGGGCAACTGAGGAAGTGAAGAAATTGTGTGTAGAGGAGTAAAGAGACTGTGCATGAGAATGATCTGTGTTTTAAAGGAAATGTTTGTGAAGCTAAGCACCTGCTTTCTACTGTAGATAATCCCTACCAAGTTATCGCACAGTAAAGAGTTTATTTTTGGATATCCAACATCTGGTCTTGGCCATCTGAAGTCACTGGCATTATGCGGCCTACAATGGTGTAGCGTCCCCATAGCACAAGTCCACAAAACCAGCCAGCACCTCCACCTTCATGTAATGTTCTGCGGTGTAAAAGACAAGGATCTTGCCCATAGCTACTGCCTCGGGCCACGTTACACTGCTATAAATCATTGCCCAACCGAATGGCTGATAGTGTGCTTGTGAGAGGATGCAGAGCTCAAATAGCGCTGCTGCTCTTCCATTCTCAGTATCAGTGGAGGTCCTTGAGGTCAGACCCAAAGTAATCATTCAATGACTGCACCTGCTAGTAATACGCCATCATTTGAATCAACAATGTCCCAATCACCACTCCACTATTCATGCTGCTTGGTGCAGCCCTCCATCAGCTGCAACTTAACAAGGAAACTACAATAATATCCAAGGCACCGAAAATTAAGCCATATGTAACTTTTATAATTTTTTTACGGCTTGATAAAGGCCCTGTGTCAGCCAACAAGTCGCTATTGCATTTTTTTCGTTGTATGCTGGGACAAATAAAACGGTTGGCAAATAGGAGAGGAATTTTCAGTGCCTTGGAGTCCATTGTATTTTCCTTCTTAAGTAATATGCCATCACTTACAGAGATAGCATTACCCCTGGAATGAAAATACAGAATGGAGGTAATGTCAATAAACCGATAGGCCAAGTATAGAATTTTATATTTTTATATCAAATTCTGGCTTTGCTCAAAGGGTTATTGCATTTTTAGAAATTCCCTAGAAAGGTATTCATATTTTCAGAGACAAAATATTGAATGGCTTCTAAATTGCAAACTACCACTGTGTGCCCAAAAATGTTGACATGGCGACAGGTGATCTTTCCAGCTGTGCATAAAGTAAATATATACTGCATCCTTTATAACTGGATTTTAACACTAGAACTACTGAGGTAGTCATTTTGACTACTTTGCACCATGTATTTCTATATAGGTGTCACGAGTCCAGTAGTTCTAGTGTTAAATGGAATGTGTCATCAGAAAATAACCTATTGTTTAAATCAACATTCTATGTTAAATAAATAAATATATATATATATATATATATATATATATATATATATATATACAGTTAGGTCCAGAAATATTTGGACAGTGACACAATTTTCGCGAGTTGGGCTCTGCATGCCACCACATTGGATTTGAAATGAAACCTCTACAACAGAATTCAAGTGCAGATTGTAACATTTAATTTGAAGGTTTGAACAAAAATATCTGATAGAAATTGTAGGAATTGTACACATTTCTTTACAAACACTCCACATTTTAGGAGGTCAAAAGTAATTGGACAAATAAACCAAACCCAAAAAAAAAATTTTTATTTTCAATATTTTGTTGCGAATCCTTTGGAGGCAATCACTGCCTTAAGTCTGGAACCCATGGACATCACCAAACGCTGGGTTTCCTCCTTCTTAATGCTTTGCCAGGCCTTTACAGCCGCAGCCTTCAGGTCTTGCTTGTTTGTGGGTCTTTCCGTCTTAAGTCTGGATTTGAGCAAGTGAAATGCATGCTCAATTGGGTTAAGATCTGGTGATTGACTTGGCCATTGCAGAATGTTCTACTTTTTTGCACTCATGAACTCCTGGGTAGCTTTGGCTGTATGCTTGGGGTCATTGTCCATCTGTACTATGAAGCGCCGTCCGATCAACTTTGCGGCATTTGGCTGAATCTGGGCTGAAAGTATATCCCGGTACACTTCAGAATTCATCCGGCTACTCTTGTCTGCTGTTATGTCATCAATAAACACAAGTGACCCAGTGCCATTGAAAGCCATGCATGCCCATGCCATCACGTTGCCTCCACCATGTTTTACAGAGGATGTGGTGTGCCTTGGATCATGTGCTGTTCCCTTTCTTCTCCAAACTTTTTTCTTCCCATCATTCTGGTACAGGTTGATCTTTGTCTCATCTGTCCATAGAATACTTTTCCAGAACTGAGCTGGCTTCATGAGGTGTTTTTCAGCAAATTTAACTCTGGCCTGTCTATTTTTGGAATTGATGAATTGTTTGCATCTAGATGTGAACCCTTTGTATTTACTTTCATGGAGTCTTCTCTTTACTGTTGACTTAGAGACAGATACACCTACTTCACTGAGAGTGTTCTGGACTTCAGTTGATGTTGTGAACGGGTTCTTCTTCACCAAAGAAAGTATGCGGCGATCATCCACCACTGTTGTCATCCGTGGACGCCCAGGCCTTTTTGAGTTCCCAAGCTCACCAGTCAATTCCTTTTTTCTCAGAATGTACGCGACTGTTGATTTTGCTACTCCAAGCATGTCTGCTATCTCTCTGATGGATTTTTTCTTTTTTTTCAGCCTCAGGATGTTCTGCTTCACCTCAATTGAGAGTTCCTTAGACCGCATGTTGTCTGGTCACAGCAACAGCTTCCAAATGCAAAACCACACACCTGTAATCAACCCCAGACCTTTTAACTACTTCATTGATTACAGGTTAACGAGGGAGACGCCTTCAGAGTTAATTGCAGCCCTTAGAGTCCCTTGTCCAATTACTTTTGGTCCCTTGAAAAATAGGAGGCTATGCATTACAGAGCTATGATTCCTAAACCCTTTCTCCGATTTGGATGTGAAAACTCTCATGTTGCAGCTGGGAGTGTGCACTTTCAGCCCATATTATATATATAATTGTATTTCTGAACATGTTTTTGTAAACAGCTAAAATAATAAAACTTGTGTCACTGTCCAAATATTTCTGGACCTAATTGTATATATATAGTAAATATGGTATATTTTTGACATCTTAGAGTCGTAATTAAAATCTAAATTTTATACCTCGCAATTTTCAAACTGGCCATTTGGCTTTTTTAGACTCCAACTTCCTGTTGTTTGAGAAAATGTGCATGTATATTAACAGCAATGTACAGGCTCAAACCCTATCTTTTGTATTGAAGGATCCAATGAGTATGTGCAAAAGTCTTTGCTAAAGGTAGGGAGAGCTGTAACATCGCCGATTGTGACTGGTGGATCCTGCGTTGTCAGCTGTGTATAGTGGTGTAATTGTAATCGTGCTTCTAATAAGTAGATTGCTGAAACTCCTGCTGAAAGGACCAGGAGTCTAAAATAATCTGAGTAAAAATTGGCCAATACTATTTTTTTTTTATAAAGAATGAAAGATTGGGAAGTGAAATAAAGATTGCCAAAATTAATTTTAAAAAATAAATGTAATACAAAGCCTGATTAAAACTATAGGTCATTTTCTGACAACACATTCCCTTTTAGACTTAGGAGATGGGAATAAAAGTTCCCATAACTCTCCATAGGCTACAATTCTATCACCTGATGATATTGAAAGCATGTTAGTTTCATATACTCAATATCGTTAAAAAATATATATTTATTAAGCTTTATTAAAAAGTGATGGTGTTAGAGTCGCCGAGGGGCAGTGAGTGCCTGGGAGTGGACCCACTGAGCTGTACACCGGACTCCTCTGTAGGGGCTAACCTGTAGGGATTGTCAGACGTAGCCCCAGGGGGCCTAAATACAGGGCAGCCAGGACCAGTGGGGTCGGCTCAGATGAACTAAAAAGAGTGTCTAAAGTCTAGTACGGTTGTGCTTGGACATGGCAGCACAAATGTGACAACTGAGATATTGCAGCACCGAGGTGATAGTAATAGCAGGCTCTGGAAAGAGACACAGATTAGCAAGTACAGGTAACTGATACTAGGACATGAGAAAGTGGGACTAGAGACAGCAACGGACTACGGATAGGCAACATTGTTCAGGCATCTCCCCTAA
This sequence comes from Anomaloglossus baeobatrachus, assembly GCF_048569485.1. NCBI lineage: Eukaryota > Metazoa > Chordata > Amphibia > Anura > Aromobatidae > Anomaloglossus > Anomaloglossus baeobatrachus. The sequence goes on along the minus strand of NC_134355.1, from coordinate 82,794,597 downwards.
GGCGAGAATTCCTTATATACTTACAGGGAGATTGCTGACCTCAGAGGTCACTTCCGGGTAATAGGACGCCAGCCCTTTAAGAAAGGGGGCGATGCCACGCACCCTTCCGGCAATGTTGCCCCCTCAAAAGGGTTAATACTGAGCCTGGAGGTAATTGGGGAAATCATTGGCCAGTAGGTACCAGCATCCAACGTAGTTTCTCCCTCAGGCCAGCAGAGGGAGCTCTGAACCTGGAGTTCCAGGGAGCATTCCTCAAGTCTGACCTGAGGGAGGAGTTAGTGTTCAGTCTGTGAAGAGAGTCCAGAGAGTGAAGACGCAGAGTGTGCTGTCCTGTGGAACTGGGGCCTGGAGCTGAAATAGCTTGGCCCAGTGAAGCAGGATTGGCAGAGAGGCACAGGAGAGAATCAGACATCGGAGTCTGTGGTTGCCAGGGTGTAAAATCCTTCCCTGGTAGCCGAATCCGAAGGGCAGGAGAGCTGCAAGCACCTGGCCCATAAGCAACCTGAAGGTACAGCTGCACCACCAGGGCCCGGTGTGGACTCCAGCAGAGAAGCACCAGAGAGGGCCTGCGCAGCCTACCACACAGGGAGAGGGACAAACCACCGGTCCCAGCAGCAAGAGGGCCATTGCTAACCCAAAGTGCAGGGTCCTATAACAGCAAAGAAAGAGCAGGGAGTAGGCCTCATACTCGACTGGCCAAAGAGATAACCCCAGCTACTTCCAGGCCGGCCGGAGCCCTCTACTATCTGTAACGGTCTCCCAGGACTAACCGTTTGCCAAGTAAAAGAGAAAAAGGTAAAGAGACTGTTGTTTGTGTCCGGTCCTTTCACCGCTCTGTCAGCCCTGCATTACACCGCAACTGCATAGACACTTAAAAGCACCAACAGTGTCCTCGGGGCACCGCTCCACCTGTGGGGAGCAGGACCATCCAAGCTGCCATTCCATCAGCCCCGGAGGCCCCATACAGCAGCGACGGCTTAATAGCCGCAAACCACAGGTGGCGTCACGAATATAAACTTTAATAATCACCCCACTGAAGCCATCTTAATTGACCCCACCAGGGCCACGGAGTCGGGCCCAGCCACCACTGACAAACCCCTGACTAGTCCGGCCCGACACCGGGTGTCCCATAGCCCTGGGGTGGGCGAGTGAGCAGCACAAAGGTGACAACTGAGATATTGCAGCACGGAGGTGATAGTAATAGCAGTCTCTGGAAAGAGACACAGGTTAGCGGGTACAGGTAACTGATACTAGGACATGAGAACGTGGGAATAGAGACAGCAACGGACTACTGATAGGCAACATTGTTCAGGCATCTCCCCTAAGGAGAGAATGCCTTATATACTTACAGGGAGATTGCTGACCTCAGAGGTCACTTCCGGGTAATAGGACGCCAGCCCTTTAAGAAAGGGGGCGATGCCACGCACCCTTCAGGCAATCACAGAAGGCCTGTGTGTGACCTGGAAGCAGGAAGAGGCTGCGGCAGCCCCCAGGAACGGGATGCCTGGGACCGCTGAGCTGGTGAGGAAAATGGTGTCGCTGCCAAGGCATGGGAGCGGAGACATGCGGGGGGTGCCACGCCGGGACTGGGTGCTACAGATGGAAAATAATGCATATAAACAAAGTTAGATCAATAAAAAAAAGTGCAGATCAGTGAGTATTGACATCATACATGCTAAAGTGAGTACAAAAAAGCTCAAATAAAAACATGGAAAGTGTATGTGTAGTGACAATATTGAAAATGGATCAGTCCATAGAAAAAAGATCAAAAATGGTAAATGATAAACATATAGTATGCAATTGGATAGAAAAACAAGCAATATACAAGAATGAAGAAAGAGATAAAATAAACGTAAGAATAGCCAGTGCAATATGAGAGACCTCACCAGTCAGGAAAAACACCTGACACATGTTTCGCATGTATCTGCCCCCCTGCTGAAGCTAGATGCGTAATGTGGGTTGGGTGCTTTTTTCCTGACTGGTGAAGCCTCTCATATCCTATTGTGCCTCCATACGTTTATTTAATATCTTTCTCCATTTTTGTAGATTGCTTGTTTTATTTGGTCCATATACACACTATAAGTTCAACATTTCGGGCCTATTTTTATGGAAGTATCTGTTTTCAATATTGTGACTATATATTTATTTTCCATGTTTGTTTATTTGATCTTTTTTGTATTTGTGAATGGATGATGTCAATGCTCATTGGTCTGTAGTATTTGTAAAGTCTTAACTTTCTATGTCCTAATTATTGGGTTTTTTTTTTAATCAGATACATTTTTATTATTCACTAAGTATACAAAACATGTGTTATATTTTCAGCAATAATGAGCAGAAGTACAAACTTTCCCTCCCCAACATCCCCTCCCCCTCCCCCCTCAGCGTACATATAATCCATATCAATATCAAAGATCTTACATTTTAACCCTTCAATAGCATATATTGGAATATATAGAACTAACTATCTCTGCCCCTAGTCCAACATCTCCCAACTCTAATATTTATCCATATTGCAACCACGGATTCCACAATCTATCAAAAAGTGCAAGCTGTTTCCTTTTCCCATATATGCTTCTCTCCATTCGAACAATAGGATTAACATATGCGACAAATTCCCTTCTAGTCGGTGGGTCCCCCTGCATCCAGTGTTTGGCAATTACTTTCCTTGCCGCATACAGCAGTCTGGCTATCACTATTTTAAAATTGTTGTCTACTCTAATTTCCTCCACGTAACCTAGAAGACATACCAGGGGTTGTCTGGGAAGTTTACATCTATAAGCTCCTTCTATTCTATTAAGAACAGTTATCCAAAAGGGTGCCAACCTGGGGCACATCCACATCATGTGGAAAATGCCGGCACCTTCTCCATTACATCTAGGACAGTCGGAGTTACTCCTCAATCCCATTTTACACATAATTAGCGGGGATCTCTATGCCCTATGCACCACGTAGAGGTGGGATAATCTTGCTGGTTGACTCATTGATAATTTCGGTATGTATTCCAAACCACTATCCCATACCTCATCAGTGATCCCGTCTATCTCTGCCTCCCTAGTGTTTACAGGGTGATCAAGCAAATATGTATGCAGTAGGTCGCTATATATAGTAGATATGATTTCTCTTGTGGGTCCACTACTACACACATATTTCAGTACTAGGTCTGCCTGTACCAGCAATGATTGCTTAACCCCCTGAGCCACCACTGCATGCGCCAACCGTTTGTACTGGTACCACCCAAGTGGGGATATCCCAAACTCATCCTGTATTTGTGTAAACGATTTCAGACGTCCCTGGCTAAGAATTTGCCCCATATACCATATACCTTTACGTGCCCATTCCTTAATTTTGCCTATCTTGTATATCTCAGAGCAGTTTTCATTGTCCCACAACGGAGAGAATTCAGTTATTGCTGTAATCCCTCTTATTTGCTTGATCTTCCTCCAGATTCTATTCATCAAGCTAAGTGTGGGGCTCGTTTTTCCCACTCTCCCAAATGATCCGTCCTCCAGTCCGAACACTAATGGTTTCCGATGCAGTACATGCCCTAACAATCTGGATGCTGGGTCCACCACCCCTAAATCTGCCCATCCCCTGAAATGTTGACTCTGAGCTGCCAGATAATATATTCCCGGATTTGGTAGTGCTAGTCCCCCTCATCCTTCTGTCTCTGTAGCGTCTCGAATTTAAGTCTGGCTTTTTTGTTCTTCCCATTAGAGCACGGAACATGGAATCAATCTCCTTAAAGTGACTCTGAGGGATCCAAACAGGAGAATTGTGCAACACATAGAGTATCTTGGGCATATGCACCATTTTAATAAGATGAATCCGTCCTATTACTGATAAATAAAGCTTATTCCAAGCAGTTATTATACTTCGCAGTTGCTTCAGCAAAGGGACTAGATTAATAGTAATGTAGTTCCCAATTGGCATGGATACCTGAATGCCCAGATATCTAAACTGGTCCACAACCCGCAGTCTGTTGACCTCATCACCCAGGATCGACCCATCCACTCCCAGGTCCACCTGAAACAGATTCGATTTGGTCTAATTGATAGTCAGTCCAGAGATCCCCCCGTACCGCTCGATCACCTGCATGGCAAAGCTCAACCATGCCCCTGGGTCTCCCAGAAACAATAGAATGTCGTCTGTATAGAGGGCTATCTTCTCTTCTAGATGGCCATATACAAATCCCTTTATGTCTCTGTTCTGCCGTATAGCAGCCGCCAGTGGTTCCACTGCCAGAGCAAAAAGGAGAGTCGAGAGCGGACATCCTTGGCGAGTACCCCTTTGTAAATTGTCCTAATTATTTTTTAATTACTATTTCATAAAACTTAATAAACATATTTTTTTTTCTAAAGCTATTGAGCCTTCCAGCTTATTTATATAGTTTTTCTTGTACTACTGGGTTTATTGGCCCCTTACTTTCTGCCCATTATATAAACATAGGTTTGTTCATAGTTTCTTATACTGTATATTCAGTAGAGATTCTGGTAAGAAATTCATAGACTTGAGATGTGGTTAACAATGCTTGCATATTTCCATATTTTAATAGAGTTTAAATTTTCCTCAAACTGTGTCATTATCTGGGATTAATAATTAAAACAGATATGCTGCAATAAATGTAAGGTCCCAAACTGCTTAAGTGTTTCTATGAGATCAAATAGCTATTGAAAATGAAATCTAATAATTGAGGTCCACAAACCTTTCCTGCGCTCCACGGGACATCATCCTGAATATCTCATACTGTACATTCTGATGCAGGAAGCAAAATTAACCTAGAATAGAAAATGTTCACATTCTTCACTAATCTCATCTGTTCTGCTCCTCCAGCGCTTTTACAACTGTCCTTTGTTACCTTCATCCATGTATTTTATGTACTAGGCGAAACATAAGGATACTCAGGTGTATAATATAACTCTAATAAAATACTCTAGTGCTTTTTCAGGGTATTAAACACAAAATCTCAATGATCGGATTCTATACTTGTCTGTAAAAATAACTAAAATGGCAAATGCTGTAAAACAAAAAAGAAACATTACATAAATCTCGTATTCCTCACCAATCCAGTCCAGAAGCTTCTTCAGGTTTCATTTATAAGCTGGCCCAATCACTACAGTCAATTGATGTCCCGAGCTATGATGACAGCAGTATGACCAATGATATACAGTGTTTTGTGAAAGTATTTGGCCCCCTTGAAGTATTCAACCTTTTACCACATTTCAGGCTTCAAACATAAGGATCAAAAAATTAAAATTTTATGGTGAAGAATCAACAACAAGTGGGACACAATTGTGAGGTTAAACGAAATTTATTGCTTATTTTAAACTTTTGTAAAAAATAATAAACTGAAAAGTGGGGCGTGCAATATTATTCATCCCCTTTATTTTCAGTGCAGCAAACTCACTCCAGAAGTTCATTGAGAATCCCTAAATGATCCAATGTTGTCCTAAATGAGTGATGATGATAAATATAATCCACCTGTGTGTAATCAAGACTCCGTATAAATGCACCTGCTCTGTGATAGTCTCAGTGTTCTGTTTAAAGCACAGAAAGCATCATGAAGACCAAGGGACACAACAGGCAAGTCTGTGATACTGTTGTGGAGAAGTTTAAAGCCGGATTTGGTTACAAAAAGATTTTCACAACTTTAAACTTCCCAAGAAGCACTGTGCAAGCGATCATATTGAAATGGAAGGAGTCTCATACCACTGCAAATCTACCAAGATCCAGCCGTCCATCCAAACTTTCATCTCAAACAAGGATAAGAATGAACAGAGATGCAGCCAAGAGGCCCATGATCACTCTGGATGAACTGCAGAGATGTACAGCTGAGGTGGGAGAGTCTGTCCATAGGACAACAATCAGTCGTAAACTGCACAAATCTGGCCTTTATGGAAGAGTGGCAAGAAGAAAGCCATTTCTCAAAGATATCCATAAAAAGTGTTGTTTAAAGTTTGCCACAATCCACCTGGGAGACACACCAAACATGTGGAAGAAGGTGACATCAACATGCAAGAGAGAATGGCACTCACCAGATATATGCACTTCAGACCAGCTGAAGCACTTTGTAAGTGCGAAACGGCTGTCGTCGGACGTGCACAGCTCCCCCTCCCCACCCACCCGCCCTACACATGTAACCTCCAAGCTTGAATAAACTCGTTTTCTACACAGCATATATCTGGTGAGTGCCATTCTCTCTTGCAAGTTGATGTCACATTGTCTCCATATAAATGTGCACCCCAGAGCTGTACTGATCCATGCCGTTATGTATTGGACTTGATAATATATATATATTGACGGTGTGGAGTAGTGCCCCGGTTTCCTCCTTACACATTGATGTGGAAGACGGTGCTCTGGTCAGATGAAAGCAAAATCGAACTTTTTGGGCACAATGCCAAACGATATGTTTGGCGTAAAAGCAACACAGCTCATCACCCTGAACACATTATCTCCACTGTCAAACATGGTGGTGGCAGCATCATGGTTTGGGCCTGCTTTTCTTCAGCAGGGATAGGGAAGATGGTTAAAATTGATGGGAAGATGGATGGAGCCAAATACAGGACCATTCTTGAAGAAAACCTGTTGGAGTCTGCAATAGACCTGAGACTGGGACGGAGATTTATCTTTCAACAAGACAATGATCCAAAACATAAAGCAAAATCTAGAATGGAATGGTTCACAAATAAACGTATCCAGGTGTTAGAATGCCCAAGTCACAGTCCAGACCTGAATCCAATCGAGAATGTGTGGAAAGAGCTGAAAACTGCTGTTCACAAACGCTCTCCATCCAACCTCACTCAGCTCCAGCTGTTTGCAAAGGAAGAATGGGCAAGAATTTCAGTCTCTCGATGCGCAAAACTGATAGAGACATACCCCAAGTGACTTGCAGCTGTAATCGCAGCAAAAGGTGGCGCTAAAAAGTATTACGATAAAGGGGACGAATAATATTGCACGCCCCAATTTTCAGTTATTTATTTTTTAGAAAAGTTTAAAATAAGCAATAAATTTCGTTCAACTTCACAATTGTGTCCCACTTGTTGATTCTTCACCATAACATTAAAATTTTTATCTTTATGTTTGAAGCCTGAAAAATGTGGGAAAAGGTTCAAAAATTCAAGGGGGTCTAATACTTTTACAAGGCACTGTAAATATCACTTGACTACAGTGACTTTCCTGGTGGGCAGGTGGTGGAATATCACAGATAATATTTGGGCTCTTCTTGAGTATTTGTTGACATTAACACCTTTCTAATTACCCTAAATTGCAAATTTTGGTGCTCTAGAGGGGGGTATTCATAGTTATCCCCTCCCCCTATTAGAATTAGCATAAGTATTATTCAATTGATTTACTTTTTCCTGTGCTGAGGTCATACCCATGTGACCAGAAGGGGCGGGTCCTCAACCAACAGAAAAATGTTGCTTCCTGGTATCAGCTTTGTTGGCTGAGGCCCCACCCCTTCTGGTCACATGGGTATGACCTCACACAGGTCCTGCTAGTGAAAAGTTAAATCTATTATATAATATTTATGCTAATTCTAACAGGGGAGGGGATAACTATGAATTCCCCCCTGCTATTATCTGCTCCTCAGCTGCTGTCACTCAAGAAGCTGGTGATTTTGTAAACTTTACTTTCTTGGGTTTCAAAACCTATACATCCGAGCTGACCACTACAGGTATGTATAGAATCAGCCTGATAGCAATGCCTTTAGGTTATATACGAAAATCCTGGTGACTGGTTCCCTTTCATGGTTACTACTTTTACAATGACATTAAAATGACAATAGTACTCAGAAGGTTTAACATCTGTAAGAACATTTTTCCTAATATTCAACATTTTATTCATTATAATATTCAGTTTATGTTAGTATATACAGTTGAAACCAGAAGTTTACATCCACTATCTATAAAGACACATCTGCATGTTATCTCACTATCTGACATGAAATCAGAATAAATCTTTCCTGTTTTAGCTCAGTAAGGATTACCAAGATTATCTATATTATTTAATATTTTGTACAGATGAATGAGGCACCTTCAGGTATCTGGAAATTGCACCCAAGGATGAACTAGACTTGTGTAAGTCCACAATTCTCTTCCTGAGATCTTGGCTGATTTCTTTTGACTTTCCCATAATGCTACAAAAAGAAGCAGTGTGTTTCAGGTGTGTGTTAAAAAACATTCACAGGTGTGTCTCTAATTAACTCAGATGTTGCCAATAAACCAATCATAAGCTTCCAAAAACATGATATCATCATATGGGCTGTCCCATATTGTTTAAAGGCTTAGTACTCTTAAAGTATGTAAACTTTGCAGAAAGTAATAAAAATGCCTTAAAACTTTCTCTCATTATTCTGGCGTTTGGCAAATATAAATAATTTGGTTCCTAATTGACCTAAAACGGGAAAGATTTATTCTGATTTCATGTCAGATAGTGAGAAAAACATGCAGATGTGTCTTTTTAGACGGTGTATGTAAACTTCTGGTTTCAACTGTACGCTAGTGCTTCTTAAGGCCCTGTCACACACACAGAGATAAATCATTGGCAGATCTGTGGTTGCAGTGAAATCATGGACATATTGTTCCATTTGTACACAGCCACAAACCTGGCACTGATTGTCCACAATTTCACTGCAACCACAGATCTGCCGCAGATTTATTTCTGTGTGTGACAGGGCCTTTAGTCCATGGAGGGACCATACTATTGAAGTTATTGGCACATTACACAGGAGGACATATGCATGAGTGTTTCTGGAGCTCTGCGATGACTTGACTGAAGGATCAAGCTCATTGTTTATTTTGCCTTTCTTATATTTGATACATTAAATGGTACCACTAATAATCATAATTGTATTAGACATCTCTGCTCAATGCTTAACTAATAGTAAATAAAATCTATTTGTCACAAACATGACCAGTGTGCCTTATAGTAAAACTCATACTGATACACTAGCGTTATGTTGAAATAGATTTCCACTTTTTAACACCATTTTGTTTTTTAGTTGGAAATTCTGTGCTGATTTTTAAGTCTTTATAGTATATTAAGCTTTAATTGCTTGATTTAGAGAGTTCCAAAACTCAGACTCTTTCAGAATAGCATTTCTCCTCTTTGTTTCAGTAAAGAATGGCGGTCTGGGCCCTCGAACCCACACATATGATAAAGCATCTGATGTGTCAGTGTGATGTTTCAAATGTTTTTTTGAAAGTGCATTTAAGATTTAAAGAGAGGTTGTCACCCCAAAAACATAATTAATTAAACCACGTATATAGGTATATAGTGTCTTTTGAAATAAATTACACCTATAGTATAGATTTTAGCGATTTAGTTACTCTGAAAAAAGTTAATTTGTATGCAAGTGAGGGAGCTTTGGGGACTCCTTGGTGTGGCCAAAGTCTCAGTTCACCCTTACTCTTTCTCGATTTGCATACTGAGTATTGTATCATATTATGATTGACAGTGCTCACGCGAGAGCTGCCTGACCTCGATTAGTGGCTCTGCACCTTCACAGTAGCACTGCAGGAGCCCAACTGTGCTCAATGTCAATGTTTGCTCTCATCATTGACTCCTGTCTGCAGTACACTACCGTGCAGTGGGCAGTAGACTCCTGTATATCAGTATGCGCTCTCATTGCTGGCTCCTGTCTGCAGTACACTACCGTGCAGTGGGCAGTAGACTCCTGTATGTCAGTATGCGCTCTCATCATTGGCTCCTGTCTGCAGTACACTACCGTGCAGTGGGCAGTAGACTCCTGTATGTCAGTATGCGCTCTCATTGCTGGCTCCTGTCCGCAGTACACTACCGTGCAGTGGGCAGTAGACTCCTGTATGTCAGTATGCGCTCTCATCATTGGCTCCTGTCCGCAGTACACTACCGTGCAGTCGGCAGTAGACTCCTGTATGTCAGTATGCGCTCTCATCATTGGCTCCTGTCTGCAGTACACTACCGTGCAGTGGGCAGTAGACTCCTGTATGTCAGTATGTGCTCTCATCATTGGCTCCTGTCTGTAGTACACTACCGTGCAGTGGGCAGTAGACTCCTGTATGTCAGTATGTGCTCTCATCATTGGCTCCTGTCTGTAGTACACTACCGTGCAGTGGGCAGTAGACTCCTGTATGTCAGTATGTGCTCTCATCATTGGCTCCTGTCTGTAGTACACTACCGTGCAGTGGGCAGTAGACTCCTGTATGTCAGTATGCGCTCTCATCATTGGCTCCTGTCTGCAGTACACTACTGTGCAGTGGGCAGTAGACTCCTGTATGTCAGTATGCGCTCTCATCATTGGCTCCTGTCTGCAGTACACTACCGTGCAGTGGGCAGTAGACTCCTGTATGTCAGTATGTGCTCTCATCATTGGCTCCTGTCTGTAGTACACTACCGTGCAGTGGGCAGTAGACTCCTGTATGTCAGTATGCGCTCTCATCATTGGCTCCTGTCTGTAGTATACTACTGTGCAGTGGGCAGTAGACTCCTGTATGTCAGTATGCGCTCTCATTGCTGGCTCCTGTCCGCAGTACACTACTGTGCAGTGGGCAGTAGACTCCTGTATGTCAGTATGCGCTCTCATCATTGGCTCCTGTCTGTAGTACACTACCGTGCAGTGGGCAGTAGACTCCTGTATGTCAGTATGCGCTCTCATTGCTGGCTCCTGTCTGTAGTACACTACTGTGCAGTGGGCAGTAGACTCCTGTATGTCAGTATGCACTCTCATTGCTGGCTCCTGTCTGCAGTACACTACTGTGCAGTGGGCAGTAGACTCCTGTATGTCAGTATGCGCTCTCATTGCTGGCTCCTGTCTGCAGTACACTACTGTGCAGTTGGCAGTAGACTCCTGCATGTCCGTATGCGCTCTCATTGCTGGCTCCTGTCTGCAGTACATTACCGTGCAGTGGGCAGTAGACTCCTGTATATCAGTATGCGCTCTCATTGCTGGCTCCTGTCTGCAGTACACTACTGTGCAGTGGGCAGTAGACTCCTGTATGTCAGTATGCACTCTCATTGCTGGCTCCTGTCTGCAGTACACTACTGTGCAGTGGGCAGTAGACTCCTGTATGTCAGTATGCACTCTCATTGCTGGCTCCTGTCTGCAGTACACTACCGTGCAGTGGGCAGTAGACTCCTGTATGTCAGTATGCACTCTCATTGCTGGCTCCTGTCTGCAGTACACTACCGTGCAGTCGGCAGTAGACTCCTGCATGTCCGTATGCGCTCTCATTGCTGGCTCCTGTCTGCAGTACATTACCGTGCAGTGGGCAGTAGACTCCTGTATGTCCGTATGCGCTCTCATTGCTGGCTCCTGTCTGCAGTACATTACCGTGCAGTGGGCAGTAGACTCCTGTATATCAGTATGCGCTCTCATTGCTGGCTCCTGTCTGCAGTACACTACTGTGCAGTGGGCAGTAGAATCCTGTTGTGGCAGTATGTGCTCTCATCATTGGCTCCTATCTACAGTAAACTACCGGGTAGTGGACACAGACAGGAGCCAAGGATGGGAGTGACTCTGTTTGAACTGCACCAGACTGGGCTCCTGCACTGTCAGTCCTGGCTGCAGATAGTGCTTGGTACAGTACTGCAAGTAGAAGCCATCAATGACAGCCGGTAACAACTGTATATGAGTGTGGCTACAGAGTTAAGGCAACATATGACAGTATTCATACTAAAAGGGTGTAACATGGCACTGTGCTCTTGCCACTGAAAACTAAATCACGTAAATATGGAATATAGGTATGACTTTTAGAAGAGCTTATTCCTATACACAAATGTATAAATGGTTCCATTAGGATTTTGGGGTTGACAGACTACATTTAAAGGGGTATTCCCATCTCCAATATGCTATCCCAATATGTAGTAGGTGTAACAATGAGAATATTAGCAAATATCTCCAATTAGAAATGTAGTATAGTTCTCCTGATTAGCTATGTCATTTACCTTATGTGCAGGCATGGCAGTAGCTTAGGTATCCAAGGCTATGACCACGAGCAACTAACTGTCAGTAAATGCATGGCTGTAACCATGTGTACCTAAGCTACTGCAATGCCATGCACATAAACTAAGTAACATAGCTTATCAGGAAAGCCAATCTGCATTTCTAATTGGACGTATTTGCTAATATTATTAATACTACACTTACTACATAATGGGATAACATCTTGGAGATGAGAATAACCCCTTTAACTCTTGACGATGATTTCTTGATGCTATGTAATTTCACTGCAGAAAAGTGGCAGCATCTCACAATTCCAGTAAAGTAGTGGGACTTTATAGACATCTCATACCCTCTGTGCTTCTTTATTACTCAGTGTAAAATGACCTGTGGTGCGAGTTTTAAATCCATGACACGTCTATTTCTCGTATTTTTCTCCTAGACTTGCATTAGATGCGGAAAATCCACAGGTAAAAAATGAGTATGTTTGTACATTAAAACACACGTAATATGCACATACGTTTATCATTAAAGGGGTGGTTCACCCATATTTTTTATTGTCTAGTTCGATATTATATTGAGAAACAATGTTTCTCTCAAATACTTTGTGTTGGCAATAGTGCCTGTGAGAGGAGTTATTGTAGACCGCTGTTCCCCGCTCTGGTGACGTCACGTCAAGTTCCGCACACGTCACATCTGTGCAACCGGCTGAATTCTTCCAGACTCACTGAGCTGTGGGCGGTGTATCACAGCTGTCACAGCACAGCACGTCTCCTGCTCCCTCCTCCCTCCTCTCTCCTCTCTCACAGCACAGAGCGTCACGTCTCTTGATTGCAGCGTTCTGCTGTGAGGGAGGAGGGAGCAGGGAGTAGATGGGCTATGACAAGTGGTGAAACACCGCCCACAGCTCAGTGAGTCTGGAAGAATGCAGCCGGCTGCACGGATGTGACGTGTGCGGCTCTTGACGGTGACGTCACTGGAGCGGGGAACAGCGGTCTGCAATAGCGCCTCTCACAGGCACTATTGCCAACACAAGGTATTTGAGAGAAATATTGTTTCTCTATATAATATCAAACTAGACAATAAAAAATATGGGTGAACTACCCCTTTAATGTTTTGTCATAACGAAGTACCACTATCAAAAACAATGAAGCTTTGCTTAAAACAAGACATATCAGCAAAAGACAAGAACCACAGCATCAAAACCACAATAAAAATGCATGTAAAAAACACACACAAAAATGCAATGAAAAAGAAACACAAGAACGTAATTTACATAAGAGTTGCAGAAATGGTGCAGAAATTCTAGAATATGAAAAACTCACCAAACGCTCATCATTGAAACATAGCCATGAGAATTCTAGCAGCATGCGTCTGTCACTAGAGGGGGCAATGGAGTTTACTGCATACTGTTTTATTATTGATTTCAAAATGTAAGAGTACACAGTAAGCGGCTAAATGCTTTCTTGTCGCAGTTGCAGACAGCACGAGAATCATCACAGAATATGTATCCTTTTTAAAGGGAAGCCATCATCAAAAAATTACTTATTGTTTAAATCAGGTTTGATGTTAAATGTATATTTTAGGAAATCAACATGTACATTAGCCACAATGAAGATACTCAACCCCTATCATTTGTATTAATGCGTTTAATGAGCGTGTACATAGGCCATTGTGAAGGGAGGGGGAGCATGTCCTCTATGACATTTACTGTGAGTGGTGTATAGAGATATTACCTGTAATTGTAATCCTATCTCTGCTGATAAAGAACATGAAGTGCAAGTCTAAAATAGACTTCATGGCCAGTGTGAAAACAGAAAGATTATTAATTTTGTCAGTTACTAAACATCGTTATTAGACATGAGCGATCCTTTCAAAGTTCAGTTTGCCAATCTTTACCGAGCCTCCCGGTGTACAGATCGGCAAACATACCGAGCCCATTGGAGTCAATGGTAGGCCAAACTTATGTGTTGTAAAATGGAGTAGGGGGGCTGTAAAAGAAAGAAAGTAAAGCAGAACATACTTACAGAGTGTCCGGCGCAGCTGTAACTGCTCCCGTGGCTGTACTTCCGGGGCCGCTGATTATCCCTCATCCATATTCACTGCTTACCCTGCTCATCAGCATCTGATTGGCTGCAATGAGACCTCACCCCCAGAAAGCAAATGTGATTGGTTGGAATCACAGACCCTGTCTGCTCATCTATAGTGGCATAAAATAAATAAATAAAATAGCGTAAGGTCCCCCCATCTATTGATACAAGCACAGATAAAGCATATGGCTACAGGCTGCAGCCCCCAGCCATGCGCTTATCTTGGCTGTGTATCAAATGCATTGCAGCTTTTTTTTAATTATTTAAATAATTTTAAAAAACAGCTTGTGGTCCCCCCCAATTTTGATACCCAGCCAAGATAAAGCCCGACAGCTGGGGGCTGGTATTTTCAGGCTGAGGAGATCCATATAAAAAAGATGAAAAAACAACCCCAAATTATACTTATTTATAGTTTAAGATACATATATACAGTATATGGAAGTCTACATTTTTCTAGTTTTATTGTTTTATCCCTATTTTGTTTTTATACTCATTTTAACTTGGCAATGACTTTATGATGTTTACATTTTGAAAACGGATAAATTTAGTGAAAAGATGAACTTGTACACACTCTGTAGCCTGTTAGGACTTCGTTAACTATGTGCAGTAACTGAAGGAATCATTTATGTATCAAATTATATTTTCTCCAATGTTTGTAAAAATCTGTATGAGCTATAAAGTAGATAATTTTACAAGCAATATTCCTAAATACAATAATGATTATTTTTCTATGAGAAAAATGATCAATAAACATAGCTACCATACATGGAGAAGAGGCTTGTACTGTGCATTGTGTAGGGTCTAATAGTGTTTCCTGTCTCACAGGGGTTACATCATTGCTATGAATAATTGCCAAACTTAATGCTGCGTGTTATATGGTCAGAGTTTTGTATTCCTAGATAATTCTAGATTCTGTATTACAGAATATGTAAAAGTTACAAAATTTTAAAAAATAATAATATAAATTTTTAAAAAAAACCTTCCGCTCCAATGTTTTCTGACGATTCTTCAGTGATCACATCCTGTCCATTGTTCACATGACTGCTGCAGCCAATAACTGGTCTTGGCAGTCCCACGATGAAGCCTTTAATTTGGTGGGCAAGAAGAACATGAATGATGGATGTTGTTTAATTACTGCAGGACCAATCAGTTCCAACAGGGCAGCGGTTCTTAATCAGACAGGGATTTTAATAGATAAGTAAGGTTTAGAGATGAGCGATCTTGAACAGTAAAGTTCGTTGTTCAAACCAAACATGGACTTTACAAAAAAATCAAAAATGTTTGATTTCAGAATTCGGGTGCTTTACGTATGCTAGCCACTCAAACTGTTGAGGCGGGCCATTGAATCAAATACTTAATTAACCTCTGGACATAAAGGAAAGTGGGAAGTGTGTTCAATGAAATTGATTCTCTATACATAAGCCAGTCTTCAGAGATATCCAAGATGGCCCCCGATGACATCATAGATCCATCCATCAGCATCACCATGGATCCGCCCAATGATGTCATAGACCCGTCCATCAGAGTCATCATGGATCCACCTGATGATGTAATAGACTTGCCCATCAGTGTCACCATGGATCTGCCCTATAATGTCATAGACCCGCCCATCAGTGTCACCATGGATCCGCCCGATGACATCATAGACCCACCCATCAGCATCATGGCAGATCCGCCCCAATGATGTCATAGACCCACCTACGATGACGCCCACCAATCAGCCCATGGACTAACACATTGTTCAACCCACTGACCAATGAACACATCCAGGCATGCCCACTATAGAGCTGACCATGCCCCTTTTCCTAGTTTATATAAGTCCATGTACCTGGAATAAATCAGTCTGTTTTTGGGCCAACCTTTGATCGAGGAAAGATGAACATCCGACTGTGTGTGTCTGTTGTCATTTTTCAAGCATGCACTTGATCCTCATTAATTAGGTCAGGCAGCAGGCAACACGTAAGAGATCACCCTAACAAAACGAGCATCGCTGTGCTCAGGTATGCTTAGTGCGAGGCCCAGTGCGAGTCGTTGGCAGTGTCTGCATGGCTCTAACAATAGCATGATCGGATATAATGTGTACAAAAAAAATAAAATGAGAAAAACCTCAACCTCCCTCCCCTGGAAGTGTTCTGTTTATGGCTGGCTGTATGTAGATGGAGAGCCAAACTGCCAAATCAGCAACTTCTAATAGGGTTCAGGTCAAGTCTAGCTCCCGAACTGAACTTTATCTAAGGTCCGGCTGAACCCGCCAAACTCGAACTTCCACCAGTCCGCTCATCTTTAGTAACGTTTATTTTATTCCAAGCTAATGAGCAAATTTAGCAAAATCCCTAAAACCCCTTTTCATTCCAGGATGATGATTACCAATCCTATGATTGCAAACCCCCAGCTCATCCATTCTGTATATCAGTTTAGCAGTAATGCATCTTATATATAACTTCCAAGTAATAAACTATTATATTTAGACTTCGCGCCTCTATGGCTCTCCATCAAACATCTTAGGAATTACAACGGCAGGAAACGTACACATATGGTATCTAGCTCTCCAGTCGACAAGGTGTAAACTTTGTTCTCTAGTTGAAATTCTCTACTACTCGTGTGCAATAAACTAGAAAAATCACTTTGAGTAAATGAAACCCAGCTTGACCACATGAGCCTCTCATTTCAGATATCTGGTAAGATTAATGTGTTTCCATTTATTTGGCACAATAACTTTTTTCTTGTATAGTAGAACACAAATACCACAAAATGTTCAGCGTGTATTGTGTTTGGCAGGAGTTAGCCCCGTGAAATAAACTGCAAAAAAATTCCAGAACCAAACTATAAAACTGCTAAGGGAAGACTGAGCCAAGTGGCTTGTTTCACGAGGGTCAAGGAAGTATTATTTCACACAACTGCTTTCCTGTAATGCAAAACCAATCGAGATTTTGCATGAAGCTGCGCAAATTTGAAACAGATTTTTTTTATTACTATTATTATTGCAAAAACAATAATTTCTGCATGTAAATATACTTTCTGCAAATGTAGATTTCGTAATGTTGATCTATGCTTCTTTAGAATACAACGCACAAATGGAAACAAATACGGTATGTATTTCATTATCACAATACCACATTGTAAAATTGTGGTGTGAATATTTTGGGTAGTAAAAATACCAAAATCTTTAATAATAAGTATGGTGAGTAGTGATGAACGAGGACTACCATGCTCGGATGCTCGATACTCATGATGGTGGGATGAATGCAACTCAAGTACCTGAGTATAAAGGAAGTCAATGGGGAACGCAAGCATTTTTCTGGGAAATTTTCCGCAAAAATACTCAAGTCCCCCATTGACTTCCATTATATTCAGTAGACGAGTCGAGCCTGTCCGAACATCCAATTGCTCTTAAAGTGGTGGATCACTACTCTAAATAGTGCCCACATCAATGTAAAGCTGATAGGGAAGTAGTTTTCTAAATACCTTGTTCAGCTAATTCTGCCTCTGCCTCCGCTATTGCGGTGCGCCCATCCCCTTGAAGTGACCACCCAGGGATCCGTGACCTTTGAGATCCGGTGATGTCAGGTCAACTTCCAGTTGACCTGACATCACCGAGGCTGGCCTCAGTCTTCCTGAGTGACTGGGCTATAAGCAGAGTTTCACCACTCATCACAGCCCAGCATCGCTCCCGCTTGCAGTGCTCTGCAGTGAAGGAGAGGGCGCGCAACATACTGGGCTGTGATGAGCGGTGAAACTCTCCCCACAACCCAGTCACTCAGGAAGACTGGGGCTGGCCTGGGTAATGTCAAGTCAACTGGAAGTTGACGTCACATCACCGGATCCATGTCACAGAGCCCGGGGGGGGGGGGGGTCACTTCATGGGAATGACTGGACCGCAATAGCACCACTCAGAGGCAGAATTGGCCGAACAAGGTATTTTAACAAGGTACTTTTACAGGGATGTGGCCACTATTGCAGAGTAGTGACCCACCCCTTTAAAGAGTACCCAAGCATGGTAGTACTTGCTTATTGCTAATGGTGAGACGTAGTTGAAAATTTAACAAAGAAAAGCAAAAAACCAACAGAAATTATATTTTGTAAAAAATTGTCTGATCCAAGAACACAGTCAGCTTGTAAAAGCCATTAGAGCCAAATTTACACCTGGAATTATTGCTTATATAATTGTTTTCTTGGTTGTCAAAAAAAGATAATCTAGCATTGTTATGTGGGAATACAATTTTTCACAAAATGTTTCAGGTCTGGAGAGCAATTAGGACTTTGGTGGATAAATGTGGGATGGAATACTTTACATTTATCTTATAGTAAAAAGATGTTTAGGGCATTCATCAGCCCATACTTACTCTAGGGAGAAACTCAAAAATGTTACCTATAGGTCCAGTCACACTAAGCAACTTACCAGCGATCCCAACAACGATAGGGATCGCTGGTAAGTTGCTAGGAGGTTGCTGGTGAGATGTCACACTGCGACGCTCCAGCGATCCGACCAGCAACCTGACCTGGCAGGGATCGCTGGAGCGTCGCTACACGAGTTGCTGGTGAGCTCACCAGCAACCAGTGACCAGCCCCCAGCGCCGCGTGGAAGATGCTGCGCTTGGTAACTAAGGTAAATATCGGGTAACCAACCCGATATTTACCTTGGTTACCAGCGCACGGAGCTACACGTGCAGGGAGCAGCGGACACTGAGCGCTGGCTCCCTGCTCTCCTAGTTACAGCACACATCGGGTTAATTACCCGATGTGTGCTGCAGCTAAATGTGCACAGAGCAGGGAGCCGCGCACACTGCTTAGCGCTGGCTCCCTGCTCTCCTAGCTACAGCACACATCGGGTTAATTAACCCGATGTGTCCTGCAGCTACATGTGCACAGAGCAGGAGCCGGCACTGACAGTGAGAGCGGCGGAGGCTAGTAACAAATGTAAATATCGGGTAACCAAGGACAGGGCTTCTTGGTTACCCGATGTTTACATTGGTTACCAGCCGCCGCAGAAGCCGGCTCCTGCTCCTGCACATTTAGTTGTTGCTGTCTCGCTGTCACACACAGCGATCTGTGCTTCACAGCGGGACAGCAACAACTAAAAAATGGCCCAGGACATTCAGCAACAACCAACGACCTCACAGCAGGGGCCAGGTTGTTGCTGGATGTCACACACAGCAACATCGCTAGCAACGTCACAAAAGTTGTTCGTTAGCAGCGATGTTGCTAGCGATGTTGCTTAGTGTGACGGGGCCTTAAGTTTTTGACATAGTAGATAATGGTAAATGCACCAGAAACCAGGGATTAGGGGTGTGATAGGGTCAATCGGTAAGGAGCCTATTTAATTTCTTTACACATTATGTTTGTAGAATAGAGAAGGATTTTCAGAGAATCAGAGCAATTTGTATTCCTAGTACATGGAGACCTGGGAGCTATAGTTTTTGGCACATTGGGCAGAACAGTAGAAATTATTCCATAAGCCTATTACACAGCCATGCAGAATATTTGCATGTTTCTTAAATTGCATTGAACCTTGGTGTTATTATTCCAAATACAGGTCATGTAAATTGGTGGTAATTGATAAATTAAAGCAATTCAGTAACTACAGGAGAAGTTTTAAATAAGTGTCTATATTTTAAGCCAAATCCAGAGTTGATTTTAAAAGACATATTAAAAACTAATGCAAGGACGTATTCCTTAATTAATCAGTTGCATTTGGAATTCAATTATCAAAAAAAAAGTTGTGACCTTTCCAAAAGTCTCAAATGATAAATTGGGCAAGAACTTCCAAAAACCACTCTTATATCATCAAGGACACATAAAAAAATGACGAGGACTGAAAAAAAGTCATGTAAAAATGGCACACAATCTATAAAGAATTTGGAAGAAACATAAAAATTCCCCCAAAAACAAACTCAAAGATGAATCAAGGCCTTTTATTATGATGGGAATAATTCTGTTTTTAGCTGAAAATACTGCAATGGCATTTGAATAAAAACTCTTGTGTGTAAAACAATGCTAAGGCTGTATTTATTTCAGGTGAACTTGGAGCAGGTCTACCCCAAAAGCCATCTTAAAGCACCATTTCAATGAGTTTTTTCAGCGCTGGAGTGGTGCTTTAAATCTAAGTTCCTTGCCCCCCAAGCCTTATACTCACGCTATGGGGTCTTCACTTTTTTTTACCGTCACTCCGGTTCCCAAGTGCCATCTTGTGCCTGTAACTTCTGATTGGCTGTAAGTCAGAGGTTATGTCACAAGCTCTTAATGCAAGTCTATGAGAGCCAGAACAAGGCTCTCATAGACTTGTATTGAGTTGTGACCTCTGGTGTGCTCCATGAAACACTGGACAGTTACATTGAACTCTTGTAACGTAACTTCTGACTTCCAGCCATTCAGAAGTTACAGACATAAGATGGCACCGCAGCACCAAAAAAGTTAGGAATAATTTGGGGGGTTATTATAATGCTAGGGGCGGAGGAAATTAAAAGTGCCACTCCAGCACTGAAAAAATAGCACGCTGGAGTGATGCTTTAACCACTTCAGCCTTCCAAAAATGGTTAGAAGTTAAAATAAGTAACCTATCATTTCTTCAGGTATCTTCTATTCTGAAGATGCACTATACATTACAATACAAGTCAATAGGAAAGCTGAAAAGAAGTCCCAATATTTTTTTGGGTGGTTTTACTTCAAAAACCTCTAGAAATGTCTTCATTTTTGAATGAAGTTAAAAAAAAATCTGGTAAACACCAGTAAACAATATCTCCTTGAAACAATAGAAAGATGCTAAAAAAACAGGAGTGTCCAAAATGTTGAAAAATAACTCAGAAAATGACCAAAAAAAGCTAAAAAAAACAAACAAAAAAACCAACACTTCAAGTTTGCAAACAGCGAGACAAAGAGGAACGTTTCCTGTCCATCTACCACTTGAAAAATTGATGCTATTGGCCTTCTTAAAAAAAAAATCATTGTGTGAACACACCCTTAAGGTGTTTCCATGCTTGCCCAACTAAATCCTGATAACTGTTCACATTAGATGAAGTTTTCTCAGCATCAGAGTAACAATGACTAGTGATGGGTGGACCCAGATTGTAAAAGTCCGGATCCACGCTGTTTCAAAGTTGCCTGGGTGCCGGGCCAAGGATTCCGGCTGTGATCCAGATCCGGCACTCGAGAAAATAAAAAAAGATAAATAAAAAAAATAAAGAAAATAGGAATTAAGCGAGCGCTTCATACTTAGCAAGGCTCCCAAGCGGCTATATGCTGCTCCTGTGGACTCCCTGGGCCACTCATCATTGTCATACATATGCACTGGTTTCCCTACCCACCAACCGGCCTGACCTCTGTGATTGGTTGCAGTAAGATGCGCCCCAAGCCTATGTGACAGTGCCTGACTGCAACCAGTCATCACGGCTCATTCATTCTTTGCACTCACAGTGGGCAGTCATGCTCTATGGCTGTGCGCTGTGACTGAGATTAGCAGAGCTAGTATCGCTGTGGGACCTTATGTGGATTATGTCGGATCTGTAGGGGTGTGTTGGGGTTAATAAAGTGGTTAAAGAGGGTGTTTTTTTCCATTTTTTCCAAATAAAGGATTTTTTCTGTGTTTCTGTTTATTTCACTTACAGATTAGTGATGCGATGTCATAGACGCTGCCATCAGTAATTTAGGACATGGTAGCAGCTGTGGGCTGTTATTAACTCCTCATTACCCCGATTACCACTGCATAAGGGCAATCGGGAAGAGCGGGTAAAGCAGTGGGCTTGTCGCATTTTTTAATTTACGTATGTTTTTTCTTTCCTACTATCACAAAAGAGTTGTGCATTTTTTAATGCAAACTATGTTTTTTTGTCTGGTATGATTTTCAATAATAACAGCATATAAGAATAGATACAGGAGACAATATAAAACCTTGAGAGCTTTGTGCAAAACGAGGCAGTCGATCTAGTTTAGACTATATATACTATTGTCATAGAGCAAATTTCCCAATCTATGTTGCAACAATGTGGATTTTGAGACCCCCACACAGGCTCATATAGTAAATGGGGAAAGGGAAGGAGTGCAATCAGTACGCCCCCCCCCCAATGCCGCCATGCAAGCAGTACGGCCTCTATGTGTGCCACTGTATACCGTAAATTCCCATTCACCACTTTTCTGTTACTCACATATGACCAACTTACGCAGGAATCTGATGTTTGTTGTTAACCCAGTTTAGCACCGTAAAATGTACACAGCTTAAAATGAAAAAGCGATTAAGTTGAAAGTAAATGAAATCCCGTCTCCCTCCCAATGGTTATTTTTGTCTTTATGCTGGGAGAGATGGGGATTAATTCACGTACTGTGCACTGTCTAATTCAGACAACATTCACAATAATGATCTCTCTCCCATGGCGTCCTGCTAACGTAGTGCCGTGGAGTTTTCATAATCACCTTTGTTATGTGTCAATATTCAGCTTTATCTAAATTATTTGAATGAAGAAAATTGTCAATTACCATTGCAACTCGGCTAGAAAAGGAGTGGAGAACTCCATTCGTTAGGAAAAAGACCATTATTTTTTATTGCCGTGAGTTCTATTATTGAAAACGCAAAGTGTGAAGAATCAAAGCTTGAGTGGAAAGCTGAATTTCAGTGTTTTCTTGCACGGTTATAATAAGGCCAGTTAATATTTATTGTGATGGATATAAAGGAAGACTTTGTCACTATTCTCAGTGAGATAAAAGTGCTGATATAGACGGGAAGAAATCCGTATACATTTTAAAGAGGACCTGTCATCCAGATTTTATTCCCCAAACTGATGGCATCTATTAACGGCACTATAATTTCTATTAAATCCTTACCCTTCTTGTTGAAATCTGTTTTGCTGTTTTAGAGAAATCCATATTTGATATTGCATGATAATGAGTTGCAAGTGCAGCGGGTGGGCGCTGCACTTACAGCTCTCCTGCCTCTCTCTGTATTCCCTGCCCACTGCCTGCCTGCTGTCTCTGACTGACAGATCCTTGGAAAATGAGTGGAAGATCTCCCAACACCTGTACAAAGTGGAGGATTTATACAATATTGGGCACTTAATTTGTCTGGTAAATACAAGTTCCATTGTACAATGAATCCTCTAATTGTTTGAGGTGTCTAGAGTTGGTTCTCTGACAATAGGACACTTTTAGCATATCTGAAGGATATCTCATCAAAGTCTTGAAAAACCTCTTTAAGGAGAATTGGTCAGCCAAAGGTCAGCATGAAATCAAGACAGATAGTTAACCTTAAAGGTTGTGTCACACACAGCGACGACGACAACGACGTCGCTGCTACGTCACCATTTTCTGTGACGTTGCAGCGACGTCCCGTCGCTGTCGCTGTGTGTGACATACAGCAACGAGCTGGCCCCTGCTGTGAGGTCGTTGCTCGTTGCTGAATGTCCTGCTTCATTTTTTCATCGTCGCTCTCCCGCTGTGAAGCACACATCGCTGTGTGTGACAGCGAGAGAGCGACGAAATGAAGCGAGCAGGTAGCAGGAGCCGGCACCTGGCAGCTGCGGAAAGCTGTAACCACTGTAAACATCGGGTAACCAAGGGAAGACCTTTCCCTGGTTACCCGATATTTACCTTCGTTACCAGCCTCCGCTCTTGCTGCCAGCGCCGGCTCCTGCTCTGTGCACATGTAGCTGCAGTACACATCGGGTAATTAACCCTATGTGTACTGTAGCTAGGAGAGCAAGGAGCCAGCGCTAAGCAGTGTGCACGGCTCCCTGCTCTCTGCACTGTGACATGTAGCTGCAGTACACATCGGGTTAATTAACCCGATGTGTACTGTAGCTAGGAGAGCAAGGAGCCAGTGCTAAGCAGTGTGCGCGGCTCCCTGCTCTCTGCACATGTAGCGACGTTATGATCGCTGCTGCGTCGCTGTGTTTGACAGCTAAGCAGCGATCATAACAGCGACTTACAAGGTCGCTGTTACGTCACAGAAAATGGTGACGTAACAGCGATGTCGTTGTCGCTGTCGCTATGTGTGAACCCAGCTTTACTCTTGAACCGCACTTGAGGAGCAAGCGAGGTAAAGAGAGAAATGTTTATTAGGTGGTCCTTCTTTTCTCCACTCACCTTGGTTTGATTGAGTGGTCTTACTGTCTTTCTGTTTAAGACCTTACAAGCCAATCAAGCCAAACCAGACATGGAGAAGCTGCTGCCACCACCAGTGAACCCTTAAATAAGACGTTCTGAAATACTGAATATAAGAGTCGAGGCGGCTCTGGAAAACTTAATAAGACTTTTATTATACTCACCGAGGCGGTGGTCGGGTCCAATGGGCATCACTGCTTCGGGTCCGGCACCTCCTTCACCTTGTGCGATGACACGTCCTACGTCATACACACAGAGTTCTCCATTGCGCTCCTGCGCACTTTGATCTGCCCTGCAGAATGTCCTGTTTTTAAACTTGCAGTTTGCATATCATTTTAGTGGTTTAATAAGGTATTATTTACTTGGAAAATTTAGAGATTGAGTGTGGTACAAGAGTACCATTTTTTATGTGTTCTGTTGTTCTTTCAGCTGGTATTCAGTATCCATCTTTAGAGTTCAAAGTTTTTTTTTCTCAGGTGAGCTGAACATATCTTATTTTTTCTGATTTTTTTTTAAATCGCTGTAAGTCAATTCAGTATTTTTTAAAGGGAATCTGTCACCATTTTTTTAACCTATAAGCTGCGGCCACCACCAGTGGACTCTTATATACAGCATTGTATATGGTAGTGGAGTTGGACTATATGGGCATTTCCATTGTCCAGTGCCGGCGCCGCCTCCTTCGGCCATCTTCGTCCTCCTTCTGATGTCTGTGTGCATGACGCGTCCTACGTCATACACACTCGCCGGTCCCACGCAGGTGCTCTACAATACTTTGATCTGCCCTGCGCAGGGCAGATCAAAGTGCGCCTGCACAGGATCTCAATGCCGGCGAGTGTGGATGATGTAAACGCGTCATGCACGCCGGCTACAGAAGAAGGAGGACGAAGATGGCCGAAAGGAAAGAGGGGGTGCCAGCACTGGACAACGGAGACACCCATCTGACTCAAATCCAACACAGTGGGATCGTCAGGTGAGTGTTTATAAAGTGTTTTTTACATTCTACACAGCGGCCTGGGTTCTTATATACAGCATGTTAAAATGCTATATATAAGAGCCCACTGGTGGTGGCCACAGCCTATAGGCCGAAAAACCAGTGACAGGTTCCCTTTAAGCATTTTTTGCAATGAGGATGTGCAAAAATGCTGCAAAAAATGTAACTATGCATTTTGGTAGTTAAAGTAACTTTATTACTAACTTTTTTTTTTAGACGTGCGGTTTAAAAATGGCACACAATCTGCACCAGAAAAAGCAACAAAAAAACAAACCAAACAGCAGTAAAATGGCTTTTCGTAAGCTGCTTCTTTACTGCCAAGAGAGAAGATTTTGCCTGCCAACAAAAGCAGCAAATAATCAGCGTACCTTAGGGTTATTTGTATTTCTCAGTCCCAAATATAAACATAGTAATCTTTTTAGAGGTAAGTAGCCAAAAACTTAAGATTTCTTTACGATATTGCAGCTCATCAACAAACTCGTACCTAAAGGGATAAATTCTAAACAGATGTAAATATCCAAATCTATCATGTCAAGTGCTAAGGCGTTAGGGCGGAGAACGTGTTTTATCCACTGCTCTCCTGCAGTTTGTAGAAGAAGCGATTTTGTTAATGGAGGTAAAAGACAATATGAAATCAAAGCATTCATCTGGCTGGAGAACTGCAGCACATTGTGCCTCCAGAGCTGATTCTCACAACCATATTGTATTAATAGCTGCAACTATCTGTTTTCCTAGTGCCAGGACCTGGGGTTAAAGTTGTAATTTCCCTTGTTCCTTGGTAGCAATTCTATAAAGAGCATTCACTGAAGAAAGCCCCTATATTCTATTTGATTGTGTATTCTCCTTCTCGCTGATGCCTGCAGCCATTCTCCTTGTTGTCTCCTATCATACCAGCTCGGTAACCTCTCAGAAGAAATGCTGTTCTGTCTTCTTTGCAAAGGTTCATTCCTGCCATTAATTTTAATGACTCCTTTTAAAAGTAATGACAATATGTCTTCTTTGCGTCTTGTAGACTCCCACCATCCGTTTCCGTTATTCAGAACCCACGGTTGCTTTTTTTTTTTTTAATTTAATGACCGCCGATAAGAGCTTGCTTTTGGGAATTGCCGAAAAGACCACAATTTTTACGTTCGTTTTAAATTTGCAAACAGCGGAAACCAATTAATTTCGCCCCATCCAGATGTAGTTTTGTTTAAGTTAAGCCATGTTAAACCACTTACTCCATGCCTGAGTAACAAACTGTTAGCTTTAGCACCTCAGAGACGAATTTGAGAAAATCAGACACATGCCAAGCGCTATTCATTTAAGTGCAATACTGCGGCCTGGGCTTGCTGCAAAATATCTCATAAATTTACGGCTCCTATTATCTGAGTTCTGCCATTTGATAGCATTGCAATAGGTTGGATACAGAGTTCTGTATTATTTGCTCCACTTGAGCTGTTTGGAATATTACTTTGAGAATTGGAAAGGCTCTGGGGTGCTAAAACTGATTATGAGATTTTTTTTCTTACAAGACAAGATGAGCACGTCAATTTGAAACATAAGGCAGCGATGTGAACTGACTGCAGACAGGTTTCAATCACAGATTCATGCCATGTTTCACCTGTTTTCCTTTATCTGCATTGCAATGAAAATCTTTGGCATCATTTGTCAATGTTAGGTCATTTTGGAGAGGCTGTCTTAGGCTCACCGCCGGCGACATAATGCTTTCTTGAAATTTAAAACGAACCTGCCACATCTTTTTTTTTCCATTTAACACTTATTTCATCTCATACACACAAATGTAGCGTAGACTGAATGCGCTAAGATATAGTAGATGTGAACCGCGTTGCTGCCATATAGACTATACTTATATAATTGAGGTACTTGGCACTCATGTTGGCTTGTTGACTATTTCATCCAATTTGTAACGCTGCCCACTTTGTAGTATTCTAGTCTTTTGCCCAAAAGTCCTAAAAGAATATATCCTCATGAGACTGTTGTTATGCACACTGATGTGCACACATGGTAAATAATGTAAAATAAGGTCTTACTTAACCCCTTTATGACCTAGAATGTATTGGTACGTTCTAAATCATGAAGGGGTGATCACCACCAGCTGCTGCGATGAGCCGGTGTTGATCCCTGCACATGTCTGCTGATTTGAACAGCAGACGTGTGCCTCACAGGCGCAGGTGGATCTGTGATCCACCCGTGGCTGTTAACACCTTAAATAGTGCTGTCAAAATGTGATAGCACATTTTAAAGCACTGCAGCGGGGAACGCTCCTTTTCCCGCCGACAAAATCACGCGGAGCCGATGGATGCCATGGTAGCACAGGGTCATGTGAAGACCCCTTGTCTCTATCATGACATAGTTCCTGTTACAGCTGTCAGAGCAGCAGCTGTAAGAAGAACGCAACATTTCTCCTGATTAGAGCATTGCTGCTCTGATCAGGAGAAATAAATCAGCAATCAGACTGCTGATCCTTATAGCCCCCTAGGGAGACTAGTAAAATAGAAAAAGTAAAAAAAAACAAAAAAAAATCCTAATAGTTCAAATCACCTCCCCTTTCACCCCATTGAAAATGAAAAAGTTAAATAAATAAAGAAAATACACATATTTGGTATTGCTGCCTATGCCCGATCTATAAAAATATAAAATCAATTAATTTGATCAGTAAACGGCATACTGAAATAAAGACCATGGCTTTCCTTGCCTGAAGAGCTGGATGTTTCTCCTTTCTCTTATTTGCAATATCGGGCTGTGGAAGTACCTGTCCATGCTCCAGGGGGAGGCCAGGAGTGAGCGTGTACATGGTGAGCTGATATACATAAATTAAACGGCATAGTGGCAATAAAATTCCAAATGCCAAAATTACATTTCTTTGGTCATTGCAAATATTGCGCAAAATGCAATAACAGGCGATCAAAATGTAGCATATGCGCTAAAATGGTACCATTAAAAACGTCAGCTCAAGACATAAAAAAGAAGCCATCACTGAGCCTCATATCCCGAAAAAATGAGAATGCTACAAGTCGTCGAAAATGGCGCAAAAAGTGAGCTACTGTTTTTTTGGACAAACTCTTGAATTTTTTTAACCCCTTAGATAACAGTAAAACTATACATGTTTGGTGTCTATGAACTCGTACCGACCTGAGATATCATACCAACATCCGTTTTACCATATAGTGAACACGATGGATAAACTACCCCAAAACAATCATGCAATCACACTTATTTTGCAATTTTTCACACTTCGCACTTCTCGCACTTGGTGGTATCACTGCATTCAGAAATACCCGATCTATCAAAATATAAAATCAATATATCTGATATGTAAACGGCGTAGCAGCAAACAAATTCCAAAAGCTAAAATGATCTGTTTTGGTTGTTGAAATTTTGGGCAAAATGCAATAGCAGGCAATCAAAACGTAGAATCTGAGTCCCATATCCCAAAAAATTAGAATGCTATGGGCCGTGGCAAATGGCACAAAATATGCGCCACTTTTTTTGGACATACTTCTGAATTTTTTTAACCGCTTAGGTAAGTCAACCTATACATGTTTGGTATCTACGAACTCGTACCAACTTGAGACATCACAATGACACATCAGTTTTACCATATAGTGAATACGGTGAATAAAATACTCCAAACACTATCATGCAATCACACTTTTTTTGCAATTCTTCTGCACTTGGATTTTTTTTTTGCCATTTTCCAGTACACTATATGGTAAAACTCATGGTTTAATTTAAAAGTACAACTGGTCCTGCAAAAAACAAGCCCTCATATGGCAAGATATATGGAAAATTTAAAAAGTTACGGCTCTCGGAAGCAGGAAAATAAAAAACAAAAAATCACCCCGGTGGTGAAGGGGTTAAAACTATTACACCTGACCCGCCTGGTTCTTGTACAGATCTGAGGTCTCAGCTGTGCAGTCCCTAAAGCCCCTGTGCAGACTGAAGCAACCCTAACTGGATGACTGAGATGACCACTTGGACCTTTGCTTCCTCAGCAACCGTCGAGTGTTCCACACATCTACTTAAGAATCCAGAGGAAGGGGCAGAAAAAAATAAGGTAAACCAAAGTTAGAAACACAAACAAACAAGCTTTAGTACTAAACATAAATATAAAGGTTCATCTAACTGACGGCTGCAGTCTATCCTCATTCAGCAAACTGTGCACGGCAAGGCTGAGGCAGCCAATAAGATAAGTAAATCCAAGAAAGTATTCCAGCACGGTTCTTCGAGGTGTTCTAGTAATAGTAAAATCCCTCTCTTCATTACAATCATTAAAAAAACAGGAGACAAACAGCATTACATGATTAGCGCCTCAGAACAGGGTGTTTCGACAATACGTCTTATTCATGATCATGAAACCACACAATCTATTTGCAGACATATTTTATGTTCAAAGTTTGTTCGAACAGGACAACCCTTATCTATGCACCCTTTTAGGGAATATAGATGTCATACAGGGAAGGTCCTTACTTGGCTAGATGAAGAGCTGTTAATAAGTGTCTGGCAGACCCATCTGTTTAAAGATGAGCGGAATCGTGGAAGTTCGGGTACTGCTGGTCCAGCTGAACTTTTTTAAAGTTCGTTTTGGATCCGGACTTGACCTGAACCCCAATCGAAGTTCAAGTTTCCCCCACATTCAGCCAGCCGTAAACAGATCACTTCCGAGGGAGGGTGGGCGAGGTTTTTCCATTTTTTTCTTTTTGGAGCGCCCTACATCCGATCATGATGTTGTTACTCTCAGTGCGAGCCGTTTAAACACTACAAGAAGTGGGTCGCACTAGACCACCATCCATACCTAAGCATAGAGATGTTCGCGCAAGTTTTTTTGTATTCGTAAAGCACCCAAAGTCCGAACCCGAACTTTGTTTTCTTGGAGTACCAAACACCGAACTTCAGGTTCGCTCATCTCTACTCCTGTTTAAAATGTTAGCCATTCATCTGAAATTCCAGTATGTAATAATATATTGCCGCAACGTCTCCCGACAATGAAAGCTGGATCTGTAGTTTAGCCGCCACAAACTTATATGTATATGACTTTCAGTTTTATATTATTACAGTTGTTTCCAATAAGCCTGGAAATATTACTGTAATTGTTTTTCTTCCAAGCCTTGGATTATTCAAGGGGCTTGTACTGCATTTTGTCACCTGCTCCTGCTTTCAATAACCCAGTATTGGGTGATAGGTTGTAAGAAATGCCAGAAAAAAAGGTGTAAAAAACTCACACTTTTTATTTAGACCATATGCACTATGTGTTGTTTCCTCTACATTGAACACAAAGGGGTTATTTTAGCACCCACTTTAGCTGTCATCATTAGACTTCTTTGTGAATTTACATATTTTATTCCTGTACCTTGTTAATTATTACTGCTGGCTGGTTGCGTTTTCCATGTCGGCGCTTTGTCAGTTTAACTTTATGTGGCAAAAGATCTTCCGATTAAATTTTCTTTATAATTTGTGCTAGATTGCTAGGGATTTATTGAATGTGTTTTTAACTTAAAGTAAAGTACTATAGTTAATGATAAAACAAATATTTCTGCATATAAATGATATACCCGCATTTCCCCGAAAATAAGACAGTGCCTTATACTTTCTGCCCCGAAAAATGTGCTAAGCCTTATTTTCAGGGTAGGTCTTATTTTACTTCACTCCCCACCCCCCCCAAAAAAAATAATGCAGACATCCCCCAGGAGAATTGCACTTATCAGACACCGGACATGTAAAGTTGGCAAGTGAATGATCTCTTCTCACGTACAGATCTGCGTCTCTGTTGGGTTCTCCTGCACTGCACAGTGGTGAATTCCCCCTGCTGGCCAGAAGCAGTATCACTCAAACAGAGTTAGTAAGAGCAGGGTGCAACTGACACCCGATATGTGAGTAAGCTGAGTGATACTATGATCAGGTGTGTGTGTGTGTGTGTGTGTGTGTGAGCAGACTGGTTCTGGTACCCGATTGTGTGTGTGTGTGTAGGGATACTGGACCTGATTTGTGTGTATGAGCAGAATTGTGATGCAGATCTCTGTTGGAGACCTCATCCACTGTCAGCTCTTACCAGCTGTAATTGTTTCACAGTCTGGTGAGTGCAATTTTTTGTGGGGGAGCTGTCCACTTTCTTTTAGGGCTGTCTTCATTTTTTGGGGGGTGTTTGATTTCATAAATGAAGTGTCCTGCTGTATTCTTTAACTTTTTTAGCTGCGTGGACACTTCATTATTAAACCACAACTAGGGCTTATTTTTGGAGTAGGGTTTTTATTTTTAGCATACTCCAAAAAGGTCAAAAATTCCTGCCAGTGCTTATTTTCAGGGTAGGTCTTATTTTGGTAGAAGCCCTGTAAATTTACACAAATCATTTTATTTTAATTATTTTTGGAGAGATATAGAGATATAGATAGAGAGAGAGATTTATAGAGAGAGGGAGGACTGGGGCACGTCACAAAATAGATGGCATCATGAGAAAGAAGATTATGTGGAAATGCTGAAGCAACATCTCAAGACATCAGCCAAGAACTTAAAGCTTGGCCGGAAATGGGTCTTCCAAATGGACAATGACCTGAAGCATACTGCCAAAATGGTTACAAAGTGGCTTAGGGATAACAAAGTCAATGTTTTGGAGTGGCCATCAGAAAACCCTGATCTCAATCCTATTGAAAATTTATGGGCAAAGCTGAAGAGGCCGGTGCGAGCAAGGCGACCTACAAACATGGCTCAGTGACACCAGGTCTGTGAGGAGGAATGGGCCCAAATTCCTACCAACTATTGTGAGAAGTGCAATGGTACCAAATACTAATGAAATGGATGGAAACTTTTGATTTTGCAGACAGTAATAAAAATGCCTTAAACTTTCTCTCTCTCTCTCTCTCTCTCTCTCTCTCTCTCTCATTATTCTGGCATTTGGCAAATATAAATAATTTTGGTTCCTAATTGACCTAAAACGGGAAAGGTTTATTCTGATTTCATGTTAGATAGTGAGAAAAACATGCAGATGTGTCTTTATAGAGAGCGGAGGGAAACATCTGGTTTCTGCTGTATATGAACCTTCCTGATGAGCGCTGTTTTTTATTTGTTTTCTGGACTTTGCATTGAGTGGATCTTTCAGGTACATTTTGACTATGTTGCTATATTATGTTGGACCAGTGGAAGACTAATTAGTTAGGCGAAACAGCTGTCGTCCTCTACCTGGGAGCCAGCTCACAGCTCATCTCCTGCTTTTTACCCTGCACCGTCTAATAAACTAAAGATTCCTGCACAGCGGTACGGAGTGCGGTCCCTCATTTCCTTCACCCATCCATCGGTACCTGGACTTTTCTTATGGACGAGCATCCCCGCTCAGGATACGGTAATTCCCAGCCCTCGACGAGCACACATGCGTTATCGCTGAGTGACATATAGTGGTGCAGCACCCTTCCTATCTTGCTATGTTGCTATATTATGCCCATTGTGTGTGCCTTTTTGAAGTGTTTGGTTTGTTTTCATAACTCCCTTTAGGATCTAGTGTCTCTTTTGACAAAAATATCTATTAATGGGAACATAGATGCTAAACTGTTATACATACACTTGGCTTGGTTGACTGAGCATGTTTATGTCAATCTGTTGCCAAATCCTTCTTTTATCCTTTTGAAACAAATGATCATGCCTGTTCCTTTTTTCTTCAACAGCTGCTGTTACGGTACCCAATACGTATGAATCTGCCAATAATGCCTATTTCATAGGGGTTTAGATGAATTTCAGCTTTTGTGTATGACCACATTAAATCCTTCCTTAGTGCTTTTCCTCCCTTTAGAATCTACTCTTTTTGGCTTAAAGAATTATTTGAAAAAGTCACCAAAAATTGTGCTGTTTAAATCTCATTTTAAAAGAAATGAAAAAATGTATCAAGGAAACCAATAGCACCACATTGGGATAAGAAGTTTGTGCTGCAGTGGATATCTTAAGTTGACTTCAGTTTTACCGAAATCCTAAAAATGGAGCAGGAGATTATTTCTTTGGAAATACTGATTTCCTATTTAGGTTTAGTTTCTTTTGCCTGCTCCCTCTGCTAAACAAGGGAACAATGTATTTAAATGGGTTGTTCGGTCTGCAAGTCTGCAGTCACACTATGTGTCACTCTATGTGACTGCAGACTTGTGAATCCTCACAATGCACTAAGCTCGCACTGGGAGGCATTTATCAGTGTCAGGAGCCGGAAGTCATGTGAACACAAGTATGTGATATGAATACTCTCGGCCACATTCCAACATGATGGACATCGTGTGGCTCAAAGCAGGTGTATTGAGCGAGGCCTGAAACAGTTTAGTTGGAATGTGCCCAGGAGTATGTATATCACATACTTGTGGTCGCATGATTGCCCTCTCCCGGTGCCAGCATCAGAAAATCCTCACAGAGAACAGTGTGCATGTTGTAAGGATTTACAAGTCTGCAGTCATATAGAGTGACTGCAGATTTTGGCTATGTGCCCACGCTGCGGATTTACCGCGGATTTTGCCGCGGATTTGCCGCGGATTTACCGCGGATTTGCCGAAAATCTGCAGCAGCGGCACTTCCAAGCCATTTCAATGGCATTTTGGAAATGCTGTGCCCATGCTGCGGATTTTTCCGTGGCGGATTTGCCGCGGATTTTGATCCGGAAAAATCTGCAGCATGTCAATTATTGTTGCGGATTTTTCCCATGCAAGTCAATGCAAGGTGTAAAATCCGCAAGAAATCCGCAGGTCTGTTCCCACAGGCTCTTTTTCCTGCGGATTTGGTGCGGATTTCGCAAATAAATCCGCAGGAAGTGATGTAGGATAGTTCAGGAAGAGGAAGTTTCACCATTTTGTAGTGTAGAGTAGTGGCAGTGTAGTCGTGTTGTGTCCGGACACTGGATTGCCAGCTAAAAGCAGCTAGTTACAGGCTGCTTGCTTTTAGCTGGCAAAACAGGATCCCAGGTCTTTTTTCACAATTCTTTTTTTAAAAAAAAAAAAAAGTGCTCCGCTGTATTTTCACTGTCCAGCCCGATGCAAGCAAACAACTGAGGGCTGTGCTTCTCAGCGGGATAAGGCTGAAGCATTCTCTGCCCCTCCCGCTGAGAAAAACAGTCCTCAGCTGCCCCTGAAAATGGCGGCTCCGTTGTGAAGCGTCATTCTCAGGTGCTGTACCGAGGCTCATCCAGCTGCCCTGATGCATTGGCTGGCTGGGTAATATAAGGGGTTAATGCCAGTTTTCTGCAAACTGGCACTAAGCCCGAGGTTCATAATGTCATGCCTGTGTAGACACGGCCATTATGAACCTCCGTTTGGTACTAAAGAAAAGAAAACACTTTTTTTAAAAATTTTATTTGAAAGAAAAACACACACACATCCCTGATTGCCATCTTTATTACTCCCTGAATCCCCCGACGATAATCCATGACAACTCCGAGCCGGGCTCCGATGTGCACCCGGCTGACCCGGGCACTGACGTCAGCCGGTCACAGCAGCCGTCAGTGTATTATTAAATGCTGCACAGCTCTTTTCCGGCAGCTGGGAACATCTGACATCAGAGCCCTGGTCAGCTGACTTAATTCGCGAGCGCAGGCGGGTCAGCTGACTGCACACCGACAGCTGACGATGTGCACTCATGTGACCCGGGCACGGACGTCAGCCGGTCCCAGCAGCCGTCAGTGTTCGAGATGCTGCAAAGCTCTCTTCCGGCTGCTGGTACCGGCTGACATCCGTGCCCGGGTCACATGAGTGCACATCGGAGTCCAGCACATCAGCTGATCGGTGTGCAGTCAGCTGACCCGCCCGCGCTCGCGAATTAAGTCAGCTGACCAGGGCTCTGACGTCAGACGTTCCCAGCTGCCGGAAGAGAGCTGTGCAGCATTTAATACACTGACGGCTGCTGTGACCAGCTGACGCTGTGACCCGGGCTCAGCTATGAACTGAGATGACCCGGCCAGTGAGTTCTGCCGCTCACAGCAGCCGGCAGAGAGCAAACCAGTGATTACAATTGTCCTGGATTAACCTCTGAGGCTTGGGAGTAATAAAGATGGCAATCAGGGATGTGTGTGTGTTTTTCTTTCAAATAAAATTTTTCAAAAAGTGTTTTCTTTTATTTAGTACCAAACGGAGGTTCATAATGGCCGTGTCTACACAGGCATGACATTATGAACCTCGGGCTTAGTGCCAGTTTGCAGAAAACTGGCATTAACTCCGTTATATTACCCAGCCAGCCAATGCATCAGGGCAGCTGGATGAGCCTCGGTACAGCACCTGTGAATGGCGCTTCACAATTGAGCCGCCATTTTCAGGGGCAGCTGAGGACTGTTTTTCTCAGCGGGAGGGGCAGAGAATGCTTCAGCCTTATCCCGCTGAGAAGCACAGCCCTCAGTTGCTTGCTTGCATCGGGCTGGACAGTGAAAATACAGCGGAGCACATTTTTTTTTTTTTTTTTTTTTTTTTTAAATAACAGTGAAAGGGAACATGGCACCACATTTTTTGGCTGTAAGCTGCGGCCACCACCACTGGGTTATTATATACAGCCTGTTAAAATGCTGTATATAAGAGCACAGTGGTGTTGGCCGCAGCTTTTTACAAAAAAAGTGGCGACAGGTTCCCTTTAAACATTTCTGCCCCTTTATTACAAAATGGGAGAAGAAAGGAGGGTTGGGACAGGAAATGACATAAAGAGCCTTTTTTTTCCCTTCAAAACAGACTAAGCTTTATTCAGAAACACAATAGAGTACAATGGACAAAATCCGCATCAAAATCCGCATCAAAATCCGCAACCAAATCCGCGTCAAATCCGCACCTATGCTAAGGTGCGGATTCCGGGGGAAAGCTGCGGATTTTGATGCAGAAAAATCCGCAGGTACTTTCTCCCGTGGACACATAGCCTTTTAGTTTAAGACCAGACAACCCCTTTAAGCAAATAACCAGGTTCCATACAAATTCATGGGGCCAGTGTGTCACACTAGGTATGAGGAATTACCAAGCGCACAGCGAAAGGGAAGGGAAACCCAGTGTCTACGGAGAGGGAAGATAGTGACCCCTGACTGAACCTACCCCTGGTCCCTGGGTCCCTCACCACCCTAGATAGGTTTCGCACCTATGCGCATAGCTGGATACCTGACCCTAGGAATCCCTAGTGCTGGGCCTATATAGGGAATGTATAAAATGAGCTCTTTGTCAACCCCACTAAACAACTATAGAAGGCACAAGGGGGACACACAGGCGAAAAAGCATGAACTACTTATCATTAGATGACTCAGGTAGGAGTTCAGCAGAGCTTTCAGCCAGGGTCACACTGAGGAGTACAAACCACCGGTTTGCAATGTTGGCTTCAAGGAACTGAAAATATCACCAGCACATTCCAAAGAAAGGGGCATTTAAACACCAAGGGAATACTGAAAACAGCTGGGTGGAAGTCGAGCTACTGCTAGGTCCAAAAGAAGAGAGATGAATCCAGCAGGAAAGCTACCTATACACATGAATATTGACAGCAGGAACAATGGAAGGTCAGGTAGAATTCTGCGCAGCCAAATGCTGTGACCTTCTATGGCCAGAAACCACATGACTGTCTGTCACACGTGATATACCCATGACACAGTGTATCTACCTACTGGAGGTTTGCTGGGTGTTGATGGTGGCCCTGGTAATAATATCACTGAGTTCCAAATTCTCAAGTATTTTATTTTTAATCCTATACTTCTTGCATCTCATTGTATGACATCTAACTCATTACCCTCAAATGTGAGTTTCTAAACTTTTTCTTGTTTTCAGAACATTAAATGACACAAAACCAAATATATTCAACCTGCAAACTTTGAGCAGCGACTGTTGGTTTCTGAAAATGAGACAGCGGGAAACAAGTCCCTCTTCACTAAAACTAATCTACTTTAGCATTTAGAATTGATAGGGACTTTCTCGAATTCTGACTACTGGAGAGAAGCGATACAATTTAGCAAACTGATGAACAGCATACACACTAATCAAAAATGCCTGAAAAAAAATCACTCCTGTCTTTGGGAAAAAAAATGGAGAAATAATTGATGCGAATGGCAAAAAAAAAATATTGTTGATGCCCTAGATATTCTACATTTAATTTAAAACCTTCAAAAGAATATGGCATGTTATACGTTAGCAAAATTGTTTAATTAAAATAAGATTGGTGGTAGACCCAGGTTACAAAAAGCATAATCACTTCTAGAATTGTGATGGCTTTCAATACTTTACGGGCTCTTTGAGCTGCCAGTGGATTAAATACATTTGGCTATAGAAGGCTGTAGATTAATTAATAATGCACTATTATATCGTAATAGAAAACACTGAAAATTGTATTGATTTTGGAGAAGGTTTTGCTTTGAGATCAGGTTTTAGCAGGTTCCCATCTGTTTAGATTTTTTAGCTTCTTCTGCACTTATCAAAGCCTACATCTAGACTGGTGTCACGAACCACCGGGGGGGGTCACTCAGAAATCCCCCGTGCTGGCTACCAGTACGTCACAATCGGGGGGTAACAAGTGGGGGTCACCCCTCCTTTATACCTCCCGACCGACAGACAGAGCACGTGACGCGCTCTCTAGCGCCCCTCTTATAGTCAGGCCAATTATGGAATTGCCCGACAATAAGCAAGGAGGCCGCTATACTACTTATGCCGATTATTGAAGGGTCCCCGGTGAGAGTAGGGTATATATTCCCCCGACCTCCGCGGGCGGAATATATAAAACCTCCCCGAATCTCACTGGCCTCCCCACAATAATCCTTGGCACAACTCGCTGCCACCAACCGCTTCACGGTAACTATTAGCCGAACACACAGACGTGGGATTCAAGATCGAGATAACAGAACAGCCCAAGATTAATTATATAATTTAATCAGCCTAAAGCACACTAGAAAATACAATATATACAATAGGAGATCTACAGAATATACATATGTCAGAGTACAGTTACAGATAAAGCATGGTTTACAAACAGGCATACACAGTTCCAGCAGTTACCTTGTGCGTCTGGCCACAGGGGGGCGCCGTGGACCAGGTTTCTAGGATCCTTCCCACAGATGTTTCCTACACGTGACCCCTGGCGAAAGAACACTGGAAAATGGCCGAAGTAGGGTTATCAACCTGGGCAAATCCAGGTCCCCTCCTACCTTAGTGACCTCACAGGGAAGCACTGCCACTCCCCCCGCTTTGAGTCAGAATTATCCAGAAAGGGGATATTGGCCATAACTTTGCCTGGGAGCGTCGTAGACGGACGCCAACGCTCTCATTGTGACAGTTATGAATTTAGCTACAGAACGAGAGGACTCATGACTTGTCTACTAGTTCCCCATTGGCTGATATCACGCCTGGGGTACTTCCCAAGCTCCCACTTCCATAAAAAAGGTGTGCCAGCATCGTCCGCATGCGCAAACACCATTTTTATGGTTGCCATATTTATCGGAAATATGGCTTGCGAGATATGAACCATATTTTACTGGAGTCGTCCTGTCTGGATACTTCCATAGCCTTGCTAATTAGATAGCAGCCCCTACCACAGGGTCACGGCAGGGAGTCATCCTGTGTCCATTGTTCCCACATCATCTAATCTCCATATCACAGGAGATGGCCATGGGATGTGTTGCTAGGATGTGACACCTTCCAAGATGTTGGACATTGAGAACAAGAAGGGAGGGGGCACGGCCATGGAGTGATGAGAGCGATTATGACTGGAAATCATAATTCCTCTTCATATCCCAGGATTTGCCTCACACCTCCCCCCTTTTGAGGGCGCTAGGGGGCAGCACACTCCGGTGTTCCCCCGTGCGCCCGTCCGCGACCTCTCCTTGTCGGGACAGCCCGTCTGCGTTACCGTGGTCCCGGCCCCTTTTGTGGCGAATGGTGAAGTTGTATTGCTGGAGCGCAAGGCTCCATCGCAACAACCGTCCATTCGTCCCAGAGACGGTGTGCAACCAGCTGAGGGGATTGTGGTCCGTCTCCACGATGAAGTGGCGCCCGTATAGATATGGTTGCAGATGCTGCAGGGCCCACACTATGGCCAGGCATTCCTTTTCCATCGTGGAATAGGCCACTTACGGCCGCGTGAAGTCGGCTGCCTGTAGCACGGGCGGGCTGGACAGGGCGTCCTTTAGGGCCCGGAAGGCTGTCTCGCAGTCCATTGTCCAATCGACTGCAGAGGGCAGCTTCTTCTTGGTGAGGTCCGTCAAGGGCTTTGCCAGGCTACTATAGCATGGAACAAACCTCCTATAGTACCCAGCGGTCCCCAAGAAGGACATCACCTGCTTCTTGGTCCTGGGGGTGGGCCAGGATGCGATGGCCTCCACTTTCTCAGGCTCGGGCTTCAGTGTTCTCCCGCCTACCCGGTGACCGAGGTACTGGACCTCGCTCATGGCCAGCTGACACTTTCCCGGCTTGATGGTCAAACCTGCCTGGTGGACCCGCCTGAGCACCTGTGCTAGATGCTCTAGGTGATCTTCCCAGGTGGGACTGAAGACGGCAATGTCATCCAGGTACGCGGCCGCGTACCCTTCAAGTCCCTTGAGCAGGGTGTTGACCATCCGCTGGAAAGTGGCAGGGGCATTCCTCATCCCGAATGGCATCACCGTGGACTCGTACAGTCCAAATGGGGTAATAAAGGCAGAGCGTTCCCTGGCCTTGCGAGTCAGGGGGATCTGCCAATATCCCCGGCTCAGATCCATGATGGTCAGGTACTGAGCCCCGGCCAACTGATCGAGCAGGTCATCGATGCGTGGCATTGGGTACGCATCGGCGACCGTGACAGCATTGAGCCCCCTGTAGTCCACGCAGAACCGAGTGGTTCGGTCCTTCTTAGGGACGAGGACTACAGGCGAGGCCCAAGCGCTGTTGGATGCCTGGATCACCCCCAGCTTCAGCATCTCGTCAATCTCCTGGCGCATGTGTTGCTGCTCCTCCAGGGAGACCCGATATGCTGAACGCCGGATCGGGGGATGATCCCCAGTGTCCACGTGATGGACAGCCCAGTCAGTCCTTCCGGGCTGGTTGGTAAACAACCCCCGGAAGGGGTGTAGGGTGGCCCACAGCTGGGACCGTTGGTCCTCCAAGAGCTGGTGGCCAACCTCCACATCCTCAATGGATCCGCCTGCCCTAACCTGGGCTAGCATATCCAAGAGGGTTTCCGCTTCTCCCTCCTCGGGCAGGTTGCACACGGGGAGCGCACATGCCTCCCGCTCATGATGTGCCTTCATCATGTTCACATGGAAGGGCTTCCGCCTTCCACGGGCAGGGTCCAGGGTGACCAGGTACGTCACAGGGTTGAGCTGCTGGTACACGAGGTATGGGCCTTCCCAGGCTGCCTGAAGCTTGTCCTGTGGTACGGGGACCAGTACCCACACCTTTTGACCCACTTGGTAGGTCCTCTCACAAGCGTTCTGGTCGTACCAACGCTTCTGATCGGCCTGGGCTTGAGCCATATTGTCGTGTACCAGTTGCGTCAAGGCCTGCATTTTGTCCCGGAAGCGCATGACATACTCGATAACCGACACTCCAGGGGTGGCCAAATCCCCTTCCCAAGCCTCTTTCACCAGAGCCAGGGGGCCCCGCACACGTCGCCCGTACAGGAGCTCAAACAGTGAGAATCCTGTTGAGGCCTGTGGAACCTCCCGGTAAGCAAATAACAGGTGTGGGAGATACCGCTCCCAGTCACGCCCATGGGAGTCGACTAACATCTTAAGCATCTGCTTTAAGGTGCCATTAAACCGCTCGCACAGGCCATTAGTCTGTGGATGGTACGGGCTGGCCACCAGATGTCGCACCTGGACCTGCTTACAGAGGGCCTCCATCAGCTGGGACATGAATTGGGTCCCCCGGTCAGTGAGCATTTCCTGGGGAAAACCCACTCGGGAGAAAATCTCCAGCAATGCGGTGGCCACCTTGTCAGCCCGAATGGATGACAAGGCCACTACTTCTGGGTACCGGGTGGCATAGTCCACTACCGTCAGTATGAAGCGTTTCCCGGAGCTGCTGGGGATGGCCAGCGGGCCGACCAGATCCACAGCCACCCTCCTGAAAGGCTCATCGATGATGGGCAGAGATACCAGTGGGGCTTTGGGGTGTGGCCCCGCCTTCCCCACTCTCTGACAGGTTTCACACGAACGGCAGTAGGCAGCCACATCGGCCCCCATTTTTGGCCAGTAGAAATGCTGGTTTAACCTGGCCTTGGTCTTAGCGATCCCTAGGTGTCCAGCCATCGGAATCTCATGTGCGATCCGCAACAACTCCGTCCGGAACGGATAGGGTACCACTAACTGTCGGTCCCTGGGCCACGCCTCCGGTGAACCCTGCTGGACCGTGACCCGGTACAGCCGTCCTTGGTCCCAGACCACTCGCTCCGGGTCCGAGTCCGAGGGAGGCTGTGCCGCCTGCACCTTTAGAGCTTTCAGGCTGTCGTCAGCTTCTAACGCTGCCTGAAACCCCTGACTAGATGTGGCCAGAATCGACGAGACTGTTACATCTTCGGTCAGTACCCCGGGACCTGTGTCCTGGCCTCCACCTGACTCGGCTGTCACTTGGTCAGAAGGGGAAGAGCTATCGGACCTCCGGGAGGCCCCTTGGCTTCCGGCACTCCCACTGCGGGTGACAGCGGCCACAGCCGCTGCGACCGTGGGTCGTGCCTGCTCCTCCTCCGTTCCTGACCAAGTCGCCGGTTCAGGCAGACCTACCTGGCTTCCTGACACCCCGGTTGTGGGGGAACCATGTACCGAGATCTTACCTGGGAGCACTTCCGCTCCGGGACCGGCCCCAATCTCACCTGTCTGTTCCCCCCCTGCAGCAACAGAACCCCGCTGTGAAATCTCTGGGGACCCCACATTGGCTGTGGTAGCCCCCACCCCACACACTGGTCCTCCCCCTGCAGCACCCTGTTTTCTGCTTATCCCTGCAGAGGGCAGCAGATCCCAGCTCACTGGCTGATCACTTGTAGAGGCATTGTCCCACCTTTCTCTGACCCCCTCCCCTGTCACAGCTGCAGCTGTGTGTGTGTCTATGGTGTCTGTGCGAGCAGAAAAATCAGAGTTCACTCCCTCCTCCCTTACATCATTCATAGATAACACATTAACATTGTCCGGAGGCCTGTCAGTACTGGCTGAAGGTTCAGCCCTTGGGGGGGGCCCAAACTGGGAGGTTATCTGCCCCAAATCTGTCCCAAGTAGCACGTTTGCAGGGATCCGATCAGTTACCCCCACCTCTCTCACCCCTCGCCCTGCGCCCCAGTCCACATAAATGCCAGCAACAGGCAGCGCCGGGTCAATGCCTCCAATCCCGGAGACAGCGAGGGTTTTTCCAGGGATCAAGTCTTGGGGGGACACCATCTCAGGCCGCACCAGAGTCACCTCCGAGGCGCTGTCTCGCAGTCCTATGGTCACAGACCGGCCGACGGTGACAGGTTGGAAGCTGTCCAGGGACCTACCACCACCCCCACCCACACAATACACCTTGGGCGGCCCTTGGGACGGGGACGGAGCCGGGGCCTTGGGACGCTGAGGGCACATGGCCTTGAAGTGTCCAGGTAGGTTGCACTGGTGGCACCGTCTTGGTTCTGCCACGGGCCTGGAGAGGGGAGTTGAGGGGGACACCCCCTGCAGTCTAGGGGCAGGTGGGGCAGTCGCAGAGTTCATCTTACCCCCTCTCCAGGTGCTGCTGGTGGCTGCTCTCCTGGCCTCAGGAGCCCGATTGTTGGTGTAGTCATCGGCCAGGGCAGCTGTAGCCGTGGACCCCTTTGGCTTCTGGTCTCGGATGAACTGGCGGAGATCCTCAGGGCAGTTCCACAAGAGTTGCTCCGTGATGAACAAGTCCAGGATCTCCGGTCCGGTGGAAAGCTGCAGGCCTTGGGTCCAGTGGTCGGCAGCTCGGGCAAGTGCCCGCCGGTGGTCAGCCCAGGAGTCCTTTGGTCCCTTTTGCAGGGTCCGGAACTTCTTGCGGTAGGACTCCGGAGTGAGGTTGTACTGTTGGATCAGGGCCCGCTTGATGGTGTCGTAGCCCTGATCTGCCTCAGCAGGCAAGTCCCCAAGGATATCCAGGGCCTTACCCCTTAGACGGGGGGTCAGGTATTTGGCCCACTGATCCTTGTCCAGATGGTGCTGCAGGCAAGTCCGTTCAAAAGCAGTCAGGAAAGAGTCCAAGTCTCCAT
This sequence comes from Anomaloglossus baeobatrachus, assembly GCF_048569485.1. Lineage (NCBI taxonomy): Eukaryota > Metazoa > Chordata > Amphibia > Anura > Aromobatidae > Anomaloglossus > Anomaloglossus baeobatrachus. Next base: position 82,751,393 of record NC_134355.1, on the reverse strand, counting down.
CCTTCTCCAGCACTGGGAAGTCCTCAACACGGACCTTTGGAAGTTTGGTGTCTTGAAGGTCACGTGTGGCTGATGAGGGCTGGAGCTTGGCTAGATGCAGCTGGTGGTCACGGTCTGCCTGTCGCTCTCGCTCTCGCTCTTCACGCGCTGCCTGCCGCTCTCGCTCCGCAGCCTCACGCTCTGCCTGCCGCTCCGCAGCCTCAGCCTCACACGCTGCCCTGCGCTCTGCCATGAGTTCCTTGTAGCCCTCCCGGTCTCCAGCCTGGAGTAGGGCCATAGCCATTTGAAGAAGGCTATCCGAGCCTCCCAGGCTCGGTGGAATGGCACGTGGTGATCTGCGGCACGCTGCAGAGCTAGGCGATTCACTGTCCCTTTCAGAGCGGAGGGCTGGCATCTGGCTCGTTGAGGACCCTTGGGCGAGCTCCTCCTCATCTTGTCCATAATTGCCAGGTTGTGCGATGTCCTCTGCAGAACGGTTCTCTGGCGTCGGGCTCCTGGAGGACTCGTGGTCAACCTCCTCATTGCTGTCCACAGCACCGTCCTCCCTCTCTTCGGCTCCTGCCTTAGCATTGGCCAGTTGCATAGCTCTGCTCCTGGTGCTCTCAGCCATTCTTGCAGACTTTTGGTCACTGACACAGAACTGACACCTGATGCGCCCACACACCTTACAGTATCTGCACTCTGACACTCTAGTGTTGAGCTAGTCTGAAGACCCCAGCAGCCACAGCTGCTGCAGGCAGTCTTTAGTGTCTGGGAGTATGGGTCTCACACTCACACACACTATTATCTCGATCCCACCGCTATGCCACCAATATGTCACGAACCACCGGGGGGGGGTCACTCAGAAATCCCCCGCGCTGGCTACCAGTACGTCACAATCGGGGGGTAACAAGTGGGGGTCACCCCTCCTTTATACCTCCCGACCGACAGACAGAGCACGTGACGCGCTCTCTAGCGCCCCTCTTATAGTCAGGCCAATTATGGAATTGCCCGACAATAAGCAAGGAGGCCGCTATACTACTTATGCCGATTATTGAAGGGTCCCCGGTGAGAGTAGGGTATATATTCCCCCGACCTCCGCGGGCGGAATATATAAAACCTCCCCGAATCTCACTGGCCTCCCCACAATAATCCTTGGCACAACTCGCTGCCACCAACCGCTTCACGGTAACTATTAGCCGAACACACAGACGTGGGATTCAAGATCGAGATAACAGAACAGCCCAAGATTAATTATATAATTTAATCAGCCTAAAGCACACTAGAAAATACAATATATACAATAGGAGATCTACAGAATATACATATGTCAGAGTACAGTTACAGATAAAGCATGGTTTACAAACAGGCATACACAGTTCCAGCAGTTACCTTGTGCGTCTGGCCACAGGGGGGCGCCGTGGACCAGGTTTCTAGGATCCTTCCCACAGATGTTTCCTACACGTGACCCCTGGCGAAAGAACACTGGAAAATGGCCGAAGTAGGGTTATCAACCTGGGCAAATCCAGGTCCCCTCCTACCTTAGTGACCTCACAGGGAAGCACTGCCACTCCCCCCGCTTTGAGTCAGAATTATCCAGAAAGGGGATACTGGCCATAACTTTGCCTGGGAGCGTCGTAGACGGACGCCAACGCTCTCATTGTGACAGTTATGAATTTAGCTACAGAACGAGAGGACTCATGACTTGTCTACTAGTTCCCCATTGGCTGATATCACGCCTGGGGTACTTCCCAAGCTCCCACTTCCATAAAAAAGGTGTGCCAGCATCGTCCGCATGCGCAAACACCATTTTTATGGTTGCCATATTTATCGGAAATATGGCTTGCGAGATATGAACCATATTTTACTGGAGTCGTCCTGTCTGGATACTTCCATAGCCTTGCTAATTAGATAGCAGCCCCTACCACAGGGTCACGGCAGGGAGTCATCCTGTGTCCATTGTTCCCACATCATCTAATCTCCATATCACAGGAGATGGCCATGGGATGTGTTGCTAGGATGTGACACCTTCCAAGATGTTGGACATTGAGAACAAGAAGGGAGGGGGCACGGCCATGGAGTGATGAGAGCGATTATGACTGGAAATCATAATTCCTCTTCATATCCCAGGATTTGCCTCACAACTGGTATAAATGTAATTATTATAATTGGGTGTAACCGAATAACATTTCTCCTGGTGGAGAGTGACATGCTAGTATACGGAGACTCATAGGCCTGGCAATGCCCCTCAGGGAAATTAAATATACAACTTGCCTCTTCTGAGATGAAGAGCACTTGAACTCCAGTGCCATCTACTGTAAGTAGCAATCTTTAAAGTCAATATTGACCTTTTAACGATCATTGTCACTTGACTTATGATAAAAGCAAAACTGGATACTCTATTTGTAGACCTGTTTCAGGGTTTTTGACCCTCCTCAGTGCAAAGCAAGAGATTTGATTTGGCTGAAAAATAGTCCTCCAATTGTGGTCTATTCACCCATCATCACGTCTGCTGTGCCTCATGCTGATTGGTGAAGACGGAGCCAGCGGCCCCTACTCCACCAATGTTATCATCGCTGTCTGCATCCTGTGGGGGCAAACAGTGGCAGATGAGTGGTGGGGGAGTGCATGGTTTGGCCCACAATGAACTGTTTTCAGCCCTTCAGCTGTCTTGGTCCATGGGCCAAACTGGAACAGCCAGAGAGCCAGGTGTGGTCCGCGGGCTGTACTTTGCCCAGCACTCCATTTCGGTATTTAGTAATCTTAAATAATATAGAAAAGACAAAGGTTAAAAAAAAATCTTTTCAGATTCCTAACTGCAGCCCATAATACTTTTAGCTGCCACCGATTATTGCATTTAAGCCATTGTCGTCTTTATTCATGGCTGTGCCCTGGTTTATATGAGAGTGGATCAGGGAGTCATAGTTGTCAATATATCTCTTGATTTTTAAGCCCTGCCCCCCAAACCTTCCACACCCCTTTTCATACTGCTTCCTGGTGGTGCACCCTAGGATGCCCACATTTGAGTTGGGTTTACATAAATACTGAACTGTTTTATACAGTGTATCCTGGACATTTTGCAACTATGTGGAGTACCTGAGATCCACACTTTGTGATGATGACTCATGAGTCTAAATATGTTTATCTAGTAAACTTTTCAGTAGAAAAAGAAATATGCTTTGACTTACCGGAACATGTTTAGCTTGGGATGACCAGGCAACCATTGCTTGACCCGCTTCTAAGGAGGATCTCTCTATTTATTTTAGGTAGATTTGTCTATTCAAACACTTCCAGAAGGCAAATTTGTAAAACTGCAAAAGTCTTTGTATAATAATACTAATGACTATGTACTTTCAAAAATTCTAGTAAGTTAGTGCCACCTTAATATTCAAAACCAGATTTTTTTTCAGAAATCAAACTGCGTAAATTAACATTTTGCTAAGTAAAAGAGGTATTTTTGTCAAATCTGACACATGTATGTTGAGATTAAGCATTACCGATTCCTTTGTGGTTGTCTCTACAAGCCTGAACACTTTGAAGAGGGTTGTCTGACATGAAAATGCGCTTTATTCATGAGATTGAGTTTATCGTAATTGTTCAATGAACTTTAGGAACTAATGGAGCCCAACATGTTACACAGCATGAGCCCTTCACTAGCAATATATTTGTTTAGTGCAGTAAATAGATTATTCACTATTTAGCCTTGAGCGTTTTGACGAAACTGAGTTATATGTGTCATTCTTTGAATTAAATGAGTCTTTGATAAAAATTGAATTGCGTTTAAAGTGAAATGTTGCTTTTAATCCTGACCTGAACACTTCCACTGGATACAGTAAAGCACTTTGTTTAACCTTTACCGTGTTTTACTCTATTATAAGCTTTGCCCGTTGCATTCACATTCACATTCTCAAAAAGTGGCTAGAATTTAACATGGAAAACAGCACAGTGCAAATCATTTGAAATATTGCAAGTCTTTGAGATCTCTATTCAAATTTCGGATAGAAGGCACTACCACAGTCCGATAACCATGCTACCCATGCAATATTTTAACTCCTCGTATATAATCCTCAGCAAGATGAATTTATATGGGTCTACCCTTATGTACAGAGTCCTAGAAAACAAAATGGCCTAAAGGAGACTAAAATATAAAACCTTTATTAAATATTTTTAATTAAGATAACAAAAAATAATCCTGTCTAATTTAGTGGTATCAATTCTGTCCTTTTAACAAAAGAAAACTGAATGTCTGCTGTTTGCTGTCTCCCTATTTTGACAGATGTGTGAGGCTTCCTGCTGCTGATATAAGATATGCCACTTTGTTGGAAGGAGGCTGGGAATGTTCAACATGAATTATGTGCACTAACAGGATGCAGCAAAACCCCTTAATAAAGATGGAGGCAACAAGTGCAAAACACTGATGGAACACTCACTCATGCACTACCAATTGCTTGGTGATTGCTTAGGATGCAACTTAAGGCCCCGTTACACGCAATGACATATCTAACGATATGTCGTCGGGGTCACGGATTTTGTGACGCACATCCGGCGTCGTTAGCGACATCATTGCGTCTAAGGGCGGCTTTGCACATTGCAACATCGCACGTGTGATGTCGGTGGGGTCAAATCGAAAGTGACGCACATCCGGCATCACTTTCGACATCGTAGTGTCTAAATCCTAGATGATACGATTAACGAGCGCAAAAGCGGCGTTATCGTATCATTGGTGTATTCTCCGACATTTCCATAGTGCCGGTGCAGCGACAGGTACATTGTTGTTCCTCGTTCCTGCAGCAGCACACATCGCTGTGTGTGAAGCCGCAGGAGTGAGGAACATCACCTTACCTGCCGCTGGTGGCAATACGGAAGGAAGAAGGTGGGCGGGATGTTTACATCCTGCTCATCTCCGCCCCTCCGCTTTGATTGGCCGCCTGCCGTGTGACGTCGTTCTGACGTTGTACGACCCGCCCCCTTAGGAAGGAGGCGGGACGCCGGCCAGAGCGACGTCGCAGGACAGGTGAGTGCATGTGAAGCTGGCGTAGTGATAATGTTCGCTACGCCAGGAATCACAAGATATCGCTGCTGCGACGGGGGCGGGGACTATTGCGTGTGACATCGCAGCATCGGCTTGTGATGTCGCAACGTGCAAAGCCCGCCTAACAGCTACGAGCGAGTGTTAACGATCTAAAATACTCACCTAATTGTTGATCATTGACACGTCGTTCATTTTCAAAATCTCGTTGGTTGTTATGTACGTAGGTTGTTCGTCGTTCCTGAGGCAGCATACATCGGTACGTGTGACACCCCGGGAACAGTGAACAACAGCTTACCTGCGTCCTCCGGCAACGAGGTGGGCGTGTCGTTAATGCGGCTGCTCTCCGCCCCTTCGCTTCTATTGGTCGGCTGCTGTGTGACGTCGCTGTGACGGCGCACGAACCTCCACCTTAACGAAGAGGTTGGTCGCCGCCCACAGCGACGTCGCTAGGAAGGTAAGTACAGTATGTTTGACGGATGTTCGCGATATTGTGCGCCACGGGCAGCGAATTGCCCGTGATGCACAAACGACGGGGGCGGGTACTTTCACGAGCAACATCCCTGGCGATATCGCTACGTGTAAAGCCCCCTTAAGCCAATTAATTTAGGCCTTGTAAACTAGGGTCTCTGTTTCTCTGTGGTGCACTTATATAGTTCTGGGTAGCCCGTCTAGTCTAATAGTATGGGCATTATCAGTACGCTGTAAGCCAGACACTGTGCACCTACATGTGTGACCGGAGCCCTATACAAGCCATGTGTGTGCAATTTTAGTACTAAGCAATCACCGCATCCATGTATTGGCAGTGTGTGAGTGGTTGCTCCATCATTGTTTTGTTTTTTGACTCCATCTTTATTAAGGGGTTTTGCTGCATCCCGTGAGTGCATTTGTTTCTGTGGCCTGAGCAGGTAAACATTGTTGCCCTTTGCTGCTGTGAATTTTTTCTGAATTTTTTAGGGAAAATTTAATTTCCCTTTTTGTGGTTTAGCTTTTGAATATTGAGCATGGAAAAACATGTATGACTTTGTTCTGAATGGTTAGCTATAAAGCGAGATAAGATGGATTCCTGTATATTCTGGAGCAACAGCAGAAAGTTAAATCTGCTACAGCCTTATGAGAGACTTAGATTTATCATTTATACGTAGCTGATTTTACATTGCGCAGATTATCCCTTTACAACCAACTGCATAATCACTTCTTTAGGGCATATGCATGACGTAGCCTCCTTCACCTATGATTCAGCCACTGCAGAGAGCCTCTCAATAACTCTCTACATCTTTGTATTATAAAGCAAGCCATACATTTTAAGAGCTACCTTGTAACGCTACATTTCTGATGTAGATATCCTGCTAATAACTGTTGATTGCTGTGGGAGTGGTAATAGTTTATTTTTATCACTTAACAAAATGCATATTGAGTATACAAAATAAAATTCAATATTTGAATTCGTCTAAGTATACTTGCAAACAGTTTTTGAAGGAACTTGGCAGGGAAGTTGTTCTAAACATATTGAAGAACAAACCACAGATCCGTGGCTGTAGGCTTGTGAAAATCCTTCTGTCTCCTCAAGTAATCAGAGTGAGACTTGATGATGAGGTCAGGACTCTCTGATAAGAGATGAGTGAACCCGAACTGTAAAGTATAGAGCTCGTACCGAATACAGACTTTTAAAAAAATCAGTGTCCGAGCTCGGAGTTCAGGTGTTGTGTACGTATATTAACCACTCGATTGAGTATCTCGCCCACTGCGAGCCACTTGCGGTCTCTGAATGGCTCTCACTGGGAGAAGAAACAATGTTTTCAGATGTGGTGTGTCCCAAAAAAAAAAGACCCCACCTTCCCCGGAAATTCTCTGTTTATGGCTGGGGTGAAGAGCCAAACTGCCCAATCATTGATTTCCAATGGGGTTCGTTCTCTGGGATCAAGTTCAGGTGTTGTCCAGGTCCTATACTTTATCGAAAGTCTAGCTGAACCTGAAAAAAACAAATGTGTACAGGTCCGCTCATCTCTACTCTCGGGTGGGCATATAATCTCTCCCAGGACTCATTCTTCTTCATTCTGAAGATAATACTAAATTACATTGGCTACATGTTTGGGGTTGTTGTCCTGCTGCAGTATAAATTTTAAGTTAATCAGACCTCTCCCTGATGGTATTGTATGTTGGATAAATATCTGCCTATATTTGGCTGCATTGAGGACACCATTGTTTTTGATAAAAATATTAACTTTATTTGCTGAAATGCAGTCCCAAGCTTTCAAGGAACCTCCCCCATGCTTCCCTATTGCTTGCAGGCGCTCATTATTGTACTTCTCTCCAGCCCTCTGATGAATAAACTGCCTTGTGCTGCAGCCGAATATTTCACATTTTTTACTCTTTGGTCGAGAGCACATGCTACCATTTTTCAACACCTCAGTTCCTATGTTTTCATATTTATTTCAGTCTCTTTGCCTTTTTTCTATGTAAAAAAGTATGGAATTTGGCTACAATTCTTCCATGAGCACCACCTTGGCCCCACTTCTGAACAGTAGATAGGTGTAGTTGGGTACCTCTGGTTGCTGTCAATTCTGAGCTGATGGCACTGCTGAATATCTTCTAATTTGGAATACAAATAAGCTTGACATATCTTTCATCTGCTGCACTAAGTTCCTTGACTAACCACTGCAGCTACAGTCCTCAATGTTGCCTATTTCTTACTGTTGTCAGTCCTGAAAAAAAACAGGCAGATGCCTATGTGTCATGCAGTATCTAACAGGCTTCAAATTTATTCTCCAATTATTCTTCAACATGACAATGACCCAAAACATAAATCTAGTGACATAAAGAACTATCATCAATGGAAAGATGAACAAGGAGTCCTAGAAGTGTTGATATGACCCCCATAGAGACCTAATCTCAACATCATCCATTCTGTCTGGGATTACATGAAAAGACATAATGATTTGCTCAAGTCTACATCAACAAAAGATATGGGGTTGTGTCACACTGAGTTTTGCATGAATTCTGCCGACTGTCATGGTGGCGTCAGACCCTGTTCACATTGCAGATTCTGATGCTCCGCATGGTGGTTTCTTTGATGTCTCTGATCAACACAAGCAGACTCTGGCATCGACCTGCTGTGTGCTCAGTCATAGTCAGGCTAGCAATTGTCACCTTCTGCTAGCCTGCTTGTTAGGCTGTTTTGTTCACATGTTGTGAGGAAGCCAATCACATTGGCTCATTTTATATTTCACTGGATGAAATCTTCTACCTATGTCAGCTACAGGTTATACTGTGTTGGTTTGTGTGTTTTGGTTTCCCAACATATCTGGAAAGTGTTGCTTTTTGCCTGGAGTGGATGTGGAGTATACCAGTCGTCTTGTTGTTTCCACCATGCTCTTGTTTTTCTTCTTCTTTTATTGTCTTATACCTCTGTGAGTGCATGCTGTATGACAGAGTTTTGGTTTCCCGTGTCTGTCTATTTTTGTAGGTTTAATCTCACTCTTGTCTCAGTCTTACCTAGTGGAGGAGGTAAAAATAGATATTTGGAGGAAACCGGGTGTCACGCCACGCTTATCACCAATTCAAGTCCGGAATAAATTAATCCATGTCTTTATTGAATTAGCTCAGTACAGCTCCACACTTTTCAGAGGTCATAGCCCCCTTCATCATTGCTATATATCCTGAGGAAGGGGGCTGCGACCTCCGAAACGCATAGACCTGTACTGAGCTAATTCAATAAAGACATGGATTAATTTATTCCGGACTTGAATTGGTGATAAGCACGACTTGACACCCGGTTTCCTCCAAATATCTACTTTGACTATTTCGGGGCTGCAGCTACTTCACCTAGCTACCACGTGAATATAGGAGCTGTGACTGTCACAACCCCGTATAGGTGAATTCACCTTATTTATTAATATCTTGGATGTTACAGTATCTGGTAAGACCATATTGTGCTTTTTGTCCACAGTATCGACTTTCCTAGGGGAGGAGGTATTAGATCAGAGCTGCTCAGGAACAGGTCCATGAAGGAGACTCAGGCATCCCCACCCTTAGGAGTATCTGTGAGACTAGCCTGAGAGTCAGCAATAGGGGCACTGATTTCCTGTTATCCCCATAGTCATCATGGCAGATTGGGTCTCCAAGATGTTAGTTTGGAAAAATCTGTCTCCTTCCTTCAAACACTGTGTGCAAGTGAACCTGGAAGAATTGTTGCTGTTTTGAAGGCAAAGGGTGATCGCACCAAATACAATTAATTGTAATTTTCTGTTTTGTTCTTTCCCTTTTCATTTTCCTAATTGATAAAAAAATATACTATTGACACTTTTATTTTTTAAAGCATTCTTAATTTTTTAAGGCACCTGCCTAAAACGTTTTCTCAGTACTGTATATTATGCTTATACCTCGAATTCTTTTCATTTTTACATTAACGTTGACTTACATTTCCAGTAAAGAAATACTATAATTATCACTGTATTAGCACGGATCACGCATTTTCTCTATTTTGATGATAGTGTTGCTTTAAGAGTTGCATTTCAGCATACAGTATACCTGCTCAGCAAAATGTCCTGTCAAATTATATTTACATTTGAGAAAATTCATTTGTTTTATTTTTTTTTATCACTACAACAAGACTAAATGAAGTGCAGACGAAATCTGCATTGCCAGCAAGGCTTCTAATAGTGCGAGAGCACTGAGATAATTACAAAGTATGAAGAAAATAGTAATAAAATCTGCTGATATGGTGAAAATACAGTAATTGTCTCCAGTGAACAATTCATGATGACAGAAAGTACCGATTATCTCATACAGAAGTTTAGAGTACTTAATCATATATTGAAAATGGAAAAATGCGCAGACAGATAGCAATCTAGTGGATGAGGAATCGTGATTACTGCGTCAATAGACGTGTCTATACAAGCAAGTGATGTACAGGAATCTCGAATTCTACCTTGATTTTACATAAAGTCTTAAAAGCATAGAAGCTGAGAAATGATAACATACTGTAGGAACATCTGGAATCCAGAATATTATACATATAGGAAATGTGATGTAAATCAACTCTATAGCTACATACATAGCGCTAAATGAAGTAATTAGAAAATCCATATAGAAACAGGTGGGCTGCCGTTTCCATTCTTATGTTTTGGTTTAGATATTGTTAAAGCTTCTGTTCATCACATATGTTGTTTATGTTCTGTAATCACAGGATAGGATGTTTGCATATTATCTTGATTATGTATATTTAGAAGTAAAATTACCAGCATGTTTCGGGGCGGTCATAAACTTGTTATTAGGCATCACTTGGTGTCTTTCACACAAGTCTGTGATCTGATCACGGAGTTAGGACTCTCCAAATGCCTTTTGTATCATGCAAGGTCCTGGTTTGTTTTCAGCTCTCCCAAATTCTATGCCAAAAGACACAAAATTAGTGTCATGTTCCCACCATAGTCCGCTCCTGCGACTTCTGCTCCGATCGCCAGGTGACGCCTTGTTCCCGCCGTGGACAGTGCTGGGGATGGGAGAGGAGTCAGTGCCATTAGCTCTGGTGGATGCAGGCTCCGCTCATCCACTAAGCTGGGTTTCCCTGGGACCTGCAGTACCACTGGCTGACTGTACGTGGTGTGTGTCTTCCAGCTGAAGTTACCATCATTCAGCTATAGCCAATGGGAAGACACCACACCCTTCTTATTCTCCCTCCTGTCTGCTGACCACTGCCAGAGATAGTTCTATATTCCTGGTTCCTGTTCCTCGCTGTTCTGTTTAGTGATTCTGGTGTTCTGACTTCTGCTTTGATGTGACGCCGAACGTCCCTCCCACTCCAGGAAGTGGACGTTCGCCACCCACATCGAGGTTGTATGGAAGGTAAGTATGTGTGACGGGGGTTAATCGTTTGTGCGGCACGTTCAACAAATTGAATGTGCCACACATACGATGCGGGCGTTGCAAATTGCATACGATATCGTATTCGAAATTGCAACGTGTAAAGCAGATTTAGGCCCTGATTTATCAAAGCTTTTATTCCAGATTTCTGGCCTATAGAAGTGGGTTTAAGAAAAGGGTTATTCTGCACTGCCAGAAGATAATCAATGAACATCGATGAAAATGAAAAGAATCTGATTTTATTGTTCTACGCGTTTCAGAGTCATGCTACTCCTTCAGGAACAAAATCAATAATGTACATGACTCTGAAAAGCGTTGAAGTTGTACAAACATTTTGTGACTTTTGGTATTTTCATGCCAGTTTCTCCCAGGGCCACCAAAATATGGAAAGCTGGGGTAGAATGGGGGGTGGGTGGTGTGGCGGCTGCAGGAAATCACAGCTTGTCTAATTCATAATAATCTGTGGTGCTTCTTACTCCTAAAAGTTTACTCCAGTCACTCACTGGGTTAAAATTTGTGGTGCAGGGAGGCACACACCACCTGTCAGTTAGTCTTGATTCATTAAGTGGTGTGCAAGAATCAGTAGAGTCTGACTCCACCAGGGCCCCTCATCAAGACCAACCTGAAAATTGCCAATTTTGATTATTCTCTTCCACAAATTCTAATATTCTGAATAGTTCATGTTGAACTTTGAAGTTACATCATGAAAATGCGACCCTTATACCCAGAGGCTTCTTCCTACAGCCCAGCACTATCCCTGCTGGCTGCAGTCTCTCTCCATGTGTCAAACAACAGACTCCATTAAATCGCTCATGTGACCTGTCAAACATGTCAGACACACCCATGGGCGGGGTATGTAGGTGGCCAGAGCCACCCATCTCTCCAGCCACTAGTGATCCTGAACCTGTGAATACTACAGCAAACATTTGTGTCACTAAAAGTACCAGCACTCCTCAGGATCGCACCACTTATGTGGTACATACCAGCAATTAATAATGTAGCCAGTTGGCTTTTCACACATCCTAGAAAAAAAATATCACCCAGCATCCAATCACACATTTAGTGAGTAGGAAATGGGTCGTAGAGGAGTAATGGAAGGAGCAAGAGAGGGGCATAGCTATGGCTTTTTTAGGGCGCGCAGCCCCCATATTCTTTCCAGTAGACCTTCAATCAAGTATAGTATATGGTGCTTTACACGCTGCGACATCGCTAACGATATATCGTCGGGGTTACGTTGTTAGTGACGCACATCCGGCGCCGTTAGCGACATCGCAGCGTGTGACACCAAGGAGCACCGATCAACGATCGCAAAAGCGTCAAAAGTCGTTGATCGTTGACATGTCGCTCCTTTTCATAATATCGTTGGTGGTGCATGCCGCTGGTTGTTCATCGTTCCTGCGGCATCACACATCACTGTGTGTGACACCGCAGGAACGACGAACATCTCCTTACCTGCGTCCACCGGCAATGAGGAAGGAAGGAGTTGGGCGGCATGTTCCGGCCACTCATCTCCGCCCCTCCTCTGCTATTGGGTGGCCGCTTAGAGATGCCGCAGTGACGACGCTATGATGCCGAACGCACCTCCCCCTTGAAGGAGGGATTGTTCGGTGGTCACAGCGACGTCGCTGAAAAGGTATGTGCGTGTGACGCTGCTGTAGCGATACTGTTCGCTACGGCAGCGATCACCAAATGTCGCACGGACGACGGGGGCGGGTGCTATCGCGCTCAACATCGCTAGCTATCGCTAGCTAAGTCGCAGCGTGTAAAGCACCCTTTTGACTTGACGATACTGCATCCCACCGCAAAGTCAGTAATGGAGCCACCCAATGTAATGTATACTACTGGTCTTTGGATAGACATCTTTTGGGCTGCCTCTTTTACCTGGAAACATGTATGTGAATGCAACCTCGTCTTTCTACGTATATAAAGACCTAATAAAAAAAAAACATATACAATTTGTATACTCGTTTCTCATTTAAAGCTGCAGATTCTTCCGACTGCTCACACAATGGTACCGAGAACCTGGAATAACCTTGCTACTTTCCTGTTAGGTTCTTTGAATGGTAGTGAATGTCTCCTGACTGTGAACAAAGCCTCAGTATGTTGAATTTCTTTTAGCTTTGTATATAAGGATTCCACTTATCTGGATAATAACCTGCCGCATGTTACCTATTGACAAACAGTCATCCTATCCTATGTATTATTGTATGGTATATACCATTACTACCATTACAGGTATATGCTAAACCAATATTTCCTTTGTTACAGGGTTTCTTTTGTCAGAAAGGCACATCCCTGAGAGAAAGAAATAACATGAGATAGGAATACACTATGAATATCTTTTTATGCCTCCACTGTCCTGACAGCAACTTGTTTCATTATTATGGATTTGAGCTGGTTTGCCTCACATCTCACTGAAAGGGCTTTTTCTATGTCATTGTATTCCGGAGTCTCTTGAGACAAATCATCTGTTTCAAAGCGCTCCTCTTATCTATCTCCACTTGTCTGTCTTTCAGAAAGCACCTTTCTTATAAGCCCGCTTTTGAGGTTTGCCGAGTTTTTTTTCTTTCCTCTTGCATGCCATAACTAGTTTCTGTGCTGAAGCAGTGAGTCACTTAAAGGGACGTATCATCATACTAATTTTAGCAGTCAATCTGAGTCAGTAGGCATGTAAATTTCGACATCATCAGCTTTCCCGCTTTCACCAAGCTATTCTTTTTATTTTTTTATTTCATTAAACACTTAATGTCTTATTTTGCAAGAGTCGGCAGATTAACACAACCTTCAATCTTCCAAGAGTTGTTAATATACTTCATTATTAGTTAAAATCCGGCTTGCCTCACTGTATTTAAACTAGTTTCTAAAAGCGTTTAGAAATACGCGTTTCGACGCTCAGGTCTTAATCATGTTTGAGAACATGATTAAGACCTGAGCGTCGAAACGCATTGTTCTGTTGGTCACCCGACATGATGCCATACCTGCTGGATTTTAAATATTATATTTAATAAAAAAAGATTTTTAATTTTCCTTCCTGGCGCTGGAAATTTTCCTTCTTTTTTTCTATATCTGATTGGTTGCCATACCACCTTCCGTGCGCAGGTTCTGGATCTAACCAGCAGGACAGATCGGTGAGCTGGACTACACCTTCTTTTGTACGTTTAGAAATATGGTTTGTCAAAAAATTTCTGTAAGTGTACAGGTAACGTTTTTAGCATTGCACAAGTTATTTTTGGGTAGGGTGGACAATCATTAAAAGATTAAAGGGAATCTGTCAGCAGGTTTTTGCTACCTTATCTGAGAACAGCATCATGTAGGCAAAGAGACTCTGAATCCAACAATGTATCACTTAGATTACTGGGTGCAGTCATTCTTACACAATCATAATTTTTAGATGTAGCCATGTAGCAGAGCTGAGAGAGCTGTCCCGCCCATTCCAGGCTCTCATACTGTCATAAACAGACTTGGGGAAGGTCCGGTGCATGGCAAGACACACAACAAACAAGAGATTCACCACAACAAACATGGGGTACACCAGGGACACTATAACAAAGGAGGGCCCTGGCGTTAGGGAGGGGGATGGTGGGATACCTCCTGCACTCACCTGCAGCTGCACCCTGCACTCCTAGCAAGCCCTTTATAGATTCCACACTTGTCTCTGAGCAGAATACCTGAAACCCTAGAAAGCCTTGCAATAACCTTGACTAGTGAGCTGGCAGGGGAGGATTGCTAGTCCCACCGCTGCACTAAAACAACATGAAGGGAAGGTACAACAGACAGGAGAAACAACAAAGGATAAGGTTCAACTTCATGACTGCAGTCGGACACCAGGACTGCAGCCTACACCGCTTCTAACAACAAAGGGCTCAGCAGCTCCTTCCTCCTCCAGGCCTAGCTTTAGAATAGATTCAGAATAATTGGTACCCTCTACTGGGAGACGTGACCATATATCAGGGAAGTAAGTGCTCACTAACCTGAAGCAGGAATTAGAAGCTGCTGGAAAGGAAAACTGACATTAACGTATTAAAGGAAAATACGTTTAATATGAGGAATATCAGATGGCAATGAGAGACTCTAGCTCAGATCTGGTCACATGTCTCTAAATGTAGAGAGACGGTTGTAAGGGTATGTGCGCACGTGTGCGTATTACATGCAGTTACGCTGCGTTCTGCACCGCAGCGTAACTGCATGTGTCCTGCGTCCTCTGCACAATCTATGGAGATTGTGCAGGGGCCGTGCGCACGTGGCATGTTAGAACGCAGCGATTCGGCTGCTTGCCGAATTGCTGCGTTCTAAAAAGTGACATGTCACTTCTTTCGTGCGTTCTGCATGCTGTCTATAGGGAGAGGCAGCATGCAGAGCGCACGAATCTGCCTGCACCATGCGCTTCAGAACGCAGCTTTTCAGCTGCGCTCTGAAGCGCACATTTTCGGTGCGGTGCAGAGCGCACACGTGCGCACATAGCCTAACACATATATAGACAGTGAGGGGGGGTCCTGGACTGCTGTATGCATGACATTGTAGTCCGGCAATCATAAGGGTCCTCCCGCTTAAACAAACATAGTAAATAAACAAAAGATTGGACTTAGAAAAGACAGCTATCCCTGAATTCTGTGTCTTAACCCATGTTGTCTTCAGATCACAAAGCAAAAACCTGCTGACTAGAGTTGAGCGCAGTTCGCGGTTCGAGGTTCTCCAGTTCTAGGCTCGAGTGATTTTTGGGGCTGTTCGAGATCGAACTAGAACTCGAGCTTTTTGCAAAAGCTCGATAGTTCTAGATACGTTCGAGAACGGTTCTAGCAGCAAAAAGCAGGGCTTTTTACAGCTACAGTGTGCAGGAGCCATCGCTGGCAGCCTGCCAGAAGCTGGTAACCAAGATAAACATCGGGTATCCAAGCAAAGCGCTTTGGTTAGTAACCCGATGTTTATCTTAGTTACGTGCAGGAAGCCCACACTTCCCGCTCAGCTCACTCCGCCCCCTCCTGCCCGCGGCATGTACACATATACACACACACACACACGTACACATACATACACACACACACACACACACATACATCCCCCCCCCGCTCGGCTTACCTGCGGTGATGAAGTCCCGCCATCCCGACCTCAGCGCTGTCACTGTCCTCCATGGCCGCCGCTTGTCACATCACCTCTCGCTTCCGACCCGAGACTGACTAGCGGTGACGTCACGGACCTCTCGCGATATTTGGCTGTGAAGGCGCCGGTCACTGAACTCAGTGACAGGGGCTGTCGGCAGTGCT
Source organism: Anomaloglossus baeobatrachus (assembly GCF_048569485.1). Classification (NCBI taxonomy): domain Eukaryota; kingdom Metazoa; phylum Chordata; class Amphibia; order Anura; family Aromobatidae; genus Anomaloglossus; species Anomaloglossus baeobatrachus. Next base: position 82,735,262 of record NC_134355.1, on the reverse strand, counting down.
GGATATCAGCGCAGGTAATGTACCTCGCTGACAGCAGCACTTGTCATCCCCTGCAGTGACCTGGGCTGACCCATTGATGTTAGCTCAGGTCACTGCACTGCTCTCCCAGCCAATGGGGAACATCCTGCTCTTCATTGACTGGGACAGTGTGGATCGTCATGGCAACCCCTTGGATTACAGCAGACCTGGATTTGTTTTTCATTCTAATAAATTGGTTAGAGAGGGAATGTTTTGGGGAGTGTTTTTTCAAATAAAAATGTGTTTGTCGTCTATTTTTTTTTATTACTGACTGGGTTGGTGATGTCGGGTATCTGATAGACGCCTGACCTCACCAACCCCAGGGCTTGATGCCAGGTGACATTACACATCTGGTATTAACCCCATATATTACTCCGTTTGCCACCGCACCAGGGCGCGGATGAGCTGGGGCGAAGCACCAGGATTGGCGCATCTAATGGATGCGCCACTTCTGGGGCGGCTGCGGCCTGCTATTTTTAGGCTTGGGAGAGTCCAATAACCATGGACCTCCCTAGTCTGAGAATATCAGGCCCCAGCTGTCTGCTTTACCTTGGCTGGTGATCCAATTTTGGGGGACCCCTACGTGTTTTTTTTTTAAATTATTTATTTAATTTAAAATAACAGCGTGGGGTGCCCTCAGTTTTGGATTACCAGCCAAGGTGAGGTTGCCAGCTGTGGTCTGCAGGCTGCAGCCGTCTGCTTTACCCTAGCTGGCTACAAAACTAGGGGGAACCCTACGTCATTTTTTTTTTTTCTTTTTTTGGCTAAATACAAAGCTAAGCACCCCTTAGTGCCACATGAAAGGCACCAAAGGGTGCTCCACTTTTTCTCCATTTTTTCTCCACCTTTTCTCCACTTTTTCTCCACTTTTTCTCCACTTTTTCTCCACTTTTTCTCCACTTTTTCTCCATTTTTTTCTCCACTTTTTCTCCACTTTTTCTCCATTTTTTTCCTCCACTTTTTCTCCACTTTTTCTCCACTTTTTCTCCACTTTTTCTCCACTTTTTCTCCATTTTTTTCTCCATTTATTCTCCACTTTTTCTCCACTTTTTCTCCATTTATTCTCCACTTTTTCTCCACTTTTTCTCCACTTTTTCTCCATTTTTTTCTCCACTTTTTCTCCACTTTTTCTCCATTTATTCTCCATTTATTCTCCACTTTTTCTCCACTTTTTCTCCATTTATTCTCCACTTTTTCTCCACTTTTTCTCCACTTTTTCTCCATTTTTTTCTCCACTTATTCTCCACTTATTCTCCACTTATTCTCCACTTTTTCTCCACTTTTTCTCCATTTTTTTCTCCACTTTTTCTCCACTTTTTCTCCATTTATTCTCCATTTATTCTCCACTTTTTATCCACTTTTTATCCATTTATTCTCCACTTTTTCTCCACTTTTTCTCCACTTTTTCTCCACTTTTTCTCCACTTTTTCTCCACTTTTTCTCCACTTTTTCTCCACTTTTTCTCCACTTTTTCTCCACTTATTCTCCACTTATTCTCCACTTATTCTCCACTTTTTCTCCACTTTTTCTCCACTTTTTCTCCATATATTCTCCATTTATTCTCCACTTTTTCTCCACTTTTTATCCATTTATTCTCCACTTTTTCTCCATTTTTTTCTCCACTTTTTCTCCACTTTTTCTCCATTTTTTTTTCCACTTTTTCTCCATTTATTCTCCATTTTTTTCTCCACTTTTTCTCCACTTTTTATCCATTTATTCTCCACTTTTTCTCCACTTTTTCTCCACTTTTTCTCCACTTTTTCTCCACTTTTTCTCCACTTTTTCTCCACTTTTTCTCCACTTTTTCTCCACTTTTTCTCCACTTTTTCTCCATTTTTTTCTCCACTTATTCTCCACTTATTCTCCACTTTTTCTCCACTTTTTCTCCACTTTTTCTCCACTTTTTCTCCACTTTTTCTCCACTTTTTCTCCACTTATTCTCCACTTTTTCTCCACTTATTCTCCACTTATTCTCCACTTTTTCTCCACTTTTTCTCCACTTTTTCTCCACTTTTTCTCCACTTTTTCTCCACTTTTTCTCCGTTCTTTTTCTATGGTCGGTCTACCCATTAGCTCTGCCATGCATACTGTAGCTCTACTCCTACTGCACATGTTACTTTATGATTGACATCTCTTTTGCACCAGAGCTGTCTAAGTGTACTCTGACCCCATATTTGTCATTACTATATTGTCCTTGTACTGTATTATGACATTTGTATCATGTGTTTCATTTCTTGCTGTGTTGCAATTTTTTTGCTGCATCCCAATTGTACCTCTACATTGTTCGAGTTTATGTTATTGTTCTCTCACTCTTATGTGATACTGATTATTGTCATTTTTCATGATTACATGCAGATAAGTCCAATCTGACGAAGGCTCAGGCCGAAACGTCATTTGTAACTTGTTTTGGACAAAAACATATATGCTTATGAAAAAAAAAAATTCTTAATACGGACCAATAAAGAGTGATTTTGCATTACTATCCATTGTGACTTACTGACTTAGTCTGGGAGATTTAGAGTGACGAGGTTACTCACTAATTTTATCTATTATTACCTCTGAGCACCTATATACCAGTGAGCAGAGCTTCCTCTACAGTAGTTCTCCTGATTAGGCATGCCCTTACCTCATGAGCAGGGCATTGCAGCTTTGGTAGCAACCATTACGACATGGACTCTGCTGCTGTGGACCCGGGGAGAGTGAGTGCAGATTCATTGCACCCACACTCCTCCCATGAAGGGTCCGCACTCCTAGAAAATGGGGGATACGTTCCCTGAGTGTCTCCCCCCCCCATATTCTAGACGGTCCAGAGTCGTCGTGGGACCCCTTTATTTTTTTTCTTACAATAAATTGGTGAAAGAGGAAATGTTTTGGGGACTGTTTTTTCAAATAAATTTCTTTTGTCGATTTTTTGTTTTTGTTAGTACTGACAGTTTATGATGTTGGGTATCTAATAGACGCCATGACATCACAAACTGCTGGGCTTGATCTCAGGTGACTTTACAGCTAGTATCAACCCGATTTATTACCCCGTTTGCCACTGCACCAGGGCACGGGATGAGCTGGGGTGAAGCGCCAGGATTGGCGCATCTAGTGGATGCGCCACGTCTGGGGTGCCTGCGGCCTGCTATTTTTAGGCTGTGAAGGCCCAATAACTATGGACCTTCCCACCCTGAGAATACCAGACCACAGCTGTCCGCTTTACCTTGGCTGGTGATCCAATTTGGGGGGGGACCCTACTTTTATTGTGTAATTATTAATATTTATAAAATAATTATAAAAAAGAGCCTGAGGGGACCTCCACATTGGATCCCCAACCACGGTAAAGCTGCCAGCTGTGGTTTTCAGGCTACAGCCGTCTGCTTTACCCTAGCTGGCTATCAAAAATGGGGGGACCCAACGTCATTTTTTTTTTAACTATTTTTTAAATAGAAAAAATTAATGGGCTTCCCTGTATTTTGATTGCCAACCAAGGTAACGGCAGGCAGATGGGGTTGGCAACCCATAGCTGTCTGCTTTATCTGCGCTGAGAATCAAAAATACCGCGGAGTGCTACGTCATTTTTTTAAAGATTTATTTTTACAGCACTGTGATGTCCAGCAATCAAAATACAGGGAAGCCCATTTTATTTTTAGTTATTTAAATAAATAATTAAAAAAAATATATATGGGCTCCCGCTGCATTTTTTGTATTGCTAGCTAAGGGTAATCCAAGCAGCTACTGGCTGCTAACCCCCACTGCTTGGTGTTACCTTCACTGGCAATGGAAAATCCAGGGAAGCATTTTTTATTTTTTTTGCCAAAAAACTACAAAAAAAGGACGTGAGCTTCGCCATATTTTTGTATGCTAGCCAGGTATAGCAGGCAGGTGGTGGAAGAGTTGGATACAGCGCCAGAAGATGGCGCTTCTATGAAAATGCCATTTTCTGAGGCGGCTGCAGACTGCAATTCGCAGCAGTGGGGCCCAGAAAGCTCAGGCCAACCTGTGGTGCGGATTCCAATCCCCAGCTGCCTAGTTGTACCTGGCTGGACACAAAAATGGGGCAAAGCCTACGTCATTTGTTTTCTAATTATTTCATGAAATTCATGAAATAATAAAAAAAGGGCTTCCCTTTATTTTTGGTTCCCAGCCGGGTACAAATAGGCAACTGGGGGTTGGGGGCAGCCGTACCTGCCTGCTGTACCTGGCTAGCATACAAAAATATGGCGAAGCCCACATAATTTTTTCAGGGGGCAAAAAACTTCTGCATACAGTCCTGGATGGAGTATGCTGAGCCTTGTAGTTCTGCAGCTGCTGTCTGTCTGTATGGAGAAGAGCAGACAGCAGCTGCAGAACTACAAGGCTCAGCATACTCCATCCAGGACTGTATGCAGAAGTTTTTTGCCCACCAAAAAAATGACGTGGGCTTCGCCATATTTTTGTATGCTAGCCAGGGCTGCCTCCAACCCCCAGTTGCCTATTTGTACCCGGCTGGGAACCAAAAATATAGGGAAGCCCGTTTTTTTTAATTATTTCACTTATTTCATGAAATAATTAAAAAACAAATGACGTGGGCTTCGCCCCATTTTTGTGTCCAGCCGGGTACAACTAGGCAGCTGGGGATTGGAATCCGCAGCACAGGTTAGCCCGAAGTTTCTGGGCGCCTCTGCTGCGGATTTCAGTCCGCAGCCGTCCCAGAAAATGGCGCTCTCATAGAAGCGCCATCATCTGGCGCTGTATCCAACTCTTCCAACAGCCCTGGAGCCGGGTGGCTTGTTGGGTAATCATGAGTTAATACTGGCTTTGTTTTACCAGCCAGTATTAAGCCAGAGATTCTTAATGTCAGGCACGTTTGACCCGGCCATTAAGAATCTCCAATAAAGGGTTAAAAAAAAGACACCACACAGAGAAAAAATACTTTAATAGAAATAAATACACAGACACATTAGAGACTCCATCTTTATTACCCCCTGTCAGCCCTCCACGATCCTGCTCTTCTGTCCTCTTTCTTTCTAGTGTAGTAGTAGTGACGATTGTAGTGAGGAAGGATGAGATTCACCAGCTCATCACTTGGGGCTGGGGAACCTCCATCCTCACTACAATCATCACTACAATCGGGAAGCAGCGTGCAGCCTTCACTCCGTGAGTGATCAGTGCTGGCTGCTAGCGGTAACGCTGACAGACGCGTTACCATAGCAACGGTGCTCTCGGAGCCGCGGTTAGCGGTGACGTCACCGCTAACTGCGTTGCTATTGCAACGGTGATCTCCGTTAATGACCGGCTGTATCAGCCGGTCCCTAACGGAACGGGGAGTCGACCGTGTGCTAGAGCATGTCGCCGGTACACGGCGATACACATATGTGCACCGTGTACCGGAGAGATGCACTCGCAGGTCCTACATGACGTGTCATAGTCATGTGACCAGTCTGTAGCCAATGAGATAATAGCCACGTGACTGGTCACATGGCTATTTTGATGTCACGATAGGTCCTGCATCTCTGCTGGCAGTGCAGGTCACCGGGAGGATTCAGCGATCATCGGATGGAATAGCGGCAGGAGACAGAGTGCAGAAGGGATCGCGAGGACCGGTAAGTGTTATGGCAATGTTTATTAACTGTTTGTGTACATTTATAATGCATTTTTATGTGTTTGTGATTGCCTCCCATTATAGCCTATACGTTCGAGTTCGGTTCGTCGAACGTTCGACGAACCGAACTCGAACGGGACCCCCGTTCGGCGAACCGGCCTCGAGCCGAACCGGGACCAGTTCGCTCATCTCTACTGCTGACATTCCTTTTAATGCTCATATTTGGTACGACAGTATGTGAGATTTTTTTACGAATACGAGTATTTCCATAAAAGAAAAATTGAAGACTGTCCCTGGGAATCATACCACAGATGTACTGCTCTTTTTTTCTTTCCTCTGCATATTTTTTGCTTAGAGGTGCTAAAAAATGGTCTGGAATTTACATGAAAACCCAATTTACATGCTTGTGATGCTAATTGACAGTGAATAAGATTCAGATTTTGGTGCTGATCCACTCTGAAAGCCGTGTCAAATCTTTGTGAACAGGAGCAGTACAGAAGCACACCGATCTTCTCTGCATTTCTGTACTAAGGAACCACTATACTGCTCATTATTAAAGGGGGGAAAGCTTTATAATGCATACCACGGGATTATGGGGAACCTTTGTGATGTTCTGCATGAAATTGAAAGCTTATAGAGGTGGAGCAGCATGTCCCAGACTATGCAGGCCATAATGCAGCTCTGTACAATTCGGATTCACTGTACTGCTGTATGCGCAAGCTCATCATTACATTAGGCTTCTGGGAATGTCAACTGGATGGAAATGTCTATGAAACCAGTGAAATCTGCTGCAATCCAAAAGGTCCACACATGCCTTATGTTAGCAAAGAAGTAGGCCCACTGATTTATAACAGGACTGTAAAAAAATGAAGAAAAATCTATGCTGCCCCTCCCTCCTGGGGTCCTCCATAGCCATACATGTACATTAGGAGGAGCAGGTTTAAAGATCCTCCTCTTCCTGGAAGCTGTTGGCACATCTACTACCCCTGGCAAAAATTATGGAACCACCTGGCTCCAAGGAGGTTCATTCAGTTGTTTACTTTTGTTTAAAAAAAGCAGATCACAGACATGGCACAAAACTAAAGACATTTCAAATGGCAACTTTCTGGCTTTAAGAAACACTATAAAAAATCATGAAAACATAATGTGCTAGCCAGTAACGGTTACTTTTCAAGACCAAACGTGGGAAAAATTATGGAATCACTCAATTATGAGGAAAAAATTATGGAATCACGAAAAACAAACAAAAGAACACTCCAATACATCACTAGTATTTTGTTGCACCACCTCTGGCTTTTATAACAGCTTGCAGTCTCTGAGGCATGGACTTAATGAGTGACAAACAGTACTCGTCATCAATCTGGCTCAAACGTTCTCTGATTGCTGTTGCCAGATCAGCTTTGCAGGTTGGAGCCTTGTCATGGACCATTTTCTTCAACTTCCACCAAAGATTTTCAATTGGATTGAGATCCGGATAATTTGCAGGTCATGACTTTGACCTTATGTGTTTTCTTTCAATGAATGTTTTCACAGTTTTTGCTCTATGGCAGGATGCATTATCATCTTGATAAATGATTTCATCATCCCCAAACATCCTTTCAATTGATGAAAAATGAAAAGTGTCCAAAATTTCAATGTAAACTTGGGCATTTATTGAAGATGTAATGACAGCCATCTCCCCAGTGCCTTTACCTGACATGCAGCCCCATATCATCAATGACTGTGGAAATTTACATGTTCTCTTCAGGCAGTCATCTTTTTATTGTTTAGCTTTTCTGTATGTAAATCCCATTTCCTTTAGGCAGTTTCTTACAGTTTGGTCACAGAGATTGACTCCAGTTTCCTCCCATTTGTTCCTTATTTGTTTTGTTGTGCATTTCCTATTTTGGAGACATATTGCTTTAAGTTTCCTGTCTTGACACTTTGATGTCTTCCTTGGTCTACCAGTATGTTTGCCTTTAACAACCTTCCCATGTTGTTTGTATTTGGTCCAGGTTTTAGACACAGCTGACTGTGAACAACCAACATCTTTTGCAACATTGCGTGATGATTTACCTCTTGTAAGAGTTTGATAATCCTCACCTTTGTTTCAATTGGCATCTCTCGTGTTGGAGCCATGATTCATGTCAGTCCACTTGCAGCTCCAGATTCCATAATTTTTCCCTCTGTTTGGTTGTGAAAAAGTAAAGGGTACTTTACACGCTGCGATATCGTTACCGATATCGCTAGCGTGCATACCCGCCCCCATCGTTTGCGTGTCATGGGCATATCGCTGCCCGTGGCGCACAACATCGTGCGGACCCGTCACACAGACTTACCTGCATAGCAACATCACTGTGACCGGCGAACCGCCTCCTTTCTAAGGTCGCGGTTCATTCGGCGTCATAGCGATGTCACTAAGCGGCCGCCCAATCAAAGCGGAGGGGTTCTGACCCCCTGACCTCACCAAGGCTGAAGTGACACCTGAATGCCTATGCAGCTTCAATTTCAGAGTGCTGTATGTTGCAAGATTTAAAACTGCTCTAGATCTATTATATCTCAAACTAAAGCCATAAGACGCCACTGCGTGCTACTAGGATGTGTAGAAGATAGGAAAAGGTTAAACCAATTCTAATGCAGTTTATTACACGTACACTACACTATACCAGTTTATATTCTCCATAATTCATTATCACTTCCTCTCTCTATATACAGTGCCTACAAGTAGTATTCAACCCCCTGCAGATTTAGCAGGTTTACACATTCGGAATTAATTTGGCATTGTGACATTTGGACTGTAGATCAGCCTGGAAGTGTGAAATGCACTGCAGCAAAAAAGAATGTTATTTCTTTTTTTATTTTTTTTTTAAATTGTGAAAAGTTTATTCAGAGGGTCATTTATTATTCAACCCCTCAATCCACCAGAATTCTGTTTGGTTCCCCTAAAGTATTAAGAAGTATTTCAGGCACAAAGAACAATGAGCTTCACATGTTTGGATTAATTATCTCTTTTTCCAGCCTTTTCTGACTAATTAAGACCCTCCCCAAACTTGTGAACAGCACTCATACTTGGTCAACATGGGAAAGACAAAAGGAGCATTCCAAGGCCATCAGAGACAAGATTGTGGAGGGTCACAAGGCTGGCAAGGGGTACAAAACCCTTTCCAAGGAGTTGGGCCTACCTGTCTCCACTGTTGGGAGCATCATCCGTAAGTGGAAGGCTTATGGAACTACTGTTAGCCTTCCACGGCCTGGACAGCCTTTGAAAGTTTCCACCCGTGCCGAGGCCAGGCTTGTCCGAAGAGTCAAGGCTAACCCAAGGAGAACAAGGAAGGAGCTCCGGGAAGATCTCATGGCAGTGGGGACATTGGTTTCAGTCAATACCATAAGTAACGTACTCCACCGCAATGGTCTCCGTTCCAGACGAGCCCGTAAGGTACCTTTACTTTCAAAGCGTCATGTCAAGGCTCGTCTACAGTTTGCTCATGATCACTTGGAGGACTCTGAGACAGACTGGTTCAAGGTTCTCTGGTCTGATGAGACCAAGATCGAGATCTTTGGTGCCAACCACACACGTGACGTTTGGAGACTGGATGGCACTGCATACGACCCCAAGAATACCATCCCTACAGTCAAGCATGGTGGTGGCAGCTTCTCAGCCAAGGTGCCTGGCCATCTGGTCCGCATCCATGGGAAGATGGATAGCACGGCCTACCTGGAGATTTTGGCCAAGAACCTCCGCTCCTCCATCAAGGATCTTAAGATGGGTCGTCATTTCATCTTCCAACAAGACAACGACCCAAAGCACACAGCCAAGAAAACCAAGGCCTGGTTCAAGAGGGAAAAAATCAAGATGTTTCAGTGGCCTAGTCAGTCTCTTGACCTTAACCCAATTGAAAACTTGTGGAAGGAGCTCAAGATTAAAGTCCACATGAGACACCCAAAGAACCTAGATAACTTAGAGAAGATCTGCATGGAGGAGTGGGCCAAGATAACTCCAGAGACCTGTGCCGGCCTGATCAGGTCTTATAAAAGATAATTATTAGCTGTAATTGCAAACAAGGGTTATTCCACAAAATATTAAACCTAGGGGTTGAATAATAATTGACCCACACTTTTATGTTGAAAATTTTTTAAAATTTAACTGAGCAACATAACTTGTTGGTTTGTAAGATTTATGCATCAATTAATAATTCCTGCTCTTGTTTGAAGTTTGCAGGCTCTAACTTATTTGCATCTTATCAAACCTGCTAAATCTGCAGGGGGTTGAATACTACTTGTAGGCACTGTATACTGTATATATATAAAATCTCCCATTTTTTCAACCAGGCTTAAGAACTTGAAAAAGACTTGTTTTAATGAGCAAGTGGCAATACTCACACCTGTAGACCTCTTATAGACACTGTCACATATTTTCCCTAAATTCCTGAATGCCCCGAAAGCAAATGGTCATTAAAGCATAGCAATGCGGTATCAATGCATAACCTTGAAGAAAGTGATTTTTCAGTGTTTAGTCCTATCTAATTGCTCTGTTGGCATAAATTTTGTCTGTTAGGACATCTCTGACACTACTTATCTCTAGGAGAACAAAACAAGACAGGCTGAAAAGTCTAAGATACTTATGATGCGCCCATGGTGTGGGGGGCTACTCAGTTACCAGGCCGCGGTCCTTCTCCTGGGTCGCCGAGGTGGCCTTGCCCAGTTCAATAAAAGGCTTTGGGATGGGGATGATGGGGGTAGTTGTTCGTGACACCACCTGTGGTGTGCGGCCAATATTAGCCGCCACTGCGGGTCTTCTCTTCTGGGGCGGATGACTATGCAGCTCGGATGGTTCAGCTCTCCACAAGCAGAAATATACCTCAGGGAGGATGATGTTGGTTGTTGTCGACTATGGCGCAGGGGCACGATGATGGGGACGCAGGCAGGGATGAAACGACACAGATGGTGCAGTTCAAGGTCTTTTATTCACTGGTCACACGCTGCCATTGGAGCACCGGGCTACGCTGTGATGGGCTTCAGCCAATCCTGGATGCTTCAGAGATCGATGCCGGTGTTTCCTTCTGTGCGTCACCTTTCGACGGTTTCCCTCCACCCCAGCTCCTGGGCCATGGAATGTGGAATGGGTCTCGGGTGCCTTCCGCACTCCCAGCGAACCCTGGGATCCCCCTTCTTTCCTAGAATCCAAGTCAAGCCTCCAGCTCCAGACCACAGGCCCCTTGACAATTCGTTTCTGCTTCTTTCCTCCTGAGTGCGACCTCACACAGAAACTGTCCGGTGCTGACTCCTATTGTGTGTCAAATGGCTCCTGACTTCCCCTGTGGGTGACCCGCCTCCTGGGTTCCTGAACTAGTGGGCATGAGGTCCCATACCTTGTAATAGCCACCCCAGCACCTACCCTATCCCGGTCCCAGTGACAGAACCCCCGTATTATGTGTTGGTTGAGTGTGGTTGTTACCAACAATGACCTCCTCCAAATCCAAGATGAATACTGCACCCCAAGCGAGGTGCAGCACCCTGTGGCGCCTGAAGCCGCAGGGGCGCCACACTTATGCACATGCATATTATAATCTTGTAGAACCTTGTGTCGCGGGCGGAGGAGGGGACGTCGCGCTCTCCCACTGCTCGGGTCCGGCTGCCGCGGCTGCCGCGGCCTGCTGCTGCTCGGTGGCTCGAGCGATGGGCCGGATCCCGGGGACTCTAGCGGCGCTCCTCGCCCGTGAGTGAAAGGGGGTTTGGGTGTGGGGATTGTTTATTGTCCGTGACGCCACCCAAGGTTGTGGTGATTGAGTGTACACCACCGCTGCTCTGGCTGGGGGATCCCGGGAGTGATGGTATGGAGCAGCCAGTTGTTGTGTTGCCCCTCCGTGGGTAGGGGTTGGTGATCCCGGGGCCCAGTGATGGAGTTGGGGATGGTGGACAGGCGGGCTATGGGGCCTGTGGAGGTGCAGGGGCGCAGGGGCAGCGCTGTGCCGCACGGCACGGAGGTACTCACTCAGCCAGTAAACATGACACAGTTCTCAGTAAACAAATGGCTGGTTGGACGGGTCCCTCAGACGGTTGCGCTGCTGATATCCCCTGAAGTTGATGGTGACGGTCTCTTCCCTGCACCTGTGTGTTGTTGTTTGGTAGCGATGGGTTCCCACCGGTAACCCGCTCCCCGGCCTAGATATGAACCGGAGGAGCTCCACTCTTGCCCGCAGGCGCTGGCCCTGGGAAACTGGTGCCTTGGCGGTGGCGGTGTCTCCCCTTTACGGTCGGACTGTTGCCTTCAATCGGGACTTAGTTGTTGAGAGACAGTCGTCCCCTTCACTGACGGATTTGGCAAATTATGGCGACTCCTAGCCTTGCCGGGATCCGAAAGGCCCCTGCCCTGGTGCTGACTAATCTTCGAATACCGCTCCGGTACCGCCGGGTCACCACCCGTCCACGGTCCTTTCGGCAACCTCCAATCAGTCTCGCCTGCAGACGGTCACCGCCGTCTGCCAACCTTGCTGTCTCAGTCCGGGGCACACACCCGGACTAACTTCAGGCTTCTTGCTGTCACTGTCTCTGTGACTTTCCACTCTCCTCTTACTCTCCCTGTTTACTCCTTCACCTCCTAAACTGATCTGCCTGGTTTTCCCGCCTCCAGAGCTGTGAACTCCTCGGTGGGTGGAGCCAACCGCCTGGCCCACCCCCTGGTGTGGACACCAGCTCCTGGAGGAAGGCAACAAGGATTTTAGTTTTGACTTCGGTGTGCCTGCAGGGAATGTGGGGTGCGTGTGGTGTTATGACCTGTGACCCCTGGCTAGCCCAGGGCGTCACATTCCCCCTTAGCAAAACGCAGACCGTCCTCGGGCTGCCCGTCCAACACCGGTTTTATTTTCCTTTTGTTTTCTGTGAAAATAGAAAAACGGTAAACATAATACAACTTATGACATCATCCCAGATCAGGAGGTTCGGTACTTAAACGTTGCAAATATTTTAACGGTTGCGGCTCCGCTCTCTCCCACCCAAGTAACCTGGCCCTGATGCTGCCCCTAAAACCCAGGCAGCACCCCTTGACCCCAGTCCAGCACAAGTTACCCGAGCGGGATCTGTCCTTCCCCTTCAGAGGGTAGCCACCGGTTCCTGTGGTGGCTGGGCCCCAGCCGGCTCTACTGCGGGCCCTCCCTCCAACCTGCCTCTCCGGAGGCGATAACGGTAGCTGCAACAAACAGATTTTATTTACATCCCACTAACGTTTGTGGTTGCCCTGCAAGTTCACGGGCTTGTCCATAAGGAGTCTCTTATGCAACTTTTTAAACGGTCCCCACGGGGACAACGGTGCCGGCAACGGCCGGTTTTCTAAATCACGTTGAATCAGGTGAGTGTTCGGTTATCATCTTATCATTTTTCAAACTTTTCAAACAAAACTCAGTGGTGGTCCCAACGGGGACTGGACAACGGTGCTCCGCTGCCATTACTGGGCACTTTCGTCCTCCTCACCCGGCTTCGGGGTGGAAGAACACGGGCACCAGCCCCTCCAGTGCATAGCAAGCACGGCGTGGAAGGGCCGCCCGATACCCGTTGTTTCCACTTCGGGGAACATACGTGGCCTCCATGCCATGCAGGGCGACGACTCCTTCATCCTCTTCCGAAACGGGTTCGGTATCAGGCCCAGAGTCACTATCGTCCGCCCATGCGTCAGGCGGGTTGCCGCCAGCTGCCACAGCTCCCAGGCTTGCCACTCTCTCTGCCACGGTCACAGAGGGGTATACGCCCGACGGGCCAGGCGTAGTGCGGTGCACGAGCAAGGAGGACGGAGGTGGCGTGGGAGCCAGGGGTAGACCGGGTCCCTCAGCCGCAGCGGCCGGTCCCTCGGGGACACAGGGGCGTGGGTCACTCACCAGCTCCTCCATCATGGCCTCCATTCCATACACTCGCGCCACAGCAGCTATTGCCTCCACCTCCGCGGTCCACTGCTCCATCAGCCTGCAGATCTGGCTCCGGTAGTGACGGCAGATCCCCGCCGTCCGGGCCCTCAGCCATGCCGCTGTCCCGGGCACCAGCTCGGTAGCCTCTGCATAACTAGGTGGGGCGGACATTCTTTGCTAGGGTCGGCGGACCGTGGGGTCTCAGCGTCTCTGTTTGCACCGCCACACTCACATGCAGCCAGCCGCCATTGTGTCCCCCTTAGCTTCTTTCCGGCCCCTCCTCTCTCGGGGCGGGGTTTTGGCTTTCGCGCCTCCACTACTCGAGAAGATGCTCGAGCGGGGACTTTTCGCGCCAAAGATGGCGGCTTCTGAAATTTTCTGGCCGGACACCTCCGGCGGTAACAAGGCGCACCTCTACCAGACGGCAGAGCGGTAAGATCTTGTTCGTGACGCCAAGTTGTCGCGGGCGGAGGAGGGGACGCCGCGCTCTCCCACTGCTCGGGTCCGGCTGCCGCGGCTGCCGCGGCCTGCTGCTGCTCTGTGGCTTGAGCGATGGGCCGGATCCCGGGGACTCTAGCGGCGCTCCTCGCCCGTGAGTGAAAGGGGGTTTGGGTGTGGGGATTGTTTATTGTCCGTGACGCCACCCACAGTTGTGGTGATTTAGTGTACACTACCGCTGCTCTGGCTGGGGGATCCCGGGAGTGATGGTATAGAGCAGCCAGTTGTTGTGTTGCCCCTCCGTGGGTAGGGGTTGGTGATCCCGGGGCCCAGTGATGGAGTTGGGGATGGTGGACAGGCGGGCTACGGGGCCTGTGGAGGTGCAGGGGCACAGGGGCAGTGCTGTGCCGCACGGCACGGAGGTACTCACTCAGCCAGTAAACAAGACACAGTTCTCGGTAAACAAACGGCTGGTTGGACGGGTCCCTCAGACGGTTGCGCTGCTGATATCCCCTGCAGTTGACGGTGACGGTCTCTTCCCTGCACCTGTGTGTTGTTGTTTGGTAGCGATGGGTTCCCACCGGTAACCCGCTCCCCGGCCTAGATATGAACCAGAGGAGCTCCACTCTTGCCCGCAGGCGCTGGCCCTGGGAAACTGGTGCCTTGGTGGTGGCGGTGTCTCCCCTTTATGATCGGACTGTTGCCTTCAATCGGGACTTAGTTGTTGAGAGACAGTCGTCCCCTTCACTGACGGATTTGGCAAATTATGGCGACGCCTTGCCGGGATCCGAAAGGCCCCTGCCCTGGTGCTGACTAATCTTCGAATACCGCTCCGGTACCGCCGGGTCACCACCCGTCCACGGTCCTTTCGGCAACCTCCAATCAGTCTCGCCTGCAGACGGTCACCGCCGTCTGCCAACCTTGCTGTCTCAGTCCGGGGCACACACCCGGACTAACTTCAGGCTTCTTGCTGTCACTTTCTCTGTCACTTTCCACTCGCCTCTTACTCTCCTTGTTTACTCCTTCACCTCCTAAACTGATCTGCCTGGTTTTCCCGCCTCCAGAGCTGTGAACTCCTCGGTGGGTGGAGCCAACCGCTTGGCCCACCCCCTGGTGTGGACACCAGCTCCTGGAGGAAGGCAACAAGGATTTTAGTTTTGACTTCGGTGTGCCTGCAGGGAATGTGGGGTGCGTGTGGTGTTATGACCTGTGACCCCTGGCTTGCCCAGGGCGTCACACTTGCTGGAAAGGATTATCTGCTGACACAACCCAAATGTGTATAGAAGGAACTGTGTAGATTGACCATCCAGATTGATATAAAGTAGGAGCCAAGCAAAATAATATTTTGTGTCGTGTGAAAATATACTGTAAATATAAATCCATGAAAAATCTTCCGAGCTTATACGTCAGTGATTGACAAACTTTATACAGTATATATTATATATATATATATATATATATATATATATGTTCTCATATCCATCAGATTGCTTAATCCAGCAGTTCTTAGACTGTAAATTCTTCTTTATTAGACGTTATTAAAATACCTACAAAAACTTGTGAAGAAGAAGGGATATTTATCATGTTTTTTAAGTAAAACTACTGTACCACAGTTGTGAAAAAGTATACAGTTTTTATTATTACAAAAAGTGCAAATATAAAAAATCACATGTGATGACCGTTACTAGTTAGACATACATAGTTAAAATCCAATTAGATGAGACAGAGAGAGAAAAAGGTCCCAGGGAGGGAGACAGACTATCCCTTAACTAAAACTGGTAAGAAAGTAGTATTACTATATCCCGGGAGGGGGCATATAAGTAACCAAAAGATATCAATAGTATATCCCCTGGGCTAGTGGAGCGATGGAATGTCCATACATTAAACAGTAACCAACAGGATAAGGTCCAAATCAGGGCCTGAGTACACCAGTATGTAACACCACCAGAATAATCTCAGAGAAGAAAAAAAAAAAGTCATACAGTGGTGGGCAAATTGGCATCTGAAGGACCTACCTGTGGTATGTATAGCACCCAGAAAGGGAGTCTGTCAGCCTCACATGTGGATCCGGTCCCGACACGTGTTTCGCATGTGCTTCAAGCACACTGCGCACAGATAGGACTGCATTTACAATATACAAGGTTGATTCTTAATGTTTCCCTATATATCTGTAACAAAATCATACGTAGGGATGATGGGGCATCTGCTGGGTTATGTATTCTGGGGTTTGACTGCCAGGACTGCTGACATTGCCTTAGGATATTTGCATATGATGGTCGGGCATCCAGCTAAATCAGTGACAGAAAGCCTAGTCACTGGCTCTACTTTTCGAAATGATAGCGGCTGTTTTTACAAACCAGGTGTAACATTACTTTTTCTGCTTGTTGTTGTGTTTATTTGCTGTCTTTCTGGCGCACTTCCCTACAAGTAACCCTCTGCGAAAAAGAGGATGATTTCGGGAACATGAAGTGTAACATATCCCAGGAGGATAGGATTTAAATTAGAACCTTCACCAATCATGTTTTACTATTAAAATTATATTTCTATGACCTTTTTTCTACAGGACAGATGCAAAGATTATCAGCTCATCCATTGATTTTGCACTGAATGAAAGAATTACAACAGTCCTTCACTGGATTATGTTCCATATATATGAAAAATGATGCGTCTGGTTGGACATGCTGTGGTTTTGGAAAGAGCTTGAAAATGAGTTTGCACTGAAAACGACTCCCATAGGAAACTCCAGTAAGCAGAGCTTCAGCATTCGAATGTAACGTTATTGAGAGGTTGGGGATGCTGGTACTAAAATCTGTAGTCACCTTTTCTTAGTACACATATCCCGTCAACCTTCACAATACGGCTCTGCTGCATTAATTATGCATAAAATAAAAATAGGGTACAATATGATCTGATAATTTCCTGCAGCACAAAATGGCATTGGGTCTTATCTGATTGAGCTGTGGTGATAAGTATGACAGCTGCCCTTTTACATCTTTAATATCTCCTGGCTGAACCTAATCATCTTTAGTTTAAAGACACGGAATCAAAATTGAAGCTGTATGCCAGGAATCCTGGCCAAGTTCTCTGAATTGAACCTGCCAGTAAAATTTACTAACAAGTGAGTTGATAGGGCAACAGTTACATTTTACATCTAAGGGGTTTTTGAATCTCAATGTTTCTCTTAAAAATAAAAAGGCAGTAGTGTCCAGTATGACAATGCCCAGAGACATGTCTTTAAGCTCCTGAGCCCCAATACAAAGGTGAAAGCTATGGGTTTTTTTGGATCTCAACTTTTCTCTCAAAAAACAGGCAGAAGTGTCCAGTATGACAATTCCCAAAGCCATTTCTTTAAGCTCCTGAGACCAAATACAAAGGTGATATCTAAAGGGTTTTTGAATCTCAACTTTTCTCCTAAAAAATAGGCAGTAGTGTCAAGTATGACAATCGCCAGAAACATCTCTTTAAACTCCTGAGGCTTGAGACCCATACAAAAGGTGGCGTCTACGAGGTTTTTGGATCTCTATAAGAAAAAGGCAGTAGTGTCCAGTATAACAATCCCCAGAGCCATCTCTTTAAGCTCCTGAAACCCAATACAAAAGGTGACACGTAAGGGGTTTTTGAATCACACCTTTTCTCTCAAAAAAGTAGACAATAGTGTCCAGTATGACAATCCCCAGAGTCATCTCTATAAGCTTCTGAGACCCAATACAACAATTATTCACCCACCTCCCACATTCTAGTTATGACACTGGTGTCTCTTCATGCTGTCACAGCCTTTAGCCCCTCCATGAAACAAAGTATCATCATTTTTAATGCAGCCATATTACCCATATTGGAAATTAGTTTAGACTATGGCACTAAATAGATTTAAATAGATTTAATATAAGGATCAACAACCTTCCTAAACCTCTCAACTGGAATTTTGGACCACTCTTCATTTGCAAACTGCTCCATTGCTTTCATATTTGAAGGATGCCTGTATATAGTTAAAATCACAGACGACCCGCTGCTGTCAAAGTAACCCATTGATGACCATGACTATGATCACCTCACAGGTGTGTCGATGGGCACTTAAAATGACTCCACCCATGATTGTTAATGGCAGGTCCTGGCTGTAATACACAGACCGCCCCATATACCCACTTCCAACTTTCTCCATACATGTTGCTGTCGAGGGATTGTTTGGCTAAATGTTATCTAATATGTATGGACAGCTTTAGGCTCAATCTAGTTACAAAGTCTTCTTATGATGATCATTGCACATAAATTTCTTGCAAGCATCACATTTAGTTTTGGTTTTTTTAGTCACTAGATTGGTCGCCTCTTCATGCGATCCACTGAGGAGGGAAAGGCGCCCGAACTAGGAAGCTACCGAAAAAGACTGTTACCTACTCTCAATTCTTGCAGAAATATTATTATTATTATTATTATTATTATTATTATTATTATTATTATTATTTATAGAGCACCATTGATTCCATGGTGCTGTACATGAGAAGGGGGTTAGATACAGAATACATATACAAGTTACAATAGACAGATTAGTACAGAGGGAAGAGGGCCCTGCCCTTGCGGGCTTACATTCTATAGGATTTTGGGAAGGAGACAATAGGTGGGGTGTTGGTCAGGCGGCAGCTCCGGCATGGTGGTGAGGCGGCAGCTCCGGCGGTGCTGAGGCGGCAGCTCCAGCGGTGGTGATGCAGTGGGGTCATTGGAGATTATAAGCATTTCTGAACAGATGAGTTTTCAAGTTCTGTTTGAAGCTTGCAAGTGTAGCAGATAATCTGACGTGTTGAGGCAGTGAATTCCAGAGGACAGGGGATACTCGTGAGAAGTCTTGGAGTCAGTTGCAAGAGGAGCGAATGAGAGAAGAGGAGAGAAGGAGGTCTTGGGAGGACCGGATATTACGTGTTGGAGTGTATCGGGAGATTAGTTCGAAGATATACAGAGGAGACAGATTATGGATGGCTTTGTAGCTCAGTGTTAGTAGTTTGAATTGGATATTGTGGAGGATTGGGAGCCAATGGAGGGATTTGCAGAGGAGAGAAGTGGGGTGGTGTTGAGGAGAGAGTTGGATCATTCAGGCAGCAGAATTAAGGATGGATTAGAGAGGTGCGAGAAATATGATGAAAAGAAACTCACTTGGGGTCCAATGGAGCCCACACGACTAATTTGAGGTTAACAGTAACTCCCCGCCTGCACTCCATTGAAACCGGAAGGGGCAACAGAGTAACTACAGGAAACTCTGAAGACTTTTCTGTTTTGTGACAATTTTGGTTTATAGCAATTTCTGCACTCAACTACTGTGAAATGTTCATATTTATCAAGTCATTAAAGTCACAGGGTTAAAAAGTCCATGAAAATTATGTTTCATGGGGCTGATATAACTCAGAATGGTGTAGTTTCTGAAAAAAAAGCTTTTCTTTTCCAATTCTGGACCATTCCGTGAAATACTCACAGCCTGGTTGTTCTGTCTTTTCTTATTAGCATTTTTTTCCATTAAGTTCATTTTTTTTTTTACATATTTTGATTTCTGCTTTTAATTTCTTCTTCTATAAAAAATGGTAATCTGCTACCACGCAGAATTTAATGTCATTTATCCAGCCTTATTTTGGCCGGTCAACAACAAAGTTCATCTGGACATCATGCAGAGCAATAATGAGACTACCTAGAGCTTCCTGACGCCCCCAATTAATCACCATAGTGCCAATTAAGAAGGCTATTAAAATCACTACCTGTTTCCATCCACTCTACATACACATTCCCCTCTGTCTGTGTATACTGAATTAGTCATTGCTATTTTGAATATATTTTAATACATAAAAAAGCTTTGCAAAGAAATTGTTCTGTGAATGAAAAATAAAATGCGCAAGATGTTAAATGTTAATTCACATTTACATCCCTCTTGTCTAAAGGGCCCGTTACACGCATCGATTTATCGTGCGTTCGCATGTGCGATCGCACCTGCCCCCATCGTTTGTGCATTACGGGCAATTTGTTGCCCGTGGCGCACAATGTCGTTAACCCCCGTCACACGTACTTACCTCCCGAACGACCGCGCTGTGGGCGGCGAACATCCACTTCCTGAAGGGGGAGGGACATTCGGCGTCACAGCGACGTCACACAGCGGCCGGCCAATAGTAGCGGAGGGACGGAGATGAGCGGGATGTAACATCCCGCCCACCTCCTTCCTTCCGCATTGCAGGCGGCCGCAGGTAAGCTGCAGTTCATCGTTCCCGGAGTGTCACACGGAGCGATGTGTGCTGCCTCAGGAACAATGAACAACCGGAGCACAGAAGGAGGAACGACATTATGAAAATGAACAACGTGTCAACGAGCAACGATAAGTTGAGTATTTTTGCTCATTCACAGTCGCTCGTAGCTGTCACACGTTACGATATGTCAAACGATGCCGGATGTGCGTCACTAACGACGTGACCCCGACGACATATCGTTAGATATATCGTAGCGTGTATCGGGCCCTTTACAGTGCTTATACTGTGTTATGGTGACAGCCTGATCGAACAGAAACCAAATTCCCAGATTGTGTTTAGATTGTATGTATATGTCTACCACTTATTCTCCGCTAAGAGTTTCACAAATCTTACAGAGAATCTGTCAGCAGGTTTTTGCTATGTAATCTAAGAATAACATGATGGGGGTTGACAGCCTGATTTCAGTGATGTGCCACTTACTAGGCTGTGTGCTGCTGTTTGAATACAATCTATATTTTATCAGCAGCAATTATCCCTATAGGACTAGGTGTCTTGTGCCTTCTAGTCAACTGTTCTGTGTAATTCTGCCCACCACTGATAAGTGTACACAAAAATCTGCTAATCAGTGATGTGGACAGGGGTTATACAGGGCTCAGGTTCTCTGCCCTTACATCATGCTGTTCTTAGCTTACATATCAAAAAACCTGGCGACAGGTTCCCTTCAAAGGGTGAGACATTGCACACAGTTCACACACTGTATAATGGGGGTTTTACTCACTTCGCTCCGATGCGAGGTAGCACAGGAACACAAACTGTTTAAAAGTCCAGCAGTTTACCACCTCATAACCTGCAGTGGTAGTACATGTCACACGCACACGGCTTTCAGGCCGTTACACCTGCGGTTTGCAGGTCCGTCTTGGGCCCCTTTCACACATCTGTGTCTCTGGTACATGTGACATCCGTTTTCACACGTACTGGAGACACGGGCTCACAGACCCATTGAAAGCAATGGGTTTGCACACACGTGCGTGATTTCCCATAGACCGTGTTTCCTTGTGGAGCATACGTGTGTCCATGAGCTCCACACGGCAAAAAGTCCCATTTTTCTCCGGCAGCATGGATGTCACATGGACCATACGGACCCCACACTGATATGTGCCGTGTGGCATCAGTGTGACACATACTGGAGAAAACCATGTGCATGAGAAATAAAATGCTTTTCCACCCCTGATGTCTCTGTCACTGCTGTCACTTGCTTCTGACCCCCGCTCATTATGCTCATCGCATATTCACTGCACCAAGGACCAGAAGCAGCAACAACACTCGAGACTGCAGCGCTGGGGACAGGCAACTATAAAAGCTCATGCTGTCAGTGTGCTATGAGGATGTCATACAGATAGCACACTTACAGCACACACTGAACACACACGGACACATGCACACACATACGCACCTACACCATGGACCGTGCAAAACGTGTGTGTTTTGTACAGACGTGTGAAAAAGGCCTTAGTAGCGGAATGCCCGCAACAGAGGTATAGTAGCATCCAGACACTGACTCCTGCCAGTGTCTACATGGGACCTCTCCCAGTGGCTCCTTCCTACAGCCCAGCACTCCTCATACTGGCTGCAGATCCTCCTGCCATGTGCTAAACAACCTCACTAAGACACACCTGTAGGTGGTGTATGTGGATGGCCAGTCCCACCCATCTCTCAGCCATCCATGATCCTGACCCTGTAAACACTATAGCAAACATTTGTGGCACTACAAGTACCAGCACAAACTTCCAGGGTCACACCACTTATGTGGTACATACCGGCCATTAACAATATAGCCAATCGCGTCCTCACAAGGGGTATTCCCATTTTAATAAGTTTTCACTGGAGATGTGGCTTGGAAATTCAATTTATATTGAGTATCTTTGGTGCTAATCACATTGCTGCTTAAAGCTGTTTATTATGTTCTAGGGACTGGAGAGACTTCAGAGCAATAAACAGGGGTGTTAAAAACAAAAAAAATCTATTCGTTGTGCCCCTAACCTGTCCTGGCATTGCAGCTCTTCTCATGGTCCCACAATGGCTTGTTTCTTCCTTACAGCTAGTTTGTCAGTTTTCCGGGATTTCCAGTTTGCTTTTGAAGGATCTTGCCCTTTGTTAACATGGAGTTTTCTGTTCTGTTGCCCTACTTCCTGTTCATCTGTTTAAAAGCCCGCCCCTAAGCTTAGTCTAGTTGCTTGAGTATACTGTGACGGGGTATGCAACAGAGCAGTGAGGGACGCCAGGCCAAGGAACAATCCAAAGGGCTTTATTGGAACCACAAAGAATAAGCAGCAAACATAAATATAAATCCTTCAAATCTGCAAGGAGTCCACAACAGAAAAACAAAAGATCCAGGGGCACCGCCTGGTATTCCGATGCCAGGGGAATTAGGGCAATGGTCCTTATATGAGTTCCTTGAGTCCAACAGGTGAACAACAAAACACAATCCCACGTGGCCGCGGATCTCCAGTCTGTAACAGTCCACACACACAGACCCCAGGATCCAGCCTCAGCTATGGATCCTAGTCCTTCTCCAGCCGAGCTCCAACTAACTGAACTAACATGTTCTTCTCTCCTGGGATCAGCCCCTTAGGTGGGCACACCTCCCCCTGGCCATTTGATGCATGAATGGACTTTAGACTGCTGGCTCTGTTCTGTTTACCAAGTTGTAGATTGGAGAAGTCCCATGCTGAGAAGAACAATATATATATGCAACCCCCACCAAATCAATGACAATAGCTATTGCTGAAGCCTGAGTGCAATATGATACAGTCTGGGGGGAAGGTATGGTCACTTACATCCCAAGACATAGTATTACAGCAAATACAGTGAGAAGGTAAAATACATCACATGGCATCTTATACAAAAATATGGGATGGAGAAAACTACATACATCATGACAATTCCTTCCCCTCCCAACTTGTGTACGTACTAGGGACCTCTACAGGTCGCTGGTTAAGTACACGCAGGCATGGCTGACAGGACTCAAGGCTCCTCTTGCCTGGACAGTCCATCTGCATTTTGGGTGTTGGCTCCAGGTTCTTTAGTGTATGATGAAGATGTAGGGTTGAATGTTCGGGTCCAGTTTATATCCTCCTTCACTTAAACTCTGCTTCCTGCACCCACAAATCAGCATTGTATATCTCCCACATTATTGCCTAGGAGTATGTCTGCAGGAAGGCCGCTCATCACACCGATTATGCATTGTTTTGCCCCAAAGCCATAATCCAGGGTCACACTCGCTCTTGGAATATATCTCTGAGTACCTCCAGCCAATTCAATGGCAATTCCTGATCCCTGTTGAATTGCTTCTGGTTGAATTACTCGGGGATCTGCGATGGTGAGAAAAGCCCCAGTGTCACGAAAGCCAACAACTTTTTGGCCATCCAGCACAACCTCCTGTAGATGTTTACGCTGAAGATCATAAGAACGCGTGGCTGTGGCTCGCACTCCATAGACTCCTGGTAGGGAAGTCAACATATCAGGGTCACTTGGCAAATCATCAGTTCCTGAATCCAGCTCTTCTCCTGCTGAAGGTGTCTGTAGATAATGGACAGGCAAAGGTGGTCTGCAGCTGTTCTGCCTCTGAACACCTGGACAGTGAGCTTGCAGATGACCAGGCTGCCCACATTGATAACATCTGCGCTGCATCTCACTCCTTCCAGTTTGCCTTCTGGAGAAGTAGGTAGGTGACCTTGGTGACTGATAGGGAGATGCAGGTGCTGGAGGTGGTTGTCGATTTGGAGGATGACTCCACTGGATAGATGGGCATGTGGCCCGCAGATGTCCGGGATGCCCACAGCTATAACATCTCCGCTCTTCTACTTTCTCTCCTCGTCGTATTCCAAAAAATGTGGTAGAAACAACTGGAGGCACGTACACACGGGTATCCACATGAGGTGGTGATCTAGGTCCAGGAACATTGGACACTGAAGGACAAGGAACCTCTGGTGTTGGGGAGCTGGTCATTTTTGCTCCCTCTGCTAGCAGCTTCTTCCATTGAGGCTTGATGGTGAGAGCCTCATCAGCTAGAGCTGCAGCTTCCTCCACAGTGGCTGGTCTCCTTTCACGCACCCATTCCCGGATCTCAGCGGGGCACTTGAAGTAAAACTGCTCTTTTAGGAGGACCTGGAGGATGGTCTCCAAGGTTAAGGCCTCCTCTGCCTCCAGCCAACGATGCCACAGATGTTTGAGTTTGTGGGCATACATCTTGAAGGACACTTCCTCATCACATGCTAAAGTACGGAACTCAGTCCTGTAAGTGTCTGGCGTTACAGCATAATGTTCTAGAATAGTCTGTTTAATATCCGCATACTCACAGTTCCACCGAGGGTCCATAGCTCTATAGGCTGCAGCAGCTCCACCCTCTAAGAGCCCAACCAGATGCCGGACGCGCTCCCTTTCTGGGACTTCCATTAATCGACACTGATGCTCAAAGTCCTGGAAGAAGCCTTCAATGTCACCAGCAGCCTCATTAAACTGCTTGAAGTCTTTGCGGGACACCCTGGGAAGTTCCCTCATGATGGGTGCTGGGGTTACAGTCTGTCTGGAACCTCTTGCGGCTTCCACAGAGAGCTGCTTATCCAGCAATGCCATCTCCTCCATCCCGCGCTCCTTCTCTTTAGCTCCACGCATGACCTCCATCTTATATTCTATGGTGGTCTCCTCTCCCAGCAAGGCCATCTCCTCCTCGTACCACACAACCCATTGACTTTTTTGGGTATTTACCTCCGGCTCCCGTCTTTGCTGTGGAAATTGTTCCTCGGTGCCATCTTGCAGGCAAGCGTTCTCCAATGGCTCTATTAGTTGCTCCTTAGAGAGTCCTTTGTAGCCGACACCTAATTCATGGGCCTTTGTTTGTAGGCTCACCACAGTCCAGTTCCTGTATCCTGAGGTTCTGGTTTCAGACGTTGATTGGCCGTTGTCCTCCATTTCTTCTGCTCTGATCCCGCCGCTGCCAACCAGTTTGTGACGGGGTATGCAACAGAGCAGTGAGGGACGCCAGGCCAAGGAACAATCCAAAGGGCTTTATTGGAACCACAAAGAATAAGCAGCAAACATAAATATAAATCCTTCAAATCTGCAAGGAGTCCACAACAGAAAAACAAAAGATCCAGGGGCACCGCCTGGTATTCCGATGCCAGGGGAATTAGGGCAATGGTCCTTATATGAGTTCCTTGAGTCCAACAGGTAAACAACAAAACACAATCCCACGTGGCCGCGGATCTCCAGTCTGTAACAGTCCACACACACAGACCCCAGGATCCAGCCTCAGCTATGGATCCTAGTCCTTCTCCAGCCGAGCTCCAACTAACTGAACTAACATGTTCTTCTCTCCTGGGATCAGCCCCTTAGGTGGGCACACCTCCCCCTGGCCATGTGATGCATGAATGGACTTTAGACTGCTGGCTCTGTTCTGCTTACCAAGTTGTAGATTGGAGAAGTCCCATGCTGAGAAGAACAATATATATATGCAACCCCCACCAAATCAATGACAATAGCTACTGCTGAAGCCTGAGTGCAATATGATACAGGCTCGGGGGAAGGTATGGTCACTTACATCCCAAGACATAGTATTACAGCAAATACAGTGAGAAGGTAAAATACATCACATGGCATCTTATACAAAAATATGGGATGGAGAAAACTACATACATCATGACATATACTGCTTCCTGTCTACTCCTGCCCTGCTGCTCTTGGTTCCTGATTGTATTTGGATCCTGTTGAAAATACCCGACACCGGCTCTGGACTCCAGCTGGTCTCATCAAGTTGTGCCCTCACTGGTCCCGGACTCCGTCTGCAGTCACTGGTCGGCGCTTCTGCCTGGTCCCTTCCGGTTCATATCCGCTCTAGGACTCACGTTCCACATCACGTACAGATATTTTTGGACTATAACCTGTTGCCCTTTCGTGTCCCGGCTGCTGCGCATTTAGGCCTTCTGGGGTGATCGCCAGACAGCCCCTGTTCGCTTCTGGTGGCCTCCCTGGGGGAGTCCAGTGCGCGGTCCCGGGAGTTCCCCTTGCTCTGAACCTGGCAGGTATATACCGTGTTTATGTTCTTTTCTGTGTACATATTTATTGGTTGCATATTATAAAACTTGTTTGCACCAAGACCCCGTCTCTGGTTGTCATTGCCCTAACGCTATCGAAATCCTCAGTTCATACAATAGTATTACATAGTTCTCTCTTCACCTTCACTTTCCTTCACACTTCGGTGCCTTCGATGCTTGCTAGGGCTCATGCGATATCATGACATCTTTTGGCACTTAACTTGGTGTCACTTGAGACCTAGTCAGAGGCATCAAAGAGTAAAGATGGAAGAGAAAAATGTGCCGGTGGGAAGAACCAAGCCAGTGAAAAATAGGTGGAAAGCTCCTGCACCAAGACAGGTAAGGGGCTAGGTGTGTGTAATGTTTTTTTTTTCTCATTACATAACCCCTTCCATGCCCTAAAAACAATCAAGCAAAATGACAGCTTCATAGATTCCAGCTAATCAAATTTAAAAAAATCAGGTTACAATGAATCCAAATTTTTGTGAAATTAAGGTTAATTCAGGGACAACCTTATTTGCTTCGATCATCTCTAGTTATCATCAATCCAGTGAATAAGTGTCATCTGTATTGGTGTGGGACCTGTTACTGGGGCTGTGTAAGGGTACCGTCACACTAAGCGACGCAACCAGCGATCCCACCAGCGAGCTGACCTGGCAGAGATCATTGGTGCGACGCTACATGGTCGCTGGTGAGCTGTCAATCAGGCAGATCTCCACAGCGATCAGAGATCAGCCACCAGCGACCTGTGTAACGATGCTTTGTAACCATGGTACACATCGGGTTACTAAGCAAAGCGCTTTGCTTGGATACCCGATATGTACCTTGGTTACCAGCGTCCGCAGCTGCCAGAAGTCGGCTCCCTGCACATTCAAATCATTGGCTCCCGCTGTCAAACAGCGATGGGTGCTTCACAGAGGGAGAGCAATGACCAAAAAATGGTCCAGGACATTCAGCAACGACCGGCGACCTCACATCAGGGACCAGGTCGTTGCTGGATGTCACACACAGTGACATCGCTAGCAAGATCGCTGTTGCGTCACATAAACCGTGACTCAGCAGCGATGTTGCTAGCGATGTCGCTTAGTGAGACGTGGCCTTTACTCACTCAAGCCAAGTGATGCGCTGCGCTTAGCTACTTTCACCAATGTCATAGATTTGAATGGCCAGCAAAGTCAACCATTCAATTCATCCTGAATACAGAGAAGCAGGGGAGATTAGGGAAAAAAATGTCTACAATTTCGGCAGTTGATGCGAGTCTCAACAGTGAGAATCACACCATTGGAAGGTAGATAACTTCTTTAGGCTGGAATACCAGTGTTGTTGTTGTCGGCTGGCACCTAGACCTCTCCATCTCACCGTTCACATGCACCTTTTTTGGCCAATGCATGTCATTTCATTGAGGAGAGTAAGCCACTGCCACACATCTCTGTTGGCAGATTCTCATCCCATTAGAGAAAAAGGATCAGGTAGGTAGAGAAATTCAGTATGCCTAATAATGAATTTGCCAGGTATATTTTGGTAAAAATGTTTGGTAAAAATTTTAGGTAAAAATGTGTATGGCAAACTGCAATCCAATAACTCATAATGTACAATTCCTCCTGTTTTTGAGGTGGAAATGGTCCCTCTTGCCTCTTGGGCCCCTGTGCAGGAGCACTGGTTGCCACCCCGAATCAGACATGGATGATATAGCCTAGAACAATGCAAATTATATCTATCCTGAGATAACCTTTTACAGAGTTTAGTAAAAATATCTGAATATTTGGCAGTACTACTGTTATATTACCCTATGTCAGTGTCCAGTCGCTTTACAGTGCTTTTTGAAGTGTTCTTCTCATCATTTTTCTGCGATCTTTTAGCATTCAGAACCTGTCCACTTCACTTTGATGGCTCTTGAGTCAGCATTTCGCCTCCTACTAGAAACTCTCTCTAGACCACTCTGTAAAGTGTGTTTTCTTTGATAGTTGCTGTCAAGCAAGCAGTCAGAGATAAAAACAACAAAAATCCTGCACTGTTTCCTGCGTGGATTTACTCATTAGAAAAACAAGAAAAAAAAAATGGATGCGTAAGTGGCAGATAGTAGGTAAAAGTCACAGACGTGAAGGTGAAAGTTACCAAGCAGTGAGGCACAGTGTGATAATGGTAAGGCCTAAGACACACGGCCTAAAAATCGGAGCGAGTAGAATGCGATAAAACATCGCATTCCACTAGGACCAATATTAGCCTGTGTGTCAGCGCACATGAGCGATTATTTTCGCAGCCCTAATCGGATGGAGAATACAGTCGCAGCATGCTGCGGGTGCAATTAGATCCTCGTTCTCTCGCACCCTTTCAAGTCTATGGGGCGAGAGAAACATCGCACTGCACTCGCATTACACCGGTGTACCTCGAGTGCAGGGCGAGAATGGCAATAGCCGGCAACGGAGGAGAGAGGGAGATAAATCCCTCCCTCTACTCCGCAGCGCCGGCCCTCCCCTCCTCAGTTCCGGCCCGCCCCTCCTCAACGCTTGCCCTCCCCTCCTCAGTGCCAGACCGCCCCCCGCAGCTGTAGTCCGATCGCACGATCGGACCTCAGTCGCAATGACACTCGCATGAAAATCAGCTCCCGCTGTGCTGCCAGCGTGAGCCAAGTGTCATGCGAGGATTGCAGTAGTCCCCGTGTGGCCCCGGCCTAACACATTAAAATGGCAATGATTGATAATTAGATGGTGTCTACACTGCAAATATTACACATAAAAAGGAAATAACCAGTGGACACAGTGATTTCATTTCAAAGGGTTCATGACATTGTAATTTGCAGAGTTCGCGTTATACTGAGTCCATTTAGTGAGTAGGTACTGACTAAGCATCATATTCTCTGCTACACAATATCAGGCTTCCTAAACTGTTAGCATCATCTTGTTTGCTCAACATCATTTGAACGTGTAAGGTCTCATTGAGACGTCTGTTATTCTTCTATGTGTCCTATCTGTAGTTTTCCTGGATAAAACACGCACTAGTTATACTTTGTAGGGATATGTGTCCTGACAGGTCTGTTTCTGCTCAGTTTTGCTGATCCAACGTTCTCATTCAAGTGTCTTTACATAGAAGTCTGTTATTTAAGAGAATCTGTTAGCAAGTTTTTTGCTAAGAGCAGCATGATGTAGGCAAAAAGATCCTGAATCCAAAGATGCATCACTTAATTTACTAGGTGCAGTGGGTTTGACATAATCAGAGTTTTTAGATTTAGCAATGCAGCAGATCAGAGAAAACTGCCCCCACCCACACAAGGCTTTTTATATACAATGTCTATATGCAGTGAGCCACTTATCAAAAGAGGGTGTAGAGTCAGAGGAGTGCTCGTGCCCTAGCTAGTCACAGCAATAATAATCACAGTTGATAAAGCCTTCACAGTGTGATGTGACACATCCGTGAATTCTACATGTTACCTCTATTTCATTCTGTCCCCAGATTACATAGTAAAAGTCGGCTGACAGGTTGTCTTAAAGACTAAAGGGGGTGTTACACGCAGCGATGTCGCTGGTGAAAGCTCCCGCCCCCATGGTTTGTGCGTCACGGGCAAATCGCTGCCAGTAGCGCACAATATCATTAGGAGCCGTCACATGGACTTACCTGCCTAGCGACGTCACTGTTGCCGGCGAACCGCCTCCTTTCCAAGGGGGCAGTTCATGCGGCGTCACAGCGGCGTCACTAAGCGGCCGCCCAATAGAAGCGGAGGGGCGGAGATGAGTGGGATGTAACATCCCACCCACCTCCTTTCTTCCGCATTGCCGGCGGCCGCAGGTAAGCTGCAGTTCATCGTTCCTGAGGTGTCACACGTAGCGATGTGCGCTGCCTCGGGAACGACGAACAACCTGCGACCTCAACAATCAACTATTTTTTAAAAAGGAACGACGTGTCAACGATGAACAATAAAGTGAGTATTTTCCATCGTTAACGGTCATTCCTTGCTGTCACACACAACGACGTAGCTAACGATGACGGATGAGCGTCACGGAATCCGTGACCCTGGCAATCTTAGATACGTTGCTGCGTGTGACGGGGCCTTTACTCAAGGATACATGGACTCAGTGGCTCTATAGTTCAATCACAACCCTGAGCTATCAGGATTCCTGTGAACGGAATCCTGTGAAATAACTCATCCGTTGCGTCCGTTGACAGCTAAAAAACTACGGATCCATCGTTCCGTCGCAACGACGGACTTGGCGGATTTGAAACAACAGAAGTGTGAAAGTAGCCTAACGTTTTTTCTGTGCATTGAAAAAATGGACTGCGACAGATCTGTCATCATCCGTTGTTTGTTGTAATGGAAGCCTATGGGCGCAGGATGTCATCATCCGTCAGATATGACGGCTCCATCAACGGATTCCGTTTTTATAACCGAGTATGCCCAGAAGTGTTGGAAAAAGTCACTGCTTGTCAGGAAACAGTCTCTCTCTCTCTCTCTCTCTCTCTCTCTCTCCTTGATACAAGTTTTCCATAGGAAATAACCTTTGGCCTGAAGAAAGAAAAATGGTATCCGTCACATCAGTTTTTACACAAACTGCAACGGATCCGTGAGATCTGTCACAAAACGGATTATGACTGATGGCAAAAAACTGATGTGTGAAAGGGGCCTAACATGTGATCGACAGGGGTGTCAGGTGTCACGGCCCTACAGCTCAGGCATTGAGGAGCTATCCTAAAGACAGGTCATCTCTCATCAATGTTAAAATCCCTGACAACCCCTTTAAATCATCGCACCCCCAAAAATCATACATTGATGTCCTAATTTATTAATAGGTCATAAATCTTAAATTCCCGGGAAACTCTTTTAAAGCAGCAACGTTTTAGTTTTACCTGAAACCA
This sequence comes from Anomaloglossus baeobatrachus, assembly GCF_048569485.1. NCBI lineage: Eukaryota > Metazoa > Chordata > Amphibia > Anura > Aromobatidae > Anomaloglossus > Anomaloglossus baeobatrachus. Next base: position 82,704,211 of record NC_134355.1, on the reverse strand, counting down.
TTTTTAACTTTTTTTTTACAGTTCCAGGAGGAACTGAAAGGAGGAACTGCTGCAAATCATGGATTAATAAAGTCATCTTCACTTCTATTTTTTGTTCTTGGACATTGGAGTGCTGCCATTTTTTAATTTTAAGTATATCTATTAAAATCTACTAAAGACCTGGTCAAGATCCTGAGGATAACTCACTACGGTTATGGTGCTGCTCCAATCTTCTGGAAATCTATCATCTCCAATATGCATGATTCCATGAGTCGCGACCTTAAATTTTAGGACAGATATTTAAATCTAGTCGGTATCCTGCGACCTATTATTTCACAGAGGGGCCCTTTTGGAGACTCTATCATAGGATGTCATTTCCCCATTGTTTAAAGCACACCAACCACCAGGATTTTCCTATATAACCTAAAGCCAGTGCTATACTGGCACTATCAGGCTCATTCTATACATACCTTTAGTTGTCAGCTAGGATGTATAGGTTTTAAAACACAAGCAAGTAAAGTATGTAAAATTATCAGCTTTTTGAATGACAGTAGCTGCGTATCAGCTGATAGCTGGAGTGGGTATTCATAGTTATTCCTGCCCCCCTGCCTGTCCATCCTCCCCGTTATTTATGTTAATTCTATTATAGAATTGTTTTACTAACTGACTAAGAAGGACCTGTGCTGATGTCATACCCATGTGACCAGAAAGGGCGGGCCTCAGCCTGCAGAAAAATAATGTTGCTTCCTGGTGTCAGCTATGTTGGCTGACGCCCCACCCCTTCTGGTCACATGGGAGTTTGACACGCCCCACCGGGGCCTGGAGGCACTCGGAATCGGGCCGGCTCTGATTCTGCTCTGAGCATGTCACGGCGACAGGGCCTGGCTCTGTGACCCCGGCAGTGTCGTTAATTAAATAACGTTGGGGAAATATTTACAGGGGATATGAGTTTGTGACGCCACCTGTGGTATGTGGCGAGATAGGTGCCGCCGCTGCTAGTCGGTTCCCCTGGGGTCGGTGGTGATGCAGCTGAGTTGGTATAGCTCTCCCCAGGTAGAGCTGGGACCTAGGGCTAGCGATGGGAGATAGGATGTAATGGCTGTAATGGTGGGGTGGAGGGCTGGATGCAGTCACAAGGTCTTTACTCACAGTTAAGTGTTCCAGATTAACAAAACCGGTCAAATGCTGCCCTTGGAGTGCTGAGTCCTGCTGTGTTGGGCCCCAGCCATTCCCAAAATACTTCGGAGGCACAACCCGGTACACCCTGCTGTGTTCCTTCCCTGGTCATGTTCCTGTGCTGGCCTCTCCCGCCAGCCCCCCGCTTCACACACAGAGCCCCGAGTCAGTGTCTGCGGATCCTATTATAGGTGGCTTTCTTGCCTTGTCCCTTGTCCTATGTGGTCACCTTTTCACTGGATGTATATGGATGTGGCTTTGGTACTTTCAGTAACCTCAGCCTCCAGTTTGCTAGCTGAGCCTTGTAGATCTCCACTAGTTACGGGGCCGGTTGCCTTTGCAGCCAAGTTCCTCCACACCGGTGTACCGGCTGTGGATAAGAGTCCACGGGTGTATGGCGCACTTCCCGGGGCTCCAGGACTCCTTCTGTTCTGATCCTGGGACGAACTGCTCCAACTCCAGACTCCAGGACCTCTCTCCTCCGCGTCCACTTTCTGACTGACTAACATTCTACAGTTTGCTCCCACTATCTAAACTCCACCTCTAGACTAGCCTCGGGCTGTGCTTCCCTAAGGCGACTGCAAAAGTGCAACTTGCCCTAACTGCGGCCTAATGGAATGTTGCTAAATTAAGAGTCTATGTTTGTGTGTATACTGACTTGTGACCTCCTCCTTACCCGGGAATGGGATACCACACCTCTGACGGAGGTGCAGTCAGCGTCGGACTGGCTACCGGAGGAATCTCCAGTAACGCCAGGCCTGGATTCAGGTACCTGCATTGCACTCCGGAGCTTTCACCTGAGCTCCGAAGTGCAGCATAGACTGTACCACGAGCGCAGAGTGATTGATTCCCTGGCGCTTGCGGTTCAGTTCATGTCAGCTGCAGACAGGCCGGGCTCATCTCTGGTGCTGTCACCTGAACTTTGCCTGTCTGCAGCTGTCATGAACTGAACTGCAAGTGCCAGGGAATCAATCACTCAGCGCTCATGGTACAGTCTATGCTGCACTCCGGAGCTCTCACCTGAGCTCCGGAGTGCAATGCAGGTACCTGAATACCTGAATCCAGGCCTGGCATTACTGAAGTTTCCTCCGGTAGACAATCCGACGCTGGGTGCAGTACCTCTGTGGCGACTGGAGCCTCAGGGGCGCCATATATCACATCAGCACAGGTTTTTCTAGTCAGTTAGTAAAACGATTCTATAATATTATTAGCATAAATAACAGGGGGAGGAGCAACAGGCAGGGGGGCGGGAATCACTATGAATACCCACCCCAGCTATCAGCTGATCGGCAGCTGCTGCCAATCAAGAAGTTGCTCATTTTACAAACTTTACTTGCTTGTGTTTCTAAAACATTACATCCTAGCTGACAACTAAAGGTATGTATAGAATCAGCCTGATAGTGCCAGTATAGCACTGGCTTTAGCTTATATAGGAAAATCCTGGTGATTGGTGCACTTTAATATCTTTAATCTTTTAATTTTTGAGGCCTTAAGCGGGCTTTACACGTTACAATTTATCTAACGATGTGTCGGCGGGGTCACGTCATAAGGGACGCACATCCGGCATCGTTAGTTACATTGTAGCATGTGAAACCTCCGTGCGATTGAACGTTAAAACGTTGATCGCATGCACGTTGTTCAATTACTAAAAATTGAATGTCGGGTTGTTCAATATTCCCGAGGCAGCACACATCGCAGTGTGTGAAACCCCGGGAACGATGAACAGATCTTAACTGCGTCCTGCGACTCCCGCCGGTAATGCGGAAGGAAGAAGGTGGGCGGGATGTTTACGTCCCGCTCATCTCCGCCCCTCTGCTTCTATTGCCTGGCTGCCGCGTGACGTCGCGGTGACGCCAAACGTCCCTCCCACTCCAGGAAGTGGATGTTCGCCGCCAACATCGAGGTCGTATGGTAGGTAAGTACGTGTGACGGAAAATAATCGCTTGTGCGACACGGTCAACAAATTGAACGTGCCGCACATACGATGGGGCGTGTCACATCGCATACGATATCGTATGCGAAATTGTAAGGTGTAAAGCAGCCTTTAGATTCCTAAAATGACAATTGAACTGTGTGACATACCATTTTGGTTTATTCATTTATTACTCTTACTTTTAAGAGGCATCTCTGCTACATTTACAATAGGCCCTTACTTATAGTAGCCCCCTCATATCACTTAACTATGCAGTGAAATAAATCTTTAATTCGCCCATGAAATGTCTCAGTTCCAATGAGCTTTTGTCAAGTACCTTTAGTCATCAGGAGGCATCGGTGTATTTTAGTGAGGAATAACCAGCTGAGATGCAGATGCTTTTCATCCATAATGTAATAAACAGGCACTTTAGTACAAAAGGATCAGGGAATATTTGCTTTTCCTAAACTGTCAGATTGTATCTCCTGGATTTTCTCTTTATTCGGAGGCTAAGCTGATGGTTGGGGCTCTTATAATACTTCATTGTTATGTTATTTCTGTGCCTCCTCTTGAGTTGCTTTTAACCTCTAGTGTTTGGTGGAGAGTGAAATACTTTGCTTGGCCTTTACAAACAATCTGAAATCCTTTACATTGGAAGTAAAGGAGCTTGAATCTGCTTACGTTACAATTGATCCATCACTAGAATCACACATCCCTGGCCGTATTGTACATGGACATGGGTGATTTACATTCCTCTAGATTTATATGTGTCTTTCTGAATGATGACAAAATAAAGCAATAAAACAAATGTATTAAATGGAACCTGTCACTAGTTTTTTTGCCCCCGTAATCTAGGAGCAGCAAAAAGTTGAGACACAGACGCCAATTTCAACGATGTGTCACTTATTGGGCTGCTTAGTGAAGTTTTGATATAATCATTGTTTTATCAGCAGGAGATTATCAATAGAGGATTTTGGGGATGGGGTTATACAGAGCTCAGCAATCAGAGAACTGTTAAGGCTGCTTTACACGGTACGACCGATTGTGCAATTTCACAATCGATCATACCCGCCCCCGTCCTTTTTGCGTCATGGGCAAATCGCTGCCCGTGGCACACAAAGTCGGTAACCCCCGTCACACGTACTTACCTCTCGTGCGACCTCGCTGTGGGCGGCGAACGTCCACTTCCTGGAGTGGGAGGGACATTTGGCGTCACAGCTACATCACACGGCCGCCAGCCAATGGAAGCGGAGGGGCGGAGATGAGCGGGACGTAAACATCCCGCCCACCTCCTTCCTTCACATAGCCGGCGGCGGCCGCGTGACGCAGGTGAGCTGCTGTTCATCGTTCCCGGGGTGTCACATGGAGCGGCGTGTGCTACCACGGAAACGATGAACAACTAAATTAAACAATATTATGGAACCTAGCGAGCAGTACACGACTCACGATTTGTGAGCGATACTGCGTTGCTAGGAGGTGTCACACAGGCCGGCATCGCCAGCGATGCCCGATGTGCATCACAAAAACCGTGACCCCGACGATCTATCACACGATAGATCGTCTCGTGTAAAGCAGCCTTTAGATCTGAATCAGATAAAAGTATCAAAAGTACTGCAAGCAACCCAGTAAGACTACTTTCACACTTGCGTTGTGCGGCATCCGTCACAAAACAACTGATGCACCGCGGGGCGAGTGCAACGCAAGACCATCCGTTGCATTTATCGCTTAATAGAAGCCTATGAGGAATAAACGGATTCTTGCAGCGGTTACCGTAATTCCTCAAGGCGGCAGATTGCAACGGATGCCACACAACGCGGTGTGAAAGTAGCCTAATTCATACATCGCTGGAATCAGGTTCTCTGCCCCTATATCATGCTGTGCTCAGAACACATTACGTGATGATAAAGTAAGTGACTTTAATATTAGAGTACTTGATACATAATGACACGGTTCGTTATAATAAATGGAATAAACTAACATTTTTAAGAGATTTTGCTACTGACAGTGTTGGCAATACATAATCAAAGAAAAAAACTGATGGGACATCCTATCTGTCTAATGTGAACAGGTGCAAACTGAATATGAACCATAGTAACAAAAAGGACACAGTAGCACACTGCAGCGCTAAGCTATATGGAACAATGAATATGGGAATATAGACATGCATTACTGCTATGGAAAACATGTAAAAATTGAGATACTTAGCACACAAAATTGGCCAGATTTTATGTGAGCCCAACAGCCAGCGTCAAGGCGATCTCATTTTTGTTGGGTCCCTATCAAACTAATGCGGGCGTCACACGAGACGATCTATCGTGCGATATGTCATTGGGGTCACGGTTTTCATGATGCACATCCAGCATCGCTTGCGACGTCATCCCGTGTGACATCTATGAGCGTCTGTAAACAATCGCAAATCAGTTACGAATCGCAAATCATGTACAGGTTGCTAATTTTAAAAAAATCGTTTATTTTACTTTGCGCCGGTTGCTCATCGTTCCCGGGGTAGCACACATCGCTCCATGTGACACCCCGGGGACGATGAACACAGCTTACCTGCGTCCCGTGGCTCCCGCCGGCTATGCGGAAGGAAGGAGGTGGGCGGGTTGTTCATGTCCCACTCATCTCCGCCCTTCTGCTTCTATTGGGCAGCACGGTAGCTTAGTGGTTAGCACTGCAGTCTTGCAGCGCTGGGGTACTGGGTTTGAATCCCACCAAGGACACCATCTGCAAGGAGTTTGTATGTTCTCTCCGTGTTTGCGTGGGTTTCCTCCGGGTACTCCGGTTTCCTCCCACACTCCAAAAACATACAGATAGGGAATTTAGATTGTGAGCCCCAATGGGGACAGTGTTCCTGATGTATGTGAAGCGCTGCGGAATATGTTAGCGCTATAAAAAAATAAAGATTTATTTTTATTTATTTTTTTTTTATTGGCCGGCCGCTGTGTGACGTCGCTGTGACGCCGAACGTCCCTCCCCCTTCAGGAAGTGGATGTTCGCCGCCCACAGCGAGGTCGCTCAGCAGGTAAGTACGTGTGACGGCGGTTTAACGACTTTGTGCGCCACGGGCAACTAATTGCCCGTGACGCACAAACGATGGGGGCAAGTACGATCGCTCGTGCAATCGCACGATAGATCTTACCGTGTGAAGCCCGCATAAGCCATTCTTTGGGCTATATAAAAACCTACAATTTATGGGCGGACAGGAACCTGCGAATGGAGAATTAAAATATAAAAATAAAATAAAGCAATAAAACGAATGTATTAAACAGAATCTGTCACCATTTTTTGCCCTCTAATCTAGGAGGAGCATAATGTTAAGACACAGAACCCAATTTTAACAATGTGTCATTTATTGGGCTGCCTAATATCGTTTTGATAAAATCACTGTTTTATCAGGATGATATTATCATTAGAGGAGTTTGTGGGTGGCGTTATACAGAGCTGCTAGATCTGAAGCATATAAAACAGTGATTTTATCAAAACTACAGCAAGCAACCCAGTAAGTGATAAATCACTGGAATCAGGTTCTCTGCAACTACATCATGCTGCCCTCAGAATCCATTTAAATGATAACATAAAGGATGTGATTTTAATGTTAGAGTACTTGATACATAATGACATGGAAAATTATAATAAATGGAATAAACTCGTTAATTTTCAGGAGATTTTGGTACTAACAGTGTAGGGACTATACTCATATAGAGAGAGAGACCTGTGGTTCACATCAATCCACAAAGGCGAAAGTAGAAGCTGAGACGTCCAAAATAAATAATAATTAATAATACTGTATTTTCTCTAAGACCACTCCAGTTCAGAGTTAAACATGGCTGTTTATCATGAAGGAGTCTGATGGGATTTAATCTTACCCGTGGTTAGGGTTGCATTAAACCAATGACAGGGTCCATTAGGCACTACACACTCTTCAAGACTGATAATTAGTGATGAGCGAGTATCAAAAAGCTCGGGTGCTCGAGGCTCGGGCCGAGCATCCCAAGATACTCGTGTACTCGGCCCGAGCACCGAGCCCAATGTTATCCTATGGGAGACCCGAGTATTTTTGTGAAATGACCCCCCGGCAGCATGTAGAAACCCTAAAAATGTCACAAAAGTTTCAGAAGAGTGCTCAAATGACATGGCAACAGCATGGGGAAGACCCCTTGAAGCATTTATCACTCAAAAGTCACAGCTGTGAACAATTTTGTCCGAGTTTTACGCCATTTTTACGGACTCACCAGAAAACCTTCCAAAATGACACCAAAATGAATTTTCATGGCAGAAATGTTAAGGGCACATACCCAATAGTGGGATAGAGCTAATGTATGTTACTTTTTGAGATTAATACATGAAAGATTTTATGTAAAACATTGTGTGGCACTCCGATGTCCAAAACGCACGTTTTGTGCTTTTTACTAGCGATGTCGGTCATTTTTTTTTTCATTCTATCTCCCGTCGGTCGGTCTCGCTCTGTCGGTCTCTCTCTGTCTTATCTGTCCCTCTCACAGTCTGTCGGTCATTCTCCCCCCTCTCTCTTACTTACCGTTCCCCGATCACTGCCGCGGCGCTGCACAGCTGTTCACTAAACTCCGGCGGCTTTTCCTCTTTTGAAAAAGCCGGCCGCTCATTAAACAATCTCATATTCCCTGCTTTCCTGCTTTTCGGCGCCTATGATTGGTTGCAGTGAGACACGCCCCCACGCTGAGTGACAGCTGTCTCACTGCACCCAATCACAGCAGCCGGTGGGCGTGTCTATACTGTGCAGTGAAATAAATAATTAAATAATTTAAAAAAACGGCGTGCAGTCCCCCCCAATTTTAATACCAGCCAGATAAAGCCATACGGCTGAAGGCTGGTATTCTCAGGATGGGGAGCTCCACGTTATGGGGAGCCCCCCAGCCTAACAATATCAGTCAGCAGCCGCCCAGAATTGCCGCATACATTATATGCGACAGTTCTGGGACTGTACCCGGCTCTTCCCGATTTACCCTAGTGCGTTGGCAAATCGGGGTAATAAGGAGTTATTGGCAGCCCATAGCTGCCACTAAATCCTAGATTAATCATGTCAGGCGTCTCCCCGAGATTCCTTCCATGATTAATCTGTAAATTACAGTTAAAAAACACACACACCTGAAAAATCCTTTATTAGAAATAAAAAACACTAACAAAGTCCCTCATCACCAATTTATTAACCCCGACAAACCCTCCATGTCCGGCGTACTCCACAGTCCTCCAGCGTCGCATCCAGCTGTGCTGCATGCAGGTGACAGGAGCTGCAGAATACACCGCCACTCCGGTCACCTCCACGCAGCAAATGAAGACAGCCGCACGATCAGCTGAGCTGCCACTGAGGTTACCTGGATCCAGCGGTGGATGCAGCGGTGGCCGCGGGTAACCTCAGTGACAGCTCAGCTGATCGCGCTACTCACCGCCGCTCCCGTCAGATCCATGCAGCAACTGAGGTGAGTATAGCGATCAGCTGAGCTGTCACTGAGGTTACCTGGATCCAGCGGTGGATGCAGCGGTGGCCGCGGGTAACCTCAGTGACAGCTCAGCTGATCGCGCTACTCACCGCCGCTCCGGTCAGCTCCATGCAGCAACTGAGGTGAGTATAGCGATCAGCTGAGCTGTCACTGAGGTTAATCGCGGCCACCTCTGGATCCAGCGGTGGCCGTGAGTTACCTGACTGACAGCAGCTGATCGCGCTACTCATCTCATTAGCTGCGTGGAGGTGACCGGAGCGGCGGTGTATTCTGCAGCTCCTGTCACCTGCATGCAGCAGAGCTGGACGCGACGCTGGAGGACTGTGGAGTACGCCGGACATGGAGGGTTTGTTGGGGTTAATAAATTGGTGATGAGGGACTTTGTTATTGTTTTTTATTTCTAATAAAGGATTTTTCGGGTGTGTGTGTTTTTTAACTGTAATTTACAGATTAATCATGGAAGGTATCTCGGGGAGATGCCTGACATGATTAATCTAGGATTTAGTGGCAGCTATGGGCTGCCATTAACTCCTTATTACCCTGATTTGCCAACGCACTAGGGTAAATCGGGAAGAGCCGGGTACAGCCCCAGAACTGTCGCATATAATGTATGCGGCAATTCTGGGCGGCTGCTGACTGATATTATTAGGCTGGGGGGCTCCCCATAACGTGGGGCTCCCCATCCTGAGAATACCAGCCTTCAGCTGTATGGCTTTATCTGGCTGGTATTAAAATTGGGGGACCTCCACGCCGTTTTTTTTAATTATTTATTTATTTTACTACACAGTATAGACACGCCCACCAGCTGCTGTGATTGGGTGCAGTGAGACACCTGTCACTCAGCGTGGGGGCATGTCTCACTGCAACCAATCATAGGTGCCTGTGGGCGGGGAAAGCAGGGAATATGAGATGGCTGTGTGCAGAGCACAGCGCGCCCGCCGGTATAAAGGCTCGGTCACGCTGTGCAGGCCGGCCAATCACTGCAATTCCACAACTAACAGGGCTGTGGCATTGCAGTGGTCTGCCAGCCAATCCTTGCATGAGGGCTGGCTCTCAAAAGAGCGCCAACATGCAGGGATGAAGACCACGAGTACAGCACGAGTATCGCGAAATTACTCGGTCCCCGCCGAGTAGCCCGAGTACAGTGATATTCGTGCGAGTACCGAGTAGTAACAAGCATACTCGCTCATCACTACTGATAATCATTATTTGCCCCTGTTTGCTTGCCTACAAGATTTCCTAATTTAGTGTTTTTGTAAACAAAACCATAAGGTGAGGTTGTTTTATATGTACGTACTCTAAACTGTACCAGAAAGTACCGCGCTCCCGGTCCCTGCTTCTTCATTCCCCCACATCACCCCATCCATTTGCCTTTTCCTTCTTTGTTTTTATGGAAGTTCCATGTCACATGTATACTTATATTAAGACTAGAAGGTGGCCTGATTCTAACGCATCGGGTATTCTAGAATTTATTGTGTAGTTAATGTATGATTTTTGTTATATATATATATATATATATATATATATATAGATGTTGTTGTGTGTAATTGCCAAGTGTTTGTGTAGGGCACTGTAAATGTTCTGGGTGTTGTCTGGGTGTGGGGGTGTGTGAGAGCGGTGTTGTTTGTGTGTTGCGTTGTGTGTGTTGCGTTGTTTGTGTGTCTGCAGCGTTGTGTGTGTGCGGTGCTGTGTGTGTTGCGCGGTTTGTGTAGGTGTGTGTGTGGGGTGCGTGTGTGTGTTTTGGGGGAGGTATTGTTTTGTGCAGTGTGTGTGTGTGTGTGTGTGTGTGTGTGTGTGTGTGTTGCGCAGTGTATGCATATATTTGTGTGTGCCACGGTGTTTGTGTGTTGGGTGTTGTGTGTGTGCGGCGTTGTCTGTGTGTGTGGGTGTCTGTGTAGGGCGGTGTTTGTGGTTCCCAGTGAGTGTGTGGTGTATTGTGTGGTGCGTGTGTGGCGTGTGTGTGTTTTGGGGGGAGGTGTGCACCCCCATCATGCTCCATCCCCCATTCTGCGCACCCCCCATCGTGCTCCATCCCCCATGCTGCACACCCCCATCATGCTCCATCCCCCATGCTGCACACCCCTATTGTGCTTCATCCCCCCCATGCTGCGCACCCCCCATCGTGCTTCATCCCCCCATGCTGCACACATCCCTAACAAATTGTTCCCAAAGTGTCAATAGTTTATGTGGCCACCATAATTATCAAGCACTGCCTTAACACTCTAGGGTATGAACTTCCTCTTCCGCTCCTCCATGGTGATATCATGGTTTGGACACACCTTCTCATCTCTAGAACAACTGTTAAGAGGAGACTTTGTGCAGCAGACCTTCATGGTAAAATAGCTGCTAGGAAACCACTTTTAAGGACAGGCAACAAACAGAAGAGACTTGTTTGGGCTAAAGAACACAAGGAATGGACATTAGACCAGTGGAAATCTGTGCTTTGGTCTGATGAGTCCAAATTTGAGATCTTTGGATCCAACCACCATGTCTTTGTAGAAAAGGTGAACGGGTGTACTCTACATGGCTGGTTCCCACCGTGAAGCATGGAGGATGAGGTGTGACAGTGTGGGGGTGCTTTGCTGGTGACACTGTTGGGGATTTATTCAAAATTGAAGGCATACAGAACCAGCATGCCTACCACAGCATCTTGCAGTGGCGTGCTATTCCATCCGGTTTGCGTTTAGTTAGACCTTCATTTATTTTTCAACAGGACAATGACCCCAAACACACCTCCAGGCTGTGTAAGGGCTATTTGACTAAGAAGGAGAGTGATGGGGTACTATGCCAGATGACCTGGTCTCCACAGTCACCAGACCTGAACCCAATCGAGATGGTTTGGGGTGAGCTGGACCGCAGAGTGAAGGCAAAAGGGCCAACAAGTGCTAAGCATCTCTGGGAACTCCTTCAAGACTGTTGGAAGTCCATTTCCGGTGACTACCTCTTGAAGCTCATCAAGAGAATGCCAAGAGTGTGCAAAGCAGTAATCAAAGCAAAAGGTGGCTACTTTGAAGAACCTAGAATATAAGACATATTTTCAGTTGTTTCACACTTTAAGTATTTCATTCCACATGTTTTAATTCATAGTTTTGATGCCTTCAATGTGAATCTACAATTTTCAGAGTCATGAAAATAAAGAAAACTCATTGAATGAGAAGGTGTGTCCAAACTTTTGGTCTGTACTGTATATATATATATATATATATATATATATATATATATATATAATAAAATTATTTATTAATATAGCGCAATTTATTCCATGGCGCTTTATATATGAAAAGGGGTATACATAGCATGGACAAGTACAATAATTATGAACAAAACAAGGCATAGACTGGTACAGGACGAGAGAGGACCCTGGCCACGAGGACAGTCTAAAAGGGATGGGTGAGGATACAGTAGGTAAGAGTAGGGCTGGTCATGTGGCGCTATATCAGACTGAGGGTTACGACAGGTTGTAGACTTGTTGGAAAAGGTGGGTCTTCAGGTTCCTTTTGAAGCTTGTCAAGTCGGGCGAGAGTCTGATATGTTGTTGCAGAGCATTCCAGAGTATGGGGGAGGCACGGGAGAAATCTTGGATGCGGTGGTGGGAAGAGGAGATGAAAGTGGAGCAGAGAAGGAGATCTTGTGAGTATCTGAGGTTGCGTGCAGGTAAGTACCGGGAGACTAGGTCAGAGATGTAGGGAGGAGACAGGTTGTGGATGGCTTTGTAGGTCATAGTTAGGGTTTTGAACTGCAGTCATTGGGCAATGGAAAGCCAGTTAAGGGATTGGCACAGAGGAGAGGTCGGGAAGTATCAGGGGGACAGGTTGATTAGTCAGGCAGCATAGTTTAGAATAGATTGTAGGGGTGCAAGATTGTTAGAAGGGAGGCCACAGAGCAGGAGGTTGCAATAGTCTAGGTGGGAGATAACAAGGGCATGCACTAGGGTTTTTGCATCTTCTTGGGAAAGGAATGTGCGAATACAGCAAAATGTTTTTGAGTTGGAGGCGGCAGGAGGTGAAGAGGGCTTGGATGTGTGGCTTGAAAGAGAGAACAGAGTCTAGAGTTACTCCCAGGTAGCGCGTGGCACTGGGGAAAGTGAGCAGCCATTGACATTGATGGATAGGTCAGTTTGGGGGGTTGAATGAGGAGGAGGAAAGATAATTTCTGTTTTGTCCATGTTAAGTTTCAGAAATCGAGCAGAGAAAAAGGATGAAATAGCAGACAGTTATTGTGAGATTTTGGTTAGTAGGGAGGTGATGTCAGGTCCAGAGAGGTAGATCTGTGTATCATCAGCATAGCAGAGATACTGAAAGCCGTGGGACTCTATGAGCTGTCCCAGGCCGAAGGTGTAGATGGAGAACAGCAGGGGTTCAAGAACGGAAACCTTGGGGGACCCCGACAGATAGGGGGCGAGATGAGGAAGTGGTGTGAGAGTGGGAGATGCTGAAAGTCCAGTCTGTTAGGTATAAGGAGATCCAAGATAGCGCCAAGTCTGTGATGCACAATAAAAGAGTATTTTTTATATTTATACTTTTTATTTTATTCCGCTCATTGTGGAACCGTTTTATCAGTACTGAAATGATTAATGATCTCTTTATAGGGTTCACGTCACTGGTTTTGGGAAACTGCTCATTGAGGTGCAGAAGGTTGTGTGTGTTTTGTCTGGGAGGTTACAGAGATGGAAGTAAAGTATATTAATGCCATCTTTTGCCTTCCATTCAGTGCCCCAAAGCACAAGTGAATTGCAAACACAATAGCTTAAATAAACAGTAAGTGGATGTGCTTCTATTATGGGCTGCTCTGGGAATTTACATTAAATTGGAGCCTGCGGTGATGTAGTGGATTTATAGCTCCTCACTCAGCTTGCTAAATGTCTAGGTATTTTCTGCCACCTCTTGTGTGACTCCGTCATTTTTTATTGATGTCAATCAAAGAGGTAAAATAAATAGAGCTCCTTCTTTCTGAACAAAAAGGAAAATATTGATTCAAGCCTTCCAGGTTTTAAAAGCGTCTGTCATGCAAAACCGTGAGCTGCAAATGTACAACCATGAACGTGCGGCCAGTGCCTTCTATACAGATGTTAGTACAAGTTCAGCAGGACAGCATTAACCTTTTGAGACGTGAGACAATTTTAACGCAACGGTATAAATTACTTTTTGGCTCTTTTTTATTTTTTTTCTAAATGTACTTTATTGAATTATTAGATTTCCTTACAGGTCATTTAAGAGTTGTTTTTTTATTTTATTTTTTTTGGGGTGGGAGAGATAAAAGTTGGAATAGTTTTATGTACTGTATATTTTATTAGAGGGTAAAAATGTGATCTTGCTATTTTTTTTTTGTTTCATACACACTGTGGAGAGGTTAAAGGGGTTGTCCCACAAACAAAGTTCATTTTAATCAATAGATTTTGGAATAATAATAATAATTTCCACAATTGGATGTGATAAAATAAAATATCCCTGTGCTGAGATAATCTTATATATGTGTCCCTGCTGTGTACTGTGTAATGGCCGTGTCTGACTGTACAGGAACATGGTCTAATCATACCACAGCTCCTGGGCATTGGAGGAAGCAAAAGAGAGTATACTGACAGAACAGCAGGGGATCATAAATAATTCTTTCTTTCAGGTAAAACAGTTTTTAAAATCAGGAAGGGAAATGTTTTACCTCATTAAAAGATTCATCTATGATTTCCGGATATAATTTCTGTGTACTCTCTTTTGTGCCCTCCCCGACCCAGGAGATGTGGTATGATCAGACCATGTCCCTGTACTTTCAGACACGGCCATTACATAGTACATAGCAGGGACACCTATATAAGATTATCTCAGCACAGGGACATTGTTTTTAAACACATCCAATTGTGGAGTTTATTATTATTCCAAGATCTATTGATTAAAATCTATTTTAAAATTGCCTTTGTTCATGGGCAAATCCCTGTAAGACCACCATTTTTGGAGATTGTAAAATCCAACCTGCAGGGATGACAATTTACTCACTGCCGTTGGGTTGCGTTCTCCCATGTGCTTGTATGCCTCCCTCTCCCCCTGGGGCCTGTGTACGTTGTACAGGCTCCCCGGGTGTGTGCCTAGTACACGCACACTGGCTAGCCTCTGAAAGGACTGGTGGGCTATTTCCAGAAAAGGCCTTTTAGCCTGTGGCTGAGAGGTATTATGTATTTAAGGCACCCTCCCATTAGGGGATGGGCCTGTCAACGACTTTAGTTGGTCAGTTCTCAGTCTTCTAGCTAGTTGTCAGTTTCCCATGCTCATGTCCAATTATCCCTGTGTTCGTCCATGTACTTGTTTTCCCATACCTATATGTCCCTGTCCTGGGGGTCAGCTGCCATAGTCCTGGTCACTGCCCTGGGAGTGGTACCTGGCGTCCGCCTTACGGTAGGTGCTTAGTTAAGCCCTCCCACTAAAGGGAAAGCCCGAATCCCCGCTGTGGTCCAGTGGTCCAGTGGATCCACTTAACCTGCTTGTTGCCCCTACAACAGCCGTTAGCATTACACAACCACACCATTGTCAAGGATTATGCAAAGATTAACTTGCCTATTATTTTCATTTAATACAGTTATTGAAAGAGTTGTCAAGGATTTAAATATTGATGGCCTTTACTCAATTTAAAATAAGTCATCAATATCAATTTGGGGGTCTGACTCATGTCACTTCCACAGATTAGCTGATTACAGCTATTGCTGTGGCCAGATGTATGTGGTGTGTAGAGTTGGAATCTCACGTCTCCATGCACTGTGTAATGGCTATGCTCAACTTCTATTAAAGTGATTAGGTCATCGATACATTAGTCCTGAACAACCCCTTTAAATATTTCTCTGTCTCACTGCTTTTACGGCGTACTGGTTAAAGTTTTCATCGTCTCCAGGAACCATTGCAGTTACTTGTTTTTCATAATCAGGTCACTGCAGCAAGCCCTAAAAGTGACAATATGATGGAGAAAATAGTCTTGACATTACATACCTGTGGTGCGTGGATCCAAGTCCCACCTTTGTAAGGTTTTTCTGTCCTTTTATGTTGATGACTTATCTTTCCGTCCTCTGTATTTTTTTCAGTAGGAGCTGATCTGCAGTACTGGGCAGCGGTCACTACACACAAAGCTATGATAGTTCACTATGTACGCTGTTTACATCCAGTTTTCGGAGGTAATAATTGCTGATCTGTGGGGGTGCCGACTGTCAGACCCCACTGATCTTGATGACATATTTTAAGGGCAGGTTTTCAGTACAAGTACAATAATTTTTTTTTAACTCAAGCAACATATGGTAAAATAGCAATTTCATAGTACTATTTCTCTTTTTATTTTGGGCACATGCATTGATACGAAGGGAATGCTTCAGGCTTTGTTATAGATTATTATAGTCTTAGTACATGGAAGATGAGATGCAAACACCGTCCATGAACGAGGGTGGCACTATTATTTAATTCCATACTTTCAAGCAAGCACTTCTTTATTCTCTTATGCGTCATGTCTAGAGATTGGCGAGTACTAAAATGCTCGGGAGCTCGGTCCAAGATTCGAGCAGATTTGATGCTCTGAAAGGGCTCAACTCAAGTAACGAGTATAATGGAAGTCAATGATTGGGCAGTTTCGCTGTCCGCCCACATACAGCCAGCCATAAAGAAAGCATTTCCGAGGGAGGGCTTTTTTTTTATCTTTTGACACACTACATTCGAAAACATTGCTTTACTCTCAGTGAAGGCCATTCGGAGACCTCAAATGGCTCTCCCTTTGGGGCCTGCACACATCATGCAGTGAAGCAAACCTGTGCAATGTGATTGTTGTTTCATGGACACAACATCTGAACACCCAAGATATTCAGTTGAGCTCCGCAAGTACCCGAGCACCCCAATGCTTGATCAAGTAACGAACAGTGCATAGCACACTCGCTCATTATTAGTCATGCCCCTTCTTCAGGTCAAGACTCCTACCTAATTCTTTCATACCTGTCCATACCCCCTCCACACGTCTTTCAGGCTTCTTTGGAAGTGCTGCTGTCTGAGTAGGATTTGGTAGGAAATGGGACATTTACTTACTCTGTTAGCAATCGGAGAGCCTCCCCTTTGTCCGAGTCTATTAGACTTCCTGGAGAAACGTTTTTTCTTAATTTCATACTATCTTATACTTTGACAAAATGGAACAAAATGCAGTTGTCATCAAAACTGTCATATAGAGACAGATGGGGGGGAATAATCCGAATTCTCCCTACTGGGTAGCCGCAGAGCAGCCCAAGAGGTAAGGGTCCAACTTCTACCTTCAAAGCAGGAGGACTTGTGCATTACGATGAACTATTCGGCTGCAAAGGGCCCATATATTGTTCTTGTAGAGGGGCCTCTTCTGCCTGGGTTCACCATTGCTATGTGCATACATGTATATTATGAATATGAAAATGCTGGTGGAAGATATTGTCTCGGAGAAACTAATTGACACAGCTGTCGGCCTGTGCAGGCACGTGCAATATTCAGATGGCTCAGAAAAGCTTTTCTAATGTGACCTGTAAGGAGCAAACATCAGTGATATTTATTTAGTGTGGCAGATGGTGACAAGCCAGTACCTATGACATCTCTATACACGTAATCAAGCCTACCAGGAATTAATGATCATGACAGGGTGAAAATTGCCTGCGTTTTCACAAAATGAAAAGAATACAATTGTAAAGTTGTATGAGCAATCACAGAGCTCCACCAAACATGGCATATTAATGGGACCCCTCTAGGCATTCAATTACATGGCATGTGTGGTGATACAGAATGGGATGCCGTTGTCACACTAAATTACATTCTTTGGTGAAGTTCCATTACGGCGCCACTCTGTGGCTTGGTTATTGTGCAGATCTTCTATCGCTAATGGGAAAACGAACAAGGGAGGCTAATTAGGTGTGACACTAGCTGTGGTAGCTTTGTGTAAGCAAATTAATTGTCATTTTTCTATGGACAAAGATGAATGTATTTTTAGCCCAAGGTAGGAAATCATATGTAATAATGTCTTTTCTATAGATATATAGAGAGAGCGAGAATACTGATTTTTTTTTTCCAGCTCTTGGATAATTATCATCATTACTTTTCATGCGATCTGCAGGATTAAGAGCGCGTACTGTAGATAAACATATATAGTTCTCTACTATAAGGCACATTGCAAATGGGACAGTTTTGAGAATACTGTAAAAAAAATAGACCGGTAGGGGAAATCGTGCTATTAGAATTAGGCAAGAAGATTTACTTTATAATGCACTGGTATTCAGTCTAGTCATCCATGGCAGCTAGATCAGGGATGTGCTCACCTCGGCAATTGGCATCCAAGTCACCTCCTGCCTCTTACTGAGCCCTACCACATCAAGATGTGCTGTGAGACCAGGTCACTAAGCCTCACGCAATGGCATGACGATGGTCACATCGTGACATCACTGAGCCTAGTAAGCAAGAGAATGTGGGGCTAAGGATGCTGGATGAAGAAGTGAACACTCTCCTGATCTGGCTGACATAGATGACCAAAAACTACATTGGAGAATGGCCATCGTAAATCATTTTTGCACAACTCTACCAGCTAATTCTCACAATGTACAAGATTTGGTCTTCTTTGGTAACATTATGTGTAGAGAATAGAAGACCCGTTGAAGTTTGGGTTTGGCCAGCAAGCTGGACTTTAGATAAAGTTCCGTTCTGGACTTAGACTTGACCGGAACCCCATAGGAAGTCACTGATTTGGACATTTCGGTTCTGCACCCACATGTAGCCAGCCATAAACAGAAGACTTCCAGGGGAGGGTTGGCAAGCTACACAAGTTTTTTTCCCTTTTTTTGTGTACACACTACATCCGATAATATTGTTGTTACTCCGAGTGTGAGACCTTCAAATACTGAAAGCAGCTCACACTAGGCTGAGCACCGAGCATATCTGAGCACAGCACGATTTGCATACGTAACGCACCCAAATTCCAAAACGAACACTGATTTTTTGCTAAAAGTCTGTGTTTGGTACAAACACCGAAGTATACTGTTCGGGTTTGATCATCTCTAATAATGGGTCATAAAGGTTTTAGGAGCTACGTACTTGATTTATGCACTACAGATCAAGTTTTCAAAACTATTGCTCATAATTAAATCTATGGACAAATCTATAGCAGTATCAGCCATAGTATCTGAGAAGGAATAGATAGTTAATGTTTTTACATCTAATGTATCAAAACTTAGCAATCACAGATCAGCTTTCAATTTACCACCACAGCTAAAGAAAGAAATTCTGAGTTGAGATTGTTTTTTTCTGGGCAACTAAGTGCAACTATGTGCCTGTAGCGTTTTTTGAGATGGTCACAAAATATGAAATATTCAATCAGAAGCTGTTTCAAGAGACTTTCCAGTTTTGAGGCACGTGCACACGACATCTTTTTCAGGCAGATTCTAAACGGGAACCTCCCAGAAAAAAACACACTAGAAAAATATAAAAAAGAATTTAAAATGTGAACCACAATTTTAAAATGATTTATTGTACATATGTTCAGTCTTTGGTAAATTCTTTTAACTGCTTTAGGCTTTGAAAGCAATGAAGTGGCTAAAAGAAGCTGGCATTTCCTTAAGTGTGCACATACTGTATATGCACATACCATTGGGAGTTTTTGGAAGAGTTCTTCTTTTACTGAAGAGGTTTTGGAAGAGTTCATTTACTGAAGAGGTTTTGGAAAAGTTTTTCTTTTACTGAAAGGTTTTGGAAGACTGTTTCTTTTACTGAAGAGGTTTTGGAAGAATTCTTCTTTTACTGAAGAGGATTTGGAAGAGTTCTTCTTTTACTGAAGAGGTTTTGGAAGAGTTCTTCTTTTACTGAAGAGGTTTTGGAAGAGTTCTTTCACTGAAGAGGTTTTGGAAGAATTCTTCTTTTACTGAAGAGGATTTGGAAGAGTTCTTCTTTTACTGAAGAGGTTTTGGAAGAGTTCTTTCACTGAAGAGGTTTTGGAAGAATTCTTCTTTTACGGAAGAGGTTTTGCAAGAGTTTTTCTTTTACTGAAGAGGTTTTGCAAGAGTTTTTCTTTTACTGAAGAGGTTTTGGAAGAGTTTTTCTTTTACTGAAGAGGTTTTGGAAGAGTTCTTCTTTTACTGAAGAGGTTTTGGAAGAGTTCTTCTTTTACTGAAGAGGTTTTGGAAGAGTTCTTCTTCTACTGAAGAGGTTTTGGAAGAGTTCTTCTTTTACTGAAGAGATTTTGAAAGAGTTCTTCTTTTACTGAAGAGGTTTTGGAGTTTTTGTTTCCTGAAGTGTTCTTTGCAGTCTTTTGATTGTAGTGTGCTTTGCTTGAAGATGTTGCATTCAGGATCCTTTTCAAAGAAGTAACATGCACTTTCTTTTTTACATCAGGAATTTTTCAAAACCTCTTCTGGGAAAAAAAAATCTAAAACAAATTCTCATATGAGTTGCAAAGTGGATTTCCCATAGAAATGAATTGACAGATATTTTTTTTCCATAAGTTTTTGAAGCAGCTTTTTAGAAGGATTTTGGAGACAATAAAAAAAAACTCAGTGTGATCATAGCCAAGGACAGTTTTTCTCTGCTCCACTAGAAGTCAGATAGTAAAGGAAAAAGAGAGGAGTAGGAATACAGCAGCGTTACAAATTATATTCTTTATTTCATGGCTGAAGAAAGGATTATACCACCACAGTATTAAAATCTGAACCACCAGATGTGTTTCGAACAAGTAGACTATTCTTAATTGTAGCATTTCAGGTTTTACTGCTTTGCTGGTATAATTCTTTTAGAAGCCATGAAATAAAGAATATAATTTTTAATGCTGCTGAATTCCTACTCCTCTCTTTTTCCTGGATTTTTCAGATGGACACCGGCCACCTGGCTCCATGCATTGACCTGATGAGTCCGGTTGCCATCATTCTGTAAAATGGACATTCCAAGTGGTGAGCTGATAATCCTTTCTCTACTCATTTATTAAACCCTGGCCTAGTTGCTCAGCTAAACCAATCCCAATGCAGTTCCTACTTGGTAAGAGCAGTTTTAGAATACAATTATTTCACAAAAGTGAGTACACCACTCACATTTTTAAAAATATTTTATTATATTTTTATGGGACAACACTGAAGATCTGACACTTTGATACAATGTAAAGTAGTCAGTGTACAGCTTGTACAACAGTGTAAATTTTGTGCCCTCTAAATAACTCAATAGACAGAGATTAATACAACATAAATCCTAACACAGATGCACGTCAGGCAAGAGATATAGGCTAAAACTCAATTGTAATCCAACAATTTAAGGATTTAGACATGAAAAGACCATCCAATAGAACTGTAGAATAGACAAAAATTGTTTGTTCATTAAAACTGTAGTACATTTGAATAAATATTGTACATGTTAAAACAGTAAACTGATGAATATTTCAGGGACATTAACACCACATAGTTATTTAAATCAAATTTTAACCAAAGGTAGATAATAATGAATACCTATAATATACTAAGCTAAAATCCTTGTCCTCTTACTAAATGAGTTATCCAAGAACATGTAGAATATCAATAATACACTTACATGTAAAGTGCAGGTAGTAATTAGAGTGTCCCTGCTGCCCCAACGCACGTTTTGTTGAATTTATTCAGGAGGAAGTTCAATGCTGCCTAACTGATGGGACCTGGCTATCAATCAGCATATCGGCAGTCCCGCTCCATCGACAGAGAGCAGAGCAGAAGAGAATGAGTTGCTCTGTTAATGTCAGCAGCAGAATTGCCAGCAATAGTTAGCACCTATCTGCCAGTTACTTCTTTTGTTCCATAGTAAAAAAATAAAATGGTGATGGACAACCCCTTTAAGAAGCGACAAGTTCAATATTGCTGCTTTTATATTTGTATCCCTTTTTAAGCTCTGTGAAAACATACAATATTCCAATTTAATTTATTAAAATAAGCTGTCCAGTGGATAAATATGCGTTCTTTAAGCCAAGAATATATATATATATACTCCAAGTGGAAGACCCCTTTAAATAGGCAATTAATGATTGCGCTAATACTTTCTTTTAGTATAGTATAGAAAATAAAGCAGGTTAGCCTGTGCTGAAAATGTCGGGCAGCACATGGAATATATAATTTCACCTGTTTCTTTATTAGGAACTTGTGGCCAGTCTATTACAGAAGGAAACAACACATACTGTATGTCTGTTACATGATAAACAGCTGGAGCTCAGTAGAAAAGTAGGGCATTCATTCCTCATTTTATCTGCACATTTAGGGCTGTTGAGGTTCCTGTGGTGGTCACAGACGGCACGCTGTTTGTAGTTATGTTGGTTATTTTTTCCTTTGTTGTCTAATTTACTGCAGTCTCCAATTTCAAGTCCATATTGTCTTACACCATCTCCTGTCATTTCCCATATGCACAATGTTGCACTTGCCTTCTCATGTTTAGTAAGTAAAGTAGTCTGCGGCTCTTTATTATAATGTCATTTTATAAAGTGAGACCACAAATCTACTAATGGATCAGATGTAGCCAAACTTCAGAAAATGTCCCTACCTATGAAAAAACAAAGAATTATCAAATGGTAAAGTGTATCTGTCACCATATTTTTGCCATTTAATCTAAGAGTAGCATGATGTAGGGACAAAGATCTCGATTTCAACAATGTGTCATTTACTAAGCTACTTGCTGCAGTTTTGAGTAAAATCACTATTTTCTCTGCTACAGAACTACTGTGTTTCCCTGAAAAGAAGACCTACCCCAAAATTAAGCCCTAACAGGAATTTTTGGCTTTCTTGGATAATGATTAAAATATAATCCCAACTTGAATAATAAGACCTAGTTGTGGTTCAATAAGGAAGTGTCCAAGCAGCAAAAAAGTTAAAGAATAAAACAGGACACTTCATTAAAGAAAGAAGACACCCTCAAAAGAGAGAAGACAACCTCAAAAGAGAGAAGACTCTCAAAAGAGAGAAGACAGTGCCCAAAAAAATCACACTCACTAGACCCTGAACAACTACAGCTTGCAAGTTCTGATGATGGATGGGCTCTCCTACAGAGATGTGCATTGCTGTCAGGTCTCTCACTGTTCCGCTCACACACACAGATCAGGTCAAGTATCCCTCCACTCACTCACACATCCGATCGAAGTATCCCTCCGCTCTCACACACACCCAATCCCAGTATCATTCCACTCTCACATGCATAAGGGATTGCAGCTGGGGGCTGGTATTCTCAGGTTGGGGGCTGGTATTCTCAGGCTGGAAAGACCCATGGTTATTGCCCCTCCAGCTTAATAGCAGCCTGCAACTGTCCAGAATTGTTACATCCATTAGATGCGACAATCCCAGAACTTAACCCAGCTCATCCCGATTGCCCTGGGGTAGCTTCAATTGGGATAATATAAGGGGTTAATGACAGCTCACAGCTGCCACTAAGCCCTAGATTAGTAATCTGAGGCATCTATGAGACCCCCTTATTACTAATCCATAAGGGAAAAGAAATAAACACAAACACAAAAAAAATCCTTTATTTGAAATCATATACGAAAAAACAACACCCTCTTTCTCCAATTTATGAACCTCAAACACCCAGTTCTGGCATAATCCACACTAAGTCCCATGCTGATTCTGGCCCTGCTACATACTGAAGAAGTAACACCGCATGGATACAGAACATGTCCACACATTGTGGCTTCAGGTACATACTGACTGATTCGCAGCTGTGAGCGGTGATGTCACTCAATTTATTTGCGGTCACAGATGGAGGTTCCTATGGTACCCCACCTATGACCGCAGGTAAACTGACCTCACGTGACCTCATTGAACTCAGTGACTTCACTTCAGGTGAACGGAGTTCAGATATCTGCATCTCTTGGCTGAAAACTGCATTTGTTTTGCCAAGAGATGTAGATTTGGTGCTGAAATTTATACATCATATTCCTGCAGTCAGTGTTTGCCTTACTCCACAGTGTGCAGACATTTTCTGTGTCCACACGCTGTCACACAGGGTGGGGTCATGGTCTGACTGCAACAAATCAGAGACGCTGGGAATGCTGGTGGGTGGAGGTATATGAGGGTTAATGAGCGGCCCTGGATGTAGTGTTACAGCCGAGACTCTGTAAGTATAATGCTCCTGCTCTAATCCTTCTAGCTCTTTCTGCCACCATTTTAAAGTACAATATTCGGGTCCCCATAGACTTATATGGTGATCGGTGTCTGGGTAGATATATATAGCATTAATTCCGGTTCCGAACCGGAGCTTTTTTTAATCCATTTGGAGCCGCTGATCCCAAATATCTGTGGGTTTGCCAATCTCTATGTGGGATACCTCTATCAGGGGTTTTTTTGCATAAGAAAAAAAAAAGATGACATGTAGACTAAAAACAGATGAGATCCTGGTGTAGCACACAGAACAAAAATGTTCCATCTTTTGTAGCCAACAAAAGCACAATCTGATATTTGAGTTTGGCAAAGTTCAGATGGTCCTGTTTCATCTACAGACTTAAATGACTGTACTGACTGGAGGTTACCCTTCCCAAACTCACTCATAGTCACAAATGGGGCTGTAAGTTCAGGATAGGAAACCCACAGCCAGTACAGACATTGCAGTTATATATACACCATGATATATCATGTTACATGGAGCGCCCATTAAATAATGATTTCTCTTCTGTCTATTCTATATGGGTCTGTAGACTTTGATTGCTACTTTATAGCTTGGCATATGAAAATATTAGCAAATTATTTAATTTAATAGAATGCATAGTCACTCCTCAGTAAATCATATTGTTGCCCCTGTAGCACTGAGGTCCTAATCTACATTCTCACCATTTGTACTGTATGTTCTCTCCATGTTGGAATTGGTTTTATTCCTCATCCCAAAAACATTCTCACATCTATGTCATTGACAGTAGTGTAGATGTGGGTATTGTATGTATTGGAGATATAGGTGGACCATAGACTGCTAAGTGATAAATTTGTCTTCAGTACTATACTTACAACTTACAATTAATGAATAAATATATTCTAAATATTAATTAACGCCACAAGAAAGTAGCATTTGTTATTTTTTTACATGTATCAAATTTCATTTTTTACAAGTG
This sequence comes from Anomaloglossus baeobatrachus, assembly GCF_048569485.1. NCBI lineage: Eukaryota > Metazoa > Chordata > Amphibia > Anura > Aromobatidae > Anomaloglossus > Anomaloglossus baeobatrachus. The sequence continues at coordinate 82,679,617 of NC_134355.1, read as the reverse complement.
TCACCTAACGTTAATAGATTCCTTCATTCGTTGCGCTGCAATTCCAGCTTTGCCATGTGAAAGGCGTTAAAGCACCTTATCACTTTGATTACCAGTCACTTGCTTTAATGTGTTAAGCTGGGTTCACACTAAGCGACAGCGACAACGACGTCGCTGTTACGTCACCATTTTCGGTGACGTAACAGCGACCTTGTAAGTCGCTGTTATGATCGCTGCTTAGCTGTCAAACACAGCAGAAGCAGCGATCATAACGTCGCTGTGCTACATGTGCAGAGAGCAGGGAACCGCGCTTAGCGCTGGCTCCTTGCTCTCCTAGGTACAGTACACATCGGATTAATTAACCCGATGTGTGCTGCAGCTACATGTCACAGTGCAGAGAGCAGGGAGCCGCGCGCACTGCTTAGCGCTGGCTCCTTGCTCTCCTTGCTACAGTATACATCGGGTTAATTAACCCGATGTGTGCTGCAGCCACATGTGCACAGAGCAGGAGCCGGCACTGGCAGCAAGAGCGGCGGAGGCTGGTAACGAAGGTAAATATCGGGTAACCAGGGAAAGGTCTTCCCTTGGTTACCCGATGTTTACGCTGGTTACAGCTTACCGCAGCTGCCAGTGCCGGCTCCTGCTCGCTTCATTTCGTCGCTCTCTCGCTGTCACACACAGCGATGTGTGTGTCACAGCGGGAGAGTGACGACCAAAAAATGAAGCTGGACATTCAGCAACGACCGGCGACCTCACAGCAGGGGCCAGGTCGTTGCTGGATGTCACACACAGCGACAGCGACAGGACGTCGCTGCAACGTCACAGAAAATGGTGACGTAGCAGCGACGTCGTTGTCGTTGTCGCTGTGTGTGACACCAGCTTTATTTTGAGGTTTTGTTGTGTCGCTCATCAAGTTGAGAATTATCTGTAAAATTATCTTAGTCTGTTACACCTAATATCCCCGGATAATGTAAAACAGTGGTCTTCTATTTAAAGGCTAATTAGTGTTTGTTAGTTCTTAGTTAAGTTTTCCACTTGTTTGATCGCTAACCGAGTGCTTTACGGTTAATGTGTGACATAAGCAGCATGGTTTACGGTTTTATGAGGCAACTGTGTGATCATGACAGGTTCCAAGCTCTCCAAGACATGATCAAGTGTGTGAAAACAGCTGATGTCTGGCATTGCTTTTTTGAAGCATTTTCATAGTCGGGGCAAAATTACCCTAGACAGGAACAGTCTGGTGAACTCTTATTAAATCTTGATATGCTTTATGTAGGAACTTCACCACAATGTTTTAGAAAACTTTAATGATATAGTATGCATGAAAGGGGTGGTAAGTAGAGATGAGCAAACCGGTCACGGTTCGACTCGAGCTTTGTTCGTCGATTGGAGGTCTAGTTCGAGTTCAGTTCGGCGAACCTGTTCGGTGAACCACTCGAACTCATAGGAAACAATGGGAGGCAAACATAAACACATAAAATCACATTATAAATGTACACATACAGTTAATAAACATTGCCATAACACTTACCGGTCCTCGAGACACGTCCTGCACTCTGTCTCCTGCCGCTATTCCATCCGATGATCGCTGAATCTTTCCTGTAACAAGCACTGCCAGTAGTGATGCAGGACCTATCGTGACGTCAAAATAGCCATGTGACCAGTCACGTGTCTGTTATCTGTTTGGCTACAGACTGGTCACATGACTATGACGCGTCATGTAGGACCTGCGAGTGCATCTATCCAGTACGCGGTGATAGTTTGTGTATCGCCATGTACCGGGGACATGCTCTGGCATGCGGTCAGGTTCCCGGTCTGCTTCCCCGTTCCGTTATAAACCGGGTGCCACAGCCGGTTGATAACGGAGATCACCGTTGCTATAGCAACGCGCTTGTCAGTGGTGACGTCACCGCTCACAAGCAGCAGCTCGGGGAATAGCACTGCCTTCTTCCTATGCAGCGCTGATGTAGTAGAGCTGCATGTGTTGAAGGAGAAAGAAGACAGAAGAGCCGTATCATGGAGGGATGCGAGGGAGTAATAAACATGGAGTCTCTAATGTGTCTGTGTATTTATTTCTATTAAAGTATTTTTTCTCTGTGGTGTCTTTTTTTAACCCTTTATTGGAGATTCTTAATGGCCGGGTCAAACTTGCCTGACATTAAGAATCTCTGGCTTAATACTAGCTAGTAAAACAAAGCCAGTATTAACCCTTATTACCCAGCAAGCCACCATCACCAGGGCTGTTGGAAGAGTTGGATACAGCGCCAGATGATGGCGCTTCTATGAATGCACCATTTTCTAGGGCGGCTGCGGATTGCATTTCGCAGCAGAGGCACCCAGAAACCTCGGGCTAACCTGTGCTGCGGATTCCAATCCCCAGCTGCCTAGTTGTACCTGGCTGGACACAAAAATATGGCGAAGCCTACGTCATTTGTTTTTTAATTATTTCATGAAATAATTAAAAAAAAACAGGCTTCCCTATATTTTTAGTTCCCAGTCGGGTAAAAATAGGCAGCTGGGGGTTGGGGGCAGCCCGTTGCTGCCTGCTGTACCTGGCTAGCATACAAAAATATGGCAAAGCCCACGTCATTTTTTTGGTGGGCAAAAAACTCCTGCATACAGTCCTGGATGGAGGATGCTGAGCCTTGTAGTTCTGCAGCTGCTGTCTGCTCTACTGCATACACTAGTGAATGGAGCATGCTGAGTCTTGTAGTTCTGCAGCTGCTGTCTGCTCTCTTCCATACAGACAGCAGCTGCAGTACTACAAGGCTCAGCATACTCCATCCAGGACTGTATGCAGGACTTTTTGCCCCCCTAAAAATTATTTGGGCTTCGCCATAATTTTGTATGCTAGCCAGGTACAGCAGGTAGCTACGGGCTGCCCCCATCCCCAAGCTGCCTATTTGTACCCGGCTGGGAACCAAAAATATAGGGAAGCTCTTTTTTTATTAAATATTTCATGAATTTCATGAAATAATTCAAAAACAAATGACGTGGGCTTTGCCATATTTTTGTGTCCAGCCAGGTACAACTAGGCAGCTGGGGATTGGAATCCACAGCACAGGTTGGCCTGAGCTTTCTGGACCCCTCTGCTACGAATTGCAGTCCGCAGCCGCCACAGAAAATGGCACTTTCATAGAAGCGCCATCATCTGGTGCTGTATCCAACTCTTCCAGCTGCCCTGGTGACGGGTGGCTTGCTGGGTAATAATGGGGTTAGGGATAGCTGTATATTATCAACTGGCCCTAAGCCTGAAATTCATGGTGGCTCGCCAATATTAGACATGGCCACCATGAATTTCTAGTACCGATAAAAAGAACCACAACAGACAGAAAAATATTTTTATTATAAATAAAACACAACACAATTAGTGACTCCATCTTTATTGAAATAAAGAACCCCCCTCCGCAGTAATCCTGGGTCAAGGGTCCCGCGCCATCCAATCCAGATCCAATATCATCTGATCGGTTTGCTGGAAGGCAAAGCGATCAGATGATGTGTCAGGTTCAAGGGCCTGATTCACATGACACAGCAGCTGATTGTATAAATGGCTTTTATACAATCAGCTGATGCATCAGTGCAAAAAAACAAAAAAACAAACCACACACTTGCTAGGGTGTATAAAAAGAGAGATTAGATCCCGTGATCCCAACGTATTGTTACCCCTCTATAAATCACTTGTAAGGCCACATCTGGAATATGGGACATTCAGAAGTTAGAGTCAGTTCAAAGGCAGGCAACTAGACTATTACAAGGAATGGAAGGCCTCCCATATGACGACAGGTTGAAAAAGTTAGATATGTTTAGCTTAGAAAAAAGACGTCTCAGAGGAGATCTCATTTATATGTATAAATACATGTGTGGTCAATATAAAGGACTGGCACATGACTTATTTCTTCCGAAGACAATACTAAGGACCAGGGGGCACTCACTGCGAGTGGAAGAAAAGTGATTCCTGCAGCTAAATAGGAAAGGGTTCTTTACAGTTAGAGCAGTCAGACTGTGGAATGCCCTACCACAAGAGGTAGTAATGGCAGATACTATAACAGCTTTCAAAAAAGGGCTGGATGATTTCCTCAGTACACAAAACATTGTTGGTTATAAATGACTTAGTGACTAAATGTAGAACTGGTGGAGGAAGGTTGAACTAGATGGACCTAGGTCTTTTTTCAACCTTAGTAACTATGTAACTATGTAGCATCAGCTGATAGTTTAGCCGGCCGGGCGGTAAAAAGCCGGCCTCACCGCTCGACTTATAGTGTCAGCTGATCATCACCAGGTCTGAGAAAGAGAGAGAGAAAGAAGATAGAGAGAGAAATAGAAAGAAGAGAGAGAAAGAAGCAAAAGAGGAGAAAGAAGAGAAAGAGAGAAGAAAGAGAGAGAAAGAAGAGCGAGAAGTAAAGAAGAAAGAAGAGAAAGTAGAGAAAGAAGAGAAAGAAGAGAAAGAAAGGAGAGAGGGAAAGGAGAGAGAGAAAGGAGAAAAAGAAAGGAGAGAGAGAAAGAGAGAGAGAAAGGAGAGAAAGAAAGGAGAGAGAGAAAGAGAGAAAGAAAGGAGATAAAGAAAGGTGAGATAGATAGGAGAGAGGGAAAGGAGAGAGAGAAAGAGAGAAGGAAGAAAGAGAGAAAGAAGAGAGAGACGAGAAAGAGGAGAAAGTAGAGAAAGTAGAGAAAGAAGAGAAAGAAAGGAGAGAGGGAAAGGAGAGAAAGAAAGGAAAGAGAGAAAGGAGAGAAAGAAAGGAGAGAAAGAAAGGAGAGAGATAGGAGAGAGGGAAAGGAGAGAGAGAGAAATGAGAGAAATAAAGGAGAGAGAGAAAGTAGAGAGAGAAAGAGAGAGAAAGGAGAGAAAGAAAGGAGAGAGATAGGAGAGAGGGAAAGGAGAGAGAGAGAAAGGAGAGAAAGAAAGGAGAGAGAGAAAGAGAGAGAGAAAGGAGAGAAAGAAGAAAAAGAGAGAAGGAAGAGAGAGAGAGAAAGAGAGAAAGAGAAAAAGAAGAGAGAGAAGAGAAAGAAGAGAAAGTAGGGAAAGAAGAAAAAGTAGAGAAAGAAGAGAAAGAAAGGAGAGAAAGAAAGGAGAGAGATAGGAGAGAGGGAAAGGAGAGAGATAGAGAGAGAGAGAGCTCACAGCTGATGTTCGGCTCCTCCCCTCAGTGCATAATTAAATTATATTTATAAATATATTATAAATATAATTTATTAAAAATAAAAAAAATAAAAATTTACCCGGTCTAGAACTTATGACCTTATGCTCCCTAGGTGAGCACTCTATCCACTCAGATATTGCTTCTATTGTGAATGGTAGGCACATTTGGTAGTCTTGAAGTCTGGATTGCTGAAGTCTCAGCTGACCATGTTATTCATTTAAAGCTATGTGAAGCTCATGCAGAGCACTCGTGTTCTGTAGCAGAGATGACAGTGTCGTGTGGATTACGTCGGACCTGGAGGGGTATTGGTGGATTTTAATAAAATGGTGAAACTGTGTTTTTTTGTCTTTTATTCCAAATAAAGTATTTTTCGCGGTGTAAAAAAAAAAAAAAATTCTTTACCGGCACTAGAACTCGCAACTTTATGCTTCTTAGGCGGGCGCTTTACCTACTAGTCTATTGCTTCTTACGAAAGAGATAGGCAGATTTTCTAATCTGGAAGCCTGTTGTGCTGACTGAAGTCTCTGCTTCATTGCTACGGAGCCACTACATCCCGAGAGAGCAAAGCTGACCTTGTCATGGGGATTACTTCGGACCTGGAGGGGTATTTTTGGGATTAATAAAGGGGTGAACCAGGGTTGTTTTTTTGTATTTTATTCCAAATAAAGGATTTTTCGCGGTGTGTGTTTCTTTACTTTCATTTACAGGTTAATCATGGAAGGTGTCTCGGGGAGACGCCTGCCATGATTAAACTCATTATTACCCCAATTGCCACTGCACCAGGGCAATTCGGGATGAGCTGGGTAGAGTCCCAGGACTGTCTAATGGATGCGGCAATTCTGGGCAGCTGCAGGGTGATATTGTTAGGGTGGTGGGCTCACCATACCATGGCGCTCTCCATCCTGACAATACCAACCTCCAGCCATGCGGCTTTATCCTGGCTGGTATCAAATATAGGGGAAACCGCATATTTTTTTTAAAATTTATTTATTTATTTATTTATTTTAATGCACAATATAGACCCGCCCACTGGCGGTTGTGATTGGTTGCAGTGAGACAGCTGTCACTCAGCTTGGGGACGTGTCTGACTGCAACCAATCATAAGCGCCGGTGGGCGGGGAAAGCACGGAATAACTAATTGACTAATGAAGCGGCAGACATTTTCTAAAGAGGAAAAGACGCCGCAGATTTGTGACAGCCGGGGAGCGAGACGCCCGTGATCGGTGAGTAGGAAAGGGAGAGGGATTGTGCTGGGGACGCAGGACACATGCAGATAGCAACATGTGCACATAGCCTTACTGTGAAAAGCCACATTTATAGTGATAGAACCGTTCTCGAACGTAACTCGAGCTACCGAACTTTTAGCAAAAAGCTTGAATTCGAGTTCTAACTAGAACACCCCCCAAAATCACTCGAAGCGCGAACTGGAGAACCGCGAACCACAAACCGCGCTCAACTCTAGTGGTAAGTAGGTCAAAGACATTTTCATCTTAATTAATTACTATCTAAAGGCCCATTTACAGACAACAATATTGTTAACGATATGTCATCGGGGTCACGGAATTCGTGACAAACATCCGGCGTCGTTAGCGACGTTGTTGCGTGTAACAGCTCTGAGCGAGTGTTAACGAACAAAAATACTCACCTAATCATTGATCGTTGACACGTTCTTCATTTTCAAAATATCGTAGGTCGTTGTGGACGTAGGTTGTTCGTCGTTCCTGAGGCAGCACACATCGCTATGTGTGACACCCAGGGAACGACAAACAACAGCTTACCTGCGTCCTCTGGCAACAAGGTGGAGGTGCCAATAATGCGACTGGTCTCCACCCCTCCGCTTCTATTGGTCGGCCGCTGTGTGACGTTACTGTGACGGCACACGGACCTCCCCCTTAACAAAGAGGTTGTTCGCCGCCCACAGCAACGTCGTTAGGAAGGTAAGTATGTGTGAAGGGGGTTAGCGATATTGTGCACCACAGGCAGCGATTTGCCCATGATGCACAAACGACGGGGGCGGGTACGCTCGTTTGCGATATCGCTAGCGATATCGTAGCGTGTAAATGGGCCTTTACTTCTGCCATAATTTAAACTAAGTTCTAATTTACTTGCATTAAAAATTTTCTACACTATCTGGAATTGTATTTTTTGCCCTAAATCCCATATGATTATGATGCTTTGTTTGAAAATTGCAGTGCATCCTGGGATATTCAAACAAAGCGTCATCAGGAGGCAGAGGCTGTAGTCAATAGGGCAGCCTCTGCCCCCTCACTGGAATGAGGCATTATCAGTGACACTCTTTTTAGGGGCTGAGCTAGTCTCTGCTCTCTCCCTGTGCACTGTCATTGTGCGATGTGTACAAAGATAACACACTTTGTGTTGCCAGGTGACATCAGTAGTGACAGGCTGGCAACAGAGCAGCATGCACTGTCAATGTGGATTGTCAGGCTACCCAGTATTCAGAGACCAGCGCCGCCAACACAAGCGATGTCAATTGCAGGCATGCCTCTGTTACACTGGCTACTGACCTGTCAATCAGCCATGAGATTATATTTTGTTAGTATCTATATGTGATAGTTATAAATTTATAATTTCCATGTCTTATTAATATGTACAAGTTGTTTATGTCAATATTAGTGATGAGTGAATACTAAATATTCGGGTTTGGATTATTCATACCAAATACCTAATACTATTCCAGTATTCGTCATGAATAATTAACCTAATGCAAGTCGATGGGGAACCTGAGCATTTATCTTGAAGTTTTCCCAGAAAATTGCTCGAGTTTCCCATTGACTTGCATTAGGTTCATTATTCGTGACGTATACTGGAATAGTACTAGGTAATCGGTAGGAATAGCCTGACTCTAAATATTTAGTATTTGCTCATTACTAGTGTACTGGAATTATCCTACTACCATAGTATCATCATTGCCTAATTATAGTTAGTTAATTTGCAAATAGGAGAATAACATTTTTGGATAATTGCACACTTTAGAGAACTGTGAACAACCCTCCCCTCACCCCCAAACCATTTATCTGACTTTGCAGCCCTTTGAAAGATAGGCTAGTCCTCCCCTTTATGACCACAAAATACTGCTATAACAAGATTAAATTGTGTTTTGAAGTATTGTCTGAAAATATGTTGGGGTGTGACTATTGTGACGCCCTGGACTAGCCAGGTAGTCACATACATACCAACATACACACCCCCCACCCTAGACAGTTACAACAGTCAACCAAAAACCCTTGTTGCCTCCCTCCAGGGTCTGATGTCCACACTAGGTGGGGCAGAGCCAGGCGGTTGGCCCCACCCACCGAGGAGTTCACAGGCCCGGAGGCGGGAAAAGCAGTAGATGAGTTCAGGAGGTGAAAGTGAGAGGTCGGAAACTGCAAGTGTCTGGGTCGGAGCCCAGGCACTGACAGCAAGGTTGGCAGACGGTGGTGGCCGTCTGCAGGAGTTAGCGGAACTCTGCAGAGCCGTAGGACCGGGGCTGGGCGGTGGCCCACCGGTACCGAACCAGAGAGTGGAGTGAAGCTAAGCACACAGGCAGGGCCATCGGACCCCGACCAGGTTTGGAGCCGCCGACAATAGTCAAATCCAAGTGTGACAGGAACCCCAGGGGTTTCCCAACAACCAAGACCCGACAGAAGGCAAAAGTCCATACCGTCAGGATATACAGCCACCGCCACAGGCTAGAGATCCAAGGGCCAGCGCCTGCGGGCAAAACGGGCTCCTACGGCACCTATACGCCGGGGATCGGACTACCGGTGGGCAACCACAGGAGTGAGAACATTCTAAAAGGTGCAGGGAAAGACAGCCACCATCACACCGTCCGGGGAGAGCACAACAACACTGCAGCCAGCTGCGGGGACCCGTCCATCCGGCCGTTTGGTTTACCAGAGACTCTGTCCTTGATTTTCTGAGTGAGTGCACCAGTGCCGTCCGGCACCGCGCTGCGCTGTCCCTGCAACCCTGCACCCCAGCCATCTAGCCTCCCCGTTACACCACCGGGCCCCGGGATCACCAACCCCCTACCCACGGAGGGGACAACATCCTCGCTGCTCCCTACCATCTCTCCCGGGATCCCCGTCACCAGCAGCGGTGGTGCCATCATCACCACGTCCCGTGGGTGGCGTCACAAACTCTCTCCCTAAACAAACAATCCCTTTTCACTCACAGGTGAGGAGCGCTGCTTGAGTCCCCGGGTCCGGCCCACCGCTCGAGCCACCAAGCAGCAGAAGAAGCCCCGGACCCGAGCGTGGCGAGCGCGTCCCCTCCGCCCGCAACACTATGCACCTCCTCTATATTTCTTGAACAAGCAGTAGCCTTCCCTGGATGATTGACAGATCAGAGGCCAGTGTACCAGAGCAAACGACTGGTCAACTGGGTGGGTTGTGCTAGTTTGGGCATACAGTAGAGACTGAGAAGCTGTAAGTGTATCACAGCGTCCCAATGCACTGCCAGGCTGAACTCCAAAATACAATTTGTTGCTGCTAGAAGAGCCAAAAAGGGAACAATTGGCTTATTTTGTATGCCATGTTGACACGTTGAGTATTTGGTAAGTTTTTTACATCCAGTATTTGTAGGTAAAAACCAGGAGTTGATAAAAAATACAGAAGTGGTGCTCGTTTTTCTATTAAACCTTTCCTCTGATTGTTCCATTCTTGGATTTGGCTTACAAATTGATTAAAAAAACCTCACCAAATATATAACTGTGCACATGTTGAGTATGTGGTTCGGAAGGGGGTAAATATTGACAGGTTCCCTTTAATGGAAATGTTACTGCTGTGCAGAATATCTTTATCAGATCACATTATCCGTCATGTGAAAAAGACTTTAAGAAATCTCACCTACGAAATTTTCTATTCATAAATTAATCTGTAATTAGCGTTGAGCGAGTATAGTTAACTATTCGTACTTGCTATGCTGTTAGCGAGTACTATCTGCTCCTGGCATATTCATTACAAGTAGCGGGTGCAATGTAAGTCAATGGGAAATACTCGCTAAGTAGCGAGTAACCCGAAAGCCGTACTTTTCGTGCGAGTAGCGAAGAGTATGGCTTTCTGGTTACTCACTATTTAGCGACTATTTCCCATTGACTTACATTGTACCTGCTACTCGTAATGAATATGAGAGTATCGGACAGTACTCACTAACAGCATAGCGAGTATGAATAGTTAACTACTTGCTCAAAACTGTTATACATCAATTTTTTGAAAAATGCTGCTAACTTTTAGTTTAACAGGAAAAAAACTAAATCAGTAAAAAAAATGCGTTGTTGGACGTTTTGCTGCGGATTACAAAATTTATAATATCATTGACTTTATCTCAATACAATAAAACCCCACTGAATCCACAGCAGGAAATCTCCATCGGTTTTGAACTAAATTAAAAAATTTGGTGCAGATTTGCCACTGTATATTTTAGCAGATGCAAAAATTACCCTCCCAGAATCCTAACTCAAAATTTTTTTTCCGTGCTAGTAGAATTTGCAGGAGATGGACTACAGATTTTGGCCGAATTTCTTCCTTATGAAAAACTGCAGAATAAGAGATCATAGTCTCCGATTCTTTAAGCACTTTGTAACAAATGGTTTTCTGCACAGCACAGCAACAGCCAATATGAGTGTCAAGGGTCAATGTGTTTCATGCCTATGGCTCGGCTGCTGTCCTGCGGACTGATATAGAGCACTCTCACGGATATCAGGACAGTCTGCGCCCTTCCTTTACTACTACTTCTGTAATTTCTTTGTAGTGAAAGCTATAAAATATTAAGACCGAGCTACGGTGTCTTATCTTTCGCGATACGAAAACGTGAAGCCGTTATTTGATGTAGGAATAATAGTACACAAAAGGCTCGTATGAAGGGCGGCTCTTCATCAGAAGCCGGTAGGATCAAACCCAACTCTTCATCCACCAATTAGCAGAGGCTTAGGCGGCTGCCCACGTATACTGTGTGTCATGCCATCCAGAAACCTTTTCCTCTCACATCCTGTTTGAACTAGATATATATTGAGTTTGTCTCTCCTGTGTGTTACTAGCACCATAAACTCCCGGAGAGAAATTAGATAAAACTGCACGGCAATGAGCGGCTGCATTTTCCTAGAAGTGCCACTGGGATTCATCTATGTGTATTTTAAAATGCAGATGAGCTGTGGCTGCCATTGATCTTGGCCCTCTCTACAAGTTAAAACTGTATTTTTACGCTTTCAGCACACATCTCACCGGGGAGTAATATAATTAGGCTAAGCTTAATAACTGTTTGCTAGTCTTTTGTAGTTGTGGCACCTTCGGGACCATTGGAAGCGCATCTGACGCATACTGATAGACCTGCATATAAATTCATCCACATTATCACTGTTTACTGTAAATAAACTTTGTAACTTACTTTACTATATTAACTTATAAGAATGTGGAGGCAATTCCAGGTTTTTCGCTGCTCTGTTGATTCTGATAATACTTCAGCCTGTAGTTTTATGCTCAAGTCTTGTATGTTTGGTACAATATTGCGTTGTGTATATATACTGTATATAGCTTGTAAAAGGCTGCACTGATGGGAGCGAAACTGATGAATTTGGGTGAATAAAGATATAGTTTTTTATTGTTTACTAGATCATTTCTAGTCTAAATCGATAGGCAGTTTCAAGGAGATGATCCCTCCTTTGCGCAAGGCTTTCCACTACACCAGAGTGGTTTTTATACTACCTGATCCAATGCTTTTGTATTGTGCTTGGTCATATAAGGTTTGCATTGATCTGCTCTGCCATGGAAAACGATTTTATGAAGTTTCTAGTGCACCATTTTTGTGCTGATGTTAATTCCAGAAAAAGTATACAGTAATTGAGTTATAGAGGTCTGGTGAGTTTTATGCACTATGCGCCTCAGCACTTGTAGATATCGCTAATTTATGAGTTTTCCACCATGAGTCTTGTTGAAATGGGGAAATCATATTACAGTACCAGGCTGTAGTCATCAGTACGGGCTTCAAATAATGGCGCCCAGAGTCAGCGCATGCACAGATGAAGGTCTTGGCTCAAGATCTCATCTGCGCATGCGCTGTCTCCAGCCCATTGATCCTCCAGCAGCGAACTTAAAGAAAATGGCAACCGGAGGTGGCGTGTGTGCAGATGAGATCTTGGCTTGTGATTGAGACGATATCTAAATGTCCACACGCGACAACTCTAGGCGCCATATCTTTGAAGCCCGCACGTCTCACAGTTCCTGGATGTTCCTCCTGACTCACAGCGCTGCCATCCACAGCGAGCATCTGGGACACCCGCTGCACCGACAGTAGCATTGCCCTACTCCAGTACCACCAATGCCTCCTCCAACCCCGATCCACCCCAGCTGCCACCCCCCCTCCAGTAAAACACCACCGGATTATAAGATGGACCCCATGGATTTTTTTTTCTCTCAATTTGGGGTGCATCTTATAAAATGAAAAATATGGTATGTTTTGTTTTACTTTTACATTATTTTTATATTGAAGAAAAAAATATTAAAATAGGAATTTTCAAACAAATGCAAAGCGTATTGTTTTTTTAAGTCTATGTTATGTGCTTATCATAGACTAGTGGAACCTCTACTTAAACATAGGAGGCAATGCTTTTACTTCTGAGAAAATGTGATGTCTAAACTATTAGAAACATTCAAGATGAAAATCTCAAATTCTAACCATTTCCGTGTTACTTAAAACAGACCTCACATTCCTGAAAATTTGCGCTATAGTCATGAATGTCGTTTTTTGATTTGGAGGTAATAGCACTCCACTTCGATCAAGTGCAAGAAAAGCAAAATGGCAGCTCCTTGTGGTCACACTTAATTACCCATGAGTGCCACACATTTGCAGCTGCACACATTAAGGGTAATAGAGTTGACGGAGACTAAACATTGTTTAAATGTAATTAAATGTACCAATTTTCAGCAATTTAATTGTCCTTTAATGGGCAAAGTCATGTACACCAACGCATGTAAAATCAATAGAACATTAGAAGAAAATGTAAAGCAATATTATGAAGATGACCCTCATCCATCCTAGCAGGTAATGTGTGTAAATTAGCGAATGCTTAGAAATCATATTCATTTCCTTCATATTTCTTTGATATGATACTTGGTTGTTCCGTAAAAGGGAGGTGAATGTCTATCAATACATCTTATAACTTTAAATTGGGGATGTCCAATTTTCTTTAACCCCTTCAGCCCCCAGGCATTTTCTGTTTTTTCAGGGTTTTTTTTTTTTTTTGCTCCCCTTCTTCCGAGAGCCGTAACTTTTTTAATTCTCTGTCAATCTTGACAAATGAGGACTTGTTTTTTGCGGGACGAGTTGTACTTTTAAATGAAACCATACGTTTTACCATATAGTGTACTGGAAAACAGCAAAAAAATTCCAAGTGTGGAAATATTTGCAAAAAAAGTGTGATCACACTATAGTTTTTGGGATATTTTATTCACCATGTTCACTATGTGGTAAAACTGATGTGTCGATGTGATGCCTCAGGTCAGTGCGAGTTTGCAGACACCAAAAATGTATTGGTTTACTTGTATCTAAGGGGTTAAAAAAATTCACAAGTCTGTCCAAAACAATGGCGCATGTATTGCGCCATTTTCCGAAACCCGTAGTATTCTCATTTATCGGGATCTATGGCTCAGTGACAGCTTATTTTTTGTGTCTCGAGCTGACGTTTTTAATGGAACCATTTTTGCGCAGATACTACGATTTAATTGCCTGTTATTGCATTTTGCGCAAAACTTGCGGGTACCAATAAACGTAATTTTGGAATTTGGATTTTTTTGCCGCTACGTCTTTTACCAATCAGATTAATTAATTTTATATTTTGATAGATCGGACATTTCTGAACGCAGTGATACCAAATATGTGTATATTTTTTATTTTTTAAACCCTTTAATTTTCAATGGAGTGAAAGGGGGGTTATTTGAACTTTTAGGGGTTTTTTTATTTATTTTTATTTTTTAAAACTTTTTTTTACTTTTTTTTTTTAATTTTTCTAGTCCCTCTAGGGGGCTATATGGATTAACAATCCGGTCGCTCTGCCATATCTGTAGATGTCAGCTACAGAGCCGAGATCTGCAGATATGCTGTTGTACTCTCAGTACTGGCACTATTCCGGCACTGAGAGAAAGTGACTCATGTTAGCTACAGGCATCATCACATGACCCTGTGCTACCATGGCAACCACCGGAAGTCACGTGATCACGCATGTGACTTCCGGTGGGGGCGGTAAGTAAAAGTAATGGCCGCGTGCATATACATCTCGCTGACAGATTTTGGCAGCGAGATGTAAGGGGTTAAAAGTTGAAAGTGATTCCACTCGTAACTTGCAGGTACACATGTCAGCTGTTGAAATCAGCTGATATGTGTGCGGATCACCGCGGCGATGATAGGGAAACGATCCATGACGTACCCAGTACGTCATGGGTCGTTAAGGGGTTTAAAGTGAAAAAGTCCTAAAAAATTGCTTCTAGTTTTACGCAGGTTTTAGTTTTTGTTCACAGCTTGAAACAAGAGGTCATTTTCTAATGACACAATCCATTTATACTAAAGCAGTTTTAATTTCCTCAGAAAGATAAGAATTTTCTCCAGCTTTTCATCCACAGCCAACCTTTCCGTTACTTCCAGTTTATTTGCATGACGGCGCCATTAATTATTGGTTCAACTCCCTCTTGAAAACACACTAAAAGTTGTCTGTCATCAAAATATGCAGGATGCTCTTGTTAATCCTTGTGTAATTGATATATCGTTTTATCCTCACATTTTTTTAAGCTCCCAAACACATTAGACTATTGATGGCCAAACCCACCAATATGGATGTGTATGGGAGTCCCGGATAGATTATTGTCAGTGAAGTTAAGGATCCAGCATGTCTGATTTCTGGCTGTGGCTCTCTCATAAAGAATATGTGACTTCTCAACTGATCCGAGCCCTGCAGTGTATGGCGAGACAACTCAGATAGCTGAGCGATACTATCTGAGCAATTGGTTGATTCATAGTTTGGCCAACAGCCATCTAAGGTTTATGGGGTGTTACTCCCTATGTGTAACACCTGCCTGGATCTACAGACTCAAACAGGCTGTAATGGACAAGCTAGAGGAAAGCCACTCACCAAGCAGGACCCTTAGAACCCTGAAACCCTTTAACCCCTATACTATGTAACTATGTAATTACACAGGGCCCCTGGTAATCACTACCTGTGGAAGGCTGCAGTCCAATGAGAGTAGTAGTCAGGCAAGGTCAAACCAGGAATTGCAGTAAAGGGACAGAATCAAGCAGGCAAGGACATAACCAGGAAACCAAGCAGAGGTCAAATCCGGGACTGGTGCCGAGGTACAGAAACGGCAGGCAGAAGGGTAGTCATAAAAGAAGAAGAAGTCCAAACACAGGGGTCACTAAGCAAAACAGGGAGGGAGCCAGGTAACATGAAAACAGAACTATCTCTGGCAGTGGTCATCAGACATGAGGGGAATTAAGAAGGGTGTGGTGTCTTCCCATTGGTTGTAGCTGAGTGATGGCAACCTCAGCTAGAAGACACACGCCACCTACAGTCAGCCAGTGGTACTGCAGATAACCAAGGAAACCCAGCCCAGTGGATGAGCGGAGCCTGCGCCCACCAGCACCGCTGGCATCGACTCCTCTCCCATCACCAGCACTATCCACGGCAGGAACATGGTATCACCTAGTGATCAAAGTGGAAGTCGCTGGAGCGGACTCCAGGGGTGATGTAATACTATGGTACCCTTACGCTTTACATTAGATCCTCAAAGAATGTAATGTGTATTTAGGGCCTTCCATCTGTTCTCTGACAGAAAAAAATCAGAAATAATGATGATTGAGCCTTTCTCGTGCCTGAAGATAGGTTGTTGCCAGTTTCTTCTCACAACGGGTGGTCTTCCTCTCAGAGCAAATTATGCATATCTTTGGTAAGGTCTGAAGTAATAAAAATCTTAAACTATGTATAAAATCACTATTTGTCAATGCCAAGGCAAAGCCCATAACCTTTATGGCTGCACTTCAGTCTAAATGGCTCCATGCTACAGAGCCGTGGGCACTATGCTTGTGACTGTTTGGTACTGCATGGTAGTATGTTGGGAATTCTTCCCTAGAAGAATTGCTTATAGGTCGAACATCTCCATAATATGGCATCTAATAGAACAAGGTGTATTTTTTCTGTTAGGCTACTTTCACACATCCGGTTTGAGCCGTGCGGCTCAATCCGGCTGTGAAACCTATGCAATGGATGCGGCGAAAACACCGCATCCTTTGCATAAGTTTTTACATGTGGCCGGTCCGTTTTTTTCCGGTTGCGGCACGCTACTGAGCATGCGCAGTGGAAAAAAACTCATGTGGCGGCCGGATGCGTTTTTTTCCACATCGCGCCGCATCCGGCGTCCATAGGCATGCATTGAAAATGCGCCGCAGCGGCCGGATGCGGCGCGATGCGGCTATTTTTGCCGGAGCAAAAAACGTTGCAGGCAACGTTCCATCCGGCCGCGGCATCGGCTAAATCTGCCGCATGCAGCAAACACCGGACCAAACGCAAGCCCCTGCGGCACAATACGGCACTAATGTAAGTCTATGCAAAAAAACCCCGCAACCGGCGACAAAAAAACCGGTTGCGGTTTTTCTGCAGAGTGCCGTATTGTGCCGCATTGCAGAAACCGGAGGTGTGAAAGTATCCTAAGATTCAATATATATGTATTTTAAAAAAAATCCAACAAGCACTAATATAGAGAAATTGATTAAAATGAAGGTCCTTAGTCATGGCCTCTGAGGGTCTCATCATCATTGTTTGGTAAGGTTCTAGTCATTCTTGATCTGAAATCTTGCTTAATTTCATACACCTTTTTACTTTACTATATATAATTGGTATAATTTTTTTCTAATAATATCATTCTGGTTTGAATTACCTTAATAAGAAACAGAAAAAAAAGAAAAGTAAAAAAAATGCCATCAATTGCTGAATTTTCCATCCGTTATGACACTATCTCTCTCAAGATCAGGGAATTATACTCCTCTAATGGATCTGAGCCAGGACCTTCTTTAGAAGTTATCTTAATCATTCCTGAAAATGGTTTTGGATCCTGTCCAGACTCTTGTCTCATTGCTTGTTACAGTGTTTAGTTTAAAACCATATTATATATATTTTTTAAACTTCGCACGGCCATTTAACTGGCGGGTGTCCAGGAAAGGTCAGTAGCTATGTAATAAATGTTAATATGGTTCTGTTTTAAAGTATCTGATAATTCTCATGTATGATTTCTTTCCTATTACAGGGAGGTCTTTCAAGTGAAGCAGCCTTTTTAATCATAATATTAATGAATCCTACCTGCAAACTATAAAGCTTAGTTAACATTATTTTAATGATGAGTTCTGCAGTAAATTCTTTCAATTGGCAAAAAACTAAAGTCTTCTCTTTTTAATTAAATCATGTGTATTATGAGTAATAATACAACCCTATGGGTAATGTTGTAGCTTTGTAGGCTTCTGGTGCTTGGTGACATCTATGGATCTCTGATTGTCCATGTCTACGTATTGGCCACATCATACCATGATGACTATTAGGTGTTCTTGACCTGCATGAAATCAAATTGTCTTCTGACGATAGTCCGCCATTATTTTTATTTTTCCCAAACTATCTTGTGAAATACAAATCCAAAATCTGACACGTTGAGCGCTAATAATACCAATATTTGAACATCAGAAGGAATCCGGCACTACTAACATTCCATGCCCTAAATAAAACTGCAAAGCTGGAAAGCTGAGATGGAGACACAGATATTCACGGGTGCCGTAACCAAACAGGTAATCAGACTTATAGAGAAACATAGAGAACGGTCGGTACTCACCCGGTATCTTCTAAAAACAGTACTTTTATTTTATCAAGTAAAAGTGGAACGGTACATTGTGGAGGGAGGATGTGGAGAGCGGCGGGATGACGGCTGCCGTTTGGCGCAGGTGATTGCGGGTCAGGACCCGTAGAAGCCCAACCACCTGCACAAAATGTCAGCCGTCGTCCCGAGGCTCACCACATCCTACCTCCAAACTATACCGCTCCAGTTTTACTTGATGAAATAAAGGACAGTTTTTCCGAGATACCGGGTGAGTACTGACTGTTCTCTGTTTTCTCTATGAGTCTCATATGAATACCTATATTTGAGGAAATAATGTTTTTGCTAATTAGTCATGTACTTTTAATTTTGGGCAAGCTCAACTGATAATCTGTGTTTGGGGGCCTCCCCACTCTGCCCCAACAGCGGGACAACGGCTGCCGTTTCACGCAGGTGGTTGCGAGTCAGAACCCATAGAAGAGCAACCACCTGCGCAAAATGGAAACCATCATCCCTCCGCTCTCCACATCCTCCCTCCACATTGTACCCCTCCAATTTTACTTTATGAAATATTGGGCTGTTTTTACAAGATACTGGGTGAGTGCTGACCGTTCTCTATGTGTTCTCTTTAAGTCTTATATGAATACCTATATTTCAGGAAATAATGTTTTTGCTAATTAGTCATGTACTTTTAATATTAGGCAAGCTCAATCGACATTCTGTGTATGGGGGCCTCCCCACTCTGCCCCAACAGTTGATCTGGCATGTCTGTTTTAGGACTGCCAACCCTTTTGTTCTTGGCAAGATAAGCCACCACCTGAAGAGTCTCTCGTAGAGAACACTAGAGTGCTCAGTAGTATGTGTAAGGAGAAGACCTCGCTAATGGCCAATGGCTATCTATTTTGTATAAGGCCTTTTATTCTAAGACATATATACCATTCTTATGAAAAAATATTGGAATTTAGTTTCACTGCTATACTTCTTTTTAAAGAAGGGGCATCTTTATTTGTCAACTTCAATAGGTTGTTTGCTTTGGATATTCCCTCTTTATTAGATGGATATTTTATCATTGAGGTTATCATATGCTTTGTAACCAGTGGATCCCCCACCAGTAAACTGTTATCAGATGTAAATATTAATTTCTTCTGCAGCACCACCACAGGGGAAAAGAGGCATTACACAGTGCTCATTGGCACTGATGAACAGTCTGTATGAGACACAATTATTTTGAGTCCTCCAGGTCAAGCAATACTATTTTAGTGTGACAAAAAATAAGATTCTAAGATTTTAACTGTTTAATTTTTATTTTTTTTTGTTTAAAATGAATACTTTATTTAGAAGACCTCAGACCTGATGAAACTGGCATTCTTACTTTGGAAATGCGTGTCAGAATAGCTGTTTAATAATTTTTGAAAGTTAACTTTCTCAAGACCCTTTTTGTCCTGAAACATCTTTTTTGTCTTCTTTATGGTCATTGTTTGCAACAACTTTGACCACGGGCTTATTTTCTTTCATTTGTATGGAAAAACTAGTGAGCCTCTTCCTAGCTGAAGCCACCTACAAAATAGTCAGATTACTTTTACCAACTCTGCAAGTTTGGAAACCAGAAGAAATTAAAAAAGCTGAAAATATTCATGGCCAGTCATTTTTACATTGCATTGCACAGCTCTATTCTTCTTAGTATTTGTTTAGCGGTTTTTTTCAGGTGGGTTCCAGAACTCCTGAAAAAACTGTTGTGTTTAATTATCCTTTTAACACTTTAATATTCACTTATATTGAAAATTCAGCACATCAGAGATCTTTACTGATGTCCTAAGATTTTAATATGCACCAAGCCAAAAGCAATGTAGTCCCCTTGTAGTGACACAAGACATGCACATGGCATATTTGGTGATAATATATGGGGAGTTCATCCCTTTTGTATTTCAATTTAGTTCCTGTAAAAAAAAAAAATTAAATGGTTGTCCACAGAAAGTTCTAAATTATTCCTGTACCTTCCGATTTATTACCCACCAGTCAGTCACACTCCATCAATAGAATTAGTGGCAATCATCTTTTTTCCGAATACAAATTAGTTCCAAATGACCCTGTCAGGCAGTGTTTTGGAATGTAATATTGGCTCCATGTGATAGACTATTACTTAAATAAATCACATTACGATTGCCCCTAATAGAACCCACGCTCCAGGTAGTAAACTGTTTTCATGACTTTAAATGATTCAAGATGAGTTGTAAGATTTTGCATGCCAATATGTGCAATGTACTATGCTTGGTAATTCCATGTATTGTTTGTATACTAATCTGAGCAGATGTTTATTCTATAAAGTTTAATTTGCTGTACCTTAGTCTAAGCAAAGAGAGAAGGGAAGTTGTGCATCAATCTGACATGTCGTTGCTGGAGAATTGCTTATCCATACTCAACCTATACTGGTTTCAGCTTCCAAAGCAAACCAGCGGGGGTCAAATGTTACCAAGATGGCTCAGAAAGCACTTCCAGCTGGTGTTACGAGGTAGACAAGACACATAGAAACCCAATCTCCTCTCATCATCACAGAGGCGAAACATGTTTCATCATGAAATTAATTTTTAATGTCCATAAAATATATAAAGAACAAGTGTTGCTTTTGTTAAATGAAAACAAGCCCTAAGGCTTTTCTTTATGACTGACAGACAGATAAAATGCAGGACTCACTCCGCCAATACTAACCGTGGAACTAAGCCCTAATTGTATTTATTTACCGCACATAATGCCTATCGGCTATTGTTTGGGAGCCTTTCGTATAAGGTTATCTAGTATAAGGTTATTTTGTTCCTTTTATTCCCAATGCACTTAAAATTCAAACATTCTCTTGTAAATAATTATGCAAATACTGTAAAATTACTATAATCCAACATTTTAAAGGCTACCGAGGTCCTGAGCCATTGAATGTGTACTATAGGGTTGTCAAAAGGAATATGTTGTAAAGAGCAGCAGCTCTAATTTCTACAAAATATATGTGTTACGTTCACATAACGCTAAACATAAATCTGTGAAGCACTGTGGAATTAATAGCTCTATATTAGTGAATAAAAAACTAAATCCGGCCGATGTGATGATAGAAGCCCCACATTTCTCCTACAGTGGCCACTGCTGTTAGAATTTAGCATTCCATGCTAACTATTTAAGGGACTCTGTCAGCAGGTTTCTGGAATGTAACCTGAACACAGCATGCTGCAATTGTTAAAACAGAGACGTTAGCCCTGAGTCTGTTTTCTCACAGTTTTTTTTTTTGGTTATCTGAAATGTTAGCTTAAGCCTCTTATCTTTATCATTAGTGGGTCTCAGCAGAGTGTGAACTCAAGTCAGACTCCATCCCCTTCTGTGATTAGCAGCTTCTGTTTATGGAAATGTACACTGAAAGCCTGGTGTGGGCAAGGGCAGCTCTCAGAGCTCTGGTACCCGCAAAATCTAAAATATTTCACTATGTCAGAATGGTTGCACAGAGAAATAGAAGTGATACATTGTTGAACGCTGGGCCTCTTTGCATACATCGCGCTACTCTCAGATGAGGTAGCAAAAACCTGCTGACAGAGCTCCTTTAAATAATTGCACAGCCACATACCATCTTTGACTCTTTATTTTCTGGATTGGTTGTCAGCCTAGAATGATATGCCATATCTCAGCAATATCATATAACAACAGTTGGGATGCTACTTATGTGGAATCAGTGGTCTTACTAATTCTTATTTCTTATGTCTGATTACATTATATGATGTGAGAGAGGAAAATCATGTGCTTAGGTCATCTCTCAGCTCAGGCTTATCAAGAAAGTCCAGTGCATCAAAAATAAGCACCTATGGACAGTATGAGTGGGCCCCATAACTATAAGCTTATGGTCTTGTGACTCTTACTACTAAAGGGTTGCTTCACTACTTTTATTTTGATGACCTATCATATTGATAGGTTATCATTATCACATCGGTGGGGTCCTGTCACCCAGTGACATCACTGTTTAGCTATCCTCAGTAGCAATTGTGGGACTGAGCAGAACAGCACCATGAATTGTTTAGTGGCTGCTGTTGTTACTGCAGTTCTGACCCTATTCGAATGAATGCCTTACAGTGGCCACTATACAGCTGACAAAGCTGTGTTTTTCATCTCCGCGACTGTTAACATTTACACACTGCCATAAATCAAAACATTCCACAATCTGACTGCTCTAACTGCAAAGAATTCTTTCCTATTTAGCTGCTGGAATCGCCTTTCTTCTCGCTGTGAGTGCCCCCTGGTCCTTAGTATTGTCTTTGAAAGGAATAAGTCATGTGCCAGTCCTTTATATTGACAACACATGTATCCTTCGGATAGTTCATAAATAATGATGCCACTGTTTGATACTCGATTGAGCATTGGGTTGCTCGAGTACTCGTGGTGCTCGTCCGAGTATTGAAACGTTTTGTCCATGCAACAATGACCACAAAGCACAGGCTTGCTTCACTGCATGATGTGAGCAGGCACCCCAGGGAAAGCCATTCGCAGTCACTGAGAGTTAAAACAACATTTTAGGCTCTATAGTGCCTAGAACCCAAAAATAGTCACTCCCCCGGAAATTCTTTTTTTTATGGCTAGCTGTATGTGAGTTGAACTTCCCAATTATTGACGTCCATCATACTCATTACTCGAGTTGAGCACTTTCAAAGCATCTGACCAGCACAACTCGAGGACCAAGCACCCGAGCATTTTAGTTCTCGCCCATCACTAGTCATTAATAGAGATGAGCAGTTCCATGGAGGTTTGGTTCGCCGGCAGCCAAGGAGCCGAGCCTCCACTGGCTTGAGCTTGACCCAAACCCCGGAGTAAGTAACTGATTGGCAGTTTGAGTTTCCGCCCACATACAGCCAGCCATAAGCAGATCACTTCCAGAGGAGGGTGGGCTGGCTTTTTCAAACTATTTTTTATATACTACATGAAATCATGCTTGTTCAAACACTTCAAGCGGCTCGCACAGGGCTGAGCACAGCGTTGCTCGCATGAGTGAAGTTCACACGTAAAGCATCCGAACCCCGAACCCGAACCTTGGTTTTTAAGTTGTTGTCCAGTTTTAAAATCGAACCTCAGGTTCACTCATCTCTAGTAGGAATGATTCAATACCTCAAATATTCAGCTTCGCGACTATTCGTGAATATTCGATGCGCAATGTAAGTCTATGGGAAACCCTGAATATCAGCTATTCAGAACTATTCGGGCTTCCCATAGACTTACAATGCGCATCGAATATTCGCATAGCGGCGACCTATTCGGAAAATATTCACGAAGCCGAATATTTGAGGTATTCGATCATCCCTAATCTCTAGTCATTAATATAAAAGTAATGGAGTAACCTTTTAATTGTTTTTTTTCCTGCGATGAGAGAACCCTTTTAACTTGACCATTCAACTCTGACAGTACTTATCTTGAAGGAAAGAGAGAAGTGCATTTCCAGATAAAAGTTCAGAGACGGTGCGTGCATAGCTTTATAATATACAGCCGAGCATGAAATTATTCTGTAACCATCCAAACACACACGCCAGGTTGAAGATTCACATTCCCGACCCTTTGTACTCACTCCAGTACGACCATATGGCTATAAATACTGGAAAGTAACCAACATTACACAGGACGCTTTCTTCTATGGTCACAATATGACCCGATTCTTTTTATTTATTCAGTTTATATACTACAAGAACTGGTACCTGATTTTGGAAAGGAGCCGTGGCTGTCCTTGCATGGCCTATACTTCATGGGACTACACAGATCAGTCTTTATATTGGACGTATGAAGGAATAAAATCATTTTTATAAGTGAGGAATGAAAGAATATTGCAGTTTGCCTTCCCTTGGTTATTTCTAGATGAGACATTGTCGATGGACAGTGACATCTATGTAATGTGCTCTGTCCGCTTGGGTGTCTAATGCAGTACAATGATAAGTAACCAATTCAATTATTTTTAATAATCTAAGAGATCTCCGAGTCTCAATATTTTTTTTTTTTACATCTTCCAATTTGTAGAAATCAGCATTGCATTGTGAAAACTAGGACATTTTTTGCATGCTAATTTAATTTGTTTTTGTCTCTTAATCAGGAAGTGTTGCTTGTTTCCAAAGAAGCTTAGATCAAATTATTGATCTAAAAGGCATCGCTGACAAAATCACTGCATGTCTTACTAATAATTAGTGGGATTTGTGTTGTCCTTGCTATTGTTCTAACATTCTAGTATTTTTATGTAAATGTTTTTTTTTAACAATTAGCAGCTGGGATTTCTATGTATTTAATTTAACATCGTCTTGTGCTCAGTTGAGTTCTCGTTGAATAACCAAAAGGGCAATGCTTCTAGAAGAAACTAGCAGATGGCTCCATCATCTACAAACTGTAGATAGGTGGCAACTAAATGAATAATTCTTTTGGTTCTAGGAACCTCAGTCTGGTTTCTCAAAGTTGTATTTTGAACCTGATTTTTTTCGTTGAAGGTATCATTTTTGAAAAGCTAGACTTTCAAGAACACAATTGAAAAGGGAGTTTAGAAAGCTTAAAAATACCAAATCTATTTACCTAAACTGGTTCCTATGGGTAATAATGGGTTCCTTTAAGGTTTTTTAGGTTTAATGGGCTAGGTAGTTAGATACTAAAGAGGTAGTCTGGGCTACACTGATATTGATTACCTGGAGGATACATTATAAATATCAGATCGGTGGTGGTCCAACACCTAGCAGATAGAAAAGAGCGAACCTGAGGTTCGAGGTTTGGGTTCAGAAACCGACTACCAAAAAACTAAGTTCGGGTTAGAAGTTCGAGGGAGTTACGAGTACAACCCACAGAATCGAGCAGCGCTGTGCTTGGGTATGAGTGATCATCAGCCCTGTGCGAGCCGTGTGCAGTGTTTGAACAGTTCACACTTGGGGGTAAAATCGGCGTGATCAGATGTAGTGTGTACACAAAAAAATTAAAAACCCCACCCACCTTTCTCCGTAAGTGTTTTGTTTATGGCTGGCTGCATGTGGGTGGAGCTACGAACTGACCAATTACTGACTTCCATTGAGGTTTGGATTAAGTCGGGGTCACAAACCAAACTTTTTTAACTTTCGGTTGTACCTGTCAAACTGAACTTCCAAAGGTTTGCTCATGTCTAGTAGCAGAGATTAGGAGCTAAGCTGCAGTTCTCATGGGTGGCTATTATCCAATGAACGGAGATGTGCTGTCCTCTTCCATTCACTATTTGCATCAGGCAACCACAAGCCCTAATAACAGCTGATTGGTAGGGGTCCCCAGTATCAGACCACCAATATGATATTGGTAACATATCCAAAAGATAGAAAATTTATACAAGTAGTCCATACAATGCTTTTGAAAATGAGCTGGTTGACTTTGTAATATATACTAGGTCAGCCCAACAGGGCCCCAACAAGGCCTAGATACAGTAGCTTGAGTTTCAACATTACTTGGGCACCTTCTGGCATTACTTAGTAATTTCAGAACACCCTTTAACACTTGCATGGCCACCTGTTCATACCTGGCAGTGTAAGACTGAGCTTCTATCAGATATTTAAAGAGGTTGTTCACTACTTTTACAATGATTGCCGATCATTAGGATAGATTATCAATGTTTGATCCACTGGGATCCGACACCGAGCACCCCTGCCGATCTGCTGTTTTTGGTGCTCACGGCAGCAGGTGGCTAGAAATGCTCAGTTCTGGAGCCGCCCTATCAACTGATAGCAGCCACGGCTGGGTATTGCATATCCGCCTCCTATTGATTTGAATTGGAGGCTCATGTACAGTACCTGGCCGCGGCCACTATCACAAGGCCAGGCAGCTCCGGAACTGAGCATTTCCAGCTGCCTTCTGCACAGAGAATAGCTGATTGGGGGAGTAGAGTGTCAGACCTCAGCCGATCAGACATTGGTGACCTATCCTAAGGAAACGTCATCAATGTGAAGTAGTGGCCAACCTCTATAAGGCATATCTTCTGTTTGTGTCATAAAGGTCAGAGATGGGAAAACCCTTTTAAATCCCTTCTTCCTATTAAAGTGAACTAGCGCTTTCATCTTTATGACCCACCACCGGTATATTGACCGTTTATTTTTTTAGAGTATTTTTCTGTGAGTAAACATCATGTGAAATAGATTTAAATTCATCCATGTCCCATATAACTTTGACCTATAACGCCAATATTTTTTTTAGAAATATTTTCCATTTTTTATTACACTCATAGGACCTTTGCCATAAGGAACTTAATCAAAGTAATGTACTATTCATTTATTTTTTTATATCCCTGCAAATATGAATATTCCCCTAACCCCTTTTTTTAAAAACTCTTGGCCGCAGCTTTTAGTGGCCCACGTCGTTGACCATTTTCTCTCCTATCTCTGTAATAACGTGTGCGTGGTACGCTCATGGGCACATTTTTATTCTTTTCTAGTTAATTTTAGCTTTGCTAAGACTGTTTTTTTTTGCAGATGGTTCATATTACTGTCAGAGCTGTATTATCATTGATAATATATTAATGTCATGCGCTGACATTAGGGTTGACTGGCACAGTATATAATTAGTCTGCAGTAACATGATACATTCACTTTTATCTTGCAGACCTTCAAAGTCTAGTAATTTAGAGCTAAGTGCTTTAACTGTATCATATCCAGAGGTATATTTGTTATTGGAAGTGTTTTTAAAGCGTTTTTTAAAGTGCACAAAATAGATTCTAAGGGTAAAATATGAATAATATATTTGTATTCTTTCTATTTACAAGTGTCCGTGACTATGAAATGGTCTCTATTTCTTTTGCTAAATTAGTCGTTCGAGGCCAATGTGAGACCACACAGTCCTTTATCTTTGGCCTTGTCCTTCATGAATTAAAAGTGGAAATTTAAAAAAAATTGTATCCAGATTTGTGTATATTTACCATTGCTTTTTCACATATTCTAAATGCTAAATAATACTACTGATTACTAATTTACTATGTAACACTTTCTTCCAATGTTCCCAGGGTGATATATCGTATATCATTTGGGGGTTTTACTTTCTAACACTAATGTGTGTCCTTTTATTAGCTCATAATTTACGGGGATGACATGGGTGTTCTAGATTAACCGTAGGGGTGCTATCATCTTGTGAATTAATTCAAGAAGGTAGAGAAGAAAAAGACTTAGGTTATGGAATTACTGACTATGAAGTTGTATGTAGCTTGTAAATCATGAGCTACTACACCCAGTTAAAGGGAATCTTTCAACAGATTTTGAAAGGTGAAAGCAGCATGTTGTGGGGGCTCAGATTCTGATTTAAGCTATGTGTTACTTACTAGGCTGTGTGCTCTTATTTCAATAAAATTGGTGTTTTATCAGCAGGAGATTAGCACTTCAGGTATCTTGTGCTTCCTTGTCCTCCTGTAACCACACCCCCCACCACTGATTAGTAGCTTTTTTGCCTTTCTTTCTTTAAAATGTTTTATTTTTAGATACAAACACAGCAAACATTTATGAACATTTAAATCAAATTGTTGCTGGGACATACGAACAAAAATGTCCACATAAATTGCAGAAATGTTGCAGTTCTTGGTCAAACATGAAATATAAAACATGGAGCAATAATGTTAAGTCTTTGAAACAAAATGTATCATTTTCTAAGTTTAGGTTACAGGTATACAAACTATGGTGAAGTAGACGGGGATAACAGATAGAGTTAAGGCCACTTTACACGCTGCGATATTGGTACCGATATCGCTAGCGAGCATACCTGCCCCCGTCGGTTGTGCGTCACGGGCAAATCGCTGCCCGTGGCGCACAACATCGCTAATACCCATCACATGGACTTACCTTCCCTGCGACGTCACTGTGGCCGGCGAACCGCCTCCTTTCTAAGGGGGCGGTTCGTGCGGCATCACAGCGACGTCACATGGCAGCCATCCTATAGCAGAGATGGGACGGAGATGAGTGGCAGTAACATGACGCCCACCCGCTTCCTTCCTCATTGCCGGTGAACGGAGGTTAGGAGATGTTCGTCGCTCCTGCGGTGTCACACATAGCGATGTGTGATGCCACAGGAATGAAGAGCAACATCGCTACTGACCAGACAACGATTTTTCATATATAAACGACCTCTCTCAGACAAACGATTTTTGCCTCTTTTGCGATCGTTTAAGGTTGCTCCAGTCTGTCACACGCTGCGATGTTGCTAACGACGCCGGATGTGCGTCACAAAACACTGTGACCCCCGACGATATATCATTACCGATGTCGCAACGTGTAAATGGCCCTTTAGAATCAGGGGAGGGAGGATGGTTCGGGAGTCATTTACTATGTAAGGTTTCCTTCACATGTCAGTGATTCTGGTACGTATGTGTTAGTTTTTATGCGTACCAGAATCACGGACATACGCAGACCCATTGAAGTCAATAGGTCTGCACACACATCTGTGATTTTTCACTTACATGTTTCCATGCGGCGAACACGCGTGTCCTTGTGTTACGCACAGGGACAAGTCCATTTTTTTCTGGCATCACTGATGTCCCACGGGCCACACAGTGGTGTGATCCATGAAACACGTACCTGAATAACACGTACATTTAAAATAAAAAGCTTTTTAACTCACCAGTCTCCAGTGATGCTGTCTTCAGCCGCTGCTATCTCTGCTTCCAGGCCAGCTAATTATGCTCATACATATGCACTGCACCACCGACCCGGAAGTAGCTGCAGAGGGGAGACAGCAGTGGCCGGAGACAACATCACGGGAGACTTCAGCACCACGGACAGCAGCAGTGCCTGATCTCCGTGCATTATCACGGATAGCACATGGAGATTACACGTGTGCCAAAATCACAGCACACGGAGGGACATACGCACCTTTATCACGTCAGTGAAAAACGTGTGTTTTTCACTGAAGTATGAAAGAGGCCAAGTTGTGGTGGATAAAAGCTGCCAGCTCTTCAATGTGGTAGAGTTAGTCGAGTTTTGAATAATAATTGCCTCTTAGCGGTACATTAGTTGTTCGCCAAAGTGGAGGAATTAGAAGTTCGTAGCGTTTTGTCAATATACAGTGTACACAGAAAGCTGCCAATTAGTGGTGTGGGTGAGGTTATACACAGGTAAAGACCATAATAATGATCATGAAATAAAAAGCCTCATATCTCTTGAGCCATATGGCAAATTTTAATAAATCAAAAAATTGAATATTCAGGGGAACAACAAAAATAAAATAATATCAAAAACTCGCCACATCTGACCACCTGATGACAACTCAGCTCTTCTTCAACAAGTTATTGGGGCGCTCTCCCTCCTTATTTTTCTAAATAGAGAGTGCAATCGCAGTGTGAAATTGGTGTTCACACAGTATATACTCAGTACTATAAAGACAGATGTATAGATCATTTTAGAATATTTCTAATTGCACTAGTAATTTCACATTTCCGCATTTTGCCATATTATTAGCACAGTTTATTTTTCCAGGTAACTTTCTACTTGATGGTTTCAATTATGCAGCAGTGGAATGTTTAAATGTCCCCTCTGATATCAGTGAAATTGTTTATACAGGAATCGGCAGTAAATGTAAATTGCATACATCCAGATGTTATCTGCCCTGATAGCCGGCTCTGTTTACCTTGGCAGAGGGTTATATGGCAGATTGCTTATTTCCTTATGAAAACAATTTTTCACTTTAATCACAGATACTAATAATATCTTCATTCACATAATAAAGTAAAAATTTGTCATGATCCTCCACTAGTTAGACTCAGCTTTAAGGGGGCTTTACACGCAACGACATCGCTAATGAAGTGTCATTGGGGTCACAGAATTTGTGACGCACATCCGGCTTTGTTAGCGACGTCATTACGTGTGAAACGAACGAACGACCGCTAACAATCAAAATTACTCACCTAATCATTGATCGCTGATGCGTCGTTCTAATCCCAAGTATCGTTGCCGTTGCAGGACGCAGGTTGTTCGTCGGTCCTGCAGCAGCACACATCGCTATGTGTGACACCGCAGGAACGAGGAACAACATCGTACCTGCGGCCGCCGGCAATGAGGAAGGAAGGAGGTGGGCAGGATGTTCCAGCCGCTCATCTCCGCCCCTCTGCTTCTATTGGGCGGCCGCTTAGTGACGCCGCTGTGACGCCGAACGAACCTCCCCCTTAAAGGAGAGATTGTTTGGCAGCCATGACGACGTTGGTGAAGAGGTAATTTTGTTTGACGCTGCCGTAGTGATATTGTTCGCTATGGCAGCGATCACCCCGTGACGCGCCACCGACGTGGGTGGGTGCCATCGCTCGCGACATCGCTAGCGATGTCACAGCGTGTAAAGCCCGCTTTAGGATCATGCATGAAGTTTAATGGAATATTCAATGCACCAAAATACTTTTCTCCAACACATCCGCTACGTGTTGGATAGACCATCAAATTGCAGTATTGTTTTCTTGACATTGAGAATGGTAAATGAATAGCGATTCTTTTTTTAAATAAACAGTTTAATAACAATCACAGTTGAGAAATAATTGGAACAACCTCTACCGGTGCCATCCCTACAGGGTGAAAAAAAATTCAATAAAATAAAATCTTAGTAGAGATGAGCGAACCCAAACAGTAAAGTTACAAAAAAATCAGTGGTCAAGTTTGGAGTTTGGGTGCTTTACAAATGCAAACCGAGCATTGCTGTACCCTCCGTGCTCGGCCCAGTGCAAGCTGCATGCAATGTTTAAATGGCTCGCAGTATGCGTAAAATCAGCGTTATCGGATGTAGTGTATACAAAAAAAAATTGTCTACCCTCCCCTGAAAGTGTTCTGTATATGGCGGTCTTCATATGGGCGGAGACCCGAACTGCCCAATCAGTGACTTCCATTGGGGTTCAGGTTAATTCCAGGTACCGAACTGAACTTTATCTAAACTAAATCAAACTTCTATGGGTCCATTCATCTCAACTTCTTATGTCTCACAAAGTCTTTATGACTAGGGCACATATTCTTTTTCCAAGGATCCCGAGTTGATCTGAGCAGTGTCTGCAATCGGAGGCAATGAGAAGCTACCAAGTAGGGTAACAATATATGAGAAATGTGTAGTCAATTTTCAATGCCAGGGGGAAAAGTCATTAAAGTAAACCAAGCTACTATGTTTATTCAATACAAAATTAGGTGTTGATGGTGGTTCTTCAATTAAGAAGAGTATTGTTCCCAAGCTGATTCCACTGACATTTACTGTGTTTTTCCTAAAATAAGACACTGTCTTATACTGTTTTTGCCCCAAAAAAGCACTAGGTTTTATTTTTGGGAAAACACAGTTGGGGGTAAGTTTATCCCTTGAGTAATTATCAAAAACGGTTCAATCGAATTGAGTTTTGGAACCAAATAGAGAAAGCCTCAATTATCAATATAAAATAATAAACTTTATTGATATCGCAAATTTAAGAAAACACACCCAGTGATTGTGAACACACAGGAGCATACAAGGAGATTGGAAGGAGCTTCCTAGATAGGATCCCTATATTGCCTTTAAGAGATCAAGCTCCTAACTATCCACGGGGTAATGTGCAAATATATATGTATAGCGCCATAGTTTATTCTGGGCGCCCCCGTCCAGCGTCAACTAATCCTTGATGCACCCTAGATTAAAAGTATTAAAGCACTAAGGGGGCAGGGGAATGGAGGAGAGGGGAGGAGACACTCTCTATGGGGTCCCTATTTCACCCTGTGTAAACTCACTCCTACCTACCAACGGAGGGTGTGACGCCGTAACTGTTTTGGGCGCCCCCGTTCCACGTCGACTTGCCCTTAATGCACCCTAACTTATGCGTGAATTAATACTAAAAAATTGCACAACACTCATATTACTTAAATCCGTACGTTTGTGACCATCATGCATGGATACACACAAAAAACTTCACGCTGGACGGGAAGTTTATTATTTTATATTGATAATTGAGGCTTTCTCTATTTGGTAAGTTTATCCCCCCAAAAAATATATGCCCCTTTCCCAGGAGACCCCGGACGTCCGTGTGGCTTCCAGGTCCTCCGATGATCTTTGGCAGGCACTTCAAGCAGGTATGCTCCACGCGGTCATCCCCTGCTTCTGACAGACACACACATGAATCAATCAGATCGCACACACACACTCATACTCATAAACACACATCAGATTACACACACACACAATCACACATCAGATCGCTCACACAATCACACACACACTCACCACATCTGGTGATATAGATTGCTTCTGGACAGCTGGGGAAGATGGAATGCAGTGCAGTGGAGCGCATGGAGGACTAAACGGTGGAAAGCATCGATGTGTTCCACTGCAGGTCCTTTATGCAATCCACCGCCCTGCATCCCAGGATTCTCTTCCTGACAGGCGGATGTGATGAGTGTGTGATTGTGTGTGTGATCTGATGTGTCATCGTGTGTGTGATCTGATGTGTGTGGGTGTACGTGTCACTGCAAATCCTCCCATTTGGCATCTGGTGAGTATGATTGTGGGGTCTTCTCTCTTCTTTCTTCTCTCTTTTGCGGGTGTCGGCTTTCTATAATGAAGTGTTCTGCAGTATTCTTTAATTTTTTTTAGCTGATTGGACACTTCATTATTGAACCACGACTAGGGCTTATTTTTGTGGTAGAGCTTATATTTAAGCCTTGCTCCAAAAAGGTTTAAAATTCCTGCTAGGGCTTATTTTTGTGGGAGGGCTTATTTTTGGAAAAACATGGTATATGGTTTTCTGTAGTTTATATGCATTAAATGAAGAGAATAAAATGGATATCTCAGAAGCATGGCCTTATTATGAAGGTATAGTATTCTCTCTTCGACAAATTTGTGAGTCCATATAGAGTTGCCATTTGGTGTCATATAGAGATTTCGGTACTCTTATTGCTGCCATGTAGGCTTCATGCTTGGCTGTGCGCTTATGGCCCAGGGGATATGACTGAACACACTCAAGACACACTCCTGTTCTACTTAACTGTTAAATTACAAATATTCCACATTCATTAAATGCATAGTACGACGTTTCACATTAATATCTGAGAGAGCCAAGTCCTTGACCCTACTACAGTGTTTTCTATTCTCGGGTCAGCAATTATTTGTCTATCCTGGTCAAAAGAACCTCTGCAGTGTTCTCTAGCTAGTCTTTCATAATGAGAAGACTGTGTAATTATTTTTACTGTTGAATCTGGAATAATGAGAGCTCTCACTAGCGGAGCACTGTGCTCTGTACTTATGGCTCTACAATTTCACCTTGTTTACGGCAAAAATTTATAGTCCAATAGGGTAACTGAAACTAATGGACAGTTCACGATGACATGTAAATTGTCCTCTGTACAATTTTTTTTTCCTTTTTGCCTTTACTTGAATAAGTTATATTTGTGTGGTGCTCTTATTTTTCCAATAAAATATAGCATAATGAACATATGGCCATTTTATTTTGTGCTCAATTATTAAGGTGGCTTTACACGCTACGAGATTGTTAAAGCGATCTCGTTGGGGTCACGGAATTTGTGACACACATCCGGCCGCTTTAGCGATGTCGTTGTTTGTGACACCTATGAGCGATTTTGAATCGTCGCAAAAACGTTTAAAATCGCTCATCGGGGACATGCCCCCCTCTTCCCAATTATCGTTGCTGCTGCAGGTACGATGTTGTTTGTTGTTCCTGAGGCAGCACACCGCTATGTGTGACACCGCAGGAACGAAAAACATCTCCTTACCAGCGTCCACCGGAAAAGGAGGAAGGAAGAAGGTGGGCAGGATGTTCCGGACGCTCATCTCCGCCCCTCCTTTTCTATTGGGCGGCGGTTCAGTGACGCTGCTGTGGCGTCACTGTGACGCTGAACGAATCGCCCCCTTAGAAAGTAGGCAGTTTGCCGGTCACAGCGACGTCGCTGCACAGGTATGATAATGTTCGCTACGGCAGCGATCACCACATATTGTTACAACGACAGGGGCGGGTGCTATCGCGCTCGACATCACTAGCAATTGCTAGTGATGTCGCAGCGTGTAAAGCGGCCCTTACTTTAAATAATTTATTAATATTTTGAAATGATATTACAGAAAGGTTGAACTGTGACATCTCCTGCCGTGACGTCACGTGCATCATAATGTATTGGTGTCATGTCAGACTGGCTGATCAAAAGAAGAGCTGCAGATACCAGAAGGTAGGAGGCCATTCTAAGGGTTCCAATCTGACAGCTGGAGATTAATGACCTGGCTGTTGGTCTGGGTCTGGCAAATCAATTCACACCAACTCTAATTTTTCCTCTTTTGGCAATTTTTTTTTTAAATATTTTTAAGAAGTATTCCCGAACATCATAAAGTTATTACAATCACAAGGTGTTTGGACCTTCATTGGTAAGCTGTTATCAGCTAAAATTTGATAGTATGTGTTCAATACTCCTACAATGCCATAGTAGAGGAAATTGAGCATTACACAGTCCCATTGAAATCAATCAGCACCCTATTAATTCTAGCTTTTTACAGGATTCAGTAGTTAAACAGGTGTAAAGTTACAAGCCCCAATTCATCAAGACTGTTGATTTTCTCTCTGGTATTGATGACTGGGCATGGTAGAGTCAGACGCTCCTGATTCCTGAAGAGGTACACACCTCTTCATGAATCCGGAGCGTCTGACAAGTGCCATGCACATTTGTACACCGTAGCAAAAATCTGAAAGATTTCTGGTGTAAGTGACACCACAGCTTATCATGAATGTAATTAGTTGTTGCATTCTGCCCCTGCTGTGCCTGCTTACACCCCCGTTGTGCCCTGTCATGCCCCCCCTGTGCCATGTTATGCCCCCCTGTGCCCTACTATGCCCCCCTGTGTCCTGTTATGCCCCCCCATGCCCTGGTATTCCCCCTGAGCCCTGTTATGCCCCCTTGATGCCCTGTTACGACCACCTTTGTTCCCTGTCACAGTCCCTGTCCTCCCCGCTGTGCTCTGTCACGTCCTCCCCTTTGTGCCCTGTCAACCTCCTCCCCCATCATGCCCCCCACTGTGCTGTGCCAACCCCCACTGTGCCATGTCACATCCTTCCCGCTGTGCCCTATCATGCCCCCCGCTGTGCCGTGTCATGCTCCCCATTGTAACGTCATGGCTTTAAGCTATGCCCTGTCATGGCCCCCGCTGTGCCATGTCAAGGCCCTCTGCTATGCCTTATCATTGCCCCTGCTGTGCCTTCTCATGCTTTCCCGCTATGCCCTGTCGCACCCCCTCACTGTGCCCTGTCTCACCCCCCTCATTGTGCCCTGTCATGGCCCCCCACTGTGCCCCGTAATGGCCCCCCACTGTGCCATGTTATGGCCCTCCTATGTGCCCTGCCATGCTCCCCCAATGTGCCCTGTCAACCCCCTGCTGTGGCCTGTCATGCTCCTGTGGACAAAGGTATAACTGAAAGCTTTTGGTCTCCTTGCAAAACAAATCCCTCCACTTTCATGTGCCAGTTGATATACTGGTGTCTTCAAGCTCCAAGGCATAACTTGTCAGTGACAAATATGATTTGTTACCCTCCCATGTGGCCTTGATGGTGTTATTGCCAGAAGAGCTGAAAATAGAGTAGAGTACCATTGATATTAAAGTGGTATTAGGAGTCAGGTGAGGGCCTAGGTGAGGTGAGTTTAATATTTTTTTTGTTTTAACCCCTTCCCAGCACTCTGGTTTTATGCTTTGGAATCTGGAGAGACTGCAGAGCTTATTATACAGCGCTTTTGATTCTGACCAAATTTACCCAGACCACATGGGATCAGCTGGTCCAATTTGTGTCGATCTGCCTTTAAAGGGAACCTGTCACCAGTTTTTTGCCCTATAAGCTGCAGCCACCACCAGTGGGCTCTTATACACAGCATTCTAACATGCCGTATATAAGAGCCCAGGCTGCTGTGTAGAAAAAAAACAAAACACTTTAGAATACTCACCTAACGGTCGCACTGCGGTGGATTCTAGTCAGATCGGCGTCTCCATTGTCCGGTGGCGGCGCCGCCTCTTTCAGCCATCTTTGTCGTCCTTCTTCTGTAGCCGCTGTGCATGACGCATCCTACGTCATGCACACGCGCCGGCATTGAGGTCCTGAGTAGGCGCACTTTCATCTGCCCTGAGCAGGGCAGATCAAAGCATTGTAGTGCACCTGCGCGGGACCGGCGAGTGTGTAAGACGTAGGACATGTCATGCACACAAGCTTCAGAAGGAGAACAAAGATGGCCAAAAGAGGAACCACCGGCACCGGAGAACAGAGACTCCTCTATGACTTAACTCCACCGCAGCGACCGTTAGGTGAGTATCATAAGTGGGTTTTTTTGTTGTACACAGCGGCTTGGGCTCTTATATACAGCATGTTACAATGCTGTATATAAGAGCCCATTGGTGGTGGCCGCAGCTTATAGTCGCCAAATCTGGTGACAGGTTCCCTTTAATGAATTTCGGGAGATCTGCTCATCTCTATACCTCTATTAGTACACATACGCCTGGCTGTGAATTGTCCTAATAGCCATCTTATGGCTGGGGTAAGACACATACAGGGATGCATCTGCCGTATTCCTGTGATGTGTCTTGTTCCTTACTGAAGACTTTATTTGGACTGGCAACTTGTCATTTGCACATCAAACAGGTGCATTAGTATTTTGCCTTTTTCCTTCTTTTACAGGGAATTTTTTTGATTAACGGGCAGAAACAAACAAGGCAACAGCTTGTTGTGTTTGAGGAGATTAAACAAGACTTAACTTATCCTTTGAAGGCAGAATCGTATGTTGTAGTTACGAGCAGAAGGGGAGCTTAGGCCTTTCATCATGATTGATGAAATTGGTCTCTTCCCATACAATATGTATTGTAGCAAACGCCGCCGCCGCACATAGTTGGGCTGGAGAATTAACATTATTGCATTGTGTGAACTAAGCACTGAACGCACCGTCGTCTACAAGGTATCCGCTTCTAGTGCTTGATATATTTAATTCTCCAGTAAAATCTCCCAGTTTATTGTTTTGTAATAGTGCTGTCTTGGGACTAAATGGGCACATTTATGGTACAGTTAAGCTATAAAGTAAATTGAAATGCTCTTAGCAAATGTGTACCAAGCCTATTAGGTAGGGTTTTCTTATACTATTAGATTTGTTGGTAAGCAGACGTCTCACTCTTATTATTTGCAGAGCCTACAAAAACAGGCAAATTATGCGAATTGCAGTTACTGCTGGGTGGATGTGATGAAATAGATTTTTTTTGTTTTAGTCTCTTCTGCTTATATCCAGGTGAAATTCCAAGTGAGGATTATTATACATTTTTTTTAGTGTTTGGTAATAATTACATTTACTCTTTTCACATTACGGTATATAAAGCATTATGACGATATACATATGTAACGGAAGAGACTATATTTTCAATGGGATTTACAAATAAGTAATAAACAGATTTTTCAGAATGAGTTAAAATGTATTGAGCATCTAACATAAATGTTATTGAGAAGGTTTTTTTTTGCAATTCAATGCTTAAAAGGAACCTGTCAGGTGCAATGTGCACCCAGAACCATGAGCAGTTCTATGTGCATATTGCTAATCCCTGCCTAAAGGTCCAGTCACACTAAGCAACTTACCAGCGATCCCAACAACGATAGGGATCGCTGGTAAGTTGCTAGGAGGTTGCTGGTGAGCTGTCACACTGCGACGCTCCAGCGATCCCACCAGCAACCTGACCTGGCAGGGATCGCTGGAGCGTGGCTACACGAGTTGCTGGTGAGCTCACCAGCAACCAGTGACCAGCCCCCAGTCTCCTAGTTACAGCACACATCAGGTTAATTAACCCGATGTGTGCTGCAGCTAAATGTGCACAGAGCAGGGAGCAGCGCACAATGCTTAGCGCTGGCTCCCTGCTCTCCTAGTTACAGCACACATCGGGTTAATTACCTGATGTGTGCTGCAGCTAAATGTGCACAGAGCAGGGAGCAGCGCACACTGCTTAGTGCTGGCTCCTTGCTCTCCTAGTTACAGCACACATCGGGTTAATTACCTGATGTGTGCTGCAGCTAAATGTGCACACAGCAGGAGCCGGCAGCACAGGCAGTGAGAGCGGAGGAGGCTGGTATCAAAGGTAAATATCGGGTAACCAAGGACAGGGCTTCTTGGTTACCCGATGTTTACATCGGTTACCAGCCTCAGCAGAAGCCGGCTCCTGCTGCCTGCACATTTAGTTGTTGCTGTCTCGCTGTCACACACAGCGATCTGTGCTTCACAGCAGGACAGCAACAACTAAAAAATGGCCCAGGACATTCAGCAACAACCAACGACCTCACAGCAGGGGCTAGGTTGTTGCTGGATGTCACACACAGCAACATCGCTAGCAACGTCACAAAAGTTGTTCGTTACCAGCGATGTTGCTAGCGATGTTGCTTAGTGTGACGGGGCCTTAACTGTCCCTGCAACTAGTAGCATAGATAAAGATATCTTTAGATAAAAGTATCCGCAAGTAAGAAGAAAAACTGACCGCAAATCTGCTGCTATGCCGATATTTCTTTATTTAATCATTAAGGTGCAGGATAAAAGCCGGGCGGGAGGAAACGTGGATGCGTTTCCTTAATAAACAAATATCAGCATAGCAGCAGATTTGCGGTCAGTTTTTCTTCTTACTTGCGGATCATTGGAACCTCTACCTGTGTTCTGACCTGCACGCTGCACCCGACTCTGTATGGTCAGCTGGAGCTGGACTTCCCCACATGTGAGTGAGCCCACGTGGTAACAGGAACGTACGAGTGGTGCAGTACTTGTCTTTGTCTCCGTACATTTAGATAAAGGTATGTCTAAAGATCCCATATGATATGCTTATGAACGCAGGGACTAGTTGTAAGGGTGTTAGTTCCCTTGGCTAGTCGGCCCCCTTAGCATATTAGCACATCCTTGCGGGCGTGCTAACATGCTAATGAATGTGAGGCGTGAGAGGCATGGTCGATATCACTGCTCTCTGCTGCCACAGCACCTGATGCTGGATTTTGGCTCAGTGCACATGATCAGAAGTCCTAGATTTCCAGTCATGCATACTATGACGCCAGGTGTACGCATACTGGCTTCAGACTGGTGTGGGTGTGCATGACCAGAAGTCCAAGGGCGTTCTGATCGTGCACACTGAGCTGCACATTTATTAGCATATTAGCACACCAAAAAGGGGAGTGTTAACATGCTAAGTGGGCAGACTAGCCAAGGGAACTAATGCCCTTGCAACTAGTCCCTGGCCTCATTAGCATATTATAAATGATCTTTAGAAATACTTTTTCTAAAGATCTCTTTATCTATGCTTCTAGATACAAGAATTACTAGGCAGTGATTAGCAATATGCACCCAGAACTTCTCAAGGTGCTGGGTGCATATTGCACCTGACAGGTTCCCTTTAATTTTCTGAAGGATAAGTCAAAAAGTCTAAAACAATAATGTAGAACATCTATGTCACAAACTGTGGATCTGTTCACACTGCTATATAATATGGAGATAAAATTTAGCTCACCATTATATAGAAAATTAGTATCGCCTGTTTTATTCTGATTCTTGGAGGACTCCAGTCCAGTCTCCTCAAATAATATCAATGTAAGAATAGGAAAGATGGCCATCCAAAACCAGTGTAAGAAATGTTAAAAGGTTATGATGTCCATATTACACTTTTGAACTCACAAGAGTTCTTAGTCATAGGAATACTAGAAACAAAAAAAACATAGCAACTTATATAACTGAACAACCCAGGAAATCTGTCACTGATTAAAGAGAATTCCCTTAATGCCAAAAACATAAATAAAGGTTAAAAAAACAAAAATAAGTTAAAAAATAAGAAACATATATGAAGTAACCGCCCTAAAAATCACAACCAATTGTGGAGAAGATGTTTGTTCCAAGATCTGTTGACTAAAATGAACTTTGTAAGAAAACCCCTTAAACCGTTGGGAAAATTGTCAAAGCATGTTGGGCTTGTACTACTGATAGAAATTTCAACACACAACGTAATGTTACTACAAAATGTTTGTATGCAGGCAGCTATGAACATTGTTTCTGATAGAGCTGAAGCTACAGTCTC
Organism: Anomaloglossus baeobatrachus; assembly: GCF_048569485.1. Classification (NCBI taxonomy): domain Eukaryota; kingdom Metazoa; phylum Chordata; class Amphibia; order Anura; family Aromobatidae; genus Anomaloglossus; species Anomaloglossus baeobatrachus. Next base: position 82,639,641 of record NC_134355.1, on the reverse strand, counting down.
TAATTAAACCTGACGCTCCTTTTAAAATGTGTTCCTATTAGAGCTAACCAAAATTCAAGCTCTGTTAGTTTTTCACTTTCTATAGTATTAGTATAATATTTTTCATGTCCTACACAAATATTTGCCGATATTATATTAGGGTGAAACTCTATCTAATATATTGTCAAAATTATTATTATTTATTATAGCACCATTTATTTCATGGTGCTTTACATATGACAAGGGGTATACATAAAGGGTCAAGTACAATAATCATAAACAAAACAAGGCACAGACGGGTACAGGAGAAGAGAGGACCCTGCCCGCGAGGGCTCACAGTCTACAGGGGATGGGAGAGGATACAGTAGGTGATGGTAGAAATGGTTGTGCGGCACTGAAGTGGACTGAGAGTTACTGCAGGTTGTAGACTTGTCGGAAAACGTGAGTATTCAGTTTCCTTTTGAGGTTTTCCAAGGTAGGTGAGAGTCTGATATGTTGTGGCAGAGAGTTCTAGAGTATGGGGGATGTACGGGAGAAATCTTGTATGCAATTCTGGGAGAAGGAGGCAAGACGGGAGTAAAGAAGGAGATCTTGTGATGATCTAACGTTGCGTGGATGTAAGTACTGGAAAACTAGGTCACAGATGTAAGGAAAAGACCGGTTGTGGATGGCTTTGTATGTCATGATTAAGTTTTTGAACTGGGGTCGTTGGGCAATGGGAAGGCAGTGAAGGGATTAGCCGAGAGGAGTGGCTGAGGAATAGCGAGGAGAGAGGTGGATTAGTTTGGCAACATAGTTTAGAATAGATTGTAAAATGCATCATTTGTGTCGCCAGAAAAACAACTAGTATTGGTCACATTATATCCCAAAGTTTATATACCAGTAGAAAAAATTCCAATCAAACCTGACTTACTACACAAGACTCTTACATATGTGGTGGAAATGGATAAAGTGGGGTTTCCAGTTCATGGTTGAATTTCTCCTGTAGCGTTTGGAGCACAGATAGCTTCTCTGCCACAACGCATTGAAATTCTCAAGGAAAGATAAATCCAGCCCGATGGATATGCAATATTCTTTATTTAGGTAAGTATAAAAAAGAGAGGACATATAATAACTCTTTCATGAAGTTAGTGTTTACATCTACACGTTTCAGGGGCTGTAGCACCCTTGTTCATGTTGCAACTCTTCAGTGGGTGATGGACTAAAATAGCTTTTTTTAGTGCCCCAACCATAGATGCAGATTTATGATCTGAAACACTATCTTTTCTAATTATAATAACATTAGTTATACTATAAAATCCTACATATTTAGTAAATATGACATTGTGTGAACAATGCCATAAATAATACATAGGTTGCACAACATGTTCATTGAAAAAGAGGATATCTGCATATGTAACTGCAGCTTCACCAGATTCATTACATGTAGGTAGATTCCTGTCTGGTTCATCCATTTTTTGGAAACCCAATTTAGAAACATGTCCTCGATGAATATTATCGGTATTGAACGTGCTAATAGACCAGGGTAAGTCAGTGATTGTTCAAAGCTGTTACTAGTATGTAAATGTGTACTAGATTTTACAATTGAACACACAATTCCCCACAGGCTTAAAATATAATGAGTTAATATATGTACATTGATTTCTTCATATATGTTTTCATGCACCCCCATAAACATTAGACCGTTGGCCAAAACTATTGATATCAGAGGGTTCGTCCAATATTAGTCTGTCTATGAGGGTGTTTGGCAAGTTTCATTGACACTCACTTTATTGATTGTCTACAATCTTTAGTAAAGCTAAAAAGATATGCGCTAGCATACTACTCTGACCTGTGCCAAACACACATGCTATTGTCATAAGTTGGAATTTACACCTTAAGCACAGTCTGAGAACTACTGAAAACTATAGAGCACATTATGAATGGATTGGCCAAAACTTCCCCATGCCCTGTATCGTTGTTGTCGTTGACTATTTTGGAGTAAGGGGTACTTTGCACGTTGCGACACTGCTACTGCGATATCGTCGGGGTCAAATCGAATTCAAAAGTGACGCACATCCGGCGCCGGTAACAACATTGCAACGTGTAAAGCCTAGATGCGCCGATAAATGATAGCAAAAGCGTCGTAAATCGGTGATCTGTGTAGCGTCGGACAGTTTAATAATGTCGCACCAATAGGAGATACGATGTTGTTCCTCGTTCCTGCGGCAGCACACATCGCTGTGTGTGAAGCCGCAGGAGCGAGGAACATCTCCTGACCTGCCTCCACCACCAATGCGGAAGGAAGGAGGTGGGCGGGATGTTTACGTCCCGCTCATCTCCGCCCCTCCGCTTCTATTGGCCGCCTGCCGTGTGACGTCGCTGTGACGCCGCATGACCCGCCCCCTGAGGAAGGAGGTGGGTCGCCAGCCACAGCGATGTTGCAGGGCAGGTAAGTGCGTGTGAAGCTGCCATAGCTATAATGTTCGCTACGGCAGCTATCACAAGATATCGCATGTGCGACGGGGGCGGGTACTATCGCGCTCGGCATCGCTATCATCGGCTAGCGATGTCGCAGTGTGCAAAGTACCCCTAAGATGCAATAGTGATCAGCAAGAAAATTCAGAATTATTCTTATGTTCCATAAAGAAGATCGTATTTCTTTTATGTCATGGAGCTTACTTTTAGTTGTAAAGATTTGCTTCAAGAAATAATGACTGTAATTCAGTGTCTATTTCTGAAGTATTTATATATTTTTGGCCATCATTATTCCCTCTTGTATTTTGGAGTCCCGGGGGGGTGCGGGAGGGGCTCATTTTATTTTGTTTGTTTGATGCCTATGTTAAAGACATTCTGCATTTTAAGTAAATAAGAACAATACAGTTGAATTTCCATTGTTATCTTTCATAGAAAGGCTATCATCCCAGCGTCCTAATTTAGTCTAGCTAATTGCTGCTATTTAAATAATTTAAAATGAACTTTTAGAGAATCTTACAGTATCACGATAATCCAGTCTACATGGGTATAATTGCTTGCTGGAGATACGTCAAAATAATAACTAAATGAAAATACAATAAAAACTATTTTGAGACTCTTCAGACCAAGCCATGATGTGGTTAACCAGGAGTGGAATTTTGGCATTATTTATTCTTTAACTAGAAACCCATTTCATATGGCTTGCTACGACGCCTACCTAACTTAATCAATTGACAAATTAGTAAAAATGAATGAATAAATTTGATTTGGAATTGAATTGTAGAATTTTACAAAAATCTGCTTTCACCAAAATGCAGATTTTTTTTGTAATTAGCTTCAATTCAGCAAAAAGCCATCAAAAGGCTAAAAACAAGCAACAAAAATACTTCTATTCCCCCCACCCAACTGGATCCCGATAATCACCCTCCTCCTTAGCATAGGTCATGTTGCCCTCGATGCCTTTTTATGAACCTTACTGATCACGCTGAAATCCTTGATGCTGAGCTGGGACTTTTGGATTTGAAGAGGCCTGAGACACACATGTGTGTGTAAGATCATGGCACAATTCATGAAATCACGACCTTTCGCACACTTGTGCAGAATCCTCCTGGAAGTCCTGACTCTTCCTGAGAAACCCGGAGAGCCTGAGCAGTTTGGATCAAAAGATGCAATGGTGACTGGGTTTGTGAGAAAGAAGAGAGAGGAGGGGCAGGAAAATTATGTTTATTATGCTTTGGGGTCTAGAGATATAATAAGGGACATTAACCCCTTCACCCCGGGCGATTTTTCGTTTTACTGTTTTGTATTTTTTGCTCCCCTTCTTCCGAGAGCTATAACTTTTTTATTTTTCCGTCTATCTTGCAATATAAGGGCTTATTTTTTGCGGGATGAGTTGTACTTTTAAGTGAAACCATACGTTTTACCATATAGTGTACTGGAAAACAACAAAAAAAGTGCGATTGCACAATTGTTTTTAGGATATTTTATTCACCATGTTCACTATATGATAAAACTGATGTGTTGGTGTGATGTATCAGGTCAGTACAAGTTTGTAGACACCAAACATCTATAGGTTTACTCTTATTTAAGGGGTTAAAAAAATTCACAAGTCTGTCCAAAAAAAGTGGAGCACTTTTTGCGCCATTTTCTGAAACTCGTAATGTTATCATTTTTCGGGATCTAGGGCTCAGTGATGGCTTTTATGTCTCGAGCTGACATTTTTTTAACGCTACCATTTTTGTGCAGATACTACATTTTGATCGCCTGTTATTGCATTTTGAGCAAAATTTGCAGTGACCAAAAAAAGTAATTTGGGCTTTTTTTCAGCTACACCATTTGCCAATCAGATTAATTGATTTATATTTGATAGATCGGGCATTTCTGAACGTGGTGATACCAAATATGTGTATATTTGTTCTTTTTTTAACCCTTTAATTTTTCAATGGGCCAAATGGGGGGTGATTTGAACTTTTATTTATTTAGTTTTTTATTTTTTTAAAAAATGTTTTAACTTTTTTTATTTTACTAGGTCCCCTAGGGAACTATACCGATCAGCTGTCTGATCACTCTTCTATTTCTCCAGATCACAGCTACACAGTTGAGATCTGGAGAAAAGCTGCTTTACTCTCACATACTGCCCTCTGCCGACAGTGAGAGAAAGTGACTCATGATAGCTCCAGTAGTCACCACATAAGCCTGTGCTACCATGGCAACCACTGACAGTCACGTGATCACGTCACGTGACTTCCGATGGGGTTGGGTTTGGCAGCGCGCTGTTACATCTCACTGTCAGAATTTGATAGCGAGATGTAAGGGGTTAATAGACGCTGGTGGACCGCGATTCCACTCGCATCTGGCAGGCATACATGTCAGCTGTTGAAATCAGCTGAGAGGTCCTCAGCTCACCGCAAACTGTCCATGGCAGCCCGCAGGGATTAACCTCACATAATACATGATGTACCCAGTACGTCATGTGTCGTGAAGAGGTTAAACTTGACTTTTCCTGGAAAAAGCTGTGTAAATAGGTGAATTTGAAATTTGCCTGATACAGTCATCTTGACTGATTAACTTATGTGCAAACCGAGTTAATTTTGAGTCGTCATAAAATTACAAGTTTTTAGGTGGAAACTGGTTTTGTACAATCCTATAGGCCCGTTACACACAACGACATCGCTAACGAGGTGTCGTTGGGGGTCACGGAATTCGTGACACACATCCGGCCTCGTTAGCGACATCGCCTGTATAGTTCATATGGCCCTGGGTCACTAGCGTTTATTGATGATGTGACTGAAGACAGAAGCAGCCGGATGAATTCTGACATGTACAGGGCGAGACTTTCTGCTGAAATTCAACCAAATGCAGCAAGGTTGATGGGATGACACTCCACAGTAAAGATCGGCAATGAGCCAAAATATACTGCAAAAGCAACACAGGAGTTTATAGCAAAGGAGTGGAATATTCTGCAATGACCGAGTCACTCTCACCAGATCTCAACCCCATTGAGCTGCATTTCACGAGCTTCAGACAAAACATAATGCAGAAACAAGCAACAGCAGACGTCACTGCAGTAAAGGTCGGCACGGTGGCTCAGTGGTTAGCACTGCAGTCTTGCAGCGCTAGGGTCCTGGGTTCAAATCCCACCAAGGACACCATCTGCAAGGAGTTTGCGTGGGTTTCCTCCAGGTTCTCCGGTTTCCTCCCACACTCCAAAGACATACAGATAGGGACTCTAGATTGTGAGCCCCAATGGGGACAGTATTGCCAATATATATATAAAGCGCTGTGGAATTAATAGCGCAATATAAATGAATAAAATTATTATTTATTAATTATTCTGTGCAAAGTATTTAAAATCAACATTCTATTTATGGTAAAGTAAATTTATCCAGTTACTTTATAGCCCCTGAAATGTGGAGGCTTTGTAGAAAAATGGCTGCAATTCCTAAATGTTTCACAAGATATTTTTGTTCAACTCCTTTAATTAAGGCTGAAGCCACATGGGGATTAGTGCGAGTCCTTGCATGACACTTGGCTCATGCTCGCAGCACAGAGGGAGCCGAGTATCATGTGACTGTGGTCCGATCATGCGATCAGACCACAGTTGTGGAGGGGAGGGCCGGCACTGCAGAGGGGAGGGAGGGATTTATCTCCCTATCTCCTCCGTTGCTGGCTGATGCAAGAATCGCACTGCTCTCGCGTTACACCGGTGTAATGCAAGTGCAGTGCGATGTTTCTTTCGCCCCATAGATTTGAATAGGTGCAAGTGAAACAAGATCGCATTTCACCTGCAGCATGCTGCGACTGTTTTCTCGGTCTGATTAGGGCTGAGAAAATAATCGCTCATGGGAGCTGCCCCATAGAGTAATATTGGTCTGAGTGGAATGCGATTTTTTATCGCATTTACTCACTCCGTATTACTCGCTGTGTGTCCTAGGCCTAAACCTGAAAGTTTCCACTTCAATTGCAGCTCAGTTGTTTCATCTTAAACCAAAAATAGCGGCCTGCAGAACCCAAATCATGAAGATTTGGTCACTGTCCCAATATTTCTGGCCCTAACTGTAGGAAGTCTTTTTGCTCCCCTGGATTCTGGAGGCAATCCTCACCCTCTCTCCCTTATGTCGGTTTTCTCATGCAGATGGGCTGAACTCTCTTACCTGGAACATACTGAAAAAATATAGTCTGGATCTTCCTACTGTGCTTTGTTCCTCTGTGACTCTCTCTATAGGCTTGAGTTACTGTAACAAATGTAGAAAGCACTACTCACCACCACTTCTATCTAGCTATAACGCAGACTTTTTATACTGGGTTTCTCTGACCTCCATTGGCAGAATAACTTTTTAACTTTTGTGTACCGAAATGTTAAGCTTGGTTTTGATTGGTTACTATGAAATACTGGGTATTTGATTTATTGTCTGAAATACAATTCTTTCAGTATTAATTAGGAGCTAGATAAATTGTTATGGGCCTATATGGGCAAGCAGTATTGTAGTTGTTCCTGTTAATTTCTCAATACATTGTGCGTACATTAGTAAATTATTATATGCCCTAAATGTTAAAAATCTGCATTCTATCAGCTCCGTGTATTCAAGCAGTGTCAGCCCTACATAGACCCTTTCATTTTGTGAGAAAATCAAGTGTTTGGAGATGGAACAAAAGGTTAAACACAAGTGAAGGCTCATTTTGTACCTGGTGTTTTATGTTATGCCAGGCTATCAATACCAATGCATCAACACTTTGATCATATAAAAAGCCGCTGATGAAAGTAAAATTGCTTTTTATTTTAATTTTTTTACAGTTATCTGTAGATTTCAAAGATTGGATCTCGTGCAAGATGTTTAGATGTTCTTTCATTCTTGAACTATTATATCAAAGAAGAAAACTTTTAATAAATCCTACGTGCATAGCTTTGTAATGTATGATCACAAGCCGTTACATGAATGTGATCAGTACATGAAAAGTTACATGAAATATCATCAGATCATTCATTGTAACAACCATTAACCCTAAAGCCTGCTTTACAAGCTGCAATGTATCTTACAATGCGTCGGCGGGGTCATGTCGTAAGTGACGCACATCCGGCATTGTAAGTTACATTGCAGTGTGTGACAGGTACGTGCGATTGCGATTGAACGGTAAAACGTTCATCGCACGCACGTCGTTCATTCCTCATGAATTGTATGTCAGGTTGTTCATCGTACCCGGGGTAGCACACATTGCAGTGTGTGACACCCCGGGAACAATGAACAGATCTTACCTGCCTCCTGCGGCTCCCGGCCGGTAATGCGGAAGGAAGGAGGTGGGTGGGATGTTTAAGTCCTGCTCAGCTCCGCCCCTCCGCTTCTATTGGCCGGCTGCCGCGTGACGTCGATGTGACGCCGAACGTCCCTCCCACTCCAGGAAGTGGACGTTCGCCGCCCACATCGAGGTCGTATGGAAGGTAAGTACGTGTGACGGGGGTTAATCGTTTGTGCGGCACGTTCAACAAATTGAACGTGCTGCACACACGATGGGGGCGTTGCAAATCGCATACGATATCGTATGCGAAATTGCAACGTGTAAAGCTGGCTTTATAGCATTTTGCAGTTTTTAATTTTTTTCCTCCTTTATAAATTTTTTTTATTCAAAAAAATTTCCGTCGACGTCGCCATTTGAGAGCTTATTTTTTACAGGACAAGCTGTTTTTGACCATATGATGTACAGAAAATGGAAGAAAATTCCAAGAGGAATGAATAAGTGAAAAAATCAGTTTTGCACAGCAAGCTGTTGTATTTATTGGTAACATTTGGATACATACGTTTTGCTAACTTTTTTTATTGCATTTTTCATGAGATGGGCAGAGACCAACAAACTGTTCAATTACTATGCTCTGTTTTTTGATAAATCAGGTTTTCGCAAACATGGTCATACCAGCTATTTTTATGTTTTTTTATTTCTTTTTATATTGGGAAAAGGTGGATAAATTTAATTTTTACATTTTTTAATATATTTAAAAACATTTTTAAAAGTGTGTATTGGTTTTTTTAGTCCTCCTGGAGGACCTGACCCTGCATTCTTTTGCTCACTCGTTCTTTATACTGCAATACAACAACAGTATTGCAGCATATAGTGTAAATATAAGTGTTCTAAGTATCTCCTATGAAGCCCAATCTGTGGCTGGCTTTTATAGGAGTACCAAGCTGTTGATCCAGTATTGTAGGCACTCACGACTTTTCATCTGGGTGCTTTGTCGTAAGGAAAACTCCATTGGGTGGAAAGACAAGGAAGAAATGTATTGAAAATATTGATACAAATATTACAATATATTCATTAGAAGTGGAAGCAAACTGGAGGGGAAAAAATGAATAACGCAATAAGGTGATACCTGATAACAGCTGGGGTGAGGGGATAGATACGTTTCTCAACTGGAGTGGTTGTGTGTGACACAACTAGTATGTAGGCATAAAGGTTGCTGCAGATCCAGGTGTGTAGAGACACCAAACCAGAATATATGAATTAGATAGTGGTTCCTCTGCGCTGCCCGTGTGACCAAAACCAATGAGTCGGATGAAGAATTAACAGGTTTATTTATCTACGTTTCAGAGCAATCTTGCCACCTCATCAGGATAAAACCATAATCGGTTATGGTTTTGCCCTCAGGAAGGTGCCATATCGCGCCGAAACGTGTAGATTAATAAACCTGTTAATTCTTCATCGAGAGAGAGAGATCCACTCGTGCATCCGAAATTCCACGTCCGTGTCGGACTCGGATCTGCCGCTGAAACCGCGCAGATCTGGATTTTGACGGTTTGGATCCGCTGAACAATAGTCCTGCTCCATTTCCGAATGCAAACCCCCATCAACTCTGAGCCGGATTGCTTCCAAAAACAGCAAGTTATCCCTATTTTATAGACTCTGATTTTTAGGGATTAAGTACAGTGCTAAAAAATGTATTGCCATGAGCTATGAACAGATAAAGAAGCAACAATCAGCTCAGAGTACAGTATTCACAGGCTCTGGCTGTTGATTCTGCAAAGCAAACCAAGATGATTGGGTTATTGGGTTATTATTCATCTGGGGGATGGGCTCAAAAAACAAGTCTCATCCAATGAGGTCCAACCTTTACAATCTGCAGGGCTGTAGAGATCTGCTGACTTGCTGCTTTTATTTGATTGACAGCTCTGGATTTATAGAGCCAGAGAAGGATGGAGATGGCTGGAAAAAAAGAGGTGGGAAGCTCCACTTAAATGTTTGGCAACGACATGGTGCAATGAGCACCTTTGGTGCTGGGTTTGAATTTTCATACTGTGCTGACAGACTTCCTTTAAGGAGTTGTATAGGTCAAGGGGTGTCATGGGTGTGTCATGGGTGACAGACAGTCATGTGCTTTCTGGCCATAGAAGGTCACAGCCTTTGGATGCACATAATGCTCCCTGATTTTCTATTGTTCCTACTTTCAGTATTCATTGGTATAGGTGGATTTCCTGCTGGATTTATCTCTCCCCCTTTTGGACCCAGCAGTAGCTCACCCTCCACCCAGCTACTGATCATCAGCATTCTTTTGGTGCTTAAATACCCTTTCCTCCTTGGACTGGTGCTAGTGACATTTTCAGTTCATTCAAGTCTTGGTTGCAAGCAGGTGGCTTGTACTCCTCTGTGGTATCATTGCTGAAAACTTTGCTGAACTTCTACCTGAGTCATCTGTAGATAAGTAGTTCATGCCCCCCCCATTCCTCTTTGTGTCATCTATAGTGTTTAGTGGGGTTGATGAAGAGCTCATCCCATCTGTTCCCAATTTAGGGACCAGCATTCGAGATATCTAGAGTCAGGTATCTGGCTCGGTGCATAGGGGTGGAACCTATCTAGGGTGGTAAGGGACCACAGGGACTAGCAGTAGGCTTGGTCAGGGGTCACCATTTTCCTTTTCCATAGACACAGGGTTTCCCTTCCCTTTTACTGTTTGCTCGGTACTTCCCCATGCCTAGTGTCACAAGGTGTAGCACTATGACCCAAGACTCAAGTGAAACGGGTCCCTGAATGTGTGTGTGTGTGTGTGTGTGTTTTCTTTCATTCTACTCCCAGACTACATATTACTGGATGACCCAGCAAACCAGGACCCAGTAACCTTGTAAGGAAGGAGTCACTCAGGGATACAAAAATTAGTGGTTGTGTACTGAATGAGTAGGTAGAACATATGTACAGTAGGTACCAGGAACCAAACTTGATATTTACGGTTTCTGTACACTATAGAGATTTATGGTTGCAGATGGTGGCACATATCTTCGCAGTAATATACTTGATATCAATGGAGACTTCCATCTTCCACCACTCACTCTTTTGCAGTACATTTACCCCAATCCAGTATACGTTCACCAGTGCTCCTTAGAATGGCCTTTAATATATGTGAAAAAAAATAGACTCAGTCTATATATATTCTCTACTGGTAAGAAAATAATGAATTCCAATAGGGCTGAATGGCTGTATAAGCAGACATTATAATGTCATCATATTTCCACAATAAGTCAGTAGCCGTATACTAATGCTACAGTATAATGCTATTACGATACATCCTTTCCTTTGTGCGGAGTTAATGAAAAGCTACACTTAATGCTACTTTATTCATGCAGGATACCATTGTCTCAACTAGCCTGTCACTCACATCCCATTATTCCTGTAATCATATTAAATGCTTCATTGTTTTTCCTGAAAGGATATCCAGATGTGTTTAAAATCAAAGTGAACACGGAGCTGCTCATGGCAAATTTCATTCAGATGTACTGAGTGTGAAATTCTTTACCCAGAATCCTCTTCTGCGTACATTCGCCGTCTGTAATATATCATTGTACTGCCAGTATCAGTAGGTGCTGTCATGGAAATAGGAATTCTCAATAAGCTATACAATGGTAAGAGAGGGTTCAACGACTATGATATCAAATGAGATGGATTTGTGAATGCGGTTTCATATACCGGCACATTCTATAATGCTGTCTCCGTGCATTAGTGTTGCCGGCACTTCTTGCTGCTCTACTGTTGGACTCTGTATACCATGGTTATGAGGCCAAACACTCTCTGCACATATAACTCTATAACCTTACCCCAATAACCCTATCTTCCAATTTCCCATTATTCATCTATTGCTTAGTTCCACAATTCCACATCATAGCCTACATTCTTGTCTTAAAGGGTTATGGCCGCTTTACACGTAGTGACATCGCTAGCGATGTCGCTAGTGAAAGCACCCTCCCCCGTCGTTTGTGCATCACGGGCAAATCGCTGCCCATGGCGCACAATATCGTTGGTATGTGTCAGACGAACATACCTTTGTAACGACGTCGTTGTGGCCGCCAAACAACCTCTTTTTTTAGGCAGTTCGTTCAGCGTCACAGCGACGTCACCATGCAAGACACCAATAGCAGCGGAGGGGCGGAGAGGAGCCACAGGATCGTCACTCCCACCTTGTTGCCGGAGGATGCAGGTACGCTGTTGTTCGTCGTTCCTGCGGTGTCACACATAGCGATGTGTGCTGCCTCAGAAACGACGAACAACCTGCGTCCAAAATGAGCAACGATATTTGGGAAATGAACGACGTGACAACGATCAATGATTTGGTAAGTATTTTTGACCGTTAGTGGTCGCTCGTACGTTTCACACGCAACAACTTCGCTAACGAGGCCGGATTTGCGTCACGAATTCCATGATCCCAGCGATATGTCGTTAGTGATGTCGTTGCGTGTAAAGCGGCCTTTATTCCTATTTCCAAGATCCTATCCCAATATATACTGGGTGTAATAATAATATTAGCAAATACCTCCAATTAGAAATATAGTATAGTTTTCCTGATATAGCCATATCTCTTACCTCATGTGCAGGGCATTGCAGCTTAGGTATCCATGGTTATGACCACAAGCAACTGTCACTAAATAAGTGAATGTAACCATGGATATCTAAGCTGCAATACCCTGCACATGAGGTACAGTCAGGGCCAGAAATATTTGGACAGTGACACAAGTTTTGTTATTTTAGCTGTTTACAAAAACATGTTCAGAAATACAATTATATATATAATATGGGCTGAAAGTGCACACTCCCAGCTGCAATATGAGAGTTTTCACATCCAAATCGGAGAAAGGGTTTAGGAATCATAGCTCTGTAATGCATGGCCTCCTCTTTTTCAAGGGACCAAAAGTAATTGGACAAGGGACTCTAAGGGCTGCAATTAACTCTGAAGGCGTCTCCCTCGTTAACCTGTAATCAATGAAGTAGTTAAAAGGTCTGAGGTTGATTACAGGTGTGTGGTTTTGCATTTGGAAGCTGTTGCTGTGACCAGACAACATGCGGTCTAAGGAACTCTCAATTGAGGTGAAGCAGAACATCCTGAGGCTGAAAAAAAAGAAAAAATCCATCAGAGAGATAGCAGACATGCTTGGAGTAGCAAAATCAACAGTCGGGTACATTCTGAGAAAAAAAGGAATTGACTGGTGAGCTTGGGAACTCAAAAAGGCCTGGGCGTCCACGGATGACAACAGTGGTGGATGATCGCCGCATACTTTCCTTGGTGAAGAAGAACCCGTTCACAACATCAACTGAAGTCCAGAACACTCTCAGTGAAGTAGGTGTATCTGTCTCTAAGTCAACAGTAAAGAGAAGACTCCATAAAAGTAAATACAAAGGGTTCACATCTAGATGCAAACCATTCATCAATTCCAAAAATAGACAGGCCAGAGTTAAATTTGCTGAAAAACACCTCATGAAGCCAGCTCAGTTCTGGAAAAGTATTCTATGGACAGATGAGACAAAGATCAACCTGTACCAGAATGATGGGAAGAAAAACGTTTGGAGAAGAAAGGGAACGGCACATGATCCAAGGCACACCACATCCTCTGTAAAACATGGTGGAGGCAACGTGATGGCATGGGCATGCATGGCTTTCAATGGCACTGGGTCACTTGTGTTTATTGATGACATAACAGCAGACAAGAGTAGCCGGATGAATTCTGAAGTGTACCGGGATATACTTTCAGCCCAGATTCAGCCAAATGCCGCAAAGTTGATCGGACGGCGCTTCATAGTACAGATGGACAATGACCCCAAGCATACAGCCAAAGCTACCCAGGAGTTCATGAGTGCAAAAAAGTGGAACATTCTGCAATGGCCAAGTCAATCACCAGATCTTATCCTAATTGAGCATGCATTTCACTTGCTCAAATCCAGACTTAAGACGGAAAGACCCACAAACAAGCAAGACCTGAAGGCTGCGGCTGTAAAGGCCTGGAAAAGCATTAAGAAGGAGGAAACCCAGCGTTTGGTGATGTCCATGGGTTCCAGACTTAAGGCAGTGATTGCCTCCAAAGGATTCGCAACAAAATATTGAAAATAAAAATATTTTGTTTGGGTTTGGTTTATTTGTCCAATTACTTTTGACCTCCTAAAATGTGGAGTGTTTGTAAAGAAATGTGTACAATTCCTACAATTTCTATCAGATATTTTTGATCAAACCTTCAAATTAAACGTTACAATCTGCACTTGAATTCTGTTGTAGAGGTTTCATTTCAAATCCAATGTGGTGGCATGCAGAGCCCAACTCGCGAAAATTGTGTCACTGTCCAAATATTTCTGGACCTAACTGTAAGAGACATGGCTATATCAGGAGAACTATACTACATTTCTAATTATTATTACCTCTACTACATATTGGGATAGGATCTTGGAGATGGGATTTTCCCTTAAAGGGAAACTGTCATGTTCTCAAGGCTATCAAGTCCCAGATACAGGGTTATTCTGCAGGTTAGTAACTGTACAAAGCTGCCCATCCGCCATACCAAAAGTGCGACATACGGTAGAAAATGAACTTTAATTCTCGCACGAGCCACCGACTTTCAGTCATAGAGTGTGCCTGTAGTGGTTAAAGTCACCGCTGATAGCACAGTGTAGGCACGCCCTGGTACTGTTATTGACAGCTCACTCTGCAGCATATATGTGCAATACAAGCTGTCAATCAAAATGTTGGGGCATGCATTACATGCTAACCATGCTGTGAGGGATGACTGAAGCCTCTGTGTACATGAGCCTATGAAGAAAAGCCGGGGTCCCCAGGAGAAATTAAGTTCTTTCTACTCCCATTTGTCAGGCTATCAGTACGTTGGATAGGCAGCATTCACACTATATTTGCAGGTTAATAGCATTGAGGCCCATTAGTCGCATTAGTGATGAGTGAGCACCACCATGCTTGGGTACTCAGTACTTGTAATGAGCAATCGGATGCTCGGACAGCCACGACTCGTGTACCGAGTATATTTGCAGTTAATGGAAAACTCGAGCATAATTACAAAAGATTTTGCAGAAAAATGTTTGCGTTCCCCATTGACTTCTACTATATTTGGTTCACAAGTCAAGTCCGTCTGAGCGTCCGACTGCTTTTTACGACACCCGAGCATGGTAGTGCTCACTCATCGTTAGTCAGCACTGCTGCCCAAGAATCTAACTAATGTTACATTGGGAACTGCTGAAACTTTCTAATTCATACACATTGCCTAAATTCAGATCTTTTGAAACTTATCTAAGTGACTGTAGCTGAACCTAAAGGCTGCTTTACACCTTCCGATATCACATATGATATCGTATGTGATCATACCCGTCCTCATCGTATGTGCGTGCGGCACGTTCAATTTGTTGACCTTATCGCACAAACGATTATTTCCCATCACACGTACTTACCCTTCCATACAACCTCGATGTGGGCGGCGAACATCCACTTCCTGGAGTGGGAGGTACGTTCGGCGTCACAGCGACGTCACGCGACAGCCGGCCAATAGAAGCGGAGGGTCAGAGATGAGCGGGACGTAAACATCCCGCCTCCCTCCTTCCTTCCGCATTGCTGGCGGGAGCCGCGGGACGCAGGTAAGATCTGTTCATCGTTCCCGGGGTGTCACACGCTGCGATTTGTGCTACCTCATGAACATTGAACAACCCAACGTGCAATTTTAAGGAAATGAACGACGTATATGCGATGAACGGTTTTACGTTCAATAGCAATCGCACGTAGCTGTCACACGCTACAACACCACTAACTATGCCGGATGTGCGTCACTTACGACGTGACCTCGCCGACACATCATTAGATTTGTTGTAGCGTGTAAAGCCCGCTTAATGGACATAAATGTGTTATTTATTGGCAAGCAAAACATTGTTTATTGGTTAATGGCATCTTTTTCACAGCCTCAAAGATGATGTTTGCCACATATTCCTTTTGTAAATAGAGGATGTGGGCTGACAATATGCAAAGTGTATGTGGACTGAGAAGTTATATTCATGATTGTTCGACCCTATGCAGTTTTACATCTGCTCTTGAAAAGGGACTTTACAGGGGTCGTTTGGTACTGTAATATTGATGGCCTATCCTTAGGATAGGTGTACAATACCAGGTCGGTAAGGCTGTGACACTGTGTACCCTGCTGATCAGCTGTTCTAGGTGCCAGAGGTTGTTAGATATGATCATTTGCAGAGCTGGCCAGCATAGCTTCATCAACTGCATAGCGGATCGGCTGGATACTATACATTCACCACTAGTAGAACGCTCCCCCATTAAATTCCTGGCTCCCGAGGCCCGTGCATGGACTGTAGGGCTCTCGGGTATGTGCTTAGGGCATGGTCGTGCTGCTCTCTCTTTTCTTAAAGGGCCAGCGTGACCTAGCCGAGAAGCCCTTGTCACATGGTACTATGTAGTTAAGGCATCCTCCCCATTTGAGAGGTGACTGTTCAATTTGTCCCCATAGCTAGTCTGCCCATGCTAGTTGTCAGGTCCCTATGCACATTCGTGCATTCTGTTATTTGTCTGTGCTTAATAGCGCAAATGTACCCGCCTTTGACCATCCTGAGCTCTCCAGACCCTGCAAGCCTCCATCACCTACCAAGTCACCTATGGCACTAACCTGCCCCAAATGGCTCCAGCTTCGGTCTCATCCACTCTGGCTCCTGGCCTCCGTCCTGTGACACCAGCTACAGAGGTATCAGGATGCCCCATTGTTGTCTCCTGTCTGCCACTTATCAGTGTGTGTACCTTGGAAGTCTCAGTGTCCGCCCAGGTCTGCTCCTCCGGGTCAGTGAACGGTACCTTGTTCCAGTGGACCCTCTTCCTTCTAGTCCAGTAACTCGGGTGTGACATTGATGGCCTATCCTAAGTTAGTTATGAGTGCAGGATTTCCTGAATCATCCCAACTCTATGTTTATTCAGTTTTTGCTTCAAGATTTCCATTAATGGAGAGCTCACCACCTCCCGTGGTCGCCTGTTCCACTCTCTGACTGCCCTCACTGTCAGAAAGTTTTTCCTAATGTCTAATCTGATTCTCCTTACTATAAAGGTTCCGTCACACACAACGAGATCGCTAACGAGATCGTTGCTGCGTCATCGTTTCTGTGACGCAGTAACAATCTTGCCAGTGATCTCGTTATGTGTGACACCTACCAGCGATCAGGCCCCTACTGTGAGATTGCTAGCCGTTGCCGAAGGGTCCAGACCATTTTCTTCAAAGGTGATGTCCTGCTGGGCAGGACACATCACTGTGTTTGACACCTAACAATGACCTCCTATACAGGTCGCTCATCGTTATACAGGTCTCTCATCATTACTGTATCGTTGGTAAGGTCTGACTGTGTGACATCTCACCAGCGACCTCCAAGCAACTTACCAGCAATCTTTATCAGGTCACATTGTTTTCGGGATCTCTGGTAAGTCGTTAAATATGACAGGGGCTTAAGATTCATCCCATTGCTTTTTATACTTCTTTGTGCTAATGAGAATAGGGTGGTTCCCTCTACACTGTGACTTCCTTCCAGATATTTGTAGATCGCTATTAAGTCTCCTCTCAGCCTCCTTTTTTTCAAACTAAATATCCCTAGTTCTTTTAGCCGGTCTTCATAGGACATGGTTTGCAGACCTTCTACCATCTTGTTTACTCTTCTCTTGACTTGCTCCAATATATCGATGTCTTTCTTGAATTGGGGCGCCCAGAACTGTACACAGTATTCCAGGTATGATCTGACCAGGGCAGAGTATAGGGGAATAATTTCCCATCTATATGGGGGCTGTCCAATTCTTCCCACCAAAATAAAATGTTGGAGTAGAGACAGATTTGGTCGCTGAAATTTCAAGTGCTGATCCTTTTATTTTGGGAGATAAAGGACAAAGAACAAAGGATAAAGGACAGGATTCTGGCAGCGGCTCTCCCATAGGAAACTGAGGAGGTCCAGGCTGAGCTGGACATTCCTGTGTATGGATTGTTGAGAAGTATCTATTGGCCAACAGCTATCTAATATATACGACCACCTTAAGACCAAGCCCTGTGAACTTGCCTGCTGATAACCAATGCATCCTATGTATAATACCTTCTGAGAATTGTCAGAAAAAAACTTTAACAAGCAAGATAGTTAATTTTGACAGTGTTTAAAAATCAGGCCTCCAGTCTGATACATTGGTTTTACTCGAATGTCATGTCATGTACAAACAATTGTCATATTTCTACATTAACCAGAGGATGTAAAGTATCTCACATCTCCCTCTAATCAGCTGTGCTCTACAGTGGCATTTACAGTAATGATAGAGAGAACTGTTTAAGAAATGTTCTTAAAATACCAGAGGATTCGGTCACTGAGCCGAGACATGACTTTATAAATAAAGATTTTATTAAGAACATTTGAGTCTTCAAAATAAATTGATAAGAACCAGAATATTCTTCTGTTTACAAAGTCTGCTGTACCTCAGCAATAATCCCTACCAATCACATAGTCCATTCTCCTTAATAATACCTATAATGGCTCCAGCAGATGTGTTGTGTAATTGGCCTATTGCAGGCCAAAAATAATTATGGAGCCTGTGGGACTCTCTTACTGGTTTTAGAGTTTCATCATATAATTGGCTGTAAATAAGATATGGAAATAATGATGAAAATAATAAATTTAGAGGATCTTAAACTGAAAGAACTGCTCTCCGAGGATTTGGCCTTAAAGCAAGTCTATCACTAGATTTCATAATACAAACTGTGTACATTATTAAATAAATTTGTTAGACCTAATGAGGCAGGTGTAATTGTTTTGAACGTTTGTGTCATGATTACGGTAACCCTTTTGCAATTTTTTTTCCTCCTATTATAAAATATTTTCTCATTTTCCTTCCTAATATAAAATTGAGAATTTTATAAGTCCTGCTAGACACATACTTTGATAGAGGATCATACAGACATTTTGACCCGGATTTTCAAAGTAAATACACCAGTATCATCAAATGTAATGACTGCTTAAAGGGAACCAATCACCAGGATTTTCGTATATAAGCGAAAGCCAGTGCTATACTGGCACTATCTGGCTGATTCTATACATTCCTTTAGTGGTCAGCTCAGATGTTTAGGTTTTGAAACCCAAGAAAGTAAAGTTTATAAAATCGGCAGCTTCTTGAGTGACATCAGCTGAGGATCAGATAATATCTGGGGGGGGGATTCATACTTATCCCCTCCCCCTGTTAGAATTAGCATAAGTATTATACAAATGATTCACTTTTTCCCTTGCAGGACCTGTGTGAGGACATATCCATGTGACCAAAAGGGGTGGGGCCTCAGCCAACAAAGCTGATATCACAAAGCAACATTTTTCCTCTGGCTGAGGCCCCGCCCCTTCTGGTCACAAAAAAAATATGAAAATTACAGTATATTTTGTTTTATTAGATGCACTCCAAATTTAGAGGAGGAAAATAGGAAAAATAATTTTTAATGTTAAAATGAGGACCTGTTTTATAATCCTAGTGCATCTTAATCCTAATGCTCATCAGAGGAGAGCGGCGGTGGTGGAGCGGCTCAGGAAGGTCACACAGGAGACAGGGTCAGCAATGCTGCGGGCTCAGAGGAGGGGGTGTTGTTGCTCAGAAGTGTCAGTTTTACTGCGGGCTCGGGGGTGTCATGGTGGGTGCCAGTGATCTGCCGGCGGCCTGTGGGAGTGTCACTGTAGGCACCATTGACCTGCTGGCGGGCTGTTGAGTGTCACTGCAGTGGAGCGACTCAGTAAGGTCACAGAACAGGATGTCTCGGCGGTGGGTGCCGTCTCGGCGGCGGGTGCCATTGATCTGACTGCGGGCTCCATTGAATCGCCCACAGTTGACTAGATGGACGTCAAGAAAATGGCCGTGGAGGAAGTGCGTGTGTATTTTCTTGAAGTTCATTGTGTTAATCTGCACACGCACTGCCTCGACGGCCATTTTCTTGAAGTCCATCTCATCAACCGTGAGTGATTCAACGGAACTCACAGTCAGATCAATGGCACCTCCCGCCGAGACACCCAATCCTGTGACCCTCCTGAGTCGCTCCACTCCTCCTCCGAGCCCTCAGTATTGTTGACCCTGCCTTCTATGACCCCGCTCCATCACCGCTGCCCTGGTAAGCCATATCCGGATTGTAAGACGCACCCCTATTTACCCCCAGTTTAGGGGGAAAAAAGTACATCTTATAATCCGCAAAATACAGTAGATAAAAAATAGGCCGAGCATATCACAAAAAAGGCAAAAATAATTTGAATATCTGAACTTAAATTTTTTTTAGACCTGATCACAAATGGGTTAAAATAGCCCCGTCTTAAAGTAGTTGAATACGTGACTTTCCATTGGCAAGTAATGCACTTGTTAGATAATCTGACTTAAAATACTCAAGTGAAAAGAGTAAAACCCACAGAGTTTCTACTTTAACTCTAATCCTAAGTAAAGCACCTTTGTAGTAATTAGGAGATATAACAAATTATTATCCATTTTGCCTTTCTTGTTCTGCATGACTGAGCTACCGCATCAGTTTTTATAATAGGTATATAATACAATATCTATATTAAAATATCTGGCAGCGCTTCAAAGTTCAATATTACATTATTGTCTTAATGAGGAAATATCATTGCTTCATAGACTTCATTTGGCTGCCTGGAAAGAACATTCGGGATTTATCAGCGGTTTTGTAATAGCTTTTATAGAGTTCTTTTAATTTCGAGGAATAGAAATATAAAGAGATTACACATTGCAGTTTAACAGGACAAACTGGGGTCCAGGTGGGGTGTCTGTGTGCGATGTCAGCCTTCATGATCCCTTCTCATGGTTGCCTATTACATTTAAGTCAGAGGGTCAAGCACTCGCAGTATATGTAACAATGTTAATTGGAACAATCTTCTTGGTTCCATCTCAGTGGTCCCAGATGAAATTCTTTTGAATAAACTATAGTTATGTTCTTGCCTGCTGAGTAACTAGCAGAAAATAGATCATCAATTCTGTTCTATTTTATTAGAATCATTATTTCCGTTTCTCCTTCAGACATGTGAAAAGAAATACAATATAATTCGTTATCCAGTATTTCCATATTCAAAACTCCTGAGAAATAAAAAAAAAAAATTAGAGGTGGCCATGTTTGCAGTGTTATAGAGCTGATGTCTATAAATTGCCTTGTTCGTGCAAATATTAATGTTACTTTATCTAGGCTTATGGTGTTGTCCTTCAATGGTCACCTATTCACAGGGTTGGTAAGACACATCATTGTCACTAGGGCCTCTAAAATCACAAAAATTGGTGTACCTGAGCCCTCATTACTAGTGATGTTTGTGCATGCTCAGCAAGGATCATTACCAGGGTTGAGCGAGTACCTAACTATTCGCACTCACCATACTCATAACGAGTACTGTCTAATACTCGCGTATTCGTTCCGAATAGCGTGTGCAATGCAAGTCAATGTGGAATACTCGTAATGTAACGAGAATCCAAAATAGTCCAGCACAAAGTCCAAAGGGTTAAAATGAATTAGAAAACTTTATTCCATAAGGTTAAAATAGTCCATCATCATGAAAAATATTTATAAAGTACGCGTTTCGAACATCTCTATTCTTACTCCTTCCCAGAGCAGAGATGTTCGAAACGCGTATGTTATAAACATTTTTCATGATGATGGACTATTTTAATCTTATGGAATAAAGTTTTAGAATTCATTTTAACCCTTTGGACTTTGTGCTGGACTATTTTAGGTACTCTCACAATGTCAAGACTGGCCGATTTCTGAGCGTCTGTGCACAGTTGAACCCTATGGTCTCATTACAGGTGAGCGGGAATTTATCCCTGTTTTTTTCTCGTGATATGGTTAGGTTAGTAATGTAAAAAGTAACCCGCTACTCACATGAATAGCACGGCATTCGGATTACTTGTTACTTTGCAAGTCTTTCTCCATTGACTTGCATTGTACATGCTATTTGGAATGGATATGCGAGCAGTAGACAGTACACGTTATGAATATAGCGAGTTCAAATAGGTACTTGCTCAACTCTAATCATTACTCGACTGAGCATCAGGGTGGTTGGGGACTTGCGGAGCTCCGCCGAATATTGGGGGTGCTCGGATATTTCGCCCATGAAGCAATGACCACAATGCACAGGCTGGTTTCACTGCATTATGTCTTTATGCACCCCAGGAAGAGCCATTAACGGTTTATAAATGGCTCTCCCAGGGATAAAACATTTTTGGGCATAGTGAGTCCAAAAAACAAAAAATCCCCGCTCTACCTCCGGAAATGGTTTGTATATGACTGGCTGTATGTGGGTGGTGACCCGAACAGGCCAATCATTGACTTTCCATAATGGTCGTCACTCGTGTTAAACTCATCCGAGCATCTGACCAGCTCAAATCGAGTAACAAGCATTTGAGCAGTTTTGTGTTCGCCCATCATTACTCATTGCTCCTCAATATTTTTGTCACGGAAACAGAATATAGATAGTATATAATTAATAACCCTACTTTCATTCATTTTGAACTGCAGATCTTAAATCTACTAGAGGAAAGAGAGGATACATGTTCGATCTATACAGAACACATGCATGCTATAATTGCATCAATAAAATGTGACAAGTTATTTCTGTGAACCCATAAAAACGAAAAACCTTTGGGGCAAGTGACTATAATCAAATGGGAATTAGTTCTGTTTAGAAATTATCTTTCTCAACATTCATTACTTTCAACTGTATGGTTTAGTAAAAATTGCCTGAATTTCTGATTAAAACATTTTTTTTTTCTCCACTGTTTTGTTCCTGAATTTAGGGCTCTCAAAGATGCAAATATTTCCCCTTCAACCAAGGGGGACTTTAACAAAGATTATTTTCTGTGGGCATTTCCTTTTTCCCCTCTACGATGCCAGCAAATTATATGAGAGAAGGACAAAAGCAAGATTATTTTTTAGGGGTGTTTACTTTTTCCTTTTTAAAACACTGCAATTATACGTAAACAACATCATATGAAGTTTAAATAGAAGTAAATGCCCACATTGGAGGTCAAAAACAGGCATTTTCAATGTGTCTCATTTGACTATGCTGAGAATTCCTTACTCCAATCGCTTCCTGTTATCCTAGCACCAGTAGAGGAGGTTAGTTGCAGTGTTGGGACCACCTGGGGGAGTAACGATCGACCTTACTCACAACAAGGTTGACTAGTATCTGAGCCATCCTATGATGATGATCTTCTCTACTCTAGGTGCTCCCTCACTGCAGCTTCTCTCCTCTCCTGGCACTGTAATGCTTGAAATTGATGGGATTCGAGGCGTTCTCAGTATTGTCAAGTGACATAGTTCAAGTTTCAAAGGGTTACAATTAAAATACTTTTTTTAACCACCACTTGGGTCTCTCTTTATGTTTTATTTAAAGAGTACCCGTAACCAGGTTTTCCCAAATTAAACTGAAACCACCACCCTTAACTGCTCTATTACATCAGTCCATTGAACTGTATTTAAGACCCCAACACCCCTGCGTATTCCAAAAAATACTGTATAAACTTCAGGCATATGTAGTGCTGAAGCCATCAGGGAGCTACAAGGTACTGCATCCCCACCAGGATGCAGGGCCTGCCCCCAGGTAACCAGAAGACCAGTGCCAGTAACAACAAAAACATTCCAGTTAATCTCTGTTTTTCCCCAAATTCCTCAAAGACTGGTGCCAGACTAGGGTTGGACTTAATGAATGGCCACCTAGAGGTGGAGCCGATCCAGTCCACTAGACGACTAGGTGGGAGGGTCAGACAATAGACAGTCAGTCAGAGTTAGTAGTCGGTGACAGAGAGAGGAAGTGAGCGGAAGCACTGACAGGAGTGTGACGGTGACCTGAGGGCCAAGGCATTTGGTTGCCGGTGGAGTACGGTGGAGTGCTCCCGAAACCTTAGCACCAACGGGGTACAGAATCTTAGGTCAGGCAAATGCTCCATGCAGACCTGATAAAATCTGCACAGTGAAGGGACCATCAAGGACCTCACTGACCTTGAAGTTCGAGACTCAGTAGCAACAGGAGAAACGGGGAACAGGACCAGAGACTCTGACCCCACATGGTTCACGCTACCGTCATACAGACTACCATTGAGAGACTACCAGGAGGGGACCCCCAGATACTCCAAGCCATGGGGACCCACCAACCAAAGACAGGTGCAGGGGACAGAAGCCACCAGGTCACCAAACCGGCACTGGGCTAAGGGGACCAGCGGTCAAGACCAGCCTTCCTCAGGTAACCAGTTTCCTTCTCACTGTGAGTAAAGGAACCAGTTACACTACAACCCCTTGTGTGGCCTACCTTCTTTCTGCACTCATCCTCATCACCTATCCTCTGGGGTCCGTCCCTGTTTGCGGAGGGCCTAACATCCAGGCTGCCACCAACAGCAGCCCAAGTAGTGAGAACTGTGCAGTGGCGGCTCCATCTACATAGCCGCAACCCACAAGTGATGTCACGTGATAAACTCTCATTTAATCTCCCCTGTAAATATACCCCTTTTAAAAAGCACCCAGGGCACGGAACCGGGCAACGGCCACCAAGTGACATCTCCCCAGCAGTACACCACCTGGGACTGAGTACCCCATAGCCATGGGCGACACACATACAGCACACACTGGTCTGATGGGCATTTTTTTTCCTTTTCTTGGTGCTTAAATCGGTGTAGCTGTCATCTTTCTGGCTTAATTGATGTGGATGATGCGACCTACATTAGCCACAGATCACCATGAATCTTGAACCTGTGCAGTTCAATAACAGGGACCCTTTGCTATGCCCTACTAAGGGATAGGACTTTGCGCTAATAGAGTGGTTAAGAGTGGTGGCTTTAGTTTATATTAG
Organism: Anomaloglossus baeobatrachus; assembly: GCF_048569485.1. Taxonomy (NCBI): domain Eukaryota; kingdom Metazoa; phylum Chordata; class Amphibia; order Anura; family Aromobatidae; genus Anomaloglossus; species Anomaloglossus baeobatrachus. The sequence continues at coordinate 82,615,092 of NC_134355.1, read as the reverse complement.
GAAAACCCAATGACAGGTTCCCTTTAAACTGTCTTTTTTGTGCATGGACTTTGTTTATTATTAGTTCCGTTCTGTAATGTGGCAATTAACAGTTGTTCTAATTAGTCTCTGTTGAGTGCTAAATTTATTTTGCAGTTTTTTTTTCCAGCGTAACTGGTAAATAAAAGATGCCAGAGTAATGAATGCACCTGCTGGGATGTTCTAGTATTTGCAGGGGGTGTGTGTGTCTGAATTACACCTTTTTTTAACGGGATACCAGTATCAGAAGACAGTACTAATGAAAGTGTCTAAATACCTGAAAAAAACACCTAAAAAGATCAACCTAGTTAGGGATTAGAAATAGCGTGTAATCAGTTGGGTATCAGATGCGCCTTAAATAACCATTTTGTAATTAAAAAATAAAAATAGGTTTTATTTTAGTTCTTATTATATGAAATATATCCAAAAAGAATAGAATATGAATAGCATATTCTGAATGGTCCAATATGATATATAATAATATAAAAGAACAATATGAATATTACACCATAAAAAGGAAATATTTGAGTAGAACAATATGAAATATTACAATGAGTAGAACTCTATTATTATTATTTATTATTATAGCGCCATTAATTCCATGGCGCTTTACATGTGAAAGGGGTATACATAATAGGAACAAGTACAATAATCATAAACAATACAAAACACAGACAGGTACAGGAGGAGAGAGGACCCTGCCAGCCTGGGCTCACAGTCTACAAGGGATGGCTCAGGATACATCTGTTGAGGGTAGGGCTGGTCGTGCGGCGCTGTATCTGTGTCGCCCTGGGCAAGCCAGGGGACACAGGTCACACACCACCACACCCTACATCCCAGTTAGGAACAACAAAGCTAACCAAAAATCCTTGTTGCCTTCCTCCAGAGGCTGATGATTCACACTAGGGGGTGGGCCAGGCGGTTGGCTCCGCCCACCGAGGAGTTCACAGCTCTGGAGGCAGGAGAAACCAGGCAGTCTAGTTAGGGGAGTGAAGGAGTAAACAGCTAAGATGAGTTAAGGAAGTGAAAGTAGAAGGAAGTAAAGTGGTAAAGGAGGAAAGCAAGAGTGGTGACAGAGAGAAAGCCTGAAGTAGTCCAGCTGTGTGCAGGACAGGTCAGCAACGGCGGTGACTGTCTGGAGGGGGACCGTTTGGAAGTTCCTGGAAGGACCGCGGACGGGTAGTGGCCCGGCGGTCTGGAGCAGTGTTCCGAAGGACAGTCAGCACCAGGGCAGGAGCCTCTCGGACCCCGGCAAGGCTAGGAGTCGCCAGAATTTGCCAAATCCGTCAGTGAAGGGGACGTAGATCCCCCAACAACCAAGTCCCGATTGAAGGCAACAGCCCAACCAGAGTAGGAGAGACACCGCCACCGCCAAGGCACCAGTTTCTCAGGGCCAGAGCCTGCGGGCAAAGAGTAGAGCTCCCCCGGTCCAGCTTGAAGCCGGGGAGCGGGTTACCGGTGGGGACCCATCGCAACCAACAAGTAAACAAAGGTGCAAGGAAGAGGGACATCACCGTCACCTACTGGGAGAGCAAGTGCAGCCGTCCGTGGGACCGTCTTACCAGCCGTTTGGTTTACCGTAAAAACTGTGTCAACGTCTCAGGCTGAGTGAGTACCACAGTGCCGCAAGGCACAGCGCTGCCCCCGCGTCCCTGCGCCCACCAGGCCCTGCACCTCCCAAGCCATCACCGGGCCCCGGGATCACCAACCCCTACCCACGGAGGGGCAACACAACACCTGGCTGCTCCGCATCACCATCCCTGGGATCCCCATATAGAGCAGCGGTGGTGAAATCACCACAACCGTGGGTGGCGTCACGGACAATAAACTATCCCTACACCCAACAAACCCCTTTCACTCACGGGCGAGGAGTGCCGCTCGAGAACCCTCGGGATCCGGCCTACAGCTCGAGCCACCACTGAACAGCAACCGCCGGACCCGAGCAGAAGGGGTGAGCGTAGTGTGCTGACACCCTCCTCCCCGCCCGCGACAATTTGGCATCACGAACAGGATCTTACCGCTCTGCCGTCTGGTAGAGGTGCGCCTTGTTACCGCCGGAGATATCCGGCAGAAAAATTTCAGAAGCCGCCATCTTTGGCGCGAAAAGTTCCCGCTCGAGCGTCTTCTCGAGTAGCAGAGGCGCGAAGGCCAAAACCCCGCCCCGAGTGAGCAGGGGCCGGAAAGAGCTAAGGGGGACGCGATGGCGGCTGGACGCATGTAGCTGCAGCTATAAAAGCAGGGACGCCAGGACTCTGCAGACTGACTGGGTTCCTGGAAGGCACGATTGCCAAGATGTACAACCCAACTCCCAACGAGGAAGCCCCCGCGCCCGGCACGGCGACGTGGTTGAGGGACCGGACCGTCCCGCTGAGTAACCGTCTGCAGGTTCATATGCAACTCCTCCTGGAGGAGTGGGAGACCGACATGGCGGACGTGGTGGCTGCTATGTGGAGACGCGAGGCAGAAGAGGATTTGGAGGAGCGGGTAAGCGACCCATGCCCCTGTATTCCTGAGGGATCGGCCGTTGGAGCTGAGGGGCCCGGCCGGCTTCCGCTAACCCTACCTCTCTCCCTGCTACCCGTAATAGCTGCTGCCGCCCCACCATTAGGCCCGCTACCTGCCCAACCGGTAGCGATACCCTGCCCAGCCGCTCCGGCGGACCAGCCAGCTACAGACGTCCGGGACGTCCCTGAAGTACACCAGGGGGAACCGCTGGAACCGCGGCCCCTTAACAGCATGGTGCCAGAAGTCCCAGCAGTAACTGTGCCAGACCCTGAGCCTGGAACCGTGGCCTGGATGAAGGCCCGGGTGATTCAATTCCACCGGCGTCAACAGGAGCAGATCTTCCGGATGATGTAGCAGTGGACCAACGAGGTGGAGGAGCAGATTACAACTGCCCCGATGTACGGAGGGGAAATGGATGTAGCAGAGTCGACTGGTGACCCACGTCCCTATGTCCTACCAGGACCGGCCGCTGCGGCTGAGGGGCCCGGCCTAGTTTCGGCCTATGCATCACCCTTGCCGTTACTTATGGGGCGCCTCAGTGTAAGCTCGCCTAATCTGCTGCTCCGTGCTACCACAGAAGGGGCTGAAATGTTGGATGCTGGAGGCCAGGAGGCTGCGACAGCTGGCGGCAACCCGCCTGACGCAAGAACAAGAGGTGATGACTCCTACCCCAGCCTCAGGTCCGCTGTTGAGTTTGAAGAGGCAAGCGAGCGTTCCCGCTATGTAGGAGGCCCCGTGGTTGTCCATACCCCGCGTACCGGTGGAAATGGGTACCGGGTACCCCTGTCACCGCAGGCATGTCAGTGCATGTTTGATGTGCTGGTGGCAGAGGACGGGTCCGCCTCAGCAGAAAGGTACGAGTAGAGCAGCGGATGCCCGTTACACAGTCCCCGTTGGGACCACCACTTTGTTTGTTTAAAAGTTGAAAAGTTTGAAAGAATGATGAAAATGATACCGAGTACATTACCTGATTTGCTTTGTGATTTGCAACCGGCTGGAGCCGGCACCATTGTCCCCGTAGGGACCGTTTAAAAAGTTTTGCATGGGAACTATCCATGGACAAGCCCGTGAACTTGCAGGGCACCCACAAACGTTAAGTGGCTTGTAAATATGTTGTTTGCTGTTACCGTTTTCCGCAATGCCGCCTCCGGAGAGGCAGGTTGGAGGGAGGGCCCTCAGCAGAGCAGGCTGGGGACCAGCCACCAAAGGAACCGGTGGCTACCCTCTGGAGGGAAGGACAGATCCCGCTCGGGTACCGTGTGCTGGACTGTGGGTCAAGGGGTGCTGCCTGGGCTTTAGGGGCAGCATCAGGGCCAGGTTGCTTGGGTGGGAGAGAGCGGAAACCGTAACCGTAAACCGTTATGCAACGTTTAAGAAATGTGCCTCCCGTTAAGGGAAGAGTTATTAAAAATGTACATATGTTATTATTTTACCATGTTATCTTTTACAGAAAAATAAAACCGGTGTTGGACGGCAGCCCGCGGACGGTCTGCATTTTGCTAAGGGGGAATGTGTCGCCCTGGGCAAGCCAGGGGACACAGGTCACACACCACCACACCCTACATCCCAGTTAGGAACAACAAAGCTAACCAAAAATCCTTGTTGCCTTCCTCCAGAGGCTGATGATTCACACCAGTGGGTGGGCCAGGCGGTTGGCTCCGCCCACCGAGGAGTTCACAGCTCTGGAGGCGGGAGAAACCAGGCAGTCTAGTTAGGGGAGTGAAGGAGTAAACAGCTAAGATGAGTTAAGGAAGTGAAAGTAGAAGGAAGTAAAGTGGTAAAGGAGGAAAGCAAGAGTGGTGACAGAGAGAAAGCCTGAAGTAGTCCAGCTGTGTGCAGGACAGGTCAGCAAGGTCAGCAACGGCGGTGACTGTCTGGAGGGGGACCGTTTGGAAGTTCCTGGAAGGACCGCGGACGGGTAGTGGCCCGGCGGTCTGGAGCAGTGTTCCGAAGGACAGTCAGCACCAGGGCAGGGGTCTCTCGGACCCCGGCAAGGCTAGGAGTCGCCAGAATTTGCCAAATCCGTCAGTGAAGGGGACGTAGATCCCCCAACAACCAAGTCCCGATTGAAGGCAACAGCCCAACCAGAGTAGGAGAGACACCGCCACCGCCAAGGCACCAGTTTCTCAGGACCAGCGCCTGCGGGCAAAGAGTAGAGCTCCCCCGGTCCAGCTTGAAGCCGGGGAGCGGGTTACCGGTGGGGACCCATCGCAACCAACAAGTAAACAAAGGTGCAAGGAAGAGGGACATCACCGTCACCTACTGGGAGAGCAAGTGCAGCCGTCCGTGGGACCGTCTTACCAGCCGTTTGGTTTACCGTAAAAACTGTGTCAACGTCTCAGGCTGAGTGAGTACCACAGTGCCGCAAGGCACAGCGCTGCCCCCGCGTCCCTGCGCCCACCAGGCCCTGCACCTCCCAAGCCATCACCGGGCCCCGGGATCACCAACCCCTACCCACGGAGGGGCAACACAACACCTGGCTGCTCCGCATCACCATCCCCGGGATCCCCATATAGAGCAGCGGTGGTGAAATCACCACAACCGTGGGTGGCGTCACGGACAATAAACTATCCCCACACCCAACAAACCCCTTTCACTCACGGGCGAGGAGTGCCGCTCGAGAAACCCCCGGGATCCGGCCCACGGCTCGAGCCACCACTGAGCAGCAACCGCCGGACCCGAGCAGAAGGGGTGAGCGTGGTGTTCTGACACCCTCCTCCCCGCCCGCGACATATCAGACAGAGGGTTACGGCAAGTTGTAGGCTTGTCGGAAGAGGTGGGTCTTCAGGTTCCTTTTGAAGCTTGTCAAGGAAGGCGAGAGTCTGATATGTTGTGGCAGGGTGTTCCAGAGTATGGGGGAGGCACGGGAGAAATCTTGGATGCGATGGTGGGAAGAGGAGATGAGAGAGGAGTAGAGAAGGAGATCTTGTGAGGATCGAAGGTTACGTGCAGGTAAGTACCGAGAGACTAGGTCACAGATGTAGGGAGGAGACAGGTTGTGGATGGCTTTGTATGTCATGGTTAGAGTTTTGAACTGGAGTCGTTGGGCAATGGGAAGTTAGTGAAGGGATTGGCAGAGAAGAGAGGTCGGGGAGTAGTGGGTTGGACAGGTGGATTAATCGGGCTGAAGAGTTTAGAAGAGATTGTAGGGGTGCAAGACTGTTAGAAGGAAAGCTACAGAGCAGGAGGTTGCAATAATTGAGGCGGGAGATAATAAGGGCATGCACTAGGGGTTTTGCAGCTTCTTGGGAAAGGAATGTACGGATTCAGGAGAAAAAACACTGTCTAAAAGATATGTATGAATAGGACCTAATGAAATACAACAAAATGAAATAGAACTAGGGTCGTCTTGGGGGTCTTTAAAGATCAAGGACCAACTATAAGTTACACAATCCAAATAAAGTCATCTTATGGCTCTTTATTGGTAGATAAACTATTTCAGAAGGGTCGTCACTTACCATTGCCAGGATGACTTTTATCGGACTCCCCAGTAATACTAGTCTCAAACATGAAAACTTTTTCAATCCCCAATCATTAATACAAATTCCCCGCTGATAACCAACTACTAGTACAGACTACATCTGGCCATAATTAATGAGGGTTAACTACAAATAAACATTTGACTGACATTAGGAAAGAAACCCTTTCACCACAAAAAGCATAAAGAAGAGTACACAAGAAAATAAGCTTTTGACATACACGCCAATTTATCTGCAAGTAATGAGTTTCGACTGTATTTGACAAGCATCATAACATTTCTTGTAGAAGGGAGCTGATTTCTGCAGAACGGGTGGTAAAAACAACCTCCTTGGGTCATTTCCTCATTAATCTTCCTGTGATAAACCAACATGAGAGACATGTAAATAAATAATCTGTTTACATCAATCATTGGGTGATAAAAGGATGTACTGTGTAAGGTCACACAAGCAAATCTATACAGTGTTAATGCATATATACTAATTATTTCTCCTGGCTGCCAAGAATTCATATGTGTCCAACACTTTGTAGGATCCATCATTTAATAATCATTCTGGTGATTAAAACAAGATAAATGGGAATTTTTTTATATATATATATATATATGTGTATATATATATATATATATATATATATATATATAATTGCCTTATTCTGTCTGTCTGTCTGTTTGTCTGTCTTGCTCCAAAATTGTGTTACGGTGACACAAAGCTGATTGGCCGCTGGGCTCACCATGGCCCCGTCCCCCTTCACGGATTGGCCGCTTGCCTCGCCTTGGCTCCGCCCCCCACGGATTGGTCGCTCGCCTTGGCCTGGCCCCGCCCTCCGCATGGATTGGCCGCTCGCCCCAGCCCTCCGCACGCATCGGCAGACATAACCTTGCGCTGCTGGGATCGTGACGGAGCCGGTGTACGCTGGTAACCATTATACACATCGGGTATCTAAGGTCCCTTAGTTACCCGATGTGTATCATAGTTACCAGTGTACACCGGCTCCGTCACGATTCCAGCAGCGCCAGACATAACCTTGCGATGCTGGGATCTTGACGGAGCCGGTGAACGCTGGTAACCATTATACACATCGGGTAACTAAGGTCCCTTAGTTACCCGATGTGTATCATAGTTACCAGTGTACACCGGCTCCGTCACGATCCCAGCAGCGCCAGACATAACCTTGCGATGCTGGGATCGTGACGGAGCCGGTGAACGCTGGTAACCATTATACACATCGGGTAACTAAGGTCCCTTAGTTACCCGATGTGTATCATAGTTACCAGCGTACACCGGCTCCCGGTACACATGTGCAGGGAGCCGGCATTATACTCCTCTCCCCCCAGGACTACTCCTCCTATTATAGTGCTCCTATTATATTCCTCTCTGAGTATAATAGGAGAACTATTATAGCATGGGGGATGGAGCACGATGGGGTGCGCAGCATGGGGGATGTAGCACGATGGGGGGTGCGCAGCATGGGGGATGTAGCACGATGGGGAGTGCGCAGCATGGAGGATGGAGCACGATGGGGATTGCGCAGCATGGGGGATGGAGCACGATGGGGAGTGCGCAGCATGGGGGATGGAGCACGATGGGGGGTGCGCAGCATCGGGGATGGAGCACGATGGGGAATGCGTAGCATAGGGGATGGAGCACGATGGGGTGCGCAGCATGGGGGATGTAGCACGATGGGGGGTGCGCAGCATGGGGGATGTAGCACGATGGGGGGTGCGCAGCATGGGGGATGTAGCACGATGGGGAGTGCGCAGCATGGGGGATGGAGCACGATGGGGAGTGCACAGCATGGAGGATGGAGCACGATGGGGAGTGCGCAGCATGGGGGATGAAGCACGATGGGGAGTGCGCAGCATGGGGGATGGAGCACGATGGGGGTGCGCAGCATCGGGGATGGAGCACGATGGGGAATGCGCAGCATAGGGGATGGAGCACGATGGGGGGTGGGCAGCATGGGGGATGGAGCACGATGGGGGGTGCGCAGCATGGGGGATGGGGCATGATGGGGGGTGCGCAGCATGGGGGTTGGAGCACGATGGGAGGTGCACACCTCCCCCTAACACACACACACACAACACACCACACACACACTGGGAACCACAAACACTGCCATATACAGACACCCACACACACAGACAACGCCGCACACACACAACACCCAACACACAAACACCGCGGCATACATAAATATACGCACATACCGCACAACACACACATTGCACAAAACATACCTCCCCTCAAAACACACCACACCCCACACCCACACAAACCACACAACACACACACACACAACTCTACAGACACACAGCGCTCCACAAACAACGCAACACACGCAACACACATACAACACCGCTCTCACCCCCCGCCACACCCAGACAACACCCAGAACATGTACAGCGCCCTACACAAACACTTGGTAACTACACACAACAACATCTATATATATAACAAAAATCATACATTAACTACACAATACGTAAATTCTAGAATACCCGATGCGTAGAATTGGGCCACCTTCTAGTATATATATATATATATATATATATATATATATATATATATAAAAGAACACCACAAAGTGACACATGTCAAAGTAAAAGTGATAATTTTATGTCACCGACTACATCCCAAGGATAATAAACAGTATCTAATTAATTATTGCAACAAAGTGCTTAAACATCACCGTATTGTAAGGGTTACATAGAATAATAATTTTTGGGATGATGTTGGTTATATATCTACCTTGTTAACGTTATCTTGAGTTGGAGTGTACTGAGATTACCTTATTTCTATCATAGGTTTTGAAAATGTTATATTTATTTAATGCAAATCTTAAGTCAATCCTGTATGTATTTAACTCCTTTTCGACAGGTAAAGTACACAGAGTGCCTTGAAAAACATACCCCATTATTTTTTCCACATTTTTTCACTTATAATGGGATTTTATATGATATACCAACAATGAGGAGCAACATTTTGTGAAATATAAAAGAAATGATTCATGTTTTTTCTAAATATTTTAAAAATATAAATTGGACAATTGTGACGTGGATTTGTACTCGGCATACCACGTTGTACCCACAAATGTAAATGTATTTTATGTGAGATACCAACACAAAGTAGCAAGTATTTGTGCAAAGAAAGGGATACGTAGTTTATGATTTTAAATATTTTCAAATGTGAAAAGTATGATGTGTGTTTGTATTCAGCCCACCTGCGTCAATGCTTTGTAGGACCACCTGTCACTGCAATTACTGCTGAAAGTCTCTTGTGGTATGATTCTGTCAGCTTTGTACCTCTAGAGGCTGACATTTTTGCCCATTCTTCTTTGACACATAGCTCTAGCTCAGTGAGATTGGATGGAAGTGTCTGTGAACAGCAATTTTCAAATCGGCACAAATTGTCAATGGGATTTAGGTCTGGACTGTAACTGGGCCACACTGGACACACACATAAATTTGATTTGCTCTAAACCATCCATTGTAGCTCTGGCAGTATGTTTAGGATTGTTGTCCTGGTGAAAGTTGAATCTTTGTCCCAGTCTCAGGTCTTTTGCAGCCTCTAAAAGTTTTTCATCCAGGATTGCCCTGTATTTAGCTTCATCCATCTTTTCATCAACTGTGACCAGCTTCCCTGACCTTGCTGAAGAAAAGCAACCACCACAGCATGATGTTGCCACAACCATGTTTGACAGTGGGGATGGTGTTTTCAGTGAGATGTGCAGTGTTCATCTTCCACCATACATACTAGCATTTTCCATTTGGCCCTAGAAGATGTACTTTGGTCTTGTGACCACAGTACCTTCTTCCACATGCTGGTTGTGTTTGCTTTTTGCAAAGAACAAACATAACTTCTTATGGCTTGCATTCAAAAATGACTTTCTTATTGCCACTCTTCCATAAGAACAAGATTCTTGGAGTATACGACTAATAGTTGTCCTGTAGAAAAGACAAACCTGAGTGGAAGATCTCTGCAGCTCCTCCAAAATGACAAAAGGTGTCTTGGCTGCTTCTCTAATTAATGTGCAACTTGCTTGGAATATCAGTTTAGGTGAACGGCCATGTCATAGTAGATTTGCATTAGTGCTATACTCCTTCCATTTTTGGGTGATGGATTGAACAGTGCTCCGTAAGGTGTTCAGAGCTTGGGATATTTTTTTTTATAACCTAACTCTGCCTTACTCTTCTCTATTACTTTATCACTGACTTGTCTGGTGTGTTCCTTGTTTTTCATGATGCTCTTTAATCCCTAATGTTCTCAAATATACTTCTGAGGGCTTCACAGAACAGCTACAGTTCTACTGAAAATAAATTACACACAAGTGTTCAGTCTTCACGGTTTTATTATTTAAATGCAACTTCAATCTCTTGTAGTTGGGGGGATGTTCATTACCATAGCGCAGACACATATTCATACATTTCTCTGTGTGCTAGCATATGCAGAATGTTGGAATGAAATAACTAACATACCCTGCATATACATCCTGGTGTATAGCAGGCATGTGACTATGTATTTATGTTTTGTTTATGGTTCAGTTACTGTTCTGGAGCGCTGAACAGTGGGATTGCAGTAATATTTGTGCATTTGTTGGCAATATTGTGCTAACATGGACAAAGGTACCCTTCTGATAAAGTAAAAGAAAAACACAGTAGTCTCTGAACTAAGTCAAAAGTAATTTTCTATATAAATGTACTGAATATCAACAAATAAAAATCATACATAGCTTATGAATTGTGATTCAACAGGAAAAAAAACAATGAAAATGGCCTGGACAATAAGTGTTAAGGGTGCTTTTATACGAGACGAGCTATCGTGCGATGCATCGTCGGGGTCACGGTTTTCATGACGCACATTTGGCATCGTTCACGACGTCTCGTGTAACACCTCTGAGCGACGCAGCATCGCTCACAAATCGTGAGTCGTGTACTCGTCGCTCAGTTTCAAATATTGTTTATTTAAAATGGCGCCGGTTGTTCATCGTACCCGGGGCAGCACACATCGCTCCGTGTGACACCCCGGGAACGATTAACACAGCTTACCTGCGTCGCGCGGCACCCGCCGGCTATGCGTAAGGAAGGATGTGGGTGGGATGTTTACATCCCGCTCATCTCCGCCCCTCCACTTCTATTGGCCGGCTGCCGTGTGACGCCAAACGTCCCTCCAACTTCAGGAAGTGGACGTTTGTGGACCACAGCGAGGTCGTCCGGAAGGTAAGTGCGTGTGACAGGGGTTAAACGAGTTAGTGCGCCACGGGCAGCGATTTGCCCGTAATGCAAAAACGATGGGGGCGGGTACGATCGCTGGTGCTATCGCACGTTAGATCGACTCGTGTAAAGCAGGCATTACCCTTAGAAAATATTGAAAACAATTTGAACATAGAGACATGTTAAACTAAGGAGTATCTTATAATTAGCAATATAGGTGTCTACGATTTGTAATCAGTCAGTTTGTCTGTTTGAAGGGTGAAAAGTAGTTGGTATCATGATGTGTACAACATTAAACATTGACCAAAGAAAGCTAAGGAGAGAATCGTCTCAGAAGATTAGAAAGTTAATTATAGACACATATGTTAAAGTAAAGGCTATAAGACTGTCTCCAAATCGGTTGATGTTCCTGTTACAGTTGCACATATTATTCAGAAATTGAAGGTCCATGGGACTGTAGCCAAACTCCCTGGACACAACTGGGCCTTTTTGGCATCACATCAATTGTATATTGAGAGATGCAAAAATGAAGCGTTCATAGAAAAAGAATATTGTACCTACTGTGAAACATGGAGGAGGCTCAATGATGTTTTGGGACTGGTTTTCTGCATTTGGCTGTCAGCATCTGGATTTGAATCCTTAAGTCTGTGCTCTGTGGTCGGCTTCTCTTTCTGCCGGACCACAGCAGATAGATATTTTCTTTGGGTGCTTAGCTTCTGGAATCTTTGCTTTAGGGTAACTGGTGTATTCATTTACTTGTTTGCCTGCGCAATCACCTTTCCAATACATCTTTAAATACCTTATTCCTGCTGGTGATATTCTCATTTTGAAGTCCATTCATATTGCTGTTAGTTTCTGCCAGTCAATGAAAGATTAGCTAGCATATTTCTCTCTGCTGTTTATGTTCTCCACTCTGCACCTATCTTATGTTGTCAGTAAGAAGGTGGTATATTCTTTAGCAATGTACACCCTCTATGGTATTTTGTTGTTTCTCTTACTCATTCTGGGATCACTTTCTACTTCAGCACACCCTGCCTTCTGTAGGTTCTTTGCTCTCTGCTCTGCCCTCTGGTTCCTTAGGAGGAACGTAAAGCACTTGATGGCCAATCAGGCAGCATAGGCCCAAGTTGCTATAATTTAGCTTGTAGTCAGGGCTATTCCAGCTTCCTCGGGAACCACTATTGACTGCAGGGTTGGGATCTCTAGTCTAAACAAGAACCGGTATCACCAGTTGCAGTTTTATAGTGTGTTACCTTAACCCCTTGTGAGTTGCTGTATGAATATAACATTGGAATAGTGTGTCTTGAATCTGTGCAGAAATCTCAGGACTATCAATTAATGTTGAGTGAAGTATGCTGCCTCGTGTCAGAACGCTTGCTTTGAGTTACATGTCATGGTTCCTCCAAAAGGACGATTACCCAAATCGCATAGTTTACATCCAAGAATGGCATAATAGCAAAGGATTAGACTATTCTGAAGTGGCTTCTGTGAGCCCTGATCTAAAACCTATCGAACATCTGTGGAAAGAGCTGAAACATACAGTTTGGAGAAGGCACCTTCACTAATACTGCTTGAACAGTTTGCTTACGAGGAGTGGGTCATGTTACAGGTGCAGAAGTCAAATTGAGTTACAGAAATCTTTTGTTTGCAGTGATTGCCTAAAAAGGTTGTGCAATAAAATATTAATTTAACGGTACGTGGCCACGATCAGTGTACACAGCTTTTTGGATGTAGCATGCTTGAGCTGCGTCCAAAACGCTGCGATGTCCAGTACAAGCATAGTGGATGGGATTTTTAAAAATCCCATGCCCACTGTGCTTGTTTTTCCACAGCAAACATTGACCTGCGGTACGACTTTCCGAGCCGCAGCATGTCAACTGTTTGCTGTGGAGTCTCAAGCGCCCTCCGCAGGGAGAACACAAGTGAGAGACCGCAACTTCCCGAGCCCAGATGGTGGGCACGAGCAGCTGTGGTCTCCTGCAGAGGTACCTCATGGCCCTGCAGCTCAGGACCCACCATGTCCAGGACACCGCGGGTCCTAATTGTGGGCACATACCCTAAAAATACCATCATTTTTCACAGGTATTTCTTTAATTTTTTTGTTTTGTTTTTGTTTTGAACCAAAATTTAAAAGCAATACATCAACAACATCTGAATATCATAATATGGGAAAAGTATATGTTGGTCACTAAAGGACCACTATAGACCCACGATTGGACAGAGTAAATCAAAGTGACTGGTAGAGACTCAACAAATATGTATACATATGAGAAGAAGAAAGAGTCAGTGTACTACTTTAATAATGAAGTTATAGAATTTTATTTAATAAATCAAGTCATAAAAACACCAAATACAAAACAACAAGGACAAAAGGTGCTGGTGAGGATACAAAAATTAGGAGATGTCACCCAGTCGCTGACAATGTGCAAAATCGCATATAGAGGGGTGGGCATAAAGTGCCTATGCAAGTTTAGTAGCAATATATGTAGTCTTAAAGGGGAATCACAAGATCAATAAAGTGCTGAAGTGCAAAAGCAGCAGAAGTTGTAGCAGCACAGGTGAATATCATAAATCACTGCCCCTTTGAAAGTGCACGTGCAAGTAAACAGCCACAAAAATATAAGGGGTACTTCTCACACAGCGAGATCGCTAGAGACATCGCTGCTGAGTCACGGTTTTTGTGACGCACCAGTGAACTCATTAGCGATCTCGCTGTGTGTGACACTGAGCAGCGATCTGGCCCCTGCTGTGAAATCGCTGTTCGTTACACACAGTGCTGGTTCATTGTTTGGACGTTGCTCTCCCGCTGTGAAGCACACATCGCTGTGTTTGACAGCGAGAGAGCAACGATCTGAATGTGCAGGGAGCCGGCTTCTAACAGCCTGCGGTAAGCTGTAACCAAGGTAAATATCGGGTAACCAAGCGAAGTGCTTTGCTTGGTTACCCGATATTTACTTTGGTTACTAGCGTCCGCCGCTCTTAGGCTGCCAGTGCCGGCTCCCTGCTCTCTGCACACATAGCCGGAGTACACATCGGGTAAATAAGCAAAGCGGTTTGCTTATTAACCTGATGTGTACTCTGGCTACGAGTGCAGGGAGCCAGCGCTAAGCAGTGTGCGCTGGTAACCAAGGTAAATATCGGGTAACCAAGCGCTTGGTTACCCGATATTTACCTTAGTTACCAAGCGCAGCATCGCTTTCACGCGTCATTGGGGGCTGAGGGCTGGTCACTAGTCACTGTTGAGATCTGCCTGATTGACAGCTCACCAGCGACCATGTAGTGACACACCAGCGATCCTGACCAGGTCAGATCGCTGGTGGGATCGCTTGAGCGTCGCTAAAGTGTGATGGTACCCTAAGTCAATGACACATATCCATAATACCACCTTACCAGCGAGACCGGGTGTTACTCTAGGGATCCCTATTTGGTGCGTTTATTACTTGATTTGTTAAATAAACTTCTATACCTTCATTATTAAAGGGAACCTGTCACCACTTTTTTGGCCTATAAGCTGCGGCCATCACCACCAGACTCTTATATACAGCATGCTAACATGGTGTATATAAGAGCCCAGGCCGGGGGTATAACATAAAAAACACTTTATAATACTTATCTAACGGTCACGCTGTTGGCCTAATGGGCGTCTCCGTTGTCCGGTGCCGGCGCCTCTTCTTTCGGCCATCTTCGTCCTCTTTCTGAAGCCTGGGTGCATGATGAGGCTACGTCATACACACTCGCCGGTCCTGCGCAGGCGCACTACAATACTTTGATCTGCCCTGCTCAGGACCTGAATGCCGGTGAGTGTGGATGACGTCGGACCCGTCATGCACCGCGGCTAGAGAAGGAGCACAAAGATGGGCAAAAGAGGTGACGCCGGCACCGGACAACGGAGACGCCCATTAGGCCCACAGCACGACCGCTAGGTAAGTATTATAAAGTGTTTTTTATGTTCTCACAGCGGCCTGGGCTCTTATATACAGTATGTTAGAATGCTGTATATAAAAGCTCGGTGGTGGTGGCCGCAGCTTATAGGCCAAAAAAGTGGTGACAGCTTCCCTTTAAGGTAGTACACTGACTCTTTCTTCTTCTCATATGTATTTAATTTAAAAGCAATGTCTGATTTTCATTTATTGATATTCAGTAAATTAAATTAGAAATGTACTTAACTTGTTAGTTTCAAGTTATTTTAGTGACCAACCACTGTGGATTTTTCTTACTTTAACAGAAGGGTACCAAAAATGTTGTCCATATGTGTACATACAGTATATGCAAAATTGTATGTTACCTGTTAAAATAATTGGGCTTTTAAAAATAATGTAGGTCAGTACTAGTATTTTCTAGTTATGCTTTTCGTCTTTTGCAAGAAGCTGTACATTTACTGGCGGCTACATTAACATAGTCTGAATTTTATTCAAAATATTACATTTAATTCCCTTAATATTTCTCCGAATTCTTGTAGCGTCTTAAATTAATATTCACCTTTCAAGTTTGTTTAGAAAAATGTAAAATAATGAGAAATGTTGCTCCATAACTTTGTAAGGAGTTCTGAAGAACGTGCAGCTCCAGGTGCAGCCTTCATAAATATTATATATAGTTACGATCTGGAACAGATTAGTGCGGCAGAAATTCATTTTAACACCAGTTTCTTCCATACACAATCAATTTCAGCAGCCTGTTTTAATTCCAGATATTTATGGAGCGTTTTAGGAAAGTGGAGTTGTTTGAATTGTTAGGAGATTAGAAAGCAAACAGGAAGAATGGTATTAAATCAGCCGCAATGTTTACTAAGTCAACACTAATTTAAACATTTCTTCTATCTTACATCCCCAATTACTTTGTTAAGTAAATATCTTGAAGTTTCTACTTGTTCTTGCGTCTCCTTTGGGTGTAAAGATATGGAGTACAGTAATCATAGAAGTCCTCACTTCATATTAACCAAAATTTATGACAATTTTTCTAATCTTACTAATAAATCCCTTTAAGCTTAGGTATAGTTGATACTGTGTATGTATTTCTTTTAGGCTGACATAACATTCTGTTTTTGATCCATTTTTTGTGCCAAATGGAGAAGCGAATGGAAAAGAAATAATGAAAACTAGAATAAAAAAAAGCATCCGCAAACATATAAATGCCTCCAAAGAACCAGGCTCAAAAAAGCTGTCAATATAAACTTTTTGTGAAAATGAAAAAATTCTCCAGCATCAAATCTTCCAGTCTAAAATGTTCATTTTTATTTCAAGCTCAATAAAATCAGAATTATTATTATTATTTATTATTATAGCGCCATCAATTCCATGGCGCTTTACAAGTGAAAGGGGTATACATAATAGAATGCCACCAAATAACAAACACTGCAGTGTAAAACCATTGCGTTTCGGCATTAAATAGACTTAATAATGGTATAAAAAAAAAAAACTTTTTAACCATTTTCAACAGATCTTACAGTAACAGATATCTATTGTCACGCTGTACAAAAGGCTAGTAAGACGTAGTACAGCATATTTCCAACTAGGTGGCAGCAGAGAAGTGAAGGAGAGTCAAATTTAGGCTATGTGCGCACGTGTGCGCTCTGCACTGCACCTAAAAGGTGCGCTTCAGAGCGCAGCTGAAAAGCTGCATTCTGAAGCGCATGGTGTCTGCAGAGAACGTGCGCTCTGCATGCTGCCTCTCCCTATAGACAGCATGCAGAACGCACGAAAGAAGTGACATGTCACTTCTTAGAACGCAGCGATTCGGGCAGCAGCCGAATCGCTGCGTTCTAATATGCCACGTGCGCACGGCTCCTGCACAATCTCCATAGACTGTGCAGGGGACGCAGGACGCATGCAGTTACGCTGCGCTGCAGATCGCAGCGTAACTGCATGTAATACACACACGTGCGCACATAGCCTTACACTGTAACAGAAGGCAGTTGTAGTACAGCAGAGTAACTCCAGTAGGCAGCTAACAGGCAAACCACCAGGGGGCAATAGAGTAGTCAAACAGTCAGGGTCTAGCCTGGAAAGTCAGGTTAGTGCAGAGGGAGGATCAAAATTAAGCCAGAAAACAGAACCGAGTCAGAAGCCGGGAGATCAGGTATGGAGAGGGAAACACAAACAAGAGACAGGAGTGGGAATTCAGGGACCGGGACAGATGAACGAACGGGGAGAGGGTACAGGTCAGGGAACGACAACAAGGAGTCAGATAAACCAGGAAATCTCACCAGAGCCAGTCACAGGCTGCAGAGCAAAACTATAACCTGCACTGTAATGCCGGTACAGAGACTAGATATAGTGTCTCCTGAAACCAGAACGAGGCTGATGGGAGTTAACCCCTGACATGACCAGGTCGGGTCTGGGAAACTGTGGAGCGGAGAATACCGGGCCTGGATCATGACATCTATAGTATTTTTGACCTCAAAAAAAGTTAAACCAGCCATGAAAAACAGCATAACTTAGGGTGTGAACGCACCTACAAGGAAAAAGTGAATCAAATTTGTATAATTGACCAAAAGGATTCGCAATAAGATTACTCTGAACAGATGAGTCTGTTATCACCGATCATTAGTAACTGCCAGACACCTAAAATATGACTAATATTAGTGAATCTATGTATTGTCAAGCCTGTGGCGTATGTTGGTGCTGCTAAATAAATTATAGGACTTATCACCTCTTCTACAAAGTCTTGTTTAACTCCTTCAAATCCCTGGCGATTTCTGTTTTTCATTTTCGTTTTTCCCTCCCGTTTTTCAAGAGCCATAGTTTTTTTAGCTTTCCATCAATATGGCTATATGAGACATGTTTTTTTGCAAGACAGGCTCTACTTTTGAATGACAACATTCATTTTGCCATATAATGTACTGCAAAACTGCATGGTGGCTCAGTGGTTAGCACTGCAGTCTTGCAGTGCTGGGGTCCTGGGTTCAAATCCCACCAAGGACATCTGCAAGGAGTTTGTATGTTCTCCCTGTATTTGCATCGGTTTCCGTCAGGTTCTCCGCTTTCCTCCCACTTTACAAAGACATACTGATAGGGAATTTAGGTTGTGAGCCTCAATGGGGACAGTGTTGCCAATGTATGTAAAGTGCCACAGAATAGGGTGGCGCTAAATAAATGAATAAATATTACATTATTATAATAAAGTACGATGATATTGCAAAAAAAGTGCAATTACACAATGGTTTTTTGGGGGGTAAAACTGACCTGGCTATATAATTATATAGCCAGGTCAGTTTTACCCAAAAAAAACAAAAACATTGTGTATCGTGCTCCCCAGGTCAGTATGAGTACGCAGATACTAAACCTGTAGAGTTTTTTATTATTATTATTATTTTTATTATTTAAGTGGTGGAAACATTTCTGAAATTTGTAACAAAAAAAATAAATGTTGCTTTTGTCGCCATTTTCCAAGACCTATAACGTTCTCATTGGTCAGGATCTGGGATAAGTGATGGCTTATCCCCCCCCTCCCCCCTGAGCTGATGTTTTTACTGATACCATATTGGAATAGTTACAATGTTGTGATAGCCTTTTATTGTATACATTGCCATGTTGCGGTGACCAAAAAAAAAAAAAATCGTATTTTTGGCGTTTTGAGGTTTTTTTTTAAGCTGTTTAACGATCAAATGAATTTATTTTATACCTTGATAGATTGGACATTTATGAATGTGGTGACACCAAACATGTGTCCTTTTATTGTTTTTTTTTTTTACTGGGACAAAAGGAGGTAATTTGAACTTTTTCTTACATTTTTTAAAACTGTTTTTGATATTTGTTTTTGTATTTAACAGTCTTCTTAGAGAATTTGAAGTTGCGATCATTCTATTGACAGCTTACCCTCTGCTGTCATGACCACCATCGGAGCCCCGTGATCACATGACGTGTGTGCTGATGTGCGGGATCAATGACGCGCTTCCTGTCTGTGCATGTTTAATTAATTGACAGCAGGATTTAATTGGCTGTGAAAGGCACAGGATGACTGATTAAATCAGGCATCAAGTGCGTGTCAAGATTCAGGCTCAGCGCGTGAGCCTACATCAAAGGCAGTGACACAACATATGACGTAAATATAAGCAATCGGTCGTGAAGGGGATAAGAAGTACTTGCATTCCAAATGATATACATATTTTTAGCAATTTATGTAATAATATTTCTCTGGTATTTCACCAGAAGGAATAAATGAACACCTGCAAATTAATACGCAACTAGATCCAGATAGATACAAGTAGCAGCCGCTAATTTTACAGCTGTGACACACAATAGCATTAGTGTATTATTTCTGATATTTGCTTAGCATTCTGCACATTATGACTGAATGAGAATGGCCACAATACAAAATAGCATATGGTGGAAAGATGAGGCGATCGCTTCTCACAAGTCCCAGTCCATGGTCCAAGTCAGTGTTCTCTGGCTGTGGACAGGAGCTGCATGAGTTTCCTGAGCTTCCAGGTTCCTCATTGCAGCATTTGATTTGTCAGTGTGGGGTAACATCATCAGTGCAGCATGTGGCGCACTGCTGATGATGAACCAGCTTCCCAAATCATAAGCCAAAACCGGTAAGGAAGAAGCTTTGAAGAAGCTTGCATGAAACGCTTGTTGGGGTGCAAGAGAGGCACAATGATACATGTGTGGAGCCCCTGAGACTTCAGTCACCACAGGGTACTGCACCTCACCAGAGGTGCAGTATTCATCCCGGGTAAGGAGGAGGTCATTGCCAGTAAACCACAACCCACACAATACATAATTAGTGATCCTCTCACCAGAACTAGGGTAGGGTCATTAGGATGGTCACCCCAAGGTATGGGACCTCCCACCCACTAGTTCAGCAACCTGGGGGCTGGAGCTATACAGTGGGGAATAAGGTGACACACACACACAGATAATCAAGTCAAGGACATGGAGCAAGTGAGATGTGGAGGAGAACACGGTCTCTGAGGGGAGAGAGCTGATAGCTCCCTCAGGACCGGGTGCACTCTGAACAAGGTGCGGAGCCCTAGGCTGGTTGCTACTGCACGTCCCTCCAGCAGAATCCACCGGGTAGTGGATTTCAAGTCTTCTGGCCCACACAAAGTGCTCGGGGCACAGCAGCATATAGAGCCAGGAGTCGTGACACAAGAGCAGCACCAGTAACAGACTCGCGCTTCCTGCCATACGGGATAGGAATGGAATCAATCCAAGGACTCAGGTCCCAGCGTAGCTTCACGCCGCAGAGACTCACACATCACAGCGCAGGGAGGAAGGACTAACAGAGAAAACCACTGGTTCTGACCTCCGAACTATCCGGGATCGGCTGGAGCCCATGACAGCGGAGTCTGGCAGTCCAAAGGTGGTGACAACTCAGTGAGTAAAGAACTTTGATTGCATCCCTGTGTCGTCGCATTATTTGCCTCCGGCCCTGCACTCCACCATCTACTATTATTCCCAACCTCCCTGTGGTCCTGAGCTCTGCCTGTGGAAAGCTGTACCAACCTAGATGTACTACCATCGGCCCTCATAGGAAACCTCTTGCAATGGTGGCTCCCATTATAGCTGCACACCACAGGTGGTGTCAGAAATAACTACTATCCCCATCATCATCCCCCATTCATTGACACCACCGGGGTCACAGACCCGGGCCAGGCCACTGTGATATCCCCAAACCTACACCGACCCTGTGATGAGTAACCCCCTGGAGACCCCGTGGGCGCGTCACATGCATCATGAGTAATTATTCTGTTTATATACCATAAATAGGTAGGCTTTATACAGGAATCCTATGCTCTGTTATACTACCATTTTACTTCACTATGACCGAGAATTGAGTTTTCCTGCACACTTGTGGATATGAGTTTTAAGGCAATCGCTTGGCACACTTTGTGCATGGATGCCCTTTTGTGATTCTATATTTAGTGTAAATCTCTTGGACAACCATGCTTACTATATCTGCCTATAGACAATTAATTGTGGTTTTTATTATTACTCCTCATGTGCTTGTGATATCGTTCTCTTCCTCCTTTGTTTGGTCTTCACTCTATACCTCATATTATAGTGTTTGTTTTTTGTTTTATAGATTTTAAACATACCTTTCTTTTTTTCTGTACTTGATTTTTATGAGTAGGAGATACAAATTCGTCATTTATAGAAGAGTTACAAGAAGAACACCATGTTTGCATATGGGACATCTTATGGCTTGCATTCAATTTGCACCTTGTTCCATTGCTATTATGCAGAAAAAGGTGCTCCTTTTAGATAAGACCAAAGTAGAACTTTTTGGGCTAAATGCAAAACGCTATGAGTGGTGGAAAACTAACACTTCACATCACCCTGAAAACACAATCCCCACCATCAAACATGGTGGTGGCAGCAGGCTTTTCTTCAGCAGGAAGCTGGTCAGAGTTGATGGGAAGATGGATGGAACTTAATACAGGGAAATTCTGGAGGAAAACCTCTTAGAGGCTACAAAATACTTGAGATTGGGGCAATATATCACCTTCCAGTAGGCAATAATTCTAAACATTTTACCAGAGCTACAATGGATTGTTTATATCAAAGCATATTCATGTGTGTGAATGACCCAGTCATAGTCCAGACCTAAATCATATTCAGAGTCTGTGGCAAGACATTAAAATTGCTGTTCACAGATGCTTCCACTCAACCTCACTGACCTAGATATGCAAAGCTGGTAGAGACATACCAAAAAGACTTGCAGAAGTGATAAGTGGTCCTACAAAGGATTAACCCAAGAGAGCTGAATACAAATGCATGTCACAAGTTTCACATTTCCTAAATATTCTAAAAACATAAACCATATATAATTTCCTTTACACTGTACAAATAATTGTGGCTTTGTGTTGGTATGTCATACAAAATACCTTTAGGATCTTGTGTATAATGTAAAAAAATTTGGAAAAGTTCCCAGTATATGAACACTTTTTCAAGGCACAACATATAGATATACACAGTATATATATATATATTATATATAATATATAATATATATATATATATCCATACATATACTATATATATATATATATATATATATATATATATATATATACACATATATATATATATATATATATATATATATATATATATATATATATATATATGTGTATATATATATAGACTGTGTGTATACATATATATATATATATATATATATATGTATAAATATATATATATACTGTGTGCGTGTATATAAGTATATATATATCTATATATATATATATATATATATATATATATGTGGGGATATATATATATATATATATATATAGATATATATATATATATATATATATACACACGCAGTATATGGTATATATAATATGCTAACGTGTTAAATTATTTTCAAGGTCAGGCTTCTACAATGTTGTCTCAATCAATAAACATTATAAAGGAGGAAAATAAATTTCCATAGAAAATAGACAGTAAAGTGTGTGCATTATGAGGGAGCTGTGTTAATCAAGTATTTAAATGAGCGAGCTAATGGCATGCTTTATTATATTAATACTATGAACTTATTCTACCATTATCGTAATGTGTTTAATTTGTTAAACAATGTTTAGCATGGCGTGCTGTTCGCAGCGCTATTATGGCTTTTGGTTAACGTAGAATCTATTTTAATTACAAACATCTTTTATACAGTCAACACGTTACATTAGAGCCCGAGTAATGAAATTCTGACTGAAAGCCAAGTTTGTTTCTTGCATTACAGGGATGAATGCATATCAAAGTGTCACTCAATGGTACATTTTGAAAGTAGGCCTTAAGGCTTTTACTAGATGCAGCAGTTTGGGTTAAAGTGTTCTTTGTTCCAAAATTTGATACAGAATAAATGTGGAAAAGCTATGCTATTACTGAAAAATGGCAATTTTAACTAGGTCTCCTGTTACGCTATTTCTATAAATCCAATTTCAGGGCCACTGTGCCTCAGTTCTTAAGTTTAGTTATTGTGGAGTTTAAAGTCAGATGTTAATAATTACAAAAAAAACTATATAGAATAACTAAATGGGTGACTACAAGTTTTAGTGTAGACAATTCATCATAACATTATTTGTTACATTTTGTTGTATGTTGTAAGCTCCACCTGTCCTCAGAGTGCATGCCATGAGGTTTATGTAGTTTACAGCTTTTTTACAGCTATGTATGCCTGTGAGCCTATTGAGTTCAGGTCAGGAGACCCACAGCCAGTCCGATGATTGTGATCCATACTCGAAACACGGACATGTGAATTTAACCGTTTGGTATGTGCCCACGATTAGGACTCACTGTGTCCTGGACACAGCAGGTCCTGACCTGCGGGGCAGCATGTCTCCTCCGCAGGAGACCACAGCTGCTTGTGCCCACGATCAGGGTTCAGTGCGCTGCGGTCTCTTGCTTGTGTTCTCCCTACGGAGGACGCATGCGAATGCAAACATGCTGCGGTTTGGAAATACACACCGCAGGTCAGTGTTTGCTGCAGAAAAAACAAGCACAGTGGGCACAGGATTTCTAGAAATCCATCCACTGTGCTTGTACTGTACAACGCAGCATTTTGGACGCAGTTGAAGCATGCTGCCTCCAAAACACTGCAAACACTGATCGTGGGCACGCACCCTTATTCTGAAGAAACATAACTCTCTATTTAGTATTATTTGTAGGAGTTTATACTGTATGTCTATTCCCAGCCACTTAAAGGTTATAAATCATGTACACATTTTTTAATTTGTTTATTTCCTTTTGCAAATACAAAGGTGAGTACCTTTAAAAATGGTCTTTGTGGACGCACGAGGGTCAGTGGGTGCTCTCATCCGCTGGCCTAGATTGTCTTCAGAAAGACCGCACAGACCAGGCCTCATAGCACTGAATGCTCGCACTTCTTTCCCATGGTTAGAATACTATTCAGACAACACAGAGTTGGTAAAAATGTATTGGTTTACCAAAAAGTGAAAACATATTGTACATTCCCAGCAAGAACACAAAATGGTACAAGTGACAGAGTCTCATCCTTCCGCTGGCTTGCCAGGGATTAGAATCTTTGTATCTTCATGGCTTCCAAGGCTAACTATTCCAGCCAGCAGCACCCTGCTTTTGGCGGGCACCCACTGAGAAGAGATAGCGGCAAGCTAAGGAAGCTGATCAAGCAAAGCAAGATATGTAGTCAGGTAACCAAATTGTCCCAACCTGAGTTCTCCAAGCAAATTTGTGGGCTCAGTGTTAAGCAGTGAAGCAGTTCTGTAATCTTACAGCTGGAACGCTGGATCCTTGGCTGAAATCCTGTAGAATGGATCTTGAAGCACTATTGTGATCCTCCATTTGGAACCATAGCTCTTAGGCTGAGGTCAAGCAGAATATTTCTTTGGTGACAGAAGCAAGTCCTTTTTATACCACTTAGTTCTCAATTTATGGTATTGGGTCTTAAGGCCACTTTACACACAGCAACATTGCTAGCGGTGTCGCTGCCGATCGCACCCACGCCCGTCCATTGTGCGTCACGGGCAAATCGCTGCCCGTGGCGCACAATATCGTTAGTCCCCGACACACATACCTGCCTAGCGACGTCACTGTGGCCGGCGAACCGCCTCCTTTCTAAGGGGGCGGTTAATGCGGCGTCACAGCGACGTCACACGGCAGCCGTCCAATAGAAGCATAGGGGCGGAGAGCAGCTGAAAGAAAGACACGCCCACCTCGTTGCCGGAAGACGCAGGTACGGTGTTGTTCCTCGTTCCTGGGGTGTCACACGTAGTGATGTGTGCTGCCTCAGGAATGATGAACAACCTGCGTCCTGCAACAGCAATGATATTTGGGATTAGAATGACGTGTCAACGATCAACGATTAGGTGAGTAATTTTGATCGTTAGCGGCCGTTCGTACGTTTCACACGCAATGACATTGCTAACGAGGCAGGATGTGCGTCACGAATTCCGTGACCCCAACAACATCTCGTTAGAGATGTTGTTGCATGTAAAGCCCCCTTTACAAGATTGGTTGGAGATGGATCATTGGTCGCTAGTTCAAACCGACTACATAATTTTCCTCTGAATTATGTAGTCAAAGGGGCAATACACATTTAACAGACAATCCACATTTAACAGACAATAGGGCTATGATCAGTCTGACATGAGACAATGGCTAATTTCTCCTTATTTAACAAAGGAATCATAAGTCTGGCCTTATTAAAAACAGTTCACCCCCCCCCCACACACAAGTGGCCAGATGCTGAGTCGTCACAGTCTTCATTAGCAAATTTTCCACAATGTTGCTGTTGGAGAATATCCTCAAGTCCTTTATTTAGTGGAGAGCTTGTTGAAAAAATATAATATATCAGTCACTGTTGCTTCCCTTGGTTTGGAAGGCTCTCTGCTTTCCTTTGCCGTACAATGAATAAATCTAGACCTTACATCCAGCCTATGTTAAAGGGAGACACTCCAACAAGAGAAAAATCTGAAACCTAGATCAGGCTTCAAACTACATATCTGGAGGCATCTTTATGGAATTGGGGAGAATTGAATATACAAATTTAGAAGTAAAATTATATTTTTGTTTTCCAAATTAAACATTTACACCTTTACATATAAAATAACAAGATCGTTTACAATAGATCCTGGCTAGGGTTGCTAACTTGACGTTTAATTTTTTTGGACAGTTTGTCAGAATATAATGGACAGCCAACATTATTTATGAGCACTTTGAAAATCCTATCATTTTTTACGATGATTATATATATATTTGTCTACAGCCCATAATTTTGATATGAAGACATCAGATGCAATCATTGCAAAATGTAAAATAGTGATAATTAGAATCATAATACTCTATAAGTTTCTCCAGCTTTAAAAGAAAATCATGAATGCCTCAATTTTTTTTACGGCTAGGGGAATAAAGTGCCCTATGTTTATAGACTGTCCTGGGATTTTTGGACTGTTGGCAGACTTGATCCTAACATGATCTACAGCAAAGTTTATACTACAGTGTTGACTAATTGTCCTGCACGTTTCCAAAAAATTATTCAGATAAAGAATGGAGAGGTGGCTGTTAATGTGCTACCCTTTCCATTCACTTTTAATGAGATTTCCTTAAATCATCTAATCTCACTGATTGCCAGTATCTGCTTTTATAGTTAAGGCCCAGTCACACTAAACAACATCGCTAGCAACATCGCTGCTAACGAACAACTTTTGTGACGTAACAGCGATGTTGCTAGTCATGTTGCTTAGTGTGACATCCAGCAACAACCTGGCCCCTGCTGTGAGGTCGTTGGTTGTTGCTGAATGTCCTGGGCCATTTTTTAGTTGTTGCTGTCCCGCTGTGAAGCGCACATCGCTGTGTGTGACAGCGAGACAGCAACAACTAAATGTGCAGGCAGCAGGAGACGGCTTCTGCGGACACTGGTAACCACGGTAAACATCGGGTAACCAAGAAGCCCTGTCCTTGGTTACCCGATATTTACCTTCGTTACCAGCCTCCGCCGCTCTCACTGTCAGTGGCGGCTCCTGCTCTGTGCACATGTAGCTGCAGTACACATCGGGTAATTAACCCCATGTTTACTGTAGCTAGGAGAGCAGGGAGCCAGCGCTAAGTAGTGTGCGCGGCTCCCTGCTCTCTGCACACGTAGCTGCAGAACACATCGGGTAATTAACCCCATGTGTACTGTAGCTAGGAGAGCAGGGAGCCAGCGCTAAGCGGTGTGCGCTGGTAACCAAGGTAAATATCGGGTTGGTTACCCGATATTTACCTTAGTTACTAAGCGCAGCATCGCTTCCACGCGGCGCTGCTGGCTGGGGGCTGGTCACTGGTTGCTGGTGAGCTCACCAGCAACTTGTGTAGCCACGCTCCAGCGATCCCTGCCAGGTCAGGTTGCTGGTGGGATCGCTGGAGCGTCGCAGTGTGACATCTCACCAGCAACCTCCTAGCAACTTACCAGCGATCCCTATCAGGTTGGATTGTTGTTGGGATCGCTGGTAAGTTGTTTAGTGTGACTGGGCCTTTACTCCGTGGATATGTATCTGCTGTCAACTTTATGTCTTAGGAAAATAAGAGCTCTAATTGATCTTCATGGGTAATATTGTCTATACTTGTGTGTGTATGTTAAAGGGAACCTGTCAGGTGTAATATGCACCCAGATCCAAGAGTAGTTCTTTGTGCATATTTCTAATCCCTGCCTAACCATCCCTGTATCTAGTAGGATAGATAAAGAGATTCTTTAGAAAAACTATTTCTAAAGATCCTTTATGATATGCTAATAAGGCCAGCGACTAGTCCCCTGGGCATTATTTTCCTTGGCTAGTCGACCCCCTTAGCTGTTAGCATGCCCCTGTGCGTGTGCTAACATGCTAATAAATGTGCAGCTTCAAAGGCATGGTTGCTCTCATCTCTGCTGCCACCGCTGGGTTTTGGTTCAGTGCGCATGATCATAATGTCCCTGGACTTCTGCTCAGGCACACTACACCAGTTTGAAGCCGGGAAGCGTACACCCGGCTTCATAGTATGCATGATCAAAAGTCTGGTGACTTCTGATTATGCGCACTGAGCTGAAATCCAGCGTCAGGCGCAGTGGCAGCAGAGAGCGGTGAGATTGACCATGCCTCTGACGCTGCGCATTCATTACCATTTTAGCATGACCACAGGGGCATGCTATCACGTTAAGGGGGCCTACTGGCCTTTGTAGAGAT
Organism: Anomaloglossus baeobatrachus; assembly: GCF_048569485.1. Lineage (NCBI taxonomy): Eukaryota > Metazoa > Chordata > Amphibia > Anura > Aromobatidae > Anomaloglossus > Anomaloglossus baeobatrachus. The sequence continues at coordinate 82,587,265 of NC_134355.1, read as the reverse complement.
TAGCAATATGCAACTAGAAATGATTCTGGGTGCATATTGCACCTGACAGGTTCCCTTTAAGGTTTTTATACTTTTTACTTGACTCTGTGGCCATATTCCTTACTGCTTTCAGTGTATAGTATGTGCTCTTGTGGTCGAAGCACATAATGATCTTAAGTACAATATTATCTACCTCCAGTTTGTTTTTTGAGGATGTTCTATGTTGAAAAGCTCAAAATTGATAGAATTGATCGGTAAAAATAGCTTTGTGTAAACAAGCTCTCCAATGTGACGGCAACAATGTTTTTCCAAGTAAAAAAAAAAAATGAAAACCCCTTTCTCATCTTGTCTTAGATTGTAATTTTATTCTAATAGCTGTTATGTCCTCTCAATACACAGATAAAAAGTTTCTTGAATATTCCCAGACCGACTATAACGCTGTACCAGCCAGAGCCACTCATGGAAGCCGTATTCCCTGTTATATGCTTAGTTGTATTTTATAATATAGAATATTGGAAACCAGAATTAACTGCGCATCTCTTCATATCTGCGGATTACATTCTTAGTCCCATGCTTACTCAGTAAACTGATAATTAGTTTGTGTCCAACTGAGATATTAAAGCAAATCTCCGGGATGCTCATGTATTGAGGCTCATTTCCCTCAGTATGTGTGTGGCAGCTACCTGATAATGTTCTTCTTCTCACAGGTGATTTAGTTGTTTATGGTTTAATGATATTCTAGCCTAGAAGTAAAGTAAATTAGCTCTTTATAAATTGACTTCCCGATAAGTTGTGGTGGGCTTATATTTATAAATAGCAGCCAATCTGAGTAGGTAGAAGTGCAATGTACAGCAGTCAAGAGTTAAGGGTACTTTACACGCTGCGACATCGCTAGCGATTGCTAGCGATGTCGAGCGCGATAGCTCCCGCCCCCGTCGCTCGTGTGACATTTGGTGCTCGCTGCCGTAGTGAACATTATCGCTACGGCAGCGTCACACGCATATACCTTGTCAGCGACGTCGCTTTGACCGCCGAACAATCCCTCCCTCAAGGGGGAGGTGCGTTCGGCGTCATAGCGACGTCACTGTGGCGTCACTAAGCGGCCGGCCAATAGAAGCGGAGGGGCGAAGATGAGCGGGACGTAACATCCCGCCCACCTCCTTCCTTCCTTCCGCATTGCCGGTGAACGCAGGTAAGGAGATGTTCGTCGCTCCCGCGGTGTCACACATAGTGATGTGTGCTGCCGCAGGAACGACGGACAACATCGTACCGGTGGCAGCAGCGATATTAAGGAAATGAACGACGTGTCAACGATCATCATTTTGGAATGATTTTGCGATCGTTGATCGTCGCTCATTAGTGTCACACGCTGGGATGTCGCTACCGGCGCCGGATGTGCGTCACTAACGACATGACCCCGACGATATATCAGTAGCGATGTCACAGCGTGTAAAGTACCCCTTAGGGTCTATTAACACCAACCAACCAGCGACTGTTATGGAATTTCCTCTGTTGCAGATTTTGATTACATGTTCTGGGCCAGAGTCTCACTTTATGTTGTGGGACTCTGTTTATTGAATGGATACCCTGTCCTTTGGGAAGGAGAGGGTTAATGCCAGTTTCCCTTCCAGCAGCTCCTGACTCCTGGCCAGGTGTTTCTGGGTGGGACCACACCCAGGTCCTATAACTACCCTCAACTTCCACCAAAGGGTGCCAGTTATTTTCATTCATTTGGTAACTTGGCCAGGAGGAGGAAGGAGCTGGAGCTGGAGAAACTCTCTCTGAGACCTTGCATTGTGGGCTGCAGCATTGGTTGTTGCTACAGCACTTCTAGGTGTGCTGGTTAAACGGTATGGATGTTCCCCAGTAGTTTGATATCTTCCCCCCTTTTATGTTTTTTCCCCTTCTGCTATCTTTAGTGGCTCCTTTGTGTGTGGTTGCTGTGTGTACGGGTTGTTGTTGTTGTTGTTGTTATTGTAGTAGTTACCCTTCTCTTGTCTATCTTTGTCGGTGAAGTGGTTGACTTCAAGAACTTAGTTGACTTCAGTTCTTGTCCCTTCACTCCCGAGTGGTGGGTTGTGGAGGTCTTATCATCAGGGACAAGGACAGGAGATAGGGCCTAGGTTGGAGGCCTGGACCTCCCTACCTTTTATGAGAGCAGGGTCCCCAGCCTTAGGCCCCCTTCACATGTCCGTGTCTCCGGTTTGTATTTGGTCCGTTTCCTCATGGCGGAGACACGGGCACACGTAGACCCATTAAAATCAATGGGTCTGCGCACATGTGCATGTTTTGCTATGGACCGTGTGTACGTGTGGAGCATAAGTGTGCCCATGTGCTTCACATGTAGACATGTCCATTTTTTTCGGCTTCACGGGTGTCACATGGCCCGCATGGATGTGATCTGTGTGACACGCACTGGAGAAAACACCCGTGTTTGTAAAAAAAAAAAAAAATAATAATCTATACTCACCTTCTCCAGCACTGCCGTTTCTGTTGCTGCTGTCACTTGCTTCCGAGCCCCGCTCATTATGATCATTGAATATTCATTTAAGCACCAATCCAGGTCTACCACAACAAAGTCCCAAAGTCCCCAAATTTCTCAGAATAATTCTGTTTTGGAATAATTCTATCAAATCTATCAAACTCCATTAATGCAGGCAAGTAAATCTGGGGTCGGGGCTAAGAGACAAAAAGGAGAATATCTGCATAAAGAACAGTTTTGTAGGTCTTAGAATGTATTTATTCCCCTATACATTGATATTATTTCTTATGACATTGGCTAAATATTCCATGATTATTGATTGATTACTAAGGGGCACTTTGCACACTACGACATCGCAGGTGCGATGTTGGTGGGGTCAAATCGAAAGTGACACACATCTGGCGTCGCTGTCGATATCAGAGTGTGTAAATCGTTTTTGATACGATTAACGAGCGAAAAGCGTCGAAATCATATCATCGGTGTAGCGTCGGACATTTCCATAATTTCGGAAGGACCGATGTTACGATGTTGTTCCTCGTTCCTGCGGCAGCACACATCGCTGTGTGTGAAGCCGCAGGAGCGAGGAACATCTCCTACCTGCGCCCTGCGGCTCACGCCGGCTATGTGGAAGGAAGGAGGTGGACGGGATGTTTACGTCCCGCTCATCTCCGCCCCTCCGCTTCTATTGGCCGCCTGCCGTGTGACGTCGCAGTGACGCCGCACGACCCGCCCCCTTAGTAAGGAGGCGGTTCGCCGGCCAGAAAAACGTCGCAGGGCAGGTAAGTCCGTGTGACGCTGCCATAGCGATAATGTTCGCTATGGCAGCTATAACACAATATCGTATGTGCTACGGGGGCGGGGACTATCGCGCTCAGCATCGCAAGCATCGGCTTGCGATGTCGTAGTGTGCAAAGTACCCCTAAGAGTTGAGAGTGTGCAACCCTTTTCAGTTCTGTTTTTAATCCCAAAAGGAGATAACATTGTACCATTAACTCAAACCTAGACTGTAAAGCCTTTATACAAAGCTAAAACCCTCTGTTAAGCTGGGTTTACACACTGCAACATCGCAAAGGACATCGCTGTAACGTCACCGGTTTGGTGACGCAATAGCGACCTCCCTAAGTCTCTGCTAAGTGTCTGGTGAGCGTTCAAACAGGCAAACCTGGCCAACAACGCAACAGCGATCCGGACCTGCAGAGCGACCTAGCTGGTTGTTGGGGACGTTGATAAGCAGCCTTTTGAAAGGGAAGTTGCTAACAAAGTCGCTGCAAAGTCTTCACACACTGAAACTTCATGCTGCACAGCGGGAAACAAAGGACCTAGGAATGGTCCTGAACGATTTGTAACGATTACAACTTCACAGCAGGGGCCGGGTCGCTGATAGGTTTCACACACTGCAACATCGCAAACAACATCGCTATTGCGTCACAAAACCGGTGACGTTACAGCGATGTCGTTTGAGATGTTGCAGTGTGTAAACCCAGCTTAAGAAGCGAGGGCCAACTCCTATCTGACGCAATGCCTCCTCCATAAACCCCCAGTGAAGGCCTTTCCTGCATCAACAGACAGTAGGCCTAGGGTTATGGAGATAGATTTAGCTTTTGAAATAATAAGCTTTGTCTTAATAATGTTGCCCCTTGCCTCTCACCCCTTGATAAATTCTACCTGATCTGTATTAATGAGAGACAGCCACAAAGGAGCGAGTCTATCCGCAAGTATCTTTGAAAATAATTTAATGTCCACATTCTGCATCGAAATTGGTCTATAATTAACTGTAACCGAAGTATCTTTGCGTAGCTTAGGAAGGACGCTAATTTGTGCTTCCAAAGATTGAGGGGCAAAATGTGTTATTGTCTAGAGAATTTAAAGTTTTAACCATTACTGGTGCAAGTTGCTCCCTAAGGCTATGTGTCCACGGTAGAATGTACCTGCGGATTTTTCTGCATGAAAATCCGCGACTTTCGCGGCAAATCCGCACTTTTTTTTTGCTGCGGATTTACCGCGAATTTGCCGCGGATTTTGATGCAGATTTTTTTTTTTCCCCCCCATTCTATACCCAAAATCCGCACCAAAATCCGCAACAATAATTGACATGCTGCAGATTTTTCCGGATCAAAATCCGCGGCAAATCCGCCGCGGAAAAATCCGCAGCATGGACACAGCATTTCCAAAATGCCATTGAAATGGCTTGGAAGTGCCGCTGCTGCAGATTTTCGGAAAATCCGCGGTAAATCCGCGGCAAATCCGCGGCAAAATCCGCGCAAAATCCGCAGCGTGGGCACATAGCCTTAAGGATTTATAAAAAGCTGGAGTAACGCCATCAGGGCTGGGACATTTATAGGAGGGAGTAGATTGGATAATGGACTTTATTTCACCTCTGATTGAATGAAGGATAAGACCATCCAGGAAAGACAGAGAAGTTTCTTGGATATATTTTTTTAATCCGAGTGAAGAGTTCTAGAGGAAAAAGATCTCAACATTGACCTTTTAGGCCCTGTGCGCACGCTGCGGATTTTACCGCAGAATTGCCGTGGATTTCGCTGAAGGAATGCTGCAGAAAATGTTTATAACCTTTCTGCAGTCCTTCTCCAGCAAAACCTATGGGGATTAAAAAATGCTGTGCGCACACTGCGTTTTTTTTGCCGCAAAATTTCCGCTGCGGAATTAATGTGCATGTCACTTCTTTTCCGCAGGTACCTGTGGTTTTTGCCATAGATAATGGTAAAAAAACTCAGGCAACAACCTGCGGAAAAAACGCGGCAATACCGCAGCAAGACCATGGCAAACCACGGTAAATCCGCATGTGGTATTCGGGTGCTGTTCGCTGCGTTTTTTTGCCGCAGGTGCGGTAATCTTTCAAAGGCTGCGGAATTGTCTTAAGAAAATTCCATTTTTTATTGTGCACAGGGCCTTATCATATAAAGTTTCTCATAATAGGGACAAAATATATCAATAATTTCTTCGGTTTATGAGTTTCCCCACCATTGATGCACGTGATATACACTGCAGAAAGAGAGAAGTCTCCCACACTTATCTGACGGTGCATAAAGGATGTGTTTACATTTTTCCCCATGTCCGAGATACTTCTGAAAAGAGCCTTCAGATCATTTCTTTTTTTTTTTTTTTAATAATTCTGGAAGTGTGGTTTGAGAGGATGTTTGTTTATGTGTAATTTCAAGTGTACGGATTTGGCTCAGCAATTCACTGCCCTACTGAGCCCCTTCCCACTAATGTCTAGAGACATGCTATGTTAGGATACCTCTCATGATACATTTTAGAGGCTTCCATTGTATTGGAATTGATATTTGATCAAAAGTATGTACCTACAAAGATTAACCTTGAGAAGGTTATCGTTCATTCTCCACGGCCAAGAGCGCTGGACAAGAGAAGGAAGGGGAAGAGAGAGGAAACCTGGATCGTGATACAACCACAAGATATCTCCAATCGTAGCAAGTGGATGCCACAAAAGAGCATGGTGACTGAGAAGGAGGAAGTCAATGCTGTTGTATGAATTGTGAGCAAGAGAAAAATATGTGTAGTGTTTATATTGTGGATTTAGTATGTGCTAGACATCTGTCATCCGTATGGCATAGTGTCAAACGATCAAATAGAAGTGGACTCCCGCACTGTCGTAAGAAAATGGTCAAATCTGATGTTTCCTACAAACGTTCTTTAACGTTAGTACCTTATTAGCGCCTTTTGCCTTTTCAGTCTTCTTCACATTGTTTAGCCGTAAGGCATGGAAGACAAGCTTTAATGAGTGAAGTTGTCTCAGTGGAACAGTAATCCGTCCAGATGAAGAATCTACTGAAGGATTCAAAGTAAAATTGAAGTCTCCACCTGTAATCAAAACTCCTGTACAATCAGATGGAGAAGTTAGAAAAGAGTGATATGTAGCAATTTGATCTCTATTTGGCAGGTACCAATTGGCTATTGTGCATATTGAATCAGCATTTTTTTATTTAAGAAAAATGTATCTGCTCTGATCATCTATAAGAGTCAATAAGAAAAAATGTTACTGATTTGTGAATTGCTATGTAAATTCCTTAAGATTTTGACTTTGGATTGATGCTGTTGACGTAATGAAAAAAATATCTAAGTTTCAGGCTTGGAACATGTTCAGACTTAAAATGCGTTTCTTGTAACAAAAGAATGCAAACTTTGTTTATGCTTTTATGCATAGAATACAGAATTTGCGAACATTTCTGCTGAACATTAACCTCTTCATGACACATGACGTACTGGGTACATCATGGATCGTGTCAGGTTAATTCTCTCCAGCTGCCGTGGGCAGCTGGCAGCAATCCCTGCACATGTCAGCTGATTTGAAGAGCTGATGTGTGGCTGTCAGGCATGAGTGAGTCTGGGACCCACTTGCGCCTGTTAACCTCTTGCATCTCGCTGTCAAAATGTGACAGTGAGGTAAAACAGCACGCCACGGTAAGCATTTACTTACCCTGCGCCATTGGAAGTCATGTGGCATGATCATGTGGATCTGATGGCTGTCAAGGTAGTACAGGGTCATGTGAGGACTCCTATAGCTATAATGAGTCACTTCCTCTTACACCAGGCAGAGCGCCGTGTGTGAGAGGAGAGCAGCTTTTCTGCAGATCTCAGCTGTGCAGCTGTGATCTACAGAAAGGAACAAGCGATCAAACTTCTGATCCTTATAGTCCCCTAGGGGGACTAGTAAATTATTAAAAAGAAAAAAGTAAAAAAATAAGTTTTAAAAAATTTACAAAAAATTAAAAAAATCTAAAAGTTCAAATCACCTCCCCATTCGCCTCATTGAAAATTAAACGGTTAAAAAAAAAGAATATACACACATTTGGTATCGCCGCATTCAGAAATGGCCAATCTATCAAAATATGAAATCAATTAATCTGATTGGTAAATGGTGTAGCCTCAACAAAAGTCCAAAAGCCAAAATTAGGTTTTTTGATCACCACATATTTTACACAAAATGCAATAACAAGTAATCAAAACGTAGCATCTATCCAAAAATGGTACCGTTAAAAATGTCAGCTCAAGACACAAAAAATATGCTGTCACTGAACCAGAGATCTCGAAAAATGAGAACGCTACGGATTGCTAAAAATGGCGCAAAAAGTGCACCATTTTTTGGACAAGCTTGTGATTTTTTTTAACCCATTAGATAAAAGTAAACCTATACATGTTTGGTGTCTGTGAACTCGTACCAACCTCAAGCATCATACAGACACATCAGTTTTACCATGTAGTGAACACGGTGAATAAAATATCCCAAATACAATCGGGCAGTTGCAATTTTTTTGCAATTTTTTCGCACTTGGAATTTGTTTGCCATTCAGCTCTCTGAAGAAGGGGAGGAAAAAAACACGGAAAAACAGAAAATTGCCCGGGGGTGAAGGGGTTAAACCACCCTTTTACATTGAGCGACCATAACTTGATAGAAGCCATTGTGAAGATTTATACGAGGGGATGAAATCAGGAGGGTTGGAGAAGATGATGCTTCATGCCAGGGTAGAAGCAGATGCTGAGGCAGGAGCAGAGTGGGGAGCTTCACTACACCTCCGTAGCCAGGCCACACCCCCAGACCAAAGTAAAAATGAGCATGGAGTGATCTGTAGTAGATGCACAGGCTGCCATGATTCGCGGCTGTGTGAGTCTTATTTACAAAGAACAATGCATTGCCACCAACAATTTTTTGAAGTATACAAAAGATCATTTCACCCTATGAACAAGCGATTTGCTTGTTCATTGGGTGATCTGCAGTCTGTTTACCAGATAATCATAAAATGAGTGTTTTTAAGAATGCTCTTGCACTATTAAATTTCAGTGCAAATGAAGCTTTAAGGACGCAGCCTAAATCTCTTATTGGTGATGAGGTGTTGTCTGGCTAAAGATACTTGTTCGGCCAGTTACTATCTCTTCCAACTTACCCAAACACATAAATGATTGGCTCGAATGAATATTCGTACGATCTCTTTGGGGAGAGTGGCATAAGACATCCTCATGCACATCAGATGGTTGGTTGAAATTGGTAGGTTCAGATTTATTTTATCTAATATAGGGAATCCATAACACAAACCTTTCTATATGATAGATTAGGACATATGATGGGTGTTATTACTTGGCTGACTCCACAGCTCTAACTGAATTCCCAGAGGTCTCCACCTTCAGGCTGATGTTACATTTCTTCTTTAGTTCTATTTATTTTGTATTCTACACTAAACTCTATATACCGCCATTCTCCATGGCCAGACTTCCTTGCCTCAGACTCCTACCTTGTTTCCCCGAAAATAAGACAGTCTTATATTTCTTTTTGCCCCATAAAAAGCACAAGGTCTTATTTTCAGAAGAGGGCTTATTTACAGGGAAATATGGTTGGGGGAAAGTTTACCCCCACAAAAAATGCAGATCCCGCTGCCCAGGATCGTCATACTTACCATACTTACCCCAGGCATTTGCGTGGCTCAGAGGTCCTCCTGCAATCTCCGGTGGGTGCTCCCAGCAGGTGTGCCCCACGCCAACACACATCATATCGCATACACACACTCATGAGATCGCACATACAATTGCGCTCGTGTGCACTCAGCAGATCCGGTGAAACCATTTGCTTCCAGCCAGCAGGGAATGCTCGGCTCTTTTGTCTATATGATGTGTTCCACCACTGGCTCCTCCATGCGTTTCACCCACAGATCCTGGTACCCCACTGCACAGTGTTCCAGGTCTTTATGCTGCCCAGATGCAATTGACATTGCTGAATGTGGTGCTTGTGTGTGCAATCTTATGTGCGAGTATGTGTGTGTCCGCAATCTCATGTGTGTGGGTGTAAGTTCTGCCATAGGTCATTGATGCGTTCCACTGCTCCCGGTCGTCATCTGGTGAGTATGATTGCAGGGTCTTCTGTCTTCTTTCTGCTCTTTTTCCTGGTGTCTGTTTCTATAATGAAGTGTCCTGCAGTATTCTTTAACTTTTTTGAGCTGCATGGACACACTTTATTATTGAACCACGACTAGGGCTTGTTTTCAGGGTAGGGCTTATATTTAAGCCTTGCTCAAAACTTCTGCTAAACTTTATATTTGGGGTAGTTCTTATTTTCAGGGACACGCAGTAGCTAACTGGCCACTATTTGAAAACGCCTCTGGGCTACTTGGTGGAACAGCCAAACAGCTCCCTTGAAAGAGACTCTCTTCCTAACCGGAGGCAACTCTTCCAACTCAAAACATACCATGCTGGACAAATGTGGTATTACTCAATATAATATGTGATATATGGCCATGTTGAGTCCTGCATAATGTGAGTCGCTCTTTTACAGTCACCCTACACTTTAATTAATAGATGGGGGCTCCTTTATGACATCCATTAAGCTCATTTTTAGATGGCAAGATAAGCAGACAGGTAAAGAGTCATTTATATTTAAAGCCCCTCCACCGCTATATCATAATATCTTCAAACTTTCTCATTTCGATCATAATTCCGTCAATGCCAAGCCCGTCTTATGATTGAATCTTCGTCACAGGGTCTGTAAGGTCATAACTCATAATGTCCATCTGCTGCAATATATCATTCTGTAAAAAAATTAATCCGTGCCACACCATCAATCTGTTTCCTTAATGTCTCCCAAGCCAAATTCTGTTTATGCAGAAGTCGGACTAAATGTGTTTGTTTCAGCAATGTGAGAACAATCCCGTAGTTATTTATTTTCACAGATCTCACCAAACAGGAAATTTCAGAAAGCCCGGATCGCATAAACTGAATGTTCTTTATGTGCCTGCTATTGGATTCCTTTAATAAATAATAAAACAAACACAACTTGAGAATACAGTTATCTTCTCATCGCTACTGCAAAACAGCTGAGACAAGGACTATTTCTAACCCCTGCATCAGGTGAACCAACAGGATATATCCTGCTTTTATTGATATTGCTGGCAGGCAGCAGAACAAACATGAATTAAGGTATACCAGTCATGCAGCTTGCAAAGTTACAATAATAGTACACCCTGAACTAAAGCTTAATTCCAATGAAGAATGAATCTGCAGTTATTAATACATGCATTGCTTCTGGGGATCCAGCTATAAATCCGCCATCTTCACTAGAGATGAGCGATGTTCGAGGTTCGAGGTTCACCAATTTCATGTTCGAGTGATTTTAGGGGGTGTTCGAGTTGTTCGACGAACTCAAACGATTTGCTAAAAGTTTGGGAGTTCGACTTACGTTTGAGAATGGTTCGATCACCAAAAGCGTGGCTTTTTACAGCTACGTGTGCAGGGAGCCATCGCTAGCTGCCTGCGGTAAGCTGGTAACCAGGGTAAATATCGGGTATCCAAGCAAAGCGCTTTGCTTAGTAACCCTATGTTTACCTTGGCTGCATGTGCAAAATTCCAGAAAGCCACACAGAAGCACTTCCGTGTGACTTCCGTCGGATGCCGCTGCAGTCTATGTCCTGCCCCAGCCCCGCGGCTGCCCGCTCAGCAGTGTCCGCAGCTGCCCACACTGCAGTAACAGCAGCCACGGGGATGACAAGCGTTGCCGTCAGGAGGTTAGTGAAGTTCCTTACCTGCGGTGATGAAGTCCTGCCCTCATGACGTCAGCGCTGTCACTGTCCTCCATGACCGCCGCTTGTCACATCTCCTCTCGCTGCCGACCTGAGACTGTCACTAGCATTAACGTCACAGGGACCCGCGATACTTGGTTGTGAAAGTGGCGGTCATTGAACTCAGTGACAGCTCTGCTATCAGGAGTGCAGTGATCACCGCAGGTAATGTACCTCGCTATCCTCCTGACAGCAGCACTCGTCATGCCCTGCAGTGACAGCTCTGCTATCAGGAGTGCAGTGATCACCGCAGGTAATGTACCTCGCTATCCTCCTGACAGCAGCACTCGTCATGCCCTGCAGTGACAGCTCTGCTATCAGGAGTGCAGCGATCACCATAGGTAATGTACCTCGCTATCCTCCTGACAACAGCGCTCATCATGCCCTGCAGTGACAGCTCTGCTATCAAGAGTGCAGCGATCACCGCAGGTAATGTACCTTCTATCCTCCTGACAGCAGCACTTGTCATGCCCAGCAGTGACCTGGGATGACCTATTGATGATAGCTCAGGTCACTGCATTGCTCTCCCAGCCAATATGGAACATTCTGTTCTTCATCGACTGGGACATTGACTATGGTATGGATGTGTCGTTCTTTTCTTTCTTCAGTTCACTACACTCCAGCGTTACCAAAAGATGGTATGCCAAGATGATTGACAGTTTGGAACCATGACTGTAACGCTAACCCAAACTATTTTTCTCCAATGCTGCAATTAAAGGCATCTTTGTTTCTGCAAATTGAAGGAATGGAATGGCACCAAAGCTACTTGGTCAGCTTACAAGGTGCGCTTACAAGCTGTAGAGCAGAGAGCTTTCAAGGGCTGCACGCCTTTCCTAAAAGACTGACCACCACCAATAGACAGCAGTGGTGTCCATTATCCTATTGCAATAAGCAGTAAACTATGAAAATTAACAATTCTTCAGCATGGATAACATTTTTAAGATTAGGTAAATTGCAAAGTTTCTTGTTTTTATAATCACTTTACAATTTTATCAATTTATGAAATTGAGGTAACCTCTATAAGTCTGATAACTAGCAATTAAATAGTAAAAGGTATGGTCCACAGTGCTCTTTCATCAGAGGGATGCAAAGTCTAACACCAAAGAGCAAAAAATCCAAAGATCCAGCACTCATATAGTTTGAAAACTAGTAGTCCTTTATTGAAACAATTCTTTATTGGAACAAACAATTGTGTGCGTACTTTTTTTGATATTTCGGTCAAATGACCTTCATCAGATCACACTGTGACAGAATAAAAAAGATATATATCAATGTGATGATTAACATAAATAACTAAATATACATGCATAAAGCTCATAACATGTTATATCCCAAAGCAAATAGACTCTGATGATACCTCAGAGTGTTGGGCCATATATATAAATCTGTAAATACATACAAATGTATAGGCAATAGAAAAATTATGAAAGAAAAAAGCTGCATCACGGACAAAACTGATTCTTGCTTTGCAATTTGTCAAATACAAGTCCTATGAAATAAAGGAAAAAATGGGACATAAATTGCTGTCATAGAAACAGAGTACTGTGCAAAAAAGGGGGGGAGAGGAAGATGCCCTTAAGATTTAATCAAAGGTTCCCATCATAAATAGTATAGAACCAAAACCAAACCAAAGAAAAGAAATAAGTGCACTTACCAATGTTATGAAAATAATAAGGATCATTAGGTTTTTAAGGAAACTGCCCGTCCGGGTCTGTGGTGCCTGTGTCCTCTCTGCCCAGCGTCTGGGATTTAAATAAGCCGCCTAATAAGGTAAGGGGCGTGTAGGTACTGACAGCGTAACGTCACTTCCGGTGCGATCACAGGAAGTGAATGCTGGATGGCAATATGTAAACGGCCCGGTTGGCAGACAGGAACAAGCGTGGAAACGCTCAAAAGCCAGCGATTAAACATGAGTGCTCATGTAAAATATAATTATAACCTAACATAGGTAGAGATTGATAATTTTAAGTATCAGAATAAGACTATAATTAGAATATCCGGAAGTCACTTCCGTTATGGAAGACGGAAGTGACGACCCTGGATGGCATTCCGTGAAAAACTCTGGTTGGCATAAGTGCGCTAACATAGGCATAAGCGCTAGTGATATTTGGGCTATTTTATGTACTTCTGTTAGCAAAGTATTGTTACAATCCCAAAACCTATATTACAGTATGGAAAGTATGTATCCAGTAATAGAATAGAAAAAGAAGTTATCCATTTATGAGGGGAACCAAATATAATAAATATAGCAAATATAAGAAAGGGTATAAGGGATGGGAAAAATTTAATAACATAGGGATAAAGGGGAAGGAAAATGGGGAAACGGGGATGGTGCTCTTTAATAGGACGGAAATTGGGAAAACACACTTAAGATAAACAAAAAAAGGGGGAAACTAAGAAGGAGTAAGAAAGGAGGAAGAATGAAAGATAAAAAGAAAGGAAAAAAGAAGAAAGAAAAGAAAAGGAAGAAGAAAAGGAAAGAAAGGGGAGAAAAAAAGGGGGGAAGGAAAAGGAAGAAAAAAAGAAAAAAGAAAAGAGAGAAAAGAGTATATAACTATACCCATGATACCGGTCTTTTATGTATTGCCCAAGATTCATAAAACCTTGATCAACCCACCTGGAAGGCCGATAGTGGCTGGCACGGATTCTATTTTGTCCCCCTTAGCTATACTTTTGGAGAGGATTATTACTCCCTTAACTAAAACTACACCATCCTTTATTTTGGACACGGGTCACTTTTTACGAGTTATTAGAGATTTGGGTAGTATTCCATCTCATGCTTTCCTAATAACTTGGGATGTAACGAGTTTATACACATCTATAATGCACCATAAGGGGATGACAGCTGTACATGATTTGTTGTTGAAAAATGATGTTTCTATTGAAGTACGAGATTGCTGTCTGGATCTTTTACAAATAGTCTTAACTGAGAATTTTTTCTTATTCCAGGATACCTTTTATATCCAAAAACAGGGTACCGCGATGGGGTCCAACGTGGCACCCCCCTACGCTAACGCATACATGTCTTATTTTGAAGAAAAATTTATATATACTCATAAGGGTTATAAGGAGCACTGTATTTGCTGGAGAAGATTCATAGACAACGTGTTTTGCGTTTGGGGGGGCCCGTTGGACTCCATCATGGAATTCCATCAACATATAAATGAGGTATGGCCAGAGCTTCAGTTTGTTATTCATTATGACTTGTTCAAGATTGATTTTCTTGATACTACGGTTACTAAAGGTTGCGACGGTAGGTTACAGACAGATTTATTTGTAAAATCTACGGACAGGAATAATTTGTTGTTATATAACAGCTGCCATCCCAAGGCCACCAGAGACTCTATCCCTAAATCACAATTTCTAAGGGTTCATAGGATAGTTAGCCAGGAGGATGTCAAAAAGACTCGATTACAGGAAATGAGGTCCAAATTTGAGGCTAGAGGTTATCCAAGGGAAGTTTTGAATACTGATATTACTAATAACATTACAACTCCACATAAGATCAAAAAGAATCGCTTGGCATTTGTACATACCTATCATCCTTTTGCGTATAAGATCCACAAATTCATAAGAAGTCATTGGGAAATTTTACGAAAAGGATATCCAGACATAGAGGAATTTAAAGTACCATTTCTCCCATGTTTTAGACGTCCCTCGAATTTGGGTAATAAATTGGTAAGGGCCGATGTGGGCACCAGTTTAACGGGTCCTATTCAGACACATTTTATAACACCAAGACGTGGCACCTTCCCGTGTTTAAGTTGTCCTCAATGTAACAACGTATTGAAGGGAGATAAGGTTTTACATCCCTACAGTGGCCGGGGTTACCCAATAAAAGGTTTTTTTACTTGTGACACCTCATTTGTTGTTTACGTTATTAAGTGTCCTTGTGGCCTGCTATATGTGGGAGAAACGACACAGTCAGTAAAAGATCGTATATCTCAACATAAGTCAACAATAAGGTGTGAGAGATTGACACTACCACTCCCATTACATTTCCATAAACAGGGCCACAGTGTAAGCCAGCTCAGGTTTCAGGTTCTAGAACAGGTTTCCTTACACAGAAGGGGAGGTGACAGGGTTAAGATTCTAAAACAGAGGGAGGCATATTGGATCTTTACGCTTCAGACATTAGAACCGAAAGGTCTGAATCGGGATTTTGACACTTCTAGTTTTTTATAGGTATTTCATACTTATATTCATTTTTCCCTTTTTTTCCCCTCTTTTTTTAGCAGAGAAGCTGAATGTGGTTTGGAAGATGGTCCAATCGGATAGGTATTCCTTAACCTCTTTCCTGTTTCCCTTGTTCCTATTCCCTCCACACTTATAGTTATATACTCTTTTCTCTCTTTTCTTTTTTCTTTTTTTCTTCCTTTTCCTTCCCCCCTTTTTTTCTCCCCTTTCTTTCCTTTTCTTCTTCCTTTTCTTTTCTTTCTTCTTTTTTCCTTTCTTTTTATCTTTCATTCTTCCTCCTTTCTTACTCCTTCTTAGTTTCCCCCTTTTTTTGTTTATCTTAAGTGTGTTTTCCCAATTTCCGTCCTATTAAAGAGCACCATCCCCGTTTCCCCATTTTCCTTCCCCTTTATCCCTATGTTATTAAATTTTTCCCATCCCTTATACCCTTTCTTATATTTGCTATATTTATTATATTTGGTTCCCCTCATAAATGGATAACTTCTTTTTCTATTCTATTACTGGATACATACTTTCCATACTGTAATATAGGTTTTGGGGTTGTAACAATACTTTGCTAACAGAAGTACATAAAATAGCCCAAATATCACTAGCGCTTATGCCTATGTTAGCGCACTTATGCCAACCAGAGTTTTTCACGGAATGCCATCCAGGGTCGTCACTTCCGTCTTCCATAACGGAAGTGACTTCCGGATATTCTAATTATAGTCTTATTCTGATACTTAAAATTATCAATCTCTACCTATGTTAGGTTATAATTATATTTTACATGAGCACTCATGTTTAATCGCTGGCTTTTGAGCGTTTCCACGCTTGTTCCTGTCTGCCAACCGGGCCGTTTACATATTGCCATCCAGCATTCACTTCCTGTGATCGCACCGGAAGTGACGTTACGCTGTCAGTACCTACACGCCCCTTACCTTATTAGGCGGCTTATTTAAATCCCAGACGCTGGGCAGAGAGGACACAGGCACCACAGACCCGGACGGGCAGTTTCCTTAAAAACCTAATGATCCTTATTATTTTCATAACATTGGTAAGTGCACTTATTTCTTTTCTTTGGTTTGGTTTTGGTTCTATACTATTTATGATGGGAACCTTTGATTAAATCTTAAGGGCATCTTCCTCTCCCCCCCTTTTTTGCACAGTACTCTGTTTCTATGACAGCAATTTATGTCCCATTTTTTTCCTTTATTTCATAGGACTTGTATTTGACAAATTGCAAAGCAAGAATCAGTTTTGTCCGTGATGCAGCTTTTTTCTTTCATAATTTTTCTATTGCCTATACATTTGTATGTATTTACAGATTTATATATATGGCCCAACACTCTGAGGTATCATCAGAGTCTATTTGCTTTGGGATATAACATGTTATGAGCTTTATGCATGTATATTTAGTTATTTATGTTAATCATCACATTGATATATATCTTTTTTATTCTGTCACAGTGTGATCTGATGAAGGTCATTTGACCGAAATATCAAAAAAAGTACGCACACAATTGTTTGTTCCAATAAAGAATTGTTTCAATAAAGGACTACTAGTTTTCAAACTATATGAGTGCTGGATCTTTGGATTTTTTGATTGAGGGGTTGGACCCTATCCAGGCACCATTAACTTGGTTGGAGTGCCGCACTGCTATATTATATTGTAACACCAAAGAGCCCCACTTATTATTAATTAAAGAGGTGGTCCACTACACAACATAGTGGCCACATCAATCTAAAGCTCATAAAGAAGGCTTTTCTCAATTACCTTGGGTAGTCAATTGTGCCTCTGAGCAGCGCTATTGCGGTCTGCTCATCTCAATTACGTGACCCCTAGACTTCATGACCTCTGAGATTTGGTGATGTCACCTCAAATTTCAGTTGACCCAACATTACTAAGGCCGGCCCGATACTCCCTGAGTGCCTGGACTGTGGGTGGTTTCACCACTCGTCACAGCTCAGCATCCCTCCTTCTTGCGGTGCTCTGCAGCAAAGAAGAGAGTGCATGAGATGCTGGGCTGTGACGAGCGGTGAAACACAGCCCACAGCTTGGTAACTCATGGAGACTGGGACCCACCTCGGTGATGTCGGGTCAACTGAAAGGTGTAGTTCGACAGCTCTTTGGTCTTCAACATAGTAGAGTTTGGAGTGTGACTGTTTGAGGCTGTTGACAGGTGTCTTTTATACTAATAAGTTCAAAAAGGTGCCATAACTACAGGTAATGAGTGGAGGACAGAGGAGCCTCTTCTAGAAGAAGCTACAGGTCTGTGAGAGCCAGAAATCTTGCATGTTTTTAGATGACTAAATACTTATTTTCCACTATAATATGCAAAAAAAATCTTGCCAAATCAGACGCGGTCATTTTTTGGATTTGTTCTCTCGTTTTGTCTCTCATAGTTGTGGTCTACCTATGATGTCAATTACAGGCCTCTCTCATCTTTATAAGTGGGAGAACCTGCACAATTGGCGGCTGACTAAATACTTTTTCACCCCACTGTATAAGTAATAGAGTTCATATGGCAATGATGTAGGACTTCTGTATCCACTACCATCCTTACTCTCTTTGGTAAATGATAAAATAAAAAAATTTGGTTACTGGTAAATCGGCAGCATATGTAGCCAAATAGTTTCCTTTGCAGACTGTCTGATACAATTTAAAATCGCTCCTATTTCTCACTTGAACATATATATATCGCTGAGCTCTGCAATGTGTAATTTTGAAAAGTATCAATCTAAAAGCTTAGCTTAGCTAAACATTCATTTTCTATGCCTTTGAATAAGAGAACAACTTTTATTATAGTTTATATGACTTGGAATTCTTCTGGGAACTGCAAACTAATCTCACGTATCTCGTAACAACTTCAAATGTTCCTGACTTGCAGTCACAACCGCATTTAACAAGCAAGTAAACAGTGAGAAATGTTTGTCTTATTTCCAATCCATCGAATCTTCTAGTTCCCTGAACATATTTTTTTAATCTGCACAATTTGTACAGCTCTGCTTACATGAGCAACATGTAGTAATGGGTAATGTAGCGGATTCATCAAACTGGCACTGTGAAAGCAGGTCACCACTTTGTACCACACGATTTATCAGGTGATTTATCAAACTTAATGAGCCTGGTCATAAAGCAACTTATTAATGTACTTAGAGATACATTGCTTGTTGGACGGGAGATATTTTGGAGATGCACTCAGAAGAAGAACCAGTTAGTAGAATCATTCATGGATGTCTCAGTTCTTGTTCTTGTTTCCATCACTATTGACCCTGTGACTTCCATTTTTAAACTCCACTTACAAAGAGAAGTTGATTTCTGCGCAGACATGTTGTTCAGTGACCTCGCATACATTATCCAAAAAATTTCTCGTTTATTAGGAGCTCTTCTTCTGCTCATGTAATTAACTGAACAATTAGATGAAAAAAAAATTCAAACTTGGTAATTGGTAGGGAAAAGTTAAGGCTTTGTTTTATACAAGGCCCTTTTATAGGTATAACCACTATGTAGACCAGGTGGTATGACCATCACTTTAGACCACAGGTGGCTAAAGATGGATTATGTGCCTGGAAACCAAGAAGAGTGAACCTTTGGAAGTTCGGTTCTCCAGGTACATTCAAACCTCAATGGAAGTCGCTATTTCGTGGCTCCACCCATATGCTACCAGCAATAAGCAGAACACTTCCAGGGAGGGTGGGCAGGGATTTTCAAATTTTTTTTTTGTGTGTGCACACTACATCTGATCACATTGATTTTACCCCCAGTGCGAGTCGTTCAACCACTGCATTCTAATTGCACAAGGCTGAGCATCACTCATACCCAAGCACAGCGCTGCTCGCTTGAGTGGTTTTCACTCAAACCTCGAATCTGAACTTTGTTTTTTTTGCAAGTTGGTTTCCGAACCCGAACTCCGAAAGTTGAACCTCAGATTCGTTCATCTCTACTGGAGACCTAAAGGTTATTTTTCAACTTTTTTCAAATCTCCAAGTGGTGACGGATGCAGTCAGCTCTAGATTATACTTGTTCCGCAGTTGTATCTTTCTGCCCCCTCTGCCCAGTTTTTTTTATTATTGTTTTTATTCACTTTAGGGTACTGCCCACTTGGACAGTAAATTGAAAGAAGAATTAAAAGAATATCAATTCTTGGGACTTTCTGAGAAATGTAATGTGGGTAAAAGTGATATTCAAGGTGAAAATCTGCATCATAATTTGTCCTGACTTGGATTAAAAAATCACTAGACCAGAAAATAGCAATGGTTGTGGCTCACAACTAATTTTATCATGACAGTCAGCAAACCATTGAAGAAACTAATTATCCAACTTTTTGTAGAAGCCCGGGAGAGACCAACTAGGTAGCCTAATATTGAGCTTGAACGGTCCCCAAATCTAAAGTTTGCAGATTACAATCTACTACTGGGCTTCAAGAGCTTTTAATCCTTAATGCGTAGCCATAAAGTACAGGTGGTATCATTTTATAATCTGGTATATTTGGATATATGGGAAATGATTATGTGCATTTAAAGATTATTGACCTGATTCGTAAAGACTGGGAGTGCTGGAGTAAATGAGTGCCACCTCCAGAAATGTATTGCAGGTAGGGCGTGGGTCTAGATGACATTCCTGTCATAATACACGCTACTTCTGTGGCATAAAATATTATGTAATTGTCTAGAAGTTATGACCATTTGCTATCTCCCATAACTTCCTCATACACAGGAACGCTTGGCTGATCACTCCTGTGCTCTCTAAGCAGAAAGTCACTGTCTGCTTCCTATGGTGTCTGACCTGGCAATCTCTGTGCTGAACAGGATTGGCTATTGGAGTTCCAATATGATGATCCTTCTATTTCTCGATATCATCTCCTAGGGAAAAGCTAGTCAGACCCCAGACACATAAAAGTTTCGGCCGGTCACCTCATTATTGGCATGTTTGGCTTACTTATTCAGCCATCCAGAATGGAAAGGGTGGAATAAAGAGTCATGTTTTTGGGGACGACTGGTGTGTGTAGGAAATCAGGAGAAATAGCTGTCTGTCAAATGCTCATCTGACATCTGTGTAAAGTGTATGGCTAAAGGGGGCTTTACACGCTGCGACATCGCTAATGTGGAGTCGTTGGAGTCACGGAATTTGTGACGCACATCCGGCCGCATTAGCGATGTTGCGTGTGACACCGATGAGCGATTTTGCATCGTTGCAAAAACGTGCAAAATCGCTCATCGGTGACATGGGGGTCCATTCTCGATTATCGTTACTGCAGCAGTAACGATGTAGTTCGTCGCTCCTGCGGCAGCACACATCACTATGTGTGACGCCGCAGGAAAGAGGAACCTCTCCTTACCTGCCTCCCGGCCGCTATGAGGAAGGAAGGAGGTGGGCGGGATGTTCCGGCCACTCATCTCCGCCCCTCCGCTTCTATTGGGCGGCCGCTCAGTGATGTCGCTGTGACGCCGC
Source organism: Anomaloglossus baeobatrachus (assembly GCF_048569485.1). Classification (NCBI taxonomy): domain Eukaryota; kingdom Metazoa; phylum Chordata; class Amphibia; order Anura; family Aromobatidae; genus Anomaloglossus; species Anomaloglossus baeobatrachus. The sequence continues at coordinate 82,566,594 of NC_134355.1, read as the reverse complement.
ACTAACCGCCCCCTTAGAAAGGAGGCGGTTCGCCGGTCACAGCGACGTCGCCGGGCAGGTAAGTATGTATGACGGGTCTGCGCGATGTTGTGCGGCACGGGCAGCGATTTGCCCGTGTCGCACAACAGATGGGGGCGAGTACCCATGCTAGCGATATTGGGACTGATATCGCAGCGTGTAAAGTAGCCTTAAGTTTAGATCACCCTTGTGTCTTGCTACCCATTTTAGTGTTTTTTTTTTAGCGAGGCAGCTCAAGAAATTGCAATTTTTTGCCAAAAATCTCAAAATTTTTATAATAAGTACTAAGTACAGTTTGGAATGTTTAGTGCTGAAGTGCACATTTGGTGCTGGCTTTTTGTTTTTTCTCCATTTTAGTGTTTTCAATATTAATTTCAAAATAAAAAAAATGCTTGCAATACAAAAAATAAATAAAACACACACTACACTATGTGCATCGCCAAAAGGATCCCATTAATAAATAACCAGTCTGTATATATGGAGGATCCTACCTACAGTATGTTGATGAAAACAATGTCCAACCATCACCAAAGGGTCCAATAGTGAAATATTGCGATTGGCTAAATATTTCGTTAAGCAGAGAAAAAGACCATTCTGTCCCAGTTTTCTCAGCGTGTGTTGATGGTTGGCGTTTGTGGCTCTGTGCAGTGCTACAGCCGGTAGCGCTGCCACCAGGTAACCACAGTCAAATTAATCTACCCAAGATGGTGTGACCTCATTTTCTGGGGTGGATCGCTTCATTTGATCACTGTGTTGATGGAAATCACAGGACTTGATTTCCATCAACATAGGTAGGATCCTCTATACATACAGACTGGTCATTTAATAATGGGATCCTTCTAGCGGTGCACATAGTGCAGTTTTCATTTTATTTATCTTTTGTGTTATCCACTTGTAGGCGAGCTTTAGCAGACGCTTGATACTTATTCACGACAGGGTGGTGGAGCCAGTATTTTTACTTACTGTTTGAAATCTCTTGATGGACTTTTTATTGTAAAGAAAACAAAAATAATTTGGTGATTGATGAGTTTTATACTTTAATTTAATTGCTTTAAAGTTTACAGAAAATATCAGGGGTTAACTCCTATATATCCATAGATTCTAGGTTTCTGTCATGGTTCACATACCGAAGATACTAGACAGATAATATGAAATCGTGACTAATTTGAAACAACCATACATTTTTTGTTCCGAATATCACACAATCCCTCCGCCCACACTCTCTACTTTTGTATGAAGGATTTAGAAAAAGAACAAATGTCCACAATAAGCCTACTACTTGAAAATTGGGAGATTTAGATCACAGCCAATGTTTAGGAAAGTGAATGTACTTCAGAGCTTTCTGACTTCTCATGTAATGGACGCTTTGATTTTTCCAGGAACAGTGCTTCTGTTTAGAGCCATAAAGTACAAGAGTAATTCTCCTGGAGAAGAATACAACACATTCATATTCAGGACTCGCTTCTTAAAACAAAATACTTGAAAAAGTGTATACTTGTAAAAAGTAAAGATATAAAAGATATAATAAAAATGATAGAGATTGTAAGGGTGATGACAATGATTACTATCAGTGTTCCCATTGTTTCACAGGGGCTAGATAACTTTGACCCTTAAAACAATTGTGGTAATGTGTCAAAAACTTTGTAATGTGTTTTTTTACAAACTTAACAAACCTAAATTGAAGCTTGAAGGAAAAACTACCCTCTACATTCTATTACACTATTACATGCCGCCATGTGACAACTACTTGACTAAGTCATAGTTTTATCCACTGGAGCCAAAAATTGGCTCCTTTTGAATGAATGATTGTTAAAGTGATAGAGAACTGAAAAAAAAATGTCATTATAAATTGACTATTATTTGGTGAAATCGTAAAACCCTTTTAAGAAACATTATTCCACTCCGCAACTCATCCCATCCACCTCTGTGAAGAACTTATCGGTAAGGGTGTTGGGTAGAGATGAATGAACTAGAGGTTCGGTGTTCATACCAAAAACTATACAAGACTATACAAAAAAACTGAATTTGAGTTTGGAGATCGTGTGCTTTTTGTATACAAACCACTTGATCGGTGCTCAACCCAGTGTGAACTGCTTGCAGTGTTTGATCGGCTTGCACTGGGGGATAACAACAGCATGATCAGGTGTAGTGTGCACCAAACAAAAAAAAATAAAAACCCCAGCCAATCCACCCCGGAAAAGATCTGTTTATGGCTTGCTGCATGCGAGCAAAGACCAGAACTGCCCAATTAGTGACTTCTATTGGGGTTCAGGTTAAGTCCGGGTCCTAAACCAAACTAACTAAATTTCCAAGGGTCTTCTCCTCTCTAGTGCCGGGTGATGCACCCCTACCAATTTAAGTTGATGGTCTATCCTTAGGTCACCAATATCTGAAGTTCTGGCATCCGCTTTAATGTTCAGTTTTCTTATTCTGGCTACAACACTCTTAGACCTGAAGAATATGATTTTCTAACATGTAACGGACATGATTATATGAAGATACCCAAAATAACAGTACTCAAAATGACACTTCAACTGTGTACTGCACCCATGTCTGCACTCAGAAATCATAATACTTTAATCATGACGTTTGTTGATTCATACTGAATAAGCACAATATACAATGATGAAATACATACAAACATATACTAGTATAACAAAAAAATACTTATCAGCCACTCCACTACCATCTGCAATTCCTGATATAGAGAAAGAGATGCACGGATCAGAGTCCAGCTGGTCACCAGAAGAAGCAATCCAAAAAAATCCAAGAAAAATCCAGCAATCCCAAACGGTTAAACATTCCACAACTTTATTTCACATTTTAAAATTCCATGGTTAGGACTCCATTAAAAGGGAAACAGATGATGCGTTTTGGATCCAACAGATCCTTACTCATATCTGAATAAGGATCTGTGGGGTCCAAAACGCGTCATTTGTTTCCCTTTTAATGGAGTCCTAAGCATGGAATTTTAAAATGTGCAATAAAGTTTTGGAATTTTTATCATTGGGATATCTGGATATTTTTGGGAATTTTTTTGGATATACTGTATACCAGTATGCAGCTTGACCAATAGTAGAAGAATATGCACCCTTGGATCCCATCCAAGAGGCTTCTTATAATCTACTTGTACGTCTTTTTTTCTGCTTTGATCATGGCCTTTGATCTCTGGTCTTTGTAGGTATATTGCATGCCAATATTTGACTCTTGATTTGAACTGCAGACATTTAAGACGTTTTATGCACATTTGAATTGCATTCCCCAAATTCACCAAATCTCATTGTTAACGGTGCTGCGGAAATCCTGTTCTTTTTTGGACATGAAAGGTTAGTTCGCTGCCCTACAAGCCGCATGGCATTACTTCTAAATATAATAATTCAGATACAGAACTCTGAGAAATGATTAGCTACAATATTGAAGACCTCCTGTGTTGTTAAGATTGGCAAATTATTCCTTGAGTCCAGGTATGATGCCCTCATGGCTCAGTGAGGCAATCAGTGGGCATAAACGGCAGGCACAAAGAATTGAAAGTCTAATCAGTCTGTACTCGTGTCAGCCGGGGAAGTTTGATTACTGGAACTTTCAGTATTGGTGAGGAGCGGAATTTGTTTTAGATGTCCTTTCGAAACGTTCCCTCACAGGAAAATAAATGTTTAGATTTATAGCTGGAAGAAAAGAATCATCGTTTCATTGTCCCTGAAATGGTCTTACAACACAAAAACTGGAAATATTGACTGAAACATTATTATTTTGTTTTGTCTTGCCTGCTCAGCTTTCATTACAAAGATGAATGCTGTCAATAGAAAATGGAATTATGGAACGATTTTCCCAACAGGTTAGAAAAGTAGAAAACGCAGAATGTATAGAGGCAGAGATATATATTCTTACAGTATAGACAAACGCTTTTATGGGAAGATATTAGAAAATGGCCTTTTGTTTGAATCAGGGCCCCGCTCTCACGGCTGGGAGCTATGTATTCCGCAGTGCAGTGAGCCAACTGCCACAACCCCGCATTCTGCCGGCCACGCCCCCTCTTGCTGCCAGTAGTGTAGTGTGCACCAAACAAAAAAAATTAAAAACCCCAGCCAATCCGCCCCAGGGAAAGATCTGTTTATGGCTGGCTGCATGCGAGCAAAGAGCAGAACTGCCCAATTAGTGACTTCCATTGGGGTTCAGGTTAAGTCCGGGTCCTAAACCAAACTAACTAAATTTTGACGGGTCTGCTCCTCTCTAGTGCTGGGTGATGCACCCCTACCAATTTAAGTTGATGGTCTATCCTTAGGTTAGCAATATCTGAAGTTCTGGCATCCGCTTTAATGTTCAGTTTTCTTATTCTGGCTACAACACTCTTGGACCTTAAGAATATGATTTTCTAACATGTAACGGACATGATTATATGAAGATACCCAAAATAGGTTTTTTGTGTTAAATGTATTTCTTTTACAATTTTGCAATGGGTTTTTTTCATATTAAAATCTATATAGTTAGAAAAGCTGCAATTTTCACACTGGCCACTGAGGCTTATTTTTTAGAAACTAACTGACATTTGTTTAAGGAAACAACACATGTACATTACCATAATAAACAGACTCAGAACCCCTTTGTAACAAAGCATCTTCTGTATTTTTCATTTTATAAGACGCACCCCTAATTTAGAGATAAAAAAAGGTAAAAAAAAATGGGGTCCGTCTTATACTCCAGTGTTGTCTTACCGGTGGGGAACGGCAGCACTGGTGGAGTGGGATCACAGGAGGCAGAGGCTGTGCTGGCAGTGGTGGTGGCAGGTCAGTCCTGGAAGTGGGGGTGGCGGGTCGATCCTGGCAGCGGCGGGTCAGTCCTGGCAGCGGCGGGTCGGTAGCGGAGGCTGCGGTGGTTATGTTGTAGAGCACGCTGGTGCGGTGAGTGTCCCAGTCTGTCCGCAGTTCGAGCTTCAAATGATGGTGCCCAGAGTCAGTGCATGCGCATATGAAGCTCTTGCATGAGAGCTCCATCTGCACACATGCCGCTTCGGGCACCATTTCTTTGCAGCGGGCTTCAAAGAAATGGTGCCCGGAGTGGCGCATGCGCAGATTGAGCTCTCATCCAAGAGCTCCATCTGCGCATGCGCTGACTCCGGGCACCATCATTTGAAGCCCAGACCGCGGACAGACTGGGACACCCGCCACGCAGCCACCGCAGTCAGCACAGCTACCTGGCCATCCGCACAGAGCGGCAGCCAGCAGAATGCCCGCCCACCCACCAACACAGAGGTGGACAGCCGCCGGCACAAAGATGCGGCCACCAACGGGCACCTGGCCGCCCGCACACAGAGCCGCACAGACAGGCCTCCTCAAATTCTCCACCTTTTGAAGTATTACTGAAAATATCTACTTTAAAGGTTTTTTTTTATTATATTTTAGACTCAGATAACAATAAATACTAAACAATTATTTGTGTATTGCCCACCCTTTGTGACATATTCCCTGTGATTTTTAAAAAGCCCTATTCTTTCCCTTTGGTTCTGTTTCTGCCTATCCTGTGGGGGTCGGCACCCTAGATTTATTAATTGGTGCCCCCACTCCTCGGTGGCTCGCCCTTCCTACTTTTTCTGGGGAAAGCAGTGCATATGGATGAGCAATTATGAACGGTCCAGGAAGTGAAGTACAGGCTGCGCAGGAGCAGTTACAGCCGCGCCAGAACCTCGGAAAGTATGAAGCGCTCACTCCATTCTTATTTTCTTTATTTTTCCTTTATTTTTTCTTTATTTCCTGAGTGCTGGACCTGGATAAATATATGGAATCCTGGGCCAAGCTCGGCACTTGTCTATCTTCGAAGCCGCGTGGATCTGGACTTTTAGGCTATGTGTCCACGGGAGAATGTAGCTGCGGATTTTTCTGCATGAAAATCCGCAGCTTTCCCGCAAAATCCGCACCTTTTCAAAGGTGCGGATCTGCCGCGGATTTACCGCGGGATTGCCACGGATTTGATGCGGATTTTGGTGCGGATTTTTTTTTTTTCCCAATTTTAAAGTCAAAATCCGGATGAAAATCCGCAACAATAATTGACATGTTGCAGATTTTTCCAGATCAAAATCCGCACGAAATCCGCTGCGGAAAAATCCGCAGCATGGGCACAGCATTTCCAAAATGCCATAGAAATGGCTGGGAAGTGCCTGAGCTGCAGATTTTCGGGAAATCCACGGCTTTTCCGCGAGAAATCCGCGGCAAAATCCACGCATTTTCCGCAGCGTGGACACATAGCCTTACAATTCAGGTCTGCTCATTACTACTGGTAACTTAATGTTCCTGTGCCAACCTGCACAGGATTATTGTCCTGAATGTAGAGATCTGTGAACTTTATGACAAGCCTTATATTTCTGGTCAATGACATTATTTTGCTCAATCTGGGATGTATAGGTGCAATGCCTGGCGTCACCATGTGCGGGCTGGTTCCTCACGAATGAGGTGAGCGCTATTTAAAAACAAAAAAACACAAAATTAAAAAAACAAAAACAAAAAATATTTCCATAACATGCATCTTATATCCATGATCACAGAGATGTATGGCAACTGTATGTGCAGGATAATTGGTATTGATGCATCAATAGTTGCTGCAAAATTATAATACAGCCCTGTATCTGAAGTCGGCATATCTGTTTTCCAAAATACAGCTCAACTTTTTAAATATGTTAATCCAGCTAAATGTATTCAATCCTAGGCTTATTGGTTGACCTTGTACCATCTTCCTTTATTAATAAAATTTCCCTCCTTGCCTGGGCTCAGTAAATTAATGTACAACCCGTACGAGTTGATTGCTGTGATAATTATGTCATGTGTATAATGAAGTAAATGCATACTTGTTTGAGCTGGGTATAATCAATGCTTATTTATTATGAAAAACAAGCCTTCGCTTTCTTCTTCCTCGGCCCGTGTTTCATTATTTGAATGCTATCTACTGCTCAGGACTTTAATCCGTTTTATATGTAAAGAACCTTCACTGATCTTCACTGGGTCACTTTTCCCTCTTCCAAAAATTATGCAACACTGATTTGCATTTGTTCTTTATATCCTTATCACAGGAGTTGTCCCCACTAATGGAGGTTGTATCAGTTTTCATTGTATTTAGCCCTTTCATGTCTCTGATATAAGTATTATGACCTTGGCAGTTACAGAAATAAATAGATTTTCACAAAATTCATGGTGGCACCCAAAGCTACACTCCATCTGCAACTCTAAAGGCAGCTTTACACGCAGCAACATCGCTAGCGATGTCGCTAGCGATAGCACCCGCCCCGTCGTTCGTGCGTCACGGACAAATCGCTGCCCGTGGCGAACAATATTGCCGGTACATGTCACACGAACTTACCTTTCTAGCGACGTCACTGTGGCCGCCGAACAAACTCTTTTTTTAAGGGGGCGGTTCATGCGGTGTCACAGCGACGTCACACAGCGGGCCACCAATAGAAGCGGAGGGGTGGAGAGCAGCCGCATTAACGTCACTCCCACCTCGTTGCCGGAGGACGCAGGTACGCTGTTGTTTGTCGTTCCCGGGGTGTCACACATAGTGATGTGTGCTGCCTCAGGAACGACGAACAACCTGAGTACCAAACGAGCAACGATTTTTGGGAAACGACTGACGTGTCAACAACCAACGATTTTGGGCACTTTTCAGATCGTTAGCGGTCGCTGGTAAGTGTCACACGCAACGACGTCACTAACGATGCCGGATGTGCGTCATGAATTCCGTGACCCCAGCGATATCTCATTAGCGATGTCGCTGCGTGTAAGGGGGCCTTTACCTTTATAACTAAAAGACAGGTTTGCAGAGGCATCTTGCAAACTCTTAAGGGCCCGTTACACGCAACAACTTATCTAATGATATATCGCCGGGGTCATGGATTCCGTGACGCACATCCAGCATCATTAGCGACGTCGTTGTGTGTGACACTAATGAGCGGCCATTAACAATGGAAAATACTCACCAAATCGTCCATCTTTGACATGTCTTTCCTTTTCAAAAAATTGTTGCTTGTTCTGGACGCAGGTTGTTCGTCGTTCCCGAGGCAGCACATATCGCTATGTGTGACACCTCTGGAACGACGAACTACAGCTTACCTGCGTCCGCCGGCAGTGAGGAAGGAAGAAGGTGGGCGGGATGTTATGGCCGCTCATCTCCGCCCCTCCACTTCTATTGGGCAGCCGCTTAGTGACGCTGCTGTGACGCTGCACGGACCACCCCCTTAGAAAGGCGGTGGTTCGCCAGCCACAGCGACGGTAGGTAAGTATGTGTGACGGCTCCTAACGATACTGTGCGCCACGGGCAGCGATTTGCCCATCACGCACAACCGACGGGGGCGTGTGCTTTCACCAGCGACATCGCGACAGACCCCAAATAAAAATCTGGCACCTGCTTTTCTTGCACCATATTTAGTTAGAATACTTGCGGAAATGAATAAGTTCATCAGTGTTTTGATCAGTTTTTCATCAGTGTGTCAGGATTCGGCTGTCCATCTGCGGGATTGACCACTAGTGGCTACTATAATTCATTTTGATAAATTGTACTGCAATTTCACTCCTTACCACTGGAGGCTGCTATTGTTTCCTGCAATCACCCTTTTGTAAAATGGACAATGTTGAACCAGTCACTGTAAAAAAATATATATAGCGCATATGACAAGTACCCGATGGTCTAGGGTTAGATTAAGGAGAGTTTGAATTTGCTCACCTGGTGAGGTTGTGCGCCCTCGCACAATCTCGGTGTTGGCTTATTAGATCCTCTGGATGGATGGGGGTTTGGATCCTTGATATCAATGCTGTTAGGTTGTAGTCTTTAGTGGAGATGTCCGGACTCAGGACCGCTGGTTCCTCCTAGTATCCCCGGCACTATGGGTCTTGGAGTCTGCAACGATCCTCCACTCTCCAGCTGAAAGTTCCGCTTTGGAGTGGGTAACCTGTGTCTTTCTGCAGCTCTGACCGATTCCCTCTAGGGGATTGAGCTTATGGTGAAAAGGTGGAATATCGGTCTTACGAGCGCTGGTAATGCACTGGTTCCATTGAAGGTTAGATTGTTTTATTGTTAAAATATTTTTTATATATAAAATATACAATTCTCCTGTTGGTTAAATCATACAACGCGTTTCAGCATTACATCAATGCTTTCCTCAGGTATCAAGACCGATATTCCACCTTTTCACCATAATGTTGAACCAGTGGAAGCCATCTTGTTTCGAGTTTTGGCCTACTTAAAATCATATGGAACATTCACTCATTTCTTGAGCATTGTGTCTAATTATTGTCTAGTTAAGTGCTGGGCAAAGTGTGGCCCATGGGCCACATCTGGCTCTCTGGTTATTCCAGTCCAGCCAACAGTGCACCATGCCCTCCCCCACCACCAGCCTGCTGCTGCTCACTTCCCAAAGTCTCCGCTATTTGCATCCAAAGGATGCAGACAGTGGTGAACACACTGATGGAGGGGGAGATGCTAGCTCCATCTTCCACCAATCAGTGTGAGGAACAGTAGACACAATTGCGTCACATCATGACGTGTGCTGTGCAGAGCGTCAGTGCACTGGAGGTCGGAGGAAAGCGCAGAGGGAACAGGAATGAGGTATATTGTGAGTTGTTTGCATCTATGTAGGAGGTTGTGTCAGGGCTCATAATATATATAGGTGGCTATGTGTGGGCTCAGAAATCTATATAGGAGGATAGATAGGAGCTCAAAAATGTATATGGAGGGCTATGTGATTTTCATACTATGTGTAGAGAGGTTATGTTGGTGGTTCATACTGTGTATAGAGGCTATGTTGAGTCTCATTCTAAATATAGGGGGCTCTGTGGGAGCTCATACTGTGTAAAGGGTGCTGTGTGTGAGCTCATAGTGTTTGTAGGTGGCTGTGTGGAGGCTCATTCTGAATAAACGGGGCTGTGTGGGAGCCCATACTCTATATAGGGGGCTGTGTGGGATATCATACGACATATGGGGGGGCTGCGAGAACTCATCCTGTATGTAGAGATCTATGTGAGTGCTCATTCTGTATGTAGAAAGCTATGTGAGGGCTTATCCTGTATGTAGGCAGTGATGTGAGGGCTCATGATGTATATAGCAGGCTTTGTGTGGGATCATACTGTATATAGTTGGATGTCACCATATTTAATTGTGCTCCATATTAAATAATATAAATAATGATTTAAAATAATAATTAATATGTTAATAATTAATATGGTAATATTAACGTTGAACAGAATTTATTTCAGTTTATTGGTTCAGCCCACCACACCAGTCATGGTCTCTCAGGTGGCCATTATGGAAAATGAATTGCCCACCACTAGTCTAGTTCCAGTCTCCAGCTCCTGAGAGCTGTATTACCCAGGCTGTTCCCACTCATCTCTGGATTATTCCTTCGACTCCTATTCCTGTATCCAATGACCTCTACTGCTGCCTGCTGTTCCCTGCTCGTGCCCCTCCGACCATTGCATTCCATTTGTGCTCCACCAGTATCGTAACAGTATTTGGTTCTTGTCAGTTTGCACCATGAGCGGTTCATCTGGGTTTTTTTTCGCATACAAGAAGTTTTCTTTAACTTCTCCCATCGAATATGAAAACACAGTCGTCTTCTGTGTGCTATCTTATTTTTTTTCATGTACCCATAGCCTTGCATTGGTGAGTTTAATTAATGACTTGGATGAAAATCAGACATGTCCCTAGTTTGGTGCGGACCCCTCTGTCCAAAAAAAACAGTGAGCAAGTTCTATCCATCAATGACATGGATAGAATTTGTACATGAAAAACTAACATCTGAATGAGCCGTTGCGAGCATAGAGAACTCTTGCCTTCCATGAGCACCATGCCCAGATCATGACATGACCGATCTGACAGTTCTTCATCCCCTATATCTACTTAACGTATGCTTTGTGCTTCCCTTTAAATTCTGCTTCCTGTAAAAAGTCTAGATTAGCCTGACAAACCTGTTAATCATGCAGTATTGCTGTACACGATATATATATGAGTTTAGGATTCCTGGATTTCATCCATCTAAGGTATTGTAGAGATTACCAGCACATCGCTGCCAAACCAGCTTAATCTCATTGTACAACTGACTGCGGCTGAGTTGTCTCATGTTAGCGGAGAGCATGCTGAATCATAAAGCATGCTGAACATCTTTGTGCTAGCTTAGTGAACTTTAGCCTGCGGTACAGAGTTCCTGCTGTTTATCGTGTTCTCCACAAAGCATTACGCGTTTCGTGGTAAAGCTATTCTTTTCTTTTGTGGTTATTGAGTAAAAAGGTGCTTGTGGAATTCCCGAGCAGTAACCTATAGTAACTTCTCATGCATGTATAGAACTATATATCTGTATCAGCTATGATCTGGAACATGTACTTATTAGTACAATATTTATTACCCTATGATGTATATAATAAGTATTTTTGTCTAGCACAAGGACAGGTAGTGTAAATAGTTAAGGTTTTTCCTGTCTTCTGGTGAAAAGAGTGACTGCAGATTTCTGAAACCTCCTGGCACGTGCACTGCACACTGTTAGGATTCTCTGTTGATGCCGGTGAGAGTGGATGGTCACATGTCCACAAGTATATGATACATACAGACAAGCGGACACATGCCAACTTGACGTGAATTTAGGGAGGCTACTTGGAATATGGCCAGAAGTATATAACTCACCTACATTCATTATGTTCACTGTTACTTTAAATTTCTGTGATGTACACCATACTTTGATTCCACCCATACCATAACAATATCTATATGTATCTGGTAATTGGTTGTCATATAGGACAGATCTGAGCTCTACTGTGGACTGGTCTGAGTATTGTCTTACAGCCATTTATGCTTTTGTGTTTTTCAAAAGGATGATCCCTTGATTTTCATACTTTTTTCTTATATATACTGTAGTTTCTTGGTATTTTGTATTGTGTGGTGCCTTCCTCATTCTCTGTTATCTTTCAATAGTAGCCCTATGAGGTTACGATTATTATCAAGGCCTTTCCCCATGGTGTGAAGAACATGGAATGGATGTGTGTAAGAACACTTGTTCCTGATCATTGACCCTAGTGAAAACAACAATAGTCTAAAAAAAATCATTGTGGATCTCCACACATATTATTATTATTATTGTGCCATTTATTCCATGGTGCTTTACAAGTGAAAAGGGTATACATAAAAACTAGTACAACAATCATTAACAATACAAAATAGACGTATAGGAGGAGAGAGGACCCTGCCCGCGAGGGCTCACAGTCTACAGGGAATGAGTGAGGGTACAGTATGTGAGGATAGAGCTGGTTGCACAGTGGTGTACTGGTCTGAGGGTTATTGTAGGTTGTAGGTTTGTTGGAAGAGGTGGGTCTTCAGGTTCCATTTGAAGCTTTCCACAGTAGGAGAGAGTCTGATTTGCTGGGGTAGAGGTTTCCAGACTATGGGGGAGGCACGGGAGAAATCTTGTATGCGATTGTGGGAAGAGGAGATAAAAGAGGAGTAGAGAAGGAGATCTTCTGAGGATCTGAGGTTGCGTGCGGGTAGGTATCGGGAGACTAGGTCACAGATGTAAGGAGGAGACAGGTTGACATAGATTATACAGCGCATGGGCTGCCTTCAACATACAATTTATAATGGGGCTGAGTAATCATATAAAGGGTATGTGTATACACTACAGATAAGGTACAGAAATGTTCTGCACCAAAAACACACCTGGGTGCAGAAAAACGCATTTTTGGTGCATTTTTTTGCCATGCATTTTTTTGTTAAATCAGTGCCTGGAAGGGCTAACAAAATGCAGGAAAAAACGCAACAACAATTGACATGCTGCAGATTTCAGATTTCTTCTGCACCCAAAACTTCAAGGAAAAAAGAAGCAACGTGCACACAGCATTTCAGAATTTTCATGGACTTTGCTGGCATAAGGATAGACATGCAAATTTGGGCAACATACAAAAAACTGCACCAAATTTGCACCAAAAATCTGAAGACCAAGAGTCTTTAAAAGGAACCTGTCAGGTCCTATAATGCTATTAGCCTGTATATATGGGGTTAGTCTGCAGGTTAAAAGTTTTACTAAAGTGCCTGGCCCTTGTACTGAATGTGCCTCACCAGGAAGAAAATGTATCTGTGCAGAGACGGCTGTCACTCAGTGCCGATGCTGTGAGCGGTAACTGTAATTGATCCGGGAACGCCTGCATGATGGAACTCCAGCAGCTCCTGTGAGAAATGAAGCTCATTTTTTCCAGGGTGCCACACTTTCTGTCATGCAGAGTGTATGTGCCGCCCCTGTGCCAGCAGCCGGGCTGCTCGAATCCGGATCCGCGGTGGCTCGAGGGGTCTCCGGACCCGGGGGTCGTGCGACCATTTGATAAAAGGGGGCTGTGTACAGGGGGACTAGAAAGTTTGTCATGCCACCCACGGTGCGTGGTAATGTGAGGGACCACCGCTGCCGTTGGGGAGCCCGGTGACGATGGTGTGGCAGCCTGATGTTTAACCCCTCCGTGAGTAAGGGGTTTGTGCTGTGTTGGATGGATGGTGCTTGGGTGCCGTTAGGGATAGGAACAGGGGTATTCAATGTACTCACTCAGTCCAGGAATATCAACACCGACAACTTGTAAACCAGAATTCTGAGCACCACTGCAGTTTGTAGGGAGCACGCTTGGGTCCATTCCCTTGGTGTTGCTGTTAGCCTGTGGCCCTGTCCTTGGCACCTTTGCCTCTGTTGGACCCCTGAGTATAAAACTCTTCGGGTCCCGCTCACCCGTATGGCTAATGGAGTGAGCTTGCTCTCAGGGTTCACGCGTAGGATTTCTTTGGACTGTATTAGGAAAGTCCTATCCCATCAGTGCGCTAGTACCCCAATTTTGGAGCAGGTTGGGGATGACACTTGAAGTCTTCACCCCCGTCGGGTAAATTACCAGAACGTGTGAAGCTACTTTCCGGCCTAGGGTCCACATACCCCGTCGTGCCCTGCCCGGTAATAGTTCAAGGCCGCTGACTGCCCTCCTCGGCAGTCCGTGCCCCTTGACACTGTCCCCTGCGACCGGGGTTCCAGCTCCTACCAGGCCCAGACCAACGTCTGCCACTTAGTAACCACAGGAGCCCTGCTCCGTGACCCCTCCTCACGAGGGTCACCATCACCACCTTCTCCTTCCACTCTCTACTGCTCAACTCAACTGTCACTTTCCTCACTTTCCCTTACCAACCCCCCTGTGGGCAGCCCTATTTCCTTCAGGCCCTCCAATGGTATGTCTGGTAGGTTCAGTGTAAAGTGTTCCTAGGATTTTGATTGGCTAAGCTGTTAGCAACACCAAAGGACCAGGACCCGTAACCAAGGAGTGTGGATACTGTGCAGAAGGGTAGGTTGCACAATACCCTGTGATGACCTGATAGGCCAGGGCATCACATGTACCTTCAAAACGCTATTAACCTGCAGAGTAAACCTGTACCTGCAAGATAATAGTGTTATCGGACAGGACAGATTCCCTTTTAAATCATTGTTGATCAACCTTTTGTGTCGTCAATTGGCCAATGTAAATGCAGCTTAGGGTATGTATCCAACTGCGCATAGCTTCCGATGCGAGATCATCAAAAGTGATATGCTAATGTGGCGCCCTGGACTAGCCAGGTCATCACAGATAACACACAAACACCCCCACCCCCATTAGACAGGGACACCAGCCAAACACAAAACCCTTGTTGCCTTCCTCCAGGGTCTGATGTCCACACCAGGTGGGGCGGAGCCAGGTGGTTGGCCCCACCCACCGGGGAGTTCACAGGCCTGGAGGTGGGAAAAGTGACAGAACAGTTTAGGAGTTTGAGGAGTGAGGAGTAAACACTTGGGTGTCTGGGTTTGTGGCCCAGGCACTGACAGCAAGGTTGGCAGACGGTGGTAGCCGTCTGCAGGAGTGGTGAAGCGACGTGGAACCGTAGGACCGGGGACGGGCGACGGCCCGCCGGTACCGACCCGGGAGCGAAGTGAAGCCAGCACACACAGGCAGGGCCATCGGACCCCGACCAGGCTTGGAGCCGCCGACAATAGTCAAATCCGAATGTGACCGGAACCCCAGGGGTTTCTTAACAGCAAAAGTCCCGATTGAAGGCAACCGCCCACACCGTGAGGGTATACAGCTACCGCCTAAGGCTAGAGACCCAAGGGCCAGCGCCTGCGGGCAAACGGGCTCCTCCGGTACCCATACACCGGGGAGCGGACTACCGTTGGGGATCCATAGTAGTCAAACGAGAACATCAAGGTGCAGGGAAAGAAAGCCGCCATCACCTGTCTGGGGAGAGACACAGCAGCCGGCTGCGGGACCCGTCCATCCAGCCGTTTGGTTTACCGAGGACTTTGTACATTTCTTACTGAGTGAGTACACCCGTGCCATCCGGCGCCGCGCCGCGTTGTCCCTGCAACCCTGCACCTCACCAACCCTGCCTCCTGTCACATCATCGGGCCCCGGGACCACCAACCCCTACTCACGGAGGGGGAAAACAACATCCCAGCTGCTCCCTTCCATCACTCCCGGGATCCCCGTCACCAGTAGCGGTGGTGCCCATCTTCACCACGACCCGTGGGTGGCGTCACGGACTAAATCCCACAAACCAACCACCCCTTTCACTCACGGGCGAGGAGCGCCGCTCGAGTCCCCGGATCCGGCCCACCGCTCGAGCCACCAAGCAGCAGCAGCCGCAGCAGAGCGGGACCCGAGCGTTAACGAGAGCACAGCAGCGGCGGCGACCTCCCCGCCCGCGACACTAATGACCCTCTGCTGTGAGCATCAGCAGAGGGTAATGTGGCTGTGATCTGGTCACAGCTGTGGATAAGAGTGGGGGGGAGCACTTTCTCTCCATCTCCTCCCCGGCCTGTCTCGGTGTATATCGCACTGCACTCGGATGACATGCGAGTGTAGTGTGATGTTTCACACGCACTCATAGACTTGTATGGGGGTGCATGTGAGCCGAGAATCGCTGCCAAATGCAGCGTACTGCGATTAATTTCTCATGCCAATATGACATGAGAAATCAATCAGAGATGGACACTGCACCATAGTTTTGCTGTGGTGCGAGTGCAATCTGATGTTTTATCAGATTGCACACGTCCGTGGAAAATGCAATTTGGTTATTATCACACACATTGTCTGTGTGCCTATAGTATAAAAATAAATAAATTGGCATAGCGTCCCTCCATATTGGGATACCCAGTGCAGATAAAGCATATGGCTACAGGCTGCAGCCCCCATCCATGTGCTTATTTTAGTTGGGTATCAAAACAAGAGGGACCCGATGAGGCTTTTTTTTTAAATATTTAAATAATTTTAAAAAACAGCATGTGGTCCCCCACAATTTTGATACCCAGCCATGATAAAGCCAAGAGCTGGGGGCTTGTATTCCCAGCCATGGGAGGAACATGGTTATTGCCCCCCAGCCTAAAAATAGCAGCCTGCAGCTGCCCAGAATTGTCGCATCCATTAGATGTGACATTTCCAGCACTTTACCCAGCTCTGCAACATACTGAAGTTGCAACATGTGGGCAAATTAAAAACATGACCACACACTATGGCACCAGACAGAGACTGACTGAGCGGCAGCTGTGAGTGGTGACATCACTTAGTTTATCTGCGATCACAGCTGGAGGTTCCCACGGTACCACACCTGTGACCGCAAGTAAACTGACCTCAGGTGACCTCATTGAACTTGAGCTGAAATTTATACAAAAAATATAGAAAGTCCAGCTTAACCCACAACAAGCATCTTGAACTCCGATGTCTGGAAGAAAGAGATCCTGCTGCTGTCTCAGCGTGTTACTAGAGAAAAAAGTGAATGATCCAGCTTCTGGTAAACTTGCTCAGGTAAAAATTTTTAATGTATTTCTTTAAAAACACAAAACTTTGATTCTCACACACAAGTATGAAAAATTCATAATAGAAAAAGAACATCAGACGCGATTCAATTAAAGCTTATCTTAAACTTAGTAAGTATCCACCAGGGCAACCGGAATGATCCGGGTAAAGTGCCGGGATTGTCACATTTAAAAGATGCTACAATTCTGGATGGCTGTAGGATGCTATTTTTAGGCTGGGGGCCCAATAACCATGGGCATCCCCAGCCTGAGAATACCAGGCCCCAGCTGCAAATTGGGGGGAACCGCACACCATTTTTTAAAGTTATTAATGTAAATAATAAAATGAGCAGCATAGGGTTCCTCTTATTTTCATACATGGCTTCAGCCTGTAGCCGTGTGCTTCATCTGCGCTGAGTATTGCAATAGGGGCACCCTACACCAATTTATTTATTTATTTTTACACTATGGGTAATCAGAGAGCATGTGTGCTTCCAAACAATCACAGACGCTGTCACACAGGCTGGTGGCGCTGTCTGACTGCAACTAATAACAGTTGCCGGAACTGCTAGTGGGTGGGGGAAGCAGGGAATATGTATGATAGTTAATGAGTGGACCCGAGAGTAGTGTCACAGCTGTGCGGGAGGCTTGGTAAGTATAATGCTCCTGCTTTTTTCCTTTATTTATTTTTTTTTATTATCCAGGTGACTGAATCCGAACAGTTACACGGAGTTCCTTGAGAACTTCATGTTTAGGGTCCATGCACTGACACTACGCGTCAGGTATGGACTCCGAACTTTACAGTTTGGTTTTGCCCATCACAATTCATAACATAATAAAAACAATAATGTAATCTCCAGTTCTGGGACATTACACAGTGACAGCTATTCAATTTTATAATGGATGTATAATGCTACATTTTGCAGGTGCTGCAGGAATAAAACCTGGCTGGCTGCCATTTTTGGGGGGTTTTGGGCCCAAGGTGATCAGATGTAACGCCTGCCTGGATCCACAGACTCAGATGGGCTGTAATGGGGAGGCTAGAGGGAAGCCACTCACCAAGCAGGACCCCCAGAACCCTGAAACCCTTTAACCCCTATACAGGGATTTGGAATTACACAGGGCCCTGGTGATCACTACCTGTGGAAAGCTGCAGTCCAATGAGAGTAGTAGTCAGGCAGGGTCAAACCAGGAATAGCAGAACAGGGACAGAATCGGCAGGCAATGACGTAGTCAGCAAATATAGCAAAGGTCAAATCCGGATCGGGCAGCGAGGTACAAAAACAGTAGGCAGGAGGGTAGTCAGAAAACACGCAGAAGTCAGCACACAGGAATAACCAAAAAGAATAGGACGTACAGGAGCCAGGAAAATCAGAACTATCTCTGGCAGTGGTCATGTGACAGGAGGGGGAATAAGAAGGGTGTGGTGTCTTCCCATTGGCTGTAGCTGAACGCTGGCAACTTCAGCTGGAAGACACATGCCACCCACAGTCAGCCAGCGGTACTGCAGATCCCAAGATAACCCAGCCCAGTGGATGATCGGAGCCTGTGCCCACTGGTGCTGCTGGCACCGACTCCTCTCCCATCCCCAGCACCATCCACGGCAGGAACACGGCGTCGCCTGGCGATCGGAGCAGAAGTCGCTGGAGCAGACTCCGGCGGTGACGTTAACATCAGATGACCATCCAGACAGCTGCTTTTAGACAACGAGTTGTCCATGATGAGACGTCTTTTTTGAATATATTTGGATAAAATAACCATTATTCTATTTGATGTAACTAACAAATGGAAAACAGTGTATCACAGAGTAAAGATCAAGAAGGCAAAACAATCCATAACATCAGTGATCTGAACATACCACATTGTGTTACCATTTAGCATAAAGATTGATAATACTACGTGTGATAGATGGCGTGTTGTCTCCTATGTTACATGTTTTCTTAGCGCTCACATCACCCCAGCTGCTTCTTTTATCATAATGCATTAGAAAGAAGATATGTTGTATAAACATTATGCCGACACTCCTTCTCACTGACCCCGAGTGCCCCTAGCATTTGTTCTACGGATGATAAGTGATTTATAGCCATAGTACAGACACATGAAAATAAATTGTTTATGTTCAGTGATCTCTTGTAATATGTCATATACTTCTTTATGGAATAATCGGGAATATTCCATTGGAGAATACAAAGCATATGTATAATGAAGACCTTTGTCTAACATACCACTGTATTGTATGCCCATACCATTCATAGGCTCTAGACCTTCTGATTATGTTACTTTATTTAAAGTCTATTGTATTTTAGACAGTAAACCATAAAATACTATTCTTGCTTGTTCCTATACTGTAAATTGCTGCATTTGTTTTCTGAAAATAAAAGGGGTTGTGCCAAATAATTAAATATCTCTTTTGTGCTTGTTTTCGCTCTATCTCCACCTCCCCCAAGTCTCTGATATTGGCTTTGTCTTCATAGAGCCAGACAAGGGCAGTGATAAATGGAAAACGAGCAGGTGGGAAGGTGGATTTAAATATTTGGCCGTCCCTTGATGAGTGCTTGTGCTTGGTTTGTACAGTCAGTCTCTGCTGAAAAAGTTCCTTTAAGTAATAATATGAGTATTATGTTGTAAATTATTGTCTGGAGATTGATCTTTCTAAATTTTTAGTGGAAAATCTATTATAAAGGATGTGTTTCTCAAACTATATTGTCAAAATTAGAGAGACACCTACAGTACATATTACACCATAAAGAGCTTTTATGACCTCCCATTCTAAATTCATAGGCATTATTATGGAATTGGCCCTTTTGCAGCTATAGAAGTTTCCACTTTTGTGGGAAGGCTTTCTTCAAGATTTTGGAAGTGTCTGGGAATTTTTGTCCCATTCATCCAGAAGAGCATATGTGAGGTCAGACACTGATTTTGGCGGAAAGGGCCGAGCTCTCTGACTTGGGCCAATTCCTGAAGAATAGCCCTATAGCATTATCCCTCCTCGACTAAACAGTACAGGTGGCACAATGCGAGAAGACAAGTAACATTCTTCTTTCACTTGCCAAACCTAAAGTCATCCTTCAGATTGCCAGATAAAGAATATAATCTCTACCAAACATGTTACCACAGTCTAGCAGCAGAGAGCTTCACACCACTCCATCCAATGCTTGGCATAGTGCTTGTTGATGTAATGGCCAAAGCTAAAATCCGAGATCCTGATCATATATTTTATTATTTATAGTGACATTATCTCAAAGACACTTTTGGGGGTCAGGGTGTCGAGTTCATAAATACATTTAAATCTCTTGAATTGTTTAAATCTCTTGAATTGAGTCTCTCTCACATCCTCGATGAAGACACCCGAACACGAGTACTATAATGGTGTCCATTTAGCCCATCACCTAACTATTATGATTGGGTGAAAAGGACAGGACCTTGTCCATCATAAATGGATGAGTACCGCTTGAAGACAATTTCAATTAATGGTATATACATGGCAGGAATTTAGTTTTCATTCTATAGGATATCATGTTATTACATGTCCAATTAAGGATTTTGTATGGGATTAATCAATTATTTCTCTTTGTCTCTAATCAGATATCTGCTTATTGATTTTGATATTGTCTCTGAACTTTAGCCATCTTTTATGACCAGTGTCAATTATTTACCTTAATTATCGTGTCCTGTTATATATCTATTTATTTTGTCTGCAGAGAGCCGGTGATGTTTCCATTCAGGAACACACCTCTACTTCTGCTGGTGCTTAAATGGGTATCTCCGCTCTCCGTCAACCTATAATTAGAAAATTACTCAATACAAAATATTGAGTCAGACTCTGTGTCTATGCCTAATATACAAGTGTTGTTTCCTGAAACGGAAAGTTAGCCTTAAAAACAAAAATCTAGTGGCCAGTGTGACAATAGTAAGATTTCTATTTTGCATTTTTAATAAAGATTATGATTTGAAAAGGAACATGAAAAACATAAAAAAAATAGGGTCAGACTCTGTGTCTATACCTAATGTACAAGTGTTGTTTCCTGAGACGGGAATTTGGTGTAAAAAAGACCCAGTGGTCAGTGTGACAATAGTAAGATTTCTATTTTTAATAAAAATTGTGATTTTGGAAAAAAGAGACATGAAAAACATAAAAATTAGGGCCAGAATATGTGTCTATGACTAATGTACAAGTGTTGTTTCCTGAGACTGGAATTTAGTGTAAAAATGACCAGTGGCCAGTGTGACAATAGTAAGATTTCTATTTTGTATTTTTAATAAGGATTGTGATTTGGGAAAAAAAGAAACAGGAAAAACATGAAAAATAGGGTCAGACTTGGTGTTTATGCCTAATGTACAAGTGATGTTTCCTGAAACAAGAATTTAATGTAAAGTAAGACCCAGTAGTCAGTGTGACAATAGTAAGATTTCTATTTTCTATTTTTAATAAAACATGTGATTTTGGAAAAAAGAGACATGAAAAACATGAAAAATAGGGCCAGACTCTGTGCCTATGCCTAATGTACAAGTGTTGTTTCCTGAGATGGGAATTTAGTGTGAAAAAGACCCAGTGGTCAATGTGACAATAGTAAGATTTCTATTTTGTATTTTTAATAAAGATTGTAATTTTGGAAAAAAAGAAACAGGAAAAACATGAAAAATAGGGGCAGACTCTGTGTTTATGCCTAATGTACAGGTGTTGTTTCCTGAAACGGGAATTTAGTCAATGTACAGGTGTTGTTTCCTGAAACGGGACTTTAGTCTAAAAAAGACCCAATGGCCAGTGAGACAATAGTAAACTTATATTAAAAATACATAATAGAAAATTGTGATTTGGGAAAATAGAAATATAAAAAAATACAATTAAGACTAAAACCTGATTTAAACATTCGGTAATATTCTGAGGATTGCTTCCCTTTAGGTGACTCCATAGTTGTCTGTCCAGCAGCCATTTATCTTCCCTGCTCTCTTGCTCCTATTATTGGAGCTGATTGTTGCCGGCTTATTGTTAGTAATTATCTCATTTTCTTTTACTTTGTCTTTCTGTGAAGAAATTCCATTTCAATCCAAATAACGTCTGTGCAGTTCAAAAAAGGACAACTGTTCTGCCGAATTCTAGCATAAGCTAAGCATTCTCAGTTAATTTGAGTTGTGCCTGTCATCAAAACAAATGGGAAATGCTCACACCAGCATCTTTATTAGCACTTACTGATCCCGGGAGTGATAAATACGTTTGTTTACTTACATGTGCTACTGAAACTGATGGCACAAAGCAAAACGATCAGACTATTAAACAGATAAACTAGCTTTAAATACAAAACGACGGTGTAATGCAATGATATGCTCGGCTAGAGAATCAATCATTCTGAGCCCTGTGCTGGCTGAAAAATGCCACAGATATCCAGTACACTTCTCAAATCTTGATAGCATCTGACAGATACAGTAACAGGATTAAGAGAGCTGCGTATGCATATACTGTAGGAGAATGGAGTCCGGGGAGAGCGGGCGAGATGAAAGAGAGGCGAGGGAAACGCCTGTCAGACAAAAATGCGCCACATACCAGTTATCTGAAATAACGCGGTGTATCATGAAATTGTCTAAATAGCTCCCTTATGCATAAATGAAAGATTTGCTATTTATAACGGTGACCTTAAAAGGCGTCTGAGCATCCTTATCTCCAAATGAGTCTACAAATCTCTAGTATACTGTAGTACACACTTGTAATTTCTAGTTGTACATATTCCCCTAGTATCTAATCCTTCATACACCTAGGATATGCTTCTATATATTCATGCCTTGTGGGTATACATGCTGATGGTATATAATTGTACACACACCTAATATATACTTGTGGGTATACATGCTGATGGTATATAGTTGTACACACACCTATTATATACTTGTGGGTATACATGCTGATGGTATATAATTGTACACACACCTGTTATATACTTGTGGGTATACATGCCGATGGTATATAATTGTACACACACCTAATATATACTTGTGGGTATACATGCTGCTGGTATATAATATAATTGTACACACACCTATTATATACTTGTGGGTATACATGCTGCTGGTATATAATTGTACACACACCTAGTATATACTTGTGGGTATACATGCTGATGGTATATAATTGTACACACACCTATTATATACTTGTGGGTATACAAGCTGATGGTATATAATTGTACACACACCTAGTATATACCGTACTTGTGGGTATACATGCTGATGGTATATAATTGTACACACACCTAATATATACTTGTGGGTATACATGCTGATGGTATATAATTGTACACACACCTAATATATACTTGTGGGTATACATGCTGCTGGTATATAATTGTACACACACCTATTATATACTTGTGGGTATACAAGCTGATGGTATATAATTGTACACACACCTAGTATATACCGTACTTGTGGGTATACATGCTGATGGTATATAATTGTACACACACCTGTTATATACTTGTGGGTATACATGCCGATGGTATATAATTGTACACACACCTAATATATACTTGTGGGTATACATGCTGATGGTATATAATGGTACACACACCTAATATATACTTGTGGGTATACATGCTGATGGTATATAATTGTACACACACCTAGTATATACCGTACTTGTGGGTATACAGTACGTGCTGCTGGTATATAATTGTACACACACCTATTATATACTTGTGGGTATACAAGCTGATGGTATATAATTGTACACACACCTAGTATATACCGTACTTGTGGGTATACATGCTGATGGTATATAATTGTACACACACCTAATATATACTTGTGGGTATACATGCTGATGGTATATAATTGTACACACACCTAATATATACTTGTGGGTATACATGCTGCTGGTATATAATTGTACACACACCTATTATATACTTGTGGGTATACAAGCTGATGGTATATAATTGTACACACACCTAGTATATACCGTACTTGTGGGTATACATGCTGATGGTATATAATTGTACACACACCTGTTATATACTTGTGGGTATACATGCCGATGGTATATAATTGTACACACACCTAATATATACTTGTGGGTATACATGCTGATGGTATATAATGGTACACACACCTAATATATACTTGTGGGTATACATGCTGATGGTATATAATTGTACACACACCTAGTATATACCGTACTTGTGGGTATACAGTACGTGCTGCTGGTATATAATTGTACACACACCTATTATATACTTGTGGGTATACAAGCTGATGGTATATAATTGTACACACACCTAGTATATACCGTACTTGTGGGTATACATGCTGATGGTATATAATTGTACACACACCTAATATATACTTGTGGGTATACATGCTGATGGTATATAATTGTACACACACCTAATATATACTTGTGGGTATACATGCTGCTGGTATATAATTGTACACACACCTATTATATACTTGTGGGTATACAAGCTGATGGTATATAATTGTACACACACCTAGTATATACCGTACTTGTGGGTATACATGCTGATGGTATATAATTGTACACACACCTGTTATATACTTGTGGGTATACATGCCGATGGTATATAATTGTACACACACCTAATATATACTTGTGGGTATACATGCTGCTGGTATATAATTGTACACACACCTATTATATACTTGTGAGTATACATGCTGATGGTATATAATTGTACACACACCTAATATATACTTGTGGGTATACATGCTGATGGTATATAATTGTACACACACCTAATATATACTTGTGGGTATACATGCTGATGGTATATAATTGTACACACACCTAAAATATACTTGTGGGTATACAAGCTGATGGAATATAATTGTACACACACCTAGTATATACCGTACTTGTGGGTATACATGCTGATGGTATATAATTGTACACACACCTAATATATACTTGTGGGTATACATGCTGATGGTATATAGTTGTACACACACCTATTATATACTTGTGGGTATACATGCTGCTGGTATATAATTGTACACACACCTATTATATACTTGTGGGTATACAAGCTGATGGTATATAATTGTACACACACCTATTATATACTTGTGGGTATACAAGCTGATGGTATATAATTGTACACACACCTAGTATATACCGTACTTGTGGGTATACATGCTGATGGTATATAATTGTACACACACCTAATATATACTTGTGGGTATACATGCTGCTGGTATATAATTGTACACACACCTAATATATACTTGTGGGTATACATGCTGATGGTATATAATTGTACACACACCTATTATATACTTGTGGGTATACAAGCTGATGGTATATAATTGTACACACACCTAGTATATACCGTACTTGTGGGTATACATGCTGATGGTATATAATTGTACACACACCTAATATATACTTGTGGGTATACATGCTGATGGTATATAATTGTACACACACCTAATATATACTTGTGGGTATACATGCTGCTGGTATATAATTGTACACACACCTATTATATACTTGTGGGTATACAAGCTGATGGTATATAATTGTACACACACCTAGTATATACCGTACTTGTGGGTATACATGCTGATGGTATATAATTGTACACACACCTGTTATATACTTGTGGGTATACATGCCGATGGTATATAATTGTACACACACCTAGTATATACTTGTGGGTATACATGCTGCTGGTATATAATTGTACACACACCTATTATATACTTGTGGGTATACATGCTGCTGGTATATAATTGTACACACACCTAGTATATACTTGTGGGTATACATGCTGATGGTATATAATTGTACACACACCTATTATATACTTGTGGGTATACAAGCTGATGGTATATAATTGTACACACACCTAGTATATACCGTACTTGTGGGTATACATGCTGATGGTATATAATTGTACACACACCTAATATATACTTGTGGGTATACATGCTGATGGTATATAATTGTACACACACCTAATATATACTTGTGGGTATACATGCTGATGGTATATAATGGTACACACACCTAATATATACTTGTGGGTATACATGCTGATGGTATATAATTGTACACACACCTAGTATATACTTGTGGGTATACATGCTGATGGTATATAATTGTACACACACCTAAAATATACTTGTGGGTATACAAGCTGATGGTATATAATTGTACACACACCTAGTATATACCGTACTTGTGGGTATACATGCTGATGGTATATAATTGTACACACACCTAATATATACTTGTGGGTATACATGCTGATGGTATATAATTGAACACACACCTAATATATACTTGTGGGTATACATGCTGATGGTATATAATTGTACACACACCTAATATATACTTGTGGGTATACATGCTGATGGTACATAATTGAACACACAACTAATATATACTTGTGGGTATACATGCTGATGGTATATAATTGTACACACACCTAATATATACTTGTGGGTATACATGCTGATGGTATATAATTGTACACACACCTAAAATATACTTGTGGGTATACGTGCTGATTGTATAAAATTGTACACACTGAGTATATACTTGTGGGTATACATGCTGCTGATATATAATTGTGCACACACCTAGTATATACTTGTGGGTATACATGCTGCTGGTATATAATTGAACACATACCTAGTATATACTTGTGGGTATACATGCTGATGGTATATAATTGTACACACACTTAATATATACTTGTGGGTATACGTGCTGATTGTATAAAATTGTACACACTGAGAATATACTTGTGGGTATACATGCTGCTGATATATAATTGTGCACACACCTAGTACACACTTCTAGTTTATAGGGAATCAGTCAGCACAAAAGGACTGTTCAAACAAAGCGCAGGCACTCTTTGCTGCCATGGTGTAGCTGAGCAGCTCAAGAGGTTGTCCAATACTTTATCATTGATGGCCTGTCCTTACGATAGATCATCAATATCTGACCGATCAGCGGTTCTCAGTGCCGGTGGCATCAGCAGGTAGCCAGAAATGCTCAGTTCCAGAATTGCCCCTTCTGATAGCGACTGCGGACCAGTACTACACAGCCACCTCTCATTCAAATCAACAGAAGGCGGATGTGCAGAAGGTGAGGCAACTCCGGAACTGAGCATTTCTGTTTGCCTGCTACTGCTACCGCCACCGGCAATATGAACAGCTGATGGGGGTGCTAGGTGTCGTACTCTGGCCAATCAGACATCGAAGACCTATCCTAAGGATAGGCCATCAATGTAAAAGTAGTGGACAAACTCTTTCAATGTACTATCCCACCTATTTGTTTTCCATCTACCTTCTCCCTCCTCTTCATTGATTAAGGGGTGCTTCACACATAGCAAGATCGCTACCGAAATCGCTGCTACGTCACGGTTTTGGTGACGCAACAGTGACTTTATTAGCGATCTCGCTGTGTGTGACACTGAGCAGTGATCTGGCCCCTGCTGTAAGATCGCTGCTCATTACACACAGCCCTGGTTTGTTTTTTTGGTCGTCGCTCTCCCGCTGTGACGCACAGATCGCTGTGTGTGACAGCGAGAGAGCGACGAAATGAAGCGAGCAGAGAGCAGGATCCGGCATCTGGCAGCTGCCGTAAGCTGTAACCAGGATAAACATCGGGTAACCAAGGTGGTTACCCGATATTTACCTTCATTACCAGCCTCCGCCGCTCTCACGCTGCCAGCGCCGGCTCCTGCTCCCTGCACATGTAGCTGCAGTACACATCGGGTTAATTAACCCGATGTGTACTGTAGCTAGGAGAGCAGGGAGCCAGCGCTAAGCAGTGTGCGCGGCTCCCTGCTCTCTGCACATGTAGCGACGTTATGATCGCTGCTGCGTCGCTGTGTTTGACAGCTAAGCAGCGATCATAACAGCGACTTACTAGGTCGCTGTTACGTCACAGAAAATGGTGACGTAACAGCGACGTCGTTGTCGCTATGTGTGAACCCAGCCTAAGAGCTCAGACTTTACAGAAGCCAGGAAAGGGCAAAAGATAGATGGAAAACAGGCAGCTAGGAAGGTGCACTAAACTGTTGGGCTAGACCAAGGATGCAAAATGTGCAAGTGGTTGGTTTGAACAGTCAATTTCTAGTGACTGACTCCATCTTTAAAGTTGGACACACCCCTAGCATGTGCTCCTTGTATTTGGGTGTGCATGCAATAGCGTATAGTTTAAACATCGCTAATTTATAGCTTTATTTACCCCTAGTTTCTGATTGCACAGAACCCTGGGGTATGTACAACTAGAGACTAATATAGAGTTGTAACTATCACTAACATATAATTGTACACATCCTATTTATGGGTGTCCTCGTTGCTAGCATACGGTTCTATATACTCTTTATTTTATTGTATAATAAAATTTGTATTTTTGGTGTATGGCATATATTTGTAATGATTTCTCTATTATGTGCCATTTTGTAGATGTCTTCTGTTGACCTCTGAAGGTTTTCACACAAAACCAATTTGTTTACCATCCTATCATTAGCAGATTTTGCTAAATTAAGCAATGTAGCCAACGCTGCTATTTTCACATTGGCACTGGATTGAATGCACCAAGACAATTTTACATTAGTGCTTGGTCTTTTGTTTACTGACCTACATAAATACAGAGTCCAAGAAAAATACCTAGGCAGGCATCCAACTGCAGATTGATACTGTACTTATCCATGCCAATATTTGCAGATAATTAGGGGAACTCGTCATTACATATCTTCCTTTTCCAAAAAGAAAAAAAAACATTGCAAGACTTTTAACCTTGTAAATAGTTGTTTTTATTCATGTTGCATGTTCCATATCATTATGTCTTGTATGACTTGTACATTCTTATCTAAATAATGAAAATGCATTTGGAAGGACATAAATAATAACTTCCATACTAGTCTTCAGGGTGGCTGGCAGAGTAGTAAAAGTCCTGTCGAGCTCCTTGTGGCACTGACAAGACCTGGGTTTTAATGGTACCCATGCACCTTCGGTAGCTCTATCCTTGCCTGTCTTGACATACGTTAAAGACCAAGGCCTACTGGTGGTTGTACTTGGAGATTGGGACTTCAAGTCCTTTCACCAGCACTGCTCAGCACCAGCTTCTACCATCACTTCTAGCGTCTACTTTTGTCATGCAGTCACTACTGGGGTTCCGCCAGGTAAAAGGGAACTCCCGGCGAGCAAGGAGAGGAGAGTGGCATCATCTCCTGCCGCTCACCTGAGGCTGATCCCTGCACTCCCTAATATCCATATACGGGTCCTTCCCCTCGTTGCCAATCACATGCCTAGGGCCTTGCTTGCCCTGAATTAACCCTAGCTAGTGAGAAGGCCAGTGAGAGCACTAGTCTCACCACTGAAATAATACAACACAAGGGAAGGGAGACAGACAGGGAGAAAATAAACACAAAAGGAAAACACTCCAAGCTCCTCCAATGCAGCTAAACACCACAGCTGCAACTGTCACAACTCCTCAGCTACCTACAAAGACTAGCTCCTTTCAATGTGGTCAGCATAAGCATGAAGATTCCATCACTGGTGTCAAATGGTAAGACATGTGACATTTTATAGCGAATGGGAGTGGTCACAAAAGAGCTACACCTATGATTAAAGCTAAAAAGGACAGCCAGATAGGATAGAGTCCTTCACCCCTACAGCACTAAAAGCAAGTAGATTTCACTCAGATAGAAGTAGTGGATCTGCGAGCAATAAGGCGACGGGACCTTCTAATCCCAGACTCGCCAGATATCTTCCCAGAGCAGGACACACTCATGACAACTTTACAAAGTACGTAGTTGGAAATCCTAGATATTACCAAAGACCATTATACTGTATATAACAAAAGATGTATTATTTAAGCCTATTTTAGTAGCATTTTCGGGAAATTTAAGGCTAATCTTTGTATCTCCTCCTATTGGTTGGAGAAAAAAAGTACTGAAAAAACAGAAGAGCCACTAACTAAGCTCAACTAGACTTCCCATTTGAATTATTGCTAAATGTAGCAGTTTTGTGTAGAATTGAAAAAAAAAGCAGAATAATTGTATTAAATTGTAATTCTTTAATTGAATACCAGTCTCCTTTATTATCTCTATTGATTAGTATGGTTTGTGGGTTTCATAAATTACTCCATTTTAATTTATTCTTTTCTTCCCACTTTCGCAACAGTATATGGGCAAGATTGGCTATGCTCCTACAAGAACCCCATCTATTATAAAGTAATTGACGATAGACGTACAGTAGGTGACTACAGGACGTGTTCTAGACTAGAGGCATGTACAAAGATTAGATGGAGTCTTACACGTATTGGAGTTATTGCATTAACATTTTCATTTTTTTATTACAAACTAGTAAAGCAGTTGCATATAGATCACATATATATTCTGTATATTTTCTGTACATATTCTGTGTTCTATCTGATCTCATAGTCGAGAGTGGCTATGTTAGAGCTGCTCGTCTTCTACTCTGCAGTAATCTTTCTGTTAGGTTTTACACCATGATATTCCACAGGCATTACTCTCTTTTCACAACCCAGCTCTGTCGCTACAGCCATCAAGGAGAAGAGGGATGCACGTTTTATCCTTTCTTTTGTTCCCAACCATCTGATGCTATGGTTAGTCCAACGATCTAGGGCTGTAAAAGTGGGGGGACTCTTACAGCCTTTGCTTCCGCCGTGCCAGTGACTTCGCAGGCCACTGTCCGCACTGGTAACAGCTGTAAGCCTAGAAAAGGGCGCTCTCCTCCTTTCCCTCTGGATTTGCCTTCAGTAACTGATGGGTTGCTTCTTATTTCAGTCTCCTTGACTTCCTCGTGTACCTTCTTAGCCTGTCTCCTCCACACCACACTACTCCACTCCGCCGCATCTGCCTCTAAGCCTTCTCACGTTGTCACTCTTCCCTAACCAGGAATAATAATAATAATAATAATATTTATTCATTTATATAGCGCTGTTAGTTCCACAGCGCTTTACATACAATGGCAACACTGTCCCCATTGGGGCTCACAATCTAAGTGCCCTATCTGTATGTCTTTGGAGTGTGGGAGGAAACCGGAGTACCCAGAGTAAACCCACGCAAACATGGGGAGAACATACAAACTCCTTGCAGATGTTGTCCTTGGTGGGATTTGAACCCAGGACCACAGCGCTGCAAGACTGCTGTGCTAACCACTGAGCCACTGTGCCACCCAGGAAGCTCTCGTCCCTATATTCTGTATGGCTAGGGACTATCCTCCCCCTGTTAAACCACACAGTCCTGCCACTTCACCTCAACTCCCGACTCTCCCATATCACTAAGGGACCAGGGACCGGTGACATCTAGTAGCAGCTAGCAATATTACCCACGAAAATACACATAAATACATTACACCAAACATATACATTTAGACCATGACGTCTTCAGGGTGGGGGCTGCAGAGCACTGGACACCTCTTACAACTGTGTGTTGGGCTCACGAGACGTCACAACCTCACTTGTGCCCAAGGAGAGCAAGTGCTGACATCAATGGAAACGCGCCTGCATGAGAGGTGAGGATAGGCTTTTCTAGTTTAATGGGGGCAAATATGGGAAATTAGAAGTGATTTTACTAGTAGTGGAAATCCCCTTTAATTGCAGATTGTGATTTTATTTGTTACAGAAACTCAGGGAACAATTAGTAAAATATTTTCTCACGTGTTTGAGAATACCCAGACAATTAGTAGCTTGCTCTACACGCTACAGAAGTGGATGAGAACAGTCAAATATTTGAAGTTTGGGAAAAGAGTTTCATTACGGAGAAATAATTCCATAAAGAATGCAGTAAGCGTTAGATGTTGTGTGTGCACAGGGCCTGTGCCAAGTCTGCACATCTGTGAACGAATAAATACCTATTACCAAGAGTTAGAAAGAGCAGATTACCGTTCAAGCATTAACAAACCTTCCATGCTGGAATCTATTGTTTGTTCCTATTTTCTCCCAAGATTTACTCTGGTTGCCAAGATTACAAGTCTGGTAATGTCCTTTTCACACCAAACCTTGATTACAGACAGGCAGAACAGGAAACTGTGGCACAAAAACACATTTCAGCACAACGAGTAATATAATGAGCAATTGTCTCCGGTAATGACCGCACCATGTGTGTTCATCGAGGAGATGTTGCTGAACTTCTTAGTTCTGTTTGTAGTCAGTTTTCGACACAGATTGGAGTAAGAAACAGGGAGTGATATTATAATAGATGGTGTAATTTATATCCAGTCTGCAGTTGGAAAGCACAAGCTGTTTCATACACCTGCTTTCCAGAAGTCTCCAGTGAGTTTATCAAAGGAAGGGTAAGAATGCATTATATTGGCTGTTTTTGAGCCGGTTGATGAAAGATTGTTCCTGTCTTTTCAATTATCTCAAATTTAAAGCGACAATTTGATTTTTGAAAGAAAAAATCACCAGATCATGTTATAAAATTCCCTGTCCTACTGTTGTGGTAATCTTGTGTGGTATGCGGCAGGGATAGTGCACCCAGCGGCCTGTAATCCGCCTCACGATGGCCGAGCTTACTGTCACACTGGATCCTCTCCAAGTTACAGACACAGAAAGTTCCCCAATAAACAAGAAATAGAACCATGGGATATAGTGTTTTTCATTGTAGATGCCCCTTATAACCAGAGTGTGATGGTGCCAGTTGTTGGTGAAGTTAGGCTTTGTGCCCACAGGAGTTTGTACCTGCGGATATATCCGCAGGTACGTCCGGAGGTTTCCCGCACCTTCTCCCCGGAAATCGCAGCTATTTATAGCTGCGGTAGTACAGCAAAATAGCTGCGTTAAACCTGCGGACATTCATGCGGCTTACCTGCGGAAGTCCCGGCCTCTATCTCCATAGTGCAGGGCCGGGAATTCCGCAAGTATTCCCGCATAAATAATTGACATGCAGTTATGTGCGACTGCGGGACATCCGCAGCATATTCTGCAGCCGCACATTCCGCAGCATGGACACAGAAGGTCCATTTACACGCTGCGACATCGCTAACGATATATCGTCGGGGTCACGGTGTTTGTGACGCACATCCGGCATCGTTAGCGACATCGCAGCATGTGACAGGCAGGAGTGACCTTAAACGATCGCAAAAGAGGCAAAAATTGTTGGTATATGAGAGGTCGTTCATTTACCAAAAATCGTCTGGTCAGTAGCGATGTTGTTCCTCGTTCCTGCGGAGTCACACATCGCTATGTGTGACACTGCAGGAGCGACGATCATCTCCTTACCTCCGTCCACCGGCAATGAGGAAGGAAGAAGGTGGGCTGCATGTTCCGGCCGCTCATCTCTGCCCCTCCTCTGCTATTGGACGGCCATTTTGTGACATCGCTGTGACGCCGAACGCACCTCCCCCTTGAAGAAAGGATTGTTCAGCGGGCACAGCGACATCGCAGAACAGGTATGTGCGTGTGACACTGCTGCAGCGATAATGTTTGCTACGGTAGCGATCACTACATATCGCACCAATGACGGGGTGGGTGCTAACGCTCGCAACATCGCTAGCAATTGCTAGCGATGTTGCAGCGTGTAAAGTACCCTAGACACTCCCCATGTCCCATAGGATAACATGGGGAGTGTCTGTACATGCTAAAACCTGCGGATTTATCTAGAAAATCCAGATAAATCCGCAGGTTTCCCGTGGCAAAATGTGTGGGTACAGAGCCTGTGGGCACAAAGCCTTAATCTTCAATCATCAAACAACTATGCTTTGGGAATGAACAGTTTGTTCTTTTACTGAACAAGATGAATAAGTATATATAGGTAGTAAGTAATAGCGGGTCAGTGTTTTCTGCGTTTACAGTTGAAGGTGGACATGCCAATTTCTGCGAAAATCTTTTCTTATCAGTTCAATGGTTTGCAGATTGTCTCCCTGGGGACTCTCACTCAGTACTCCTTCCTTAGGGCTGAGCTGTGATTCTCCTCCATGGAAACATATTCTTCTAGTGATGGTTTTGCAACCTCCCAACATGGAGGCTTTCAGATCCACTTCCTCTCTCAACTGCAGTCTCCCAACCAACTCAATTTTTTCACTGCATAGCCAGAGTCAGCTCCTCCCATTTGCATGTGACTCATATAGCCGCAGTCACTGGCTGACTGCACATAGGAAGCTTAACCCTCTAAGTGCTGCCTGTCAGCAGGGCTCACAATATCTTACAGTATACATAAAAAGTTACAGCATTTTATGCAAATTGCCTCTTCAGAGAGGAAGAGGACTTGAACTCTAGTACCACCTATTGAGGGGTAGCAATTCTAAACAATTATCGACCCTTTAATGAGCCTTGTCATATGACCGAATATATGAGCCAAACCAGAATCTCAATTTGCAGATGCTTTGTTTCGGGGTATTGCCTCTCATCAGTGCAAAGTATGGGATCTGATTTGGCTAAAGGCCACTTTACACGCAGCGACATCGCTAGCGATATCGCTGCCGATCGCACCCGCCCCCATCGGTTGTGCGTCACGGGCAAATCGCTGCCCGTGGTGCACAACATCGTTAGTCCCCGTCCCACGTACTTACTTGCCTTGCGACGTCGCTGTGGCCGGCAAACTGCCTCTTTTCCAAGGGGGTGGTTCGTGCGGCGTCACAGCGACGTCACACGGCAGCCGTCCAATAGAAGCAAAGGGGCGGAGAGCTACCGAAAGAAAGACACTCACACCTCGTTGCCGGAGGACGCAGGAACGCTGATGTTCCTCATTCCTGGGGTGTCACACGTAGCGATGTGTGCTGCCTCAGAAACGATGAACAACCTGCATCCTGCAACAGCAACGATATTTGGGATTAGAACGACGTGTCAACGATCAACGATTAGGTGAGTAATTTTGATCGTTAGTGGTCGTTCGTACGTTTCACATACAATGACGTTGCTAACGAGGCCAGATGTGCGTCATGAATTCCGTGACCCCAACGACATCTCGTTAGTGTAACGCCCCTTGAGTGTGAGGCTAAGATTGGGATCTAAGGGGTAAGTTTTCTCCTTATGGAGAGTGACACACCAGGTCTGGCATGCCAGTATGAGGAGATTTAAAAGCCTTGCATGCTCCTCTGGGAAATTTGATATGCAAATTTCCTCTTCAGAGAGGAAGAGGACTTGAACTCTAGTCTATTGGAGGCAGCAATCCTAAAAGTCAATATCGACTCTTTATGGAGCCTTGTTATATGACTTAGGATATGTAGGCAAAACCAGAATCTCAATTTCCAGACACGATGTTTTATGGTATTTCCACTGAAAGCATTAGTATGAAACATACTACTCTTCTGGCATTCCATGAAGAAGGCCACTTTGTGGGATACCACTCTCACCTTTCCCATCTTCTGCTAGAAGAAGCTCTGGCGGTCTTTCTTGTGCAGGAGCATCTAAGAAAAAAAAGTGCATAATCTTTAATCATTGTGCCTAACTAGCAAAGTTTTGGCCTTCAAGTCCATATAACCATTTGTAGTTTAAGTTTGTGTTTTCTTCCAAATTCAGTTTATAACGAAAGTGTATATGTACAGATATATTCTTCATTGATCTTTTTTTTCTACTTTGCAATATTTCAGCATACATTTTCCTAGTAGATGTAAATAAGATATATCCAGAAGATCCTTCTGTAGGTTATTTACTGTATCTTTACATAGATCACATCAAGCAGAATTCCCATAGGGCTTACAAAAGGACTAGCTTTTTGTCTCACCCCATTGTACCCTGCAGTCAGGATTGACTGGGGCATAGGGAATCTGTTACCAGGTGTTTGCCACCTCATCTGAGAATAGTACATTGCAGAATTAGTCTCTAATCTTACAATGTGTCACTTACTGGGTTCCTTGCTATAGTTTTGAAAAAAATCAGTGTTTTATCAGCAAGAGATTATCACTAGAGGACTAGTAAACCTGCCGTCACGTAGTGCTCTATATTCATGAGGTCTGTATAACCTCACCCCCTTACTAATTGGGATTCCAATGAAGGGCGAATGGGCTAAAACCACACTGCCATGGATGAAAAGTCAAACCTAGATGTGGAAAAGGTGATTTTTGTTCATCGATGCATTTCTGAGAACAATTTCTCCTTCTTCAGGACAAAAAAATCACATTGATTTTTTGCCCTTAAAAAAGGAGAAATGGTTCTTAAATGCGTTGATGATTAACAATCTCCTTTTCCTCCTTGGTGGAGGAAGGTTGAACTAGATGGACCTAGGTCTTTTTTCAACCTAAGTAACTATGTAAACATCTTGGTTCCACTTTTCATCCTTGGCAGCGTGGTTTTACCCATTCTTCTTCCATTGGAATCACCCTCTCCAGGTATGCCCATGCTTCATACAGTGGTCGTGGCTTCTCCCAACGACCCTAGGTGAGCCATCCTGTCCCCTCACAGACCTCACAGACTCCCTCCCCCCCAGATAAAACCCTATTTGTGCTCCTTTTGTCTTTTCAGCTTATTTTGGTTCCCACCACTGATTGGCAGCTTTCTGTCTATGCACAATGTACACAGAGAGCTGCCAATTAGTGTTGTGGGTGGAGTTATTAAGAGCTCAGTTTTAAAAAAACTGGTAGATCTGCAGCATACAAAAGTTTTTAATCAAAAGAGGTTTAATAAACACTGCAGCACCTAGTATAGTAAGTGATATATCTCTGGAATCTTGGTCTCTGCCTCTACATTATGCCTCTCTCAAGTGGTGTAGCAAAAACCTGGTGACAGATTCCCTTTAATACTTTTCGAATGTCCTCCTGTGCTCACATCACATCCCAAGAACCGCTCATATCGCTTTGTAGTTCCAATATTAAGATGTTTTCTGTCTTGAGCCAGGCTGACCTTACATTACATTTCTTATTTCTATGACCTTTATCGGGACTGTAAAAGTCATTTTAAGGTTTGGCTGGAGAGAGGATTAATTAACTCAGTTGCTAAAATGTTTTAATTACACTTGGATCCATCATACTGCTTACAGATTTACTACGCTTCTTCCACTAACTGTGCAACTTTTGCTTATCAGTGCTTCAAGAATTCTGCTCTTAATGTTTCTTTGAGCCCAAGGAAGATCAAAATATATTTTGAAATGAAGCAATTAATGCAGCCTGTAATTCTGCTCATACAGAGAACATTTATTTCTAAAGTCATCCTTTTCTTCTGGCAGATTAAGGAAAGTCAGGGACAAGCTGGACGTGGTAGCAAAGACGCAATTGACCTACAGGCTGGTGTAAATTTAATGATTTTACCATCCGTGGGAGGTCAATTGCCCATCATAGAGACCTGTGGCGCTAAGCCACTGCCTACCGGAGAACATATTAGGAAAAGGAATTCACCTAATATTTGAAAGATGGGGAAAAACAGGATATGTATTTTAATTTCAAGATTTTTTCCCTCCTATTGATCTTATTTTTATCTTTTCTTTTTTTCATTTTCTTATAAGAATTACAAAAGGTTACAATATCAGAGCTCACAGCATTCAAAACTAATGTAATTAAAGCAAGAGAAGAAGAAAAGCAAGTAAGTAAAGGTAAAAATCAGCCAGAAGTGTACTGTATGTGGTGAGATAAGGAAATCATAAGCAAAAAAAAGAAACCACAAAAGCAAACAGATGTTTGAAGGTCAATGTTGGACTGGTCATCAAAGTGCCGAGAAAACTTCTAGTGGACCCATTCTTTAGGACAAGAAAAGGTCCACCAGAAACCACAAAAGCAGATGGCTATCTGAAGGTCAATGTTGGACTGGACACTAGAGTACCGAGGAAACTTCTGGT
Organism: Anomaloglossus baeobatrachus; assembly: GCF_048569485.1. Lineage (NCBI taxonomy): Eukaryota > Metazoa > Chordata > Amphibia > Anura > Aromobatidae > Anomaloglossus > Anomaloglossus baeobatrachus. Next base: position 82,529,064 of record NC_134355.1, on the reverse strand, counting down.
GGACCCATTCTTTAAGACAAAAAAAGGTCCACCAGAAACATCAAAAGCAGACGGATGTTTGAAGGTCAATGTTGGACTGGTCATCAGAGTGCTGCTGAGAAAACTTCTGGTGGACCCATTGTTTCGGACAAGAAGAGGTCCACCAGAAACCACAAAAGTAGATGGATATCTGAAGGTCAATGTTTGACTGGTCATCAGAGTACCAAGGAAACTTCTGGTGAACACATTCTTTAAGACAAGAAAAGGTCCAACAAAAATCACAAAAGCAGACAGATGTTTGAAAGTCACTGTTGAACTGGTCACCAGAGTGCTGAGGAAACCTCTAGTAGACCTATTCTTTAGGACAAGAAAAGGTCCACCAGAAATCACAAAAGCAGATGGATATTTGAAGGTCAATGTTTGACTGGTCACCAGAGTATCGACAAAACATTTGGTGGACCCATACTTTAAAGCAAGAAAAGGTCCACCAGAAAACACAAAAGCAGATGAATGTTTGAAGGTCAATGTTGGACTGGTCACCAGAGTACTGAGGAAAATTCTGGTGGACCCATTCTTTAAGACAAGAAAAGGTCCAAAGTTTAGCTGAAAATATCTCCATAAAGAATTGACTTTCACTGTCACCTGGGTCTATTTTTAATGAGTTGATTCCCAAGTAGACTGAATTCATTATATATTCTTTGTGTACAAAAAAATTGAAATCAAAACATATATTCCTTTTTTTCCCCTGTTTCAAATTTTAGGTAAAGGCAAGGAGGAACTCATCTAAGTTTTTTTGTTAGATTTCTGGTGAAAAAAGTGTTGAAAAGTCAAAGGTTTTTTGTGCAATGTGAGGTTGCCCCAAAAGATTTGACTTCTGGTATTTCCATTCTCGCACCAGCTTCGACAAAGTGAGCAAATCTGGGGTGAGGATGGGATGGGGAAAGGACGAGGTGTCAAAATTATGACGAGACAATACTGGGATAGGTCAGGCTCCCATGTTAGGAAAGTTGTTACTCTGAAGTAAAAAAAAAAAAGTACTAGTATAGAGGTAATACTTCAGCACTCAATAAGAAAAACAAAAATAAAGAACAAAATACTTCTTTTTCCGTAATGCTTTTATTGTGTACTCAATGGCAAAACATGAAAAACATGTCGTTTATCCAATGCTTTGGCTGGTGGTGTCAGCCTTTTTCAAGGTGAACATCTGTACCGCCCCGCGACCTCGGCTGCGACCGCCGGGCCGCTTGGATCCGTGCTCGTACTGCGGGCGGTGGCTCGAGCCTCTCACAGACTTAGGGGTCACGTCGCTCTGCAAGGGGGGTTGGCGCTACGCACGGGGGAATGTGGGTGTTCGGTTTTGGGATGATTGCTCGTGACGCCACCCACAGGTTGTGGTGATGGTGGACACCACCACTGCGGTGAGGGTACGGGGACTCCCGGGAGCGATGTAGTGGCACAGCTAGGTGTTGACCCATCTGTGGGAAGGGGTATGTTGGTTCCGGGGCCCGGTTGTGTGAGGGTCAGGGCGCAGGGTTGCGGTGCAGCGCGGTGCGGTGCCAGATGGCACTGGTGTACTCACGATTAAACCACACAGAGTCACTGGTAAACCAAACGGAGGGATGGACAGGGCCCGCAGCCGGCAGCAGTTTCCTAGTCGGGTTGGCAATGTCCGCCTTTCTCCTGTACCTGTGTTTGTAGTGTGACCACTGTGCCTGGGCACTAGTAGTCTGCTCCCCGGCGTGTATGTGTCATAGGAGCCCCTTTTGCCCGCAAGCGCTGGCCCTTGGATCTCTAGCCTCTGGCGGTGGCTACTATCCGGACGGGTTGGGCTGTTGTCTTCAATCGGGACTTTGGTGGGAATGAACCCCTGAGGTCCAGACCGCAATCAGTTAATTCGACTATGGTGGTGGCGTATAGCCTAGTTCGGGGTCTGAGTACTCTGCCTGGTGCTCCGGTATCCTGTTGGCTCCCTGGTTCAGTTGCGGCGGGCCACTACCCTGTCCCGGTCCTTCACGGTTCCACCGGTCATATTCCCGGTCTCCTGCAGGCGGCCACTGCCATCTGCCTGCCTGACTGATCTGGGGTCCTAGGTTCCAACCCAGGCCCCGCGCAGAACCGTACTCCACTGCTCTCCACTCCACTGTACAGAACTGAACTCTTTGTGCACTGCACTGTGTTCCTGCCTCAGGCCAGCAGACTCCTCGGGGGGGCGTGTCTTTCTGCCTGACTCCGCCCACCTGGTGTGCCTGTCTGACTCCGAGGGAGGCAATCAGGTCTTTGTGGTTGACTGGTGGTACCTTTCTAGTGTGGGGGTGTGAGGTGAGTGTAACAACCTGTGACCCGTGGGGTCCAGGGCGTCACACATCAGGAGGAGTAGTCTGGATGGAGGAAAAGGGAAAAATGCCGTGGGTGAAGGAAAACACGTAAAAGGTAAGTGCTCTGGTTCACAGGTAGAAGGTGAGATATAGATACCATAGGGGTGAGAAAGCGTTCAGGAGAAACGTCTGTTTTCTTTGCCATGTGTCACCTGGATACTTGTGAGATGATGACACAATAAGAGATTATGACCCTGGATGGACCATGATCCTTTGCAGGATATAAGTAAATGGGGATAATTGCCCTTGGTTTGGCGTCACATGATAACTTATTCCATCCAAGCCCGGACCTGGGTCTTTGCCGCCTCCTCTGAAGCAATTTGCTCACACCTGTGGCGATATTCTCCATTTACTTATATCATTCAAAAGATCATGATCCATCCAGGGCTCTAATCTGTTATTGTGTCACCATCTCACAAGAATCCAGGTGACACATGGAAAACAAAACAGACCTTTCTCCTGAATGCTGTCCCTCCCTTACGGTATCTTTATCTCACCTTCTGCCTGTGGACCATTTATTCAACTGAAATGTTGAATAAATGACATGTCTTTCACGTTTTGCTTTTGAGTACACAATAAATGCATTACAGAAAAAGAAGAATTTTGTTCTTTATTTTTGTTTTTCTCATTGAGTGCCGAAGTATTACCTCTATAATAAAATTATGACGAGAGGCGCCATTCCCTAAGCCACAAATCTTACTCCATTGGACCCTGGAGTGAGGTTTTGGTGAGGCACACGCCACTATGAGCATCGCCTGATTCATTAAGAGGTTTGAACCTTTAAATAGATCAGGAGTGCTCTCTACATCACTCCCTCTCATCAAGAGAATCACCGGTCTAGATGAGTCGCCTCCAAAATCTACAGTAGAATCAAAGGTAGATATGCAGACGTAAGGCGGCCCAACCATAAATAATGTGCAACAAGCAGCTTTATTATGGGAAGGATTGGTAACGTTGGTGACAGGTGTCTTTACCTTTTGTAAGGATGTATCATTGCTAGTAATAAAATATATTTTGGTCTCATTTATGTGGCACAACAATCTATTTTCCAGACATCAGTATACATTAAGGGAAAAGCTGATGTCTTTTCAGGGTTGTCAAATCTTCCAGAAGGTGTTAAAGGGAACCTGTCATTTTCAGAAATGCTATTTTCCTGCAAATCTAGGGATAGTTTGCAGGTAAATAGTGTTTAAGAACAGTGTAGCCAGTAGCTAATACAATGAGAAAATGAAGTTTTATTCTTCCTGCAGCCACTCGCTTCCACTCATCAGGGCAGTGCAGGGAGGGTGTTACCGTCACTCACAGTCTGCGCCAGTAAACTGACTACACAGGAATTAAATGTTATATACTGTCCTAAAAACTCCATAACAGCAGGTTAAATAGCATTTCTGATCAAGACATATTTTTTCTATTCCAATCATTCTATATGATAAATCTGATTGTAGCACATAAGAAGACAGGACAGATGAATTAATAACCCTTAGGGGTACTTTGCACGCTGCTACATCGCAAGCCGATGCAGCAATGTCGAGCGCAATAGTCCCCGCCCCCGTCGCAGTAGCGATATCTTGTGATAGCTGCCGTAGCGAACATTATCGCTACGGCAGCTTCACATGCACTCACCTGTCCTGCGACGTCGCTCTGGCAGGCGACCCGCCTCCTTATTAAGGGGGTGGGTCGTGCGGCGTCATAGCGACGTCACGCGGCAGGCGGCCAATAGAAGCGGAGGGGCGGAGATGAGCGGGACGTAAACATCCCGCCCACCTCCTTCCTTCCGCATAGCTGGCGTGAGCCGCAGGACGCAGCTAGGAGATGTTCCTCGCTCCTGCGGCTTCACACACAGCGATGTGTGCTGCCGCTGAAACGAGGAACAACATCGTAACATCGGTCGTTTCCAAATCATGGAAATGACCGACGCTACACCGATGATACGATGATACATTACAACGCTTTTTCGCTCGTTAATCGTATCAAAAAGGCTTTACACACTACGATATCGACAGCGAGGCCGGATGTGCGTCACTTTCGATTTGACCCCACCGACATCGCACCTTCGATGTCGTAGTGTGCAAAGTGCCCCTGAGAGTTATTCACAAAAATACCGTAAGGCTGGATTCATACATTCGTGAGTTGTGGTCCAAATATGGACCTTGATGCTTGGAGTGGCCGCCAGCCTACGTGGCTGTTGAGTTTGACTCAAGAAAACCATGGCCAGTCCATGTATCGAACTGAGGCCCACACATGTGTGAATGCAGCCAAAGACTGAAAAACTAAAACTGAAGATTGCCTGTCTTTAAGTTGTCTCCTTGTGGAGGAGTAGTGACCAAACTGGTCTATCAGTCTCCTTCAATTGTAAAACACGTCACTTGTGAAAGCTGCTTATTTATTGGAGGCGGCTTTGTGAATAAAGCTGCATTAAGAAAAAAAGACAAACCCCTTTAATTACACTTTCCATTGAATTTTGTATTTCAGTATTGTTTTCCAGTTTAAGATTTAAATGATATTCTTACAATTTTTAGGATTTTTTTAGTTTTTGTTCTATTGTTCACTATTTTCAAAATTTCTGATTGTACCAGCGAATGAACACATTCTAATGTACATCCAAATTTGGGTACCTTGCTCTGACCAATCAACAGATTCTACTCCTCTGTGAAGGGCCATGGGAACCTCCAGCTGTGCCCACAACTTACCCGAGTGATGGCACCGCTCATCACTGAGGCTCAGTCTCTGCCTGAAGTCCGCAACAGGCGGTCATGTTCCATGATCTCGCTCTGTGACTTCAGATGTAGCAGAGCTGTAAGCATCGTGGGACCTCGTGTAGATTACGTCAGACCTGCAGGTGTGTTTTTTGGGGGGTCAATAAAATGGTGAAAATGGGTGCTTTTTTGTCTTTTTTTTTCAAACAAAGGATTTTTTCGGTGTTTGTGTTTATTTCTTTTCACTTACAGATTAGTAAAGGGGGATCTCATAACAGCTCCCATTACTAATCTAGAGCTTAGTGACAGCTGTGAGCTGCGATTAACCCCTTATTATCCCAATTTCCACCGCAGCAGAGCAATTGTGAAGAGCAGGGTAAAATGCTGGCATTGTCATATCTAATGCATGCAACGATTATGGGTCACTGCTATTTTTAGGCAATAACCATGGGTCTCCCCAGGCTGAGAATACCACTCTCCAGCTGTCAGGTTTTATCATAGCTGGGTATCAAAATTGGGGGAGACCGCACGCCATTTTTAAAATATTTATTTAAATAAAAAAAAGAAGCTGCATGCAGTTCCTCTTATTCTGATACACAGCCAAGATAAGCGCACAGCTGGGGGATGCAGCCTGTAGTCATATGCTTTATCTGTGCTGGGTATCATAATATGGGGGGCCATACGCCAAACTTTTTACTTATTTATTTGTTTTTACTATATAGACCCTGAGACAGAGTCTGTGATCGGAAGCGTCAGACACGCTGTCACTCAGCGTGGGGACGCGTCTGACTGCAATCTGAGATGCAGATGGATGGGGAAAGCAGTGCATATGCAATGAAGTTAATGAGCGGCTCCGGAAGTGATTGCGCGGCGCAGTAGCAGTTACAGCCACGCTGGAGACTTGGTAAGTACAGCCCACTTGTTTGATTATTTTTCTTTATTTTTCCTTTATTTTTTTGTATTTCCCAAGTGCCACATCTGGATTATTAGCTGAAATTCCCTGAGAAGAACTTGGATACGTTTGAAACTGCGCGCATCCGGACTTTTACATTCCGGGTCTGCCCATCACTAGTTACAATGTATCCAGTTTGTGCAAATATATGAAAACTATCTCATCTGTGGGCTTATAGATTACTCCTGTGCTGAGTCACATCAGAACAGTAAAGGCATTTGTGTTGCTGAAGTGAACACTTATAAAACAATTATTGTAGGATCTGCAGCATTTACCTGGTTGTTTTTTCCATGATGGTATTATATTGGATTCAATATTCATAAAATACATCCACTTTGCAAGAACAATATATGGGCCCTTTGCACAATTCCTCCTTCTTTGGAGGTGGTAGTGGCCCCCTGACTCTCAGAGCCCTGTACGGCCGCCCAGGTTGCACCAGTGTTATGATTGCCCTCTCTTCATAAGCCTGTGGTTTATGCATATTTTGGTCTGTGACTGTCCTCTTCAAAATACTTTTATCCATTTTCACATTACTGTTTTCAATTTTCTGCCTACAGAATAATTATTCTCATCTCCAGTCTAAGATGTAACGTTTCACTATTCATTAGATCCATCATTCGGCATTTAGACGTTTATGTCGTTCTCTATTTCAATGAATTGTTGCTATAAAAAGTTATAAGTGTAATTATTTTGTTTATGATGTTGTCATGTTCTTGTATAATTACTAGAATTCTGAAAAAATATTAATCTAGTAAAATCATAGTCATATCTAAAAAATATAAAGCATAAAAAAGCTTTAAAAGAATAAGGGTCAGTTCACTTCGATGTTATGACTTAAGGCTACTTTACACACTGCGATATCGGTCCCGATATCGCTAGTGTGGGTACCCGCCCCCATCTGTTGCGCGACACGGGCAAATCGCTGCCCGTGTCGCACAACAGCCGTCACACATACATACCTGTCCGGCGACGTCGCTGTGACGGGCGAACCGCCTCCTTTCTAAGGGGGCGGTCCGTGCGGCGTCACAGCGACGTCACTGAACCGCCGCCCAATAGCAGCGGAGGGGCGGAGCTGAGCGGGACGTAACATCCCGCCCACCTCCTTCCTTCCTCATAGCGGCCGGGAGGCAGGTAAGGGGAGCTTCCTCGTTACTGCGGCGTCACACGCAGCGATGTGTGCTGCCGCAGGAACGAGGAACAACCTCGTTACTGCTGCAGTAACGAGATTTGAGAATGGACCCCCATGTCGCCGATTAGCGATTTTGCACGTTTTTGAAACGATGCAAAATCGCTTATCGGTGTCACACGCAATGGCATCGCTAATGCGGCCGGATGTGCGTCACGAATTCCGTGACCCCAACGACTCCGCATTAGCGATGTCGCAGCGTGTAAAGCCCGCTTTAGGCTATGTGCGCACTGGGAAATGGAATTTTCTTGAGAAAATTCCGCCTGCTCTCAAAGATTACCGCACCCGCGGTAAAAAACCGCGGGAAACCGCACCCGAAAACCGCATGCGGTTTGCCGCGGTTTGCTGCGGTTTTACCGTGGTATTATTCGCGGTATTGCCGCGGTTTTGCCGCGTGCGGGTTGGGATGTGCTTTATTGCATTCAATGCAATAAAGCACATTGAAAAAAAAAAAAAAAGTCATTTAATTCTGAGATAGTAGATAGACAGAAGAATAGATAGAGGGATAGATAGATAGACAGACAGAGGGATAGATAGATAGAGGACAGATCGCTGCATTTCCCACGGTCGGCAGTGAGTTCACATTACCGGCCGTGGGAAATGACCAGTAATTACCTCTGCTGTCTGCTGCTTTCATTCAGCGCTGTGTCTGTGACAGTCGCGGCTGGATGTAAGCAGTGCAGGACGTCGGAGCGGTGGATTACGCCGGAGCTTTGGTGCGGGAGGGGTTAATAAAATGGTGAACGAGGCTTGTTTGTTTTATTTAAAATAAAGGATTTTTCGATGTCTGTGTTTTTTTCACTTTACTTACGGGTTGATCATGTCAGCTGTCACATAGACGCTGCCATGATCAAGCCTAGAGTTAATGGCGGTGGTCCCCCACCATCATTAACCCCTTGTATTACCTTGCTGCCACTGCTACACGGCGGCAAGAAGAGCCGAGGACACGCTGGTGCTGCCGCATAATGTATGCGACAGTGCCGGGGCAGCTGCGGCTGATATTCTCGGCTGCCGGAGGGGGAGTGAGGCGTGGGACATTAACCCTGCCCCTCTCCCTCCCCAGCCTGAGGATACCGGGCCGCCGCTGTGTGCTTACCTCGGCTGGAAGGTAAATATGCAGCGGAGCCCACGTTCTTTGTTTTCTATATTTCCGTTTTCTTTCTATGTGTGTTCTATGTGTCTGTGATGTCTCTGTGTCTGTGATGTGTTTGTGTTTACTCTCTGCTTTGCTTCCTCTTCCTGTAATGACATCACTTCCCTGCAAACCGCAGACAAGCGATGTACATTACCGGAGGTAAACCGCGAAATACCGCAGGGAATAACGCAGGAAAACGCAGTGAACCGCACAGAATTTGCTGCCTGCGTTGTTCCCTGCGGGATTTCATGATTAACATTGGAGTCAATGGAGTGAAATCCCGCAGCGATGTGCGGAAAAGAAGTGACATGCACTTGTTTTTGCTGCGGGATTCCCGCAGCAAAACATGCAGCTGTCAAATTCCGCCCAGTGCACACAGGATTTTTTTTCTCCATAGGATTTGCTGGTGATTCACTGCAGAGATGTTCTGAACATTTTCTGCAGCGAAACATGCGGCAAAACCGCAAAAAATCCGCGGCAAAATCCGGTAAGTGCGCACATAGCCTTAACTTTGTATTTGTGTCACATGGTGTTTAGCTCTAAACTCGCTGAGTGTCATGGCGGCATCTGCTACTGTACACACTGCAGAATGATATTCCACACTATGCCTTCTGCGGTGATTCTGAGGTGCACAGACAGGCATGGGCATTGACCAGCTATTTGCTCATTAGTGATCGGGCTTGCAGGAGTTAATCTCTGCTAGTCTGCTGGTTACCAATTGGATCACATGTTGTGGGAGACCTAGCATTGTTTCTCCCCACTTTTTTAAGATGGTGGAGCCTGTCCTCCCATGCCGACTATAGCTTTTGAAAAACCGGTCGGTGTACTATTGTGTTCCAGTTGTTGGTGATTTATTGCATGCTGCTTGGTGTGCTGTGGAAATCCTACCATAGTCTGATTATTCCTTCTTGCTCTTTTTCTGCTCCTTATCACGTATTGTTTTATATCTCCATGTGTGCAAACTGTGTGATAGTTTTTGGTTTCCCCATTTGTCTATATCTGTGGGTTTATCCAGTCTTGTCCCAGTCCCTCCCTGTGGTAAAGGAGTGGGGTATAAGATCAAGACTTGCAGGAGCAGGGCATGGAAGGCGGCCCAGACATCTTCACCACTAGAGGTATGTCTGGAATTAGGGACAGCTAGGGCTCCCTAGCCTTAGGACCATGCTTGGAACCCCGGTATCCACTTACACACCGTCACAATTAAAAATTACAGGACATTGAAACTGCATTGCGCAATTTAATAGAGTATTAGGGTATGTTCACAAATATTTTTGTTGTTTGTTTTTTGCAGTCAATACCTGCTCTCTTGGCAGGAAAAAGCTAAGCTTCCAAAAAACAGGGTTTACTACACTTTCGCTGTTTTTTGGGGGGTTTTTTGCTGCATTTATTTTCCTGCATTTTTGGTTTTATTTGTCTACAGTACATCTTTAATAATGTTAGCTTAATTTACCATAAAAGAAGCAGTGGTTGCATTTTTGCACTGTCTCATTGCTTTCAATAGTTAAAAAGATGCTGGAAAAATGCTGAAAGAGTTGACATGCTGCTTGTGTCAAAACGCAACAGTTTTCCATTTGAGTCTGAAAAAAACAATCGTGTGCATGAGATTTCTGAAAGCTCATAGGTTTGGCTTGTGCTGTAAAAAGCAACTTTTCATGTGCATAAAACTCAAGAAAAAAATACTGAAAAAAAAATGCGGTAAAAACACAACGTGTGAACATATCCTTATGCATCCAATACAGTTTTCTTCAACTGCATGCAGCAGTAATATCTAAAGAAGAGTGGATCAATCTGCAGAGGATCGAGTTCAAGTCAAAGTTACTAAAACTTGTGGTTTCACAAAACTCCAACATTTTGAGATTCAATTTGCGTTTCACAAAAAACAACCCTTACCCATAATAATTTCTCACACTGCTGAAACATCAGAAAGTTGGCTAACAATATTTTGCACAGCCGGGCTTGCTTCTCCATTACATCTGAGCTATCACAAATCAGCGGTAACCAGTGGAGCACAGCTTGAACAGCAGAGTTGTGTTTCATCTCTAGAGTTACAGGTTAAAGGCTGCTTTACACCTTACGATATCACATACGATATCGTATGCGATCGCACACGCCCCCATCGTATGTGCAGCACGTTCAATTTGTTGACCGTGTCGCACAAACGATTATTTCCCGTCACACGTACTTACCCTTCCATACGACCTCGATGTGGGCGGTGAATATCCACTTCCTGGAGTGGGAGGGACGTTCGGCGTCACAGCGACATCATGCGGCAGCCGGCCAATAGAAGCGGAGGGGCGGAGCTGAGCGGGACGTAAACATCCCGCCCACCTCCTTCCTTACGCATTGCCGGCAGGAGCCGCGGGACGCAGGTAAGATCTATTCATCATTCCCGGGGTGTCACACACTGCGATTTGTGCTGTCTAGGGAACATTAAACAACCCGACGTTCAATTTTAAGGAAATGAACGACGTGTATGCGATGAACGGTTTTATGTTCAATCGCAATCGCACGTAACTGTCACACGCTACAGCACCACTAATGATGCTGGATGTGCGTCACTTACGACGTGACCCCGCCGACACATCGTTAGATTTGTTGTAGCTTGTAAAAGACTCTCTCCTGTAGAGTGTAAGCTCTTATGTTCATCAGATTCTTCTCTCTTTTTTTTCTCTTGGCTGTAGAATGTAAGCTCTTATGGTCAGTGAGGTTTACTTTCTCTGTCTCTCTCCTCTCCCCATGTGTATTTTCTGAGCAATTACAAGATTAGCAGTAAAGTTGAATGAATACCTAACTATTTGTACTCGCTATACTCATAACGGGTACTGTCTAATACTCGCGTATTCATTCCGAATAGCGTGTGCAATGCAAGTCACTGGGGAAAAACTCACAATGTAACAAGTAACCCAAACGCCGTACTATTCATGCGAGTAGTGATAGTGTGGTATTCAGGTTACTCGTTACTTTACAAGTTTTTCCCCATTGACTTGCATTGCACACACTATTCAAAATGAATACGCAAGTATTAGACATTACTCGATATGAGTATAGAGAGTACAAATAGTTAGGTACTCGCTCAACTCTAATTAACAGTTATAAGATTTTAGAGAATAGAATTTTGGGGGAAAATTCAGTGAAGTTGATGAAGTCAAATTTCAAAACATTCGCTCATATTTAGTAATATTGTTATTTTGATATGAACAATATTTCATATTTACATTTATTTAATAAGGCCTATCTTAAAAGGGTTGTCCAGACCCTTATTTATTTATTTTTTCTGAAATCAATGTCTTAAAGTGATGTGTGGCGGAACGGTGGCTCAGTGGTTAGCACTGTAGTCTTGCAGCGCTGAGGTCCTCCTGGGTTCAATTCCCACCAAGGACAATATCTGCAAGGAGTTTGTATGTTCTCTTCATGTTTGCGTGGGTTTCCTCTGGGTACTCTGGTTTCCTCCCACACTCCAAAGACATACAGATAGGGAATTTAAATTGTGAGCCCCAATGGGGACCGTGTTCCCAATGTATGCAAAGCGCTATGGAATTAATAGCGCTATATAAATGAATAAATTATTATTATTATTATTATTATTATATAAAATAGCAAACTAATACTCAACAATCACAAACTGCTTCCATGCTTCCTCTTTACCAGGTCTGAGACCATCTCTGTATCCACATTTCTGATAACTGATCAACAAAGACCTGTAACAACTGCAATTAGTGGAGTCTGCCAAGAGATCAACCCGGTCTCTCCTGTTCCCTATCCTGTATGTGGTTGTAAGACAACTGACTGCAGCAGAAGCCTCTCCCTCTTCCCTGAGGCCAGGTTTATAAGCTCTTCACTAGCTATTTGTTTTAGAAATTTCCTGTATGTTGGCAAAGTTTATCTCCTGTTTACTACTATAATTTTATTTCTAGGTTTATTAGCTTATCCAGCACCTTGAATCCAAATAAATATATCTCTCAGGTTTATGCTAATTTCCAAGCATCATAATGCCAAGTAATTCTTGCTGTACTACGTTTCATCTTCTGGGTACTTGCAGACCTTTTCCACAAACCTTTTTTTTACAATTGTTCCTCTTTTTGTTGTTTTATTTTATTGCTAGTCCTCTACATAAATTGATTGGCCAATTTGGCTATTCACTAGATATGAGCAAACTCAAGATTCGGGATCTGGTGTTCGTACCAAACACAGATTGTATAAAAAAAACCCCAGAGTTTGAGTCCTTTATGTATGCAGTTGAGAATCGCTGTGCTCGGGTACACTCGGTGCTTTGCCCGGTGCGAGACACTTGCAGTGCTTGAACGGCTCGCACTAGGGGTAACAACAGCATAATTGGATGTTGTTTGCACCCCCCAAAAAAATGAAAAAACGCCACCTACTTGCCCCGGAAGGGCTCTGTTTATGGCTTGCTGCATGTGGGCGGAGACCGGGAGTGCCCAGTTATTGACTTCTATTGGGGTTCAGATCAAGTCCGGGTCCCAAACCAAACTCTATCTGAACTCGCGGAACCGAACTTCCATGGGTCCGCCCATGGAGACTCTTGACTTGTCAAACTTTTCTTCTCTTTGCCTTCCTATACATTTTTTTTTCTTGTTGACAATTGTTTACAATCACTTCCAACATATTCAGCCATTATAACACCATCACAGCCTTTTAGCAGTAAAATCATATGATGGCCTCATTTAAACTCAGCGTAGTCTATCAATCTTTTTAAATTTTTGCCAATATTATTTATTTTTCTTTTTTCTTTATTCTCTATTTTTCATTTCAGTTCCTATATGTTTAAATTTACAAAATAATTTTCCCATCTGAATCTTTGAAGTGCCTTGTTAATTCTTAGAGACTCTACCATTAGAAATAATTTATAGCAACCTGTGTGCTACCCTTTTAAGTATGTATTTTAATTAGTGACTTATTAAGAGACTATTTCATATTCACATACAGGAGCTGATAAAGGTGCAGCATTCTGATAATAAAGTGGTATGTTGTTATATTTGGTTTTACAAAAGTGATGCTGAGAAACTCTTAAGCTACGTGTATGTCACAAAAGAGAGTACACCCCTCACAGTTTTGTAAATGTGTTATAATATCTTTTCATGGGACAACACTGAAGATATGACACTTTGATACAATGTACAGTAGTCAGTGTACAGATTGTATAACAGTGTAAATTTGGTGTCCTCTAAATAATTCAACACACAGCTATTAATGTTAAAGTCACAGGCAACAAAAGTGAGTACACTTCAAATTGAAAATGGCCAAATTGTGCCCAAAGTGTCAATATTTTGTATGGCCACCATTATTTTCAAGCACTGCCTTAACTCTCCTGGGCATGAAGTTCACTAGAGCGTCACTGGTGCCGCTGGATCCTCTTCCATTCTCTATGACGACATCACGGACCTGGTGGATGTTAGAGACCTTGCCCTCCTCCACCTTCCATTTGAAGATGTCCCACCAATGATCAATAAGGTTTAGGTCTGGATATGCTTAGCCAGTCCAGCACCTTTACCATCAGTTTCTTTATCAAGGTATTTGTCATCATGGAGGTGTGTTTGTGGCCGTTATGTTAGCACATGGCTCTATTGCCCAGTTTCCAAAAGGAGGGGATCATGCTCTATACATGTTGGTATTCATGGTTTCCTCAATATACTGTAGCTTCCAGCAGCCGACAGCACTCATGCAGCCACAAACCATGACACTTCCACCACCATGCTTGACTGTAGGCAATACACTCTTGTCTTTTTACTGCTCACCTGGTTGTAGCCACAGACCCTTAACACCAAATGAACCCAATAAATTTATCTTGGTTTCATCAGATGACAGGACAAGGTTCCAGTAATCAAAGTCTTTAGTCTACTAGTCTTCAGCATCACTGGTGCAAGAGGAGCAAATCACTCTACCATTTCCAATGATTGAGGGGAGCGATTGCTTGATGAATGGCGGCCTATACAAGCCACAAGTGTGCAATTTTACTATCAAGCAATCGCTCCCCTCCATCATTGGAAGTGGTAGAGTGATTTTCTCCTCTTACATCTGTGATGCCTCCATTTATTGGAGGTCTTGCTGCATCCTGGTAGTGCATTAGTTTTTTTGGCCTGGGCAGTTTACATCTACTGCCATTTTTCTGTGAGTAATGGCTTAGCTATTGGAGGATTTAATTCCACTTTTTGTTGTTGTTGTTTTTTTTATATACATATATATTAGTGTAGGGACCCACAAGAATGAGGATCTGTAAGGTGGATTGTGGGCTACCGTACTATGGCCATAATACCAACCAATACCTCATATTTATATATTCTTTTGCACAGAATATTTTATGCAGGATGCAGCCAGGCTTTTTTTTTTGTTAGGCCTTGCATACTATAGTCACTGTCCCTGTATGATGCACATATGTAGTACTGGCGCAGCTCGCTGGCATCTAATAGGATGGGCGTAACTAATAGGCTGCTTACCAGATACTGTGAACCTGCATGTGGGAACGGTGGCCTATGCAAGCCACAAGTGTGCAATTTTACCATGAAGCAATCGCTCCCCTCCATCATTGGAAACGGTAGAGGGATTTGCTTCTCTTGCACCTGTGATGCCTCCATTTATTGGAGGTCTTGATGCATCCTGCTAGTGTATTAATTGTTTTTTTGGACTGGGGAGTTTACATCTACTGCCATCTTTCTGTGAGTAAGACCGGTACATACCGTTATAAGAAAATAATAATAAGCGGAGACGCTTTGAACTGTAACTCAACCCGTGATCAGAAATATATTGAATCCAATGTAGTAACTTCAGTGTGCTAGTCGAAATAACAGCAGATTTGTTGCAACATGCGCCATTAACAGGTTCCATTATATGGGACTCACAATTTATTGATTTCCATACCACAGTGCTTTGTCCCAGTTACTAATAGTTGCAAATATTAACAACTATTGATCTTTTATTGTTTATGATCTAAATGAATAAATCGAGCCTGTTCTTGCAGCTGTGCAATGGCGCTATGTTTTAGATCTTTTTCTAATGACTTATCTGTCTTATACTTACCGCGATCTCAGGATCTTCAGTTCTGCGCACAACACACCTTTTAGCGCTCGTTCTTATTTATATAGAGACCTTGTCTTTATCTGTCATGTTTGTATCTTATGAGTTTCTCATGGTTCTCAAACGCATTGCATCAATATTTCTGGAATAAAGGACCATTTCTTTCAGATATAGATTGTCTCATCATTCTTTTAGCCGTTCAGCAGCATCATACAATTGAGTTGCTTTTTTTCTTCTTTGACTCTCTAAATTTTGACAGCTTTGCTTTAAGTATTATATTTGTCAAAAGTTTCTGGTGGAATTATAGTAATTATAGTAACTATTTTCGGATGACAGATTTATTACTAGTACTTGTATCTTTTCTTCAATTTTTCTATATGTTTATTTATGATTGAAAAGATATTCAATTTGCCATGGAATACATGGGTGATACTGATATTGTGGCAATAGTTTCCTAAACAGAATGCAGTGTTTGATATAACCTTTGTTTTTTTTAGGTCATGAGTTTGCCATTTGGAGTTGTAGTTTGAAGTCAAAGAATAGAGATAAGCGTATCCGGTTTGGCGGGTTCAGCAGGACATCAGATAAGTTCTGTTCTGGACCAGGACTTGACCTGAACCTCATTGAAAGTCACTGATTGGGCAGTTCATGTCTCCGCCCACATACAGCCAGTCATAAACAGATCACTTCTGGGGGAGGACGGGTTTTTTTGGGGGGGATTTTTAGGCACACTACATCTGACAATGTGGTTTTACCCCCAGTGTGAGCCATTCAGCGAATGGGACTCACACTGCGCCAAGCACCAAGTGTACTTGCTTGAGTGGTTTGCATACATAAAGCATCAAAACTCTGAACTTGGAGAGTTATTTTTTTTGTAAAGCCTGTGTTTGGTATCATCACCAAACTTTAATGTTTGCGTTCGCTCATCTCTATCAAAGAATACAGGCTGCATGACCCACACATAAAGACTTTGCTTTTGAGTATGATTCTCTTGACTAAAGGCTGCTTTACACGCTACGACATCGCTCAAGCGATCTCGTTGGGGTCACGGAATTTGTGACGCACATCCGGCCGCTTTAGCGATGTCGTTGCGTGTGACACCTATGAGCGATTTTAAATCATCGCAAAAATGTTCAAAATCGCTAATCGGTGACATGGCCCCCTATTCCCAATTATCGTTGCTGCTTGTACGATGTTGTTCGTCGTTCCTGCGGCAGCACACATCGCTACGTATGACACCGTAGGAACGAGGAACCTCACCTTACCTGCGGCTGCCGGCAATGCGGAAGGAAGGAGGTGGGCGGGATGTTACATCACACTCATCTCCGCCCCTCCACTACGATTGGGCGGTCGCTTAGTGATGCCGCTGTGACACCGAATGAACCACCCCCTTAGAAAGGAGGCGGTTCGCTGGTCACAGCGACGTCGCTAGGCAGGTAAGTAGTGTGACGGGTCCGCGCAATTTTGTGCGCCACGGGCAGCGATTTGCCCGTGACACACAAATGATGGGGGCGGGTGCGCATGCTAGCGATATCGGTAATGATATCGCAGTGTGTAAAGCGGCCTTTAGACTTTCAGCAATTACATTTAGCATATGAGAGAGCATGCTCAGCACTGTTCAATGCTCGATAATTGAGTATCAGGGTGCTCGAGAAAGCTTGGTACTCGATCGAGTGTTGTGCGGGTGTTCATATGCTAGATTTCCTGACCGGCATATTTTTCCGAAAGTAGATAGAAGAGAAGTTGAAATCATGGCACAATGCTGTTACATAAAAAGTCCTTTGCTCTATGCAGCAGTGCTCACCAGAAAGGAACCAGTCCAATGAAAATCAACAGAAGACAAGATGAAATCGTGGCACAGCGCTGTTGCATAAAAAGTCTTTACTCTGTTGTGTATTCATAAAAGGCAAGCAGGTCAGAGACCAGATACTGGCACTTCGGAGGATGACAGCCGTTTTGCACTGTTGCGCTTCTACGGGTCCTTGAAACACACGCAACAGCGCATAACGGCTGTTGTCCTCCAAAGTGCACGCATCTGGTCTCTGACTCGCTTGCCTTTTATGAATACACAATAAAGTAAGGACTTTTCATGCAACAGCGCTGTGCCGCGATTTCATCTTGTGTTCTGTTGATCTTTGTTGGACTGGTTCCTTTCTGGTGAGCACTGCTGCATAGTCTTGGTGGATATTTTTGCTCCTCCTTCCCTTTACAGTACTGAATCAGGTGACGCGGTGGTGCTGTTCTGCATCTGTTTGTTTTTGTTGTATATATTTTTCCGGAAGTCCCTAACGTGAGAGCCGAGAGAGAGAGATTCTGTCCCTGGTCCTCTTGTTAATGGTTTCCAAAAAAATGCTTGAGTTTTCCATTGACTTCCATTATATTTATTTGAATCGAGCCCGTCCGCATGTCTGACTAGCTCAATTTGTGTACCGAACACTCAAGTATTTTTAGTGTTCGCTCATCACTGATTACATTATATTAGTAAACCTCAATTACTAGAGTAAATTTAAACTTACTGGAATATTTTTTGACATTTGGTTAGTTATTAGGCGTTGGTTATTTGTTTAGTTTGTTACAAATGGTGACATTTCACGAAACAATTAAAAAAAAATCGTGAAAGCATCTCAAAGGCAAAAAATAGTATTAGTAACTTTACATGCTTAAAGTATATTTGTTAGCTAATTAAATGTATTAAACTTGTCTACTTTCCAGTTTCCCTTGGTAAAAAATGACTCTCTTAGTCTCTTTATTTTAAATCTCAGCGCTTTTCTTTGGGAATTGATTGCATTGTCTCTAATTTAAAGTGGGGGGTTCATATCGGGTGAGCGCTGATAATGATGCCTGGTTTAATTACGTATCATTCAGACAGTCTTACTTCTAACCACAGAAGGTCAACAGGGTGTAACAACGTTCAAGTGCAGTGGATAAAAAAAATCATCTTGAATTAGAATAGGTCTATTAACCTTGCTCTTTTTTTAATTTAAATTGGCAAATTGATTAGGTATATGCCAAGATAATTTATTTTGGGCTTCCAACGAGTGGCCTTAAAAAACTATTTCAATAACTGTAAATGTGTGTTCAGACACAATACAATAATGAGTCATTAAGGGCAATTGAATGGCATAAAATTTAATGTGCCATTATGTGACACTAATAAATGAAGAATTTTGTTTAACTGTTATTGATACTGCACGACATTTGGGTAACTTAAATGAGCAGTTGCATCTTCAAAAAGCTCAAAGGTGACTACAGGTAACATTCGTTTCTCCCGAATCTCTCAGGGTATGGCTTTTGCTGTATATTGGTGCACATTATATGAGTTACGGGCATTTTTGAAAAAAAAAAAGATTTGCAATGAAATATATAAAAAATAATGATTACATACTTCTTCTGACAAGATCCCATTATCTTGACCAATCCCAAAGCAACAAATGTGTCAGAGAGAACCTACACCTTTCCTTGAAGGTAGTAACTTGTATTATGAGATGATTCCACTGGGAGCCAGAATTGCTCGACAAGGGAGACCTGACCCACTTACTCGCTATTCTAATTCCTGTATGACAGCAATAGACGAGCTTACTTTCTTGGTTGTATGAGGTGCAGTAGATCTCAATCTTCAGGTTTAAATTCATTTTCTTTTTATTTATTTTGACAATGTGCTAGGAATCCCTCTAGGCCAAACTGTGCTGGGCCATAGAGGACACGCAGCCCATAACTCTAGTGGTCTTTGAATTGTTAAAGAGGTGGTTCACTAATTATTTTTCCAAGCCACATAGATATAATGTTGAGAAACAAGGCTTCTCTCAAATATCTTGTGTTGCCAGTAGTGCCTGTGAGTGGCGCTATTGTGTTCCGCTCATTCCCTTCTCATGACCCCTCCGGGCTCCATGACCACTGATGTCCAGTGATGTCACATCAACTTCCAGTTGACCTGGCATAACCATGGCCAGCCCTAGTCTTCCTGAGTCACAGGGCTGTGGGCGGCGTTTCCCACTTATCACTGCCCAGCATCACAGCGTAGCATCTCATGCGCTCTCTCCTTCATTGCAGAGTGCCACAAGCAGGAAAGATGCAGGGGTGCGATGAGCAGTGAAATTCCGCCCACACCTCAGTCACTCAGTGAGACAGGGGCCGGTCGTGGTGATGTCAGATCAACTAGAAGTTTACCTGATATCACTGGACATCAGAGGCCATGGAGCCCAGGGATCATGAGAAGGAGATGAGCGGACCACAATAGGGCCGCTCACAGGCACTATTGGCAAGACAAGGTATTTAAGAAAAGCCATGTTGCTCAACAGTATATCGATTTGGCTTGGAAAAAAAAAGTAGTAAACCACCCCTTTAAGTCATTCTAGTGCCTCCGACTCTGTTTTCGCCACTCAGGTATAATACCATATATTTTAATTTTAAAGGGAATCTGAAATCTGTTACACACTACCCCTGGATCAGGCATCATGTATCAGGCATTGGCTGTATGATCTCAGCTGCAACGTTTCAGAGAGGAACACGCTTTAATAGCTTCTCCTCACTCACTGCCCTGGATTGACAGGTCTCTCCCTTGAACCAGTTATAGGGAGAGACCTAGCAATCCAGGGCAGTCAGAAGCTGCCTGAGACCCGCCTATCCAAGTGGTCTAACGCGCTGCTCAGTCCTCGGTGGCTTTTCCCCACGCATTGCCTAGGATTGACAGGTCTCTTCCTTAGCTTTTCCCCACCCACTGCCTAGGATTGACAGGTCTTTCCCTATAACCGCTCCAAGGGTCTCGCCCTTGGAGCGGTTATAGGGAGAGACCTAGCAATCCAGGGCAGACAGAAGCTGTCCAGGACCCGTCTATCTGAGTTGTCTAACGCACAGCTTAGTCCATGGCGGCTTCTAAAGTATGTTTTTTTCTGAAAAGCCGCAGCATGCCTAATACATGCTGCTCATGAATCAGGCATCACATATCAGCTATGGGGTTCCTTTTAAGAATTTAGTCCCTTTTTCTATTATTCTATTGATTTATACAGATGGGTTACTAATAAGTAATTTATACTATTTTTAATTTAGTATATGACTGTGTTAAAAGTTGTCTTATCAGCGATAATCACCTTTCAGAATACAGTTTTCTTGAACTGAGCTTTTTTGTCAAATTTTTGGTGCCATATCATCTATCCCACTGTTTATTATTAAACAGATGACATTTAGTATATCTTAATGGTGTTTATAGGTAGCGATGCTGCTAATACTGTACCTTAGAAACAGTCAAAATAAGTTTCCTAGAAAACGATGAAGCTGTTTATGAGCTTATTTGACATTGTACAATATTAGCAATTCTAAAGTTTTTCGTCTATCATATAACTCTCGGGGGGCCTTTAACTTGCAAATATTAGTTGTGAATATTGTAGATCCAGCAAGTATTAATTTTTTGCAAAATAAAATTAGTTTAAAGCAACACTTAAAAAAACAAAAAAAAAAACAAAGAAAAAAAAACATAGCTTAATGACACAAGGCCTATTTTGAGTAACTCCTTTGCAACTGACTTATTTGGATAAAAAAGATACGTAGTAAACCCTGGGGCTCCCTAGTATTCACCGTTTAACTTCTATAAAAAGCTCTGGATTTCACTGCATGGTTTCCCAAGCCATAACGTCAGAAACAAGTGACAGATTGTGAAATCCTGCACTTTAGCGCAAGATGAGATCTAATAGTCATTCACACAAGCTGAGACCTGGAAAGGAAGAATTCACTCAATAATGTAAAAATAAAGGCTGTCACCAGACAGAAATCAAGGCAGGGTACTGAAAAACACTTTATCATGACAAGAAGCTTTGGAGCCTTATTCTTCAAGCAAAGAGCATTGAGAGAGGCTGCCATAATAATCCTATGGGTCCAATGGGCATTTGAAAAGGAACCAGGGTGTGCCTTGGCCCTTCTAAAGACCAGGAGTGTGCGGGTGCACATTAACAGCAGAACCGGATTTCACAGCCAAAACAGCAAGTGTTGACCATGATACTGCGACATTAGAGGAAGAGAACTACTAGAATAGCAAACTGCCAATCTAAGGATGCAGTGCGATAATCCAGAAAAAACATGTCACTGCAGTGCCTTGTTAAAGGGAACCTGTCACCAAATTTGGCGATTATAAGCTGTGGCCACCACCAGTGGGCTCTTCTATACAGAATTCTAACATACTGTATATAAAAGCCCAGGCCGCTATGTAGAACATAAAAATCACTTTATAATACTCACCTAGCAGGTCGATGCGGTGCACTGCAGACTGGTCGGATGGGTGTCTCCATTCTCCAGTACCGGCATCCTATGTCATCGACACAGGCTGGCATTGAGGTCCGACGCAGGCGCACTTTGATCTGCCCTGAACAGGGCAGATCAAATATTGTAGTGCGCCTGCAGAAGACCTCAATGCCGGCCTGTGTGGATGCCATAAGATGCGTCATGCACCCAGGCTTCAAAAGAAGGAGGACAAACATGTCCAAAAGAGGAGGCAAACGGAGACACCCATTCGACCAGTCTGCACCACACCGACCTGCTAGGTGAGTATTATAAAGGGATTTTTATGTTCTACACAGCGGCTTGGGCTCTTATATACAGCATGTTAGAATGTATATTATAGTATATAGTATATAAGAGCTCACTGGTGGTTACCGCCAAATCTGGTGACAGGTTCCCCTTAAGGCTTGCACTGTGTACAGTAAAATCTGACATTTTTCCCGGGTGTTTTGTTACAAATTCTATCTGCAAGCATTTAACATCATATGTGATTTCTGATCAAAAAAAGGCCATTTAAAGCACATTATAATTTGACCTAGAATTTATCTAGCTTATACAGTGATTTATTATTTTTTTTTTGTTTTAAATCATTGATACGGTTTTACAAAGAAAGCTATCCCTCCACTTTACCAAGGACTTTCATCAATTTGCCCTTGAGTATCTTCTTGTAACATTTGTCTTTAAAAGATTTTTTCTCTCTTTTGAATTACATTCTGTCTCTCGCAGAAGAATCTGAACTTTCAAAATTGATTTCAATATTAGAACTTTATAATGTAACTTGTATTTTGAAATAAAATCCCTGCCAAGGCTTGGCTACATGAAAACAAATGTAACAGTCACCAGCTGATTCCCATCTTTCGTTTCCAAAAATATGTTGCAGAATCTAGATGAACTGTTTATAAC
This sequence comes from Anomaloglossus baeobatrachus, assembly GCF_048569485.1. Lineage (NCBI taxonomy): Eukaryota > Metazoa > Chordata > Amphibia > Anura > Aromobatidae > Anomaloglossus > Anomaloglossus baeobatrachus. Next base: position 82,506,542 of record NC_134355.1, on the reverse strand, counting down.
CCCTCATGGGGGTCAGCTTACTATTACTATTACACACAGAAGCCCCTAGTCTCTGATATGGTTTTACAACATTTTTCTTCAGGTGGCCAAACAGGTCTGTTTTTAAAGTGGAAGAGGATTGAGAAAATCTCCTTTTCTTTGGTGTTCTATAAACCTAGAAGCTTTTTTAGTGTTTTTTTTTTATAGTTTCTTGAGCACTTTTTCAACCTTTTTGAATGCCGACATTTTGTTGACAGGGAGGATGTCACAGTCATCTCTATATTTGGAGACTAGTGACGAATTCAGAGTTGGAATCCCTCATTTCCATCTGGGACTCTTTATTTAAATTAGGTTTCTTTTCTTTCAATACATCAAGAGTTAATGTCAGGTTTGTTGTCGAGCCATTCCTAGCTGAGTGTTTCAGCTGCAACTGCTTTGTAGCCATGCCCCTTCATGTTTATATAGATATGTCTTCTCAGCAATCCTTGCTGAAGATACAAACTCATTTGTTCTCTTGCCGCCTTGAAGGAAGGGTCTGCTGTGAAGGTTTCCTGCTCTCAGGCTTTATCATTTTGTCGATTTATCCCACTGTTCTCTTATCTTGTGTCTTGTTAATTCGATGGTGGGGTCTAGTGTACCCCACCTGCCCTTCACTAGCCAGGGCATATATAGGGTGTTTTCAGGGTTTCAGGTTCCTGCTCGCTGCCAGTTGCGGAGACTATGTAGGGAATGGCTAGGAGAGTAGGGACAGCTGCAGGTGAGAATAGGAGATCTCTCACCTACCCCTCTCACTAGTTCCAGGGTCCCGACTGTTATTGTGTCCCTGGTGTCTCCTTTGTTAGTTGTGTTTACTTGTGCATCAGACGCATGTAGAACTGAACACCTCCCACCATGCTTGTCATACTCAGCAAGTATGACAGAGAACATATAAACTCTTTGCAGATATCCACAGTGGATTTTAAATCCAGGACCCCAGTGCTGCAAAGTAAAACTTTAGAAAGAATAAAAAATTATTCTTACCTTTTCCCACTCCCATGACGTGGCGTCCTCCTCTAATAGTTGGTGTAGAAGCCGGCAGCTGACTTTTGCTTGGTGGCACGGGCAGAGCATCATGTCACATTCATGCGCCACCCATCACTGGCAAGATATTATCTGCTGTTGGCTTCTGATTGGCCATCAGCATGTATTGCAGCACAGGGAGATGGCGGGTCTCTGTGCCGCAATACATTTCAAGTGAATGTACATCTGAGGATGAAATTGGCATTGATGGACCCCACACTAGCATGAACCCAGTTACACCCTAAGTGACCGCCATCATTATGTCCTTGCCTCTGTCTGTATGCCACATACAGCCATAGCATATATAGTGGTAAATATAATATAATAATATTTGCAGATGATAGGGTTAAAGGTAACATTTGACTGCTTTCTAGCCACTGAGCTAGTGAGCTAAAAAGATGGGCAGGAAAGCAGAGAGACAGTATCCTCTTTGCACATGCTGCTCCTTGTAGTGAAGACAGGGATGTACAGTCATTGTAGAGGAGTACAGGCAGGATGAAGGGAACATGCTCGACCTGTGCGTGAAGAGCTATTGGAGGATGTGCCCAGTAGCAAAAAGGGTAAAACAGAGCAGAAATACGATAAGTGGGTTGGTGAGAAGTCAGGAATATTGTATATGTAAAGATGGTTAGGTATAGAACACGTAGAACCTATGTGATCTTGGGCATATCCCTTTACATTTATCACCAATTTGTGCAAAATAAGAACATTTTAGGATTTGTGGATAAAGGTGCAACAATGAACAACTAAATGACTGATCATCTATCTGCCAGCCATCATAGACAGGGTGCTGGGACATATTTTAAATCTACTTCCTTTGCAACCAGAAGCAAAATCATGAAACAACAAACGATTTATGCATCAATATAAATGTTAATGTGAAATATTAGTGATGCACATATCTTCTGATTTTATAATATTTGACCATTCATAAATTTATCATAACCAATGAAGAAAAAAACAATAAAATACAAATGATGTTGTTATTAGAAAATCAAGTGATCATGTGGTAGTACAAAGCGTACTCGAGTACCGTGATTCTCATGCTAGTGGTTTGACTATGTAAAGCACCCAAACTCTGTTTTTTTTTTAAAGGACTGTGTTCAGTATGGATACCGAACACTGGACCATGAGTTCGCTCATCTCTAGTTCTGTCACAATTAGAATTTTTCGATTTAGCCATGTAGCAGAGCTGAGAAAGCTGTCCCACCCACACCAGGTTCTGCATAGAGATTGAACATTGACAGTGAGGTGTCAATCAGAGGAGGGAGCGTGCCAGAATGCCAAGACATTGTAGTCTGAGGACTGAGAGGTCCTGCTGGATATACAAACATAGCACATAAACAACATATTGGACCTTGACAAGACAGACATCCCTGAATTCTGTTTTAACCCTTGCAGCATGCTGTCTTCAGCTTCCATAGCAAACACTTGCTTACTGATTTCCTTTAAATAATAATTTTAAAGTGGCAAGGCATGAGCCATTGTTGAATCTAATTATATGGGGCAGATGAAAATAGTATGCACAGGGGTTAGGCACAATAATAATTTACCTTGACATGTCAAGCAGAAAGTGTGGCTCGCATCCCAACGCGCGTTTTGCAGTGTCTTTGGAAATAAAGCTGTTCCCACCCTTGCTTGTTCTAGTTATATAAGAGGACAAATGGATATCATAGAGTGGTATTACCTTTTCAAGATTACCAGTATGAGGCAATTCCTACTGTGGTGGACAATTATTAATCGCCCTCCGTTTTATTTGTAAGTTGGTCATCCATAGATTTCTGTGGAACCATTTGACCACTAGGTCTCTTCAGCAGGCTAATGTCTTTGAATAAAATGCTGTTAATTCCTTAGGGACACGTGAACACTGTATGGTTGGTTAGATAGTTAAATACTGTTTAAGAGGTATTGGACATCATGGTAGTTAGTTGAATATTTGGAAAATCTAAAATTCTAAAGAATATTTAATCACATCATGTTTAACTATATTTGCAGATGTGTCGTTTTTCTTTTCTCTTGGCTCAACATAACCCAAAATTTGTCAAGATTTGCAAATAATGAGCTTTGAAAACAAATGATGATTTCACAATACCCTGTCATGAAGTATCTATACTATTTGTGTCCATGTGTAGCCACCTAGTGGATGTGATGTGAACTGTAGCCTGACAAATTTTTGGTAGCCTGTTGTGTATTGGATTGACTGTTTTATGAGAGATTGGAAACCTTAATCAACTTCGAAGAAAAGTGGAAATATCTGTGTGTGCTTTCATACCAAAGGCTTTGTATAGACAGCAAAGCTTGCTGGGAGACCTAGCTATTTAAGAATAAGGGGGGTGTGACTACAGAGCAGGTGCAGCTGACCTTAATTGCATGAGAGCTGCTAACAGAAAAACTGACATTTAACTACTTCAGTACCAAAGGAAATGAAACAACATTTAAATGCAGAGTCCCAGATAGAGATAAGGTGCTCCAATCCTCAGGCTGCCACTAGTCTCGAAAAATAAGGAGACAACCTTGACAGTGGCAATGCAATTTATTCACTCATCTTCACATAGTTCACCACTACTTATTTAGTCCAGAGATCCAGGTATAGGGGTTGACCACTGCTAGTATAACCCCTTCTGAATCCACATGTTATTCCCAGGTAAAACAATAAAGCTTATACTCCCCACCCATACCAGTGCCCTTCTAGCGGTGTCTGGGCTCGTAGTGTTGCGGATCATGTGGGGTTGTGACATCATGTGAGCCCCACATCCAATCAGCACTGGCTTCCTTCTCCCTGCCTTCAAACCAAACGAGCAATCAACAGGAAGTAAGAGCTCCAGCTGGGCTCACTTCCGGTTGATTAACCAGGGCTGATGGGACACAGGGCTCTTGTGATGTCAACCCTACGTGAGCCCCGACACCATGAGCCTGGACACCGCTGGAAGGCTGCTGGTATGTGAGGTGAGTATAGGTTTTATTCTTTTACCTGAGGGAAACGTGGAATCAGAAGGGTTTGTCCTAGTAGTGGACAATTTCTTTAACTCTTCGGCTGGGTAAATTTCACAGTTCAAAAGGAAAGATGAGAACTGGATGCTCCAATAAAATTTATCTTCTATTTATTAGATTTTCATTAAAAGGTCATCACGTCATCACTACAGGAGAAACATTGTTGACGCGTTTCAACTTCAACAGTCTTAATGGTTACGATTAGTACTGTTGAAGTCGAAACACGTCAATGATGTTTGTCCTGTCATGATGACCTTTTTTAATGAAAATCTAATAAATGGAAGACATATATTATGGGAGAATGCAGTTTTTCTCTTTCCCTTTGAACTGATTGATTTATCGGTAAATAGGAACATTGATGTAACTTTTCCAGGAGCTTCCATAAATTTCTGGAACTATATCTCTGATTTATGCTCTGTACGTTTTATTCTAATCCAGAGGTTTTAGTGCTTTTTTCTATTAATACAAGACCTAGATTCACACTTCTCGCTTTATATGTTTTACTTCTTCTTATGGGGTTAATAATGTATCTTTTAAGATCACCACAAAAGAACCAGAGAAAAGATGGTGTCATGGCCTTTTCACAAGACAGTGAAAGTTTGACAAGAACTTTTAAGAATATTTCTGATCTTTAAAAAAAGATAAAACTACTAACAGATGTCCCTTTTCAGTCCTCTGCTTACAAGAAATGCTTTTCAAAGGTGATTCTTCCAGAGAAAGTGAAGATCTGGAGATAATGGGGTGACCTTTTATGCTTCACAAGCTAGAAATGTTTAAGATGTTTCTTTGTGATACTACCATTTTCTATGTCATAGATGAAAAAGAATTAAAAATGATATGGTCACGTAACCCTAGGGGCACATTTGATCCCTACTGCTTGTCTAAACTTTACCTGCTGAGTTTGTGGGTCTTTATTTATTTTGGACAGTGGTATTAATGGCGGGATCCCAGTTATAATCTGTCAAGATGCATAATTATTAGGGATGATCGAATACCTCACATATTTGGCTTAGCAAATATTTTCCAAATAGGTCGCTGCTATGCCAATATTCGATGCGCAATGTAAGTCTATGGGAAGCCAGAATAGTTCTGAATAGTTGTTATTCGGGGTTTTCCAGAGACTTACATTGCGCATCGAATATTCGCGAATAGTCGAATAGCGGCGATTTATTCAGCAAATATTTGCGAAGCCGAATATTTGAGGTATTCGATCATCCCTAATAATTATATTGACTGAATATAGACAGTAGGAGACTGAGACTAATTTGGGCCTTTGAGCATTGGAGTTAACTGGTCCCTTACCAAACATTATAGCCACCATTGTGAATGGCTTGAAGTTTAGTATTATAGGTAAATAGCTATTTCTTTAAATTACATTTATTTATGTTGAATTCATCTATTAACTGTACTATTTAATTATCTCAATTAATAAAAATAAATCCTGGAAATGTGCAGTTTACACTTTGAACCAGAGCCTCATAACAGGCTGACATTCTTTGTTCTGTACAGATCACTTCTGTGCAATCATATCATTATCATAAGAGGCAAAATTGCAATGTAAGTTAGCACATCTCTTATAATGCTAGCTGCAGATTACTCAAGAATCCAGAGTTAACATTAGTTGATGGTCACAGCTCACCTCTCCTCTCTTCCTGCACCGTGATCTCTGCACAGGTCGCAGAGAATACCCAAAACATTAACCCTTAGAGTCCTTTCCAGACTGCAGCCTCACACCCACCTGGCGAGGGAGGCTTCCCCGACTGCTTCCAGGCTATTTGGACCACCATCATCAGCACCTGTACCAGTCTCCCAGGAATTCCTGACCAGTTACCAAGTAAAGTGAAAGGTAACGAAACTGCAGTCCTTGTCCATTATTGTCCACATTCCTGGCCCTGCCTCTTGAAGCCCACCAGTTACCCCGGGGCCTTGCTCCACCTGTGGGGACCAATATCACCTCAGCTGCGCAATCATTATCTGCCCCGGGGAATACACAGCGCAGCAGTGGCCCACGTAGCTGCAGTACCACAGGTGGCTTCACGTACCTTTACTTTTAACTACAACTCCCATCATCATAATCATCATCCCTTTATTATTGAAAGACACCTCCAGGGTGACGGAACCGGGCCATGCCGCAGCGACATCACCGGACTAGTCCGGCCCAGTAACGAGTACCCCCCGGCCATGGAGCTGGGGGTGTCAAATACCTGCAGGGACCAACTGCAGTCAGCAAGCAATGCGTTTTAAGGGCTCAATTGCTTCAGATTTATGTAGTCATAGATTTTTCTTAATTTCCACATAACTTTGATGTAAAATCTATACAGGTAGAATTTACTAATATCTATCTTCCTATCTAAAAAAAGTGGAGCTGCACCAGTCTTGCAAAACATGGGTGGGTGCGGTCCTCCAAATCCACTGGCAAATGGATAATAATAATAATAATAATGTATACGAGAAAAAGAGGTTACACTCCAAACATAGTGAAATAATGTGTAAAAAATATATTAATTGTCAAAGGTACACAATGTTTCGACTCAAGGGGTGAGCCTTTTTCGAGACTCCTTGAGTCCAAACGTTGTGTACCTTTGGCAATGAATACATTTTTTTCTACGTTGAAATTTAAGGTGTGAGCCTTTCCCGAGAAACCTTGAATCGAAAGGTTGTGTACCTTTGGCAATGAATACATTTGTTTTTTACATTTCGATTCAAAGTATGAGCCTTTCTTGAGAAACCAACAAGACAAAAAAAATCACTGATCTCGGGCAGACCAGCCAGAGATAACACTGCCAGCAGCCAACAAAGGCACTCAACACAGTGAAATCCTAGGTGCCTTGCCCCCTGAGAAGTGTGCAAATCAAAACCTTGTTGAGTGCCTTTGTTGGCTGCCAGCAGTGTTTTTTCTGGCTGGTCTCCCCGAGATCAGTGATTTTGTTGTCTTGTTGGTCTACTAGGCATTGCTCCCACCTAGCCATAATCCTACTCCACACTGATCAGGGGCAACACCCCGAAACAGCTGTCTGTGGATGGATACCTGCCCTTGGTATTTCCCTTGTGATATCTTTAAACTCGTTTGATATTGCCTAAAAGGGCCACTTAATATGGTGGTTATGTTGGTCTCCTAAAAAGAGCCACTCCTTGGCTAGGTCCTTCCCGGAGGGATATCTGGCTATTTTCTGTGTCGAGACTCCTACCAGAGGCTCCACTGACCTTTTTTGATTTTCTTGAGAAACCTTGAGTCAAAACATTCTGTACCTTTTAACAATGAGTGCATTTTTTTCACGTTTTGCTCAAGGTGTGATCATTTCTTGAGGAAACCTTGAGTCTAAATGTTGTGTACCTTTTGGCAATGAATACACTTTTTTCACGTTTTTTGCTATGTTTGGAGTGTGACCTCTTTTTTTCTGTCTGTCTCTCCTTAGTAAACATTTGAATGTTTTCCATTCTGGACACCAGGGGGACTAATATATAATTCCCCTTACAAGGCACATTTGTCACTTCTTGAACATATAAGGATGCTCTTTGGTGCTTTTGAGGAAGGAATTTTGCAGTTAGAATTGCTTCTGGAAGAAGAGGAAAAACTATTTTTAACTTAAGAAAGATCTTTCTTCCTTATATTGGAATAAAGGTTTATCAACCATAGTCGATTCATAGTGGAGTCAGTCCATTAATGTCCTTTGATTCATTCTATTTCCTTCCGTTCCTTTGCCATCTTTGGTTGGAAGATTAGTCTCTATGGATCATTGCTTGGTCTTTGCTGCATCTGGTTCTCCAGATACTGTATAACAGCAATATGATCTTGATGTGCAAGACAAGGGAATCATTCTACAAAGCGAGTGAACTGATGTGTTATTTAACAGGAATACTAAACTGCTTGGTTCAGGTAATGGTAGGAATGAAAGGATATACTTTCCCTCTCGCTGTGTTTTTGTCCGGGTCAAAGCTTTGGTATAAATGAATGTTTTCAATTAAACGGATGTTGGGTGAGTGGGGGACGGATAAGAAGCAAAGCGTAAAAATGAGAAACATTGGAATGTGCTGTAGCCCCTTGACATTTAAAAGGAACTAAAACAGCAGGATGTAGCTTAAAAGTCACTTAAAATGATAATAAATATATATATATATATATATATATATATATATATATATATATATATATATACTGTATATATAACTGCTGCGGGTTCTGTTATTTAAAGCTTTGCAGAAAGGTAATGCCTATTTTTAGTATTTCAAATGTTACATCCTGTAGACTGTATACCGACAGCGTTAAAAAACACAGGAAAATATTATATGGTACAATGAAAAGCGATAATTGGGAATTGTAATTTTCTCTTAACTGTATAATAATGATATTGTTGTCAGACCATTGAATAAACTCAGTGATTACGCGTGTCGTGGGATATAATAATCATATTAATTCCAGGCATTTAGCAGTTTTATTGAAATAAAGCAATGATTTGGTTGAGTTCCTGACCATAACCTTATGATACTGTAAGTGGCGCTCAAAGTTGTGAAGGGACACAAAGGCATTTTCAGAATTTGTGTATTATTTGAAGCAATCATTAAAGGGCTTCTCTGTTTAATCAAAAAGGGTGAGCAATGGTGGGAAATGCTTAATAAGAGCAAACGAAACATTACTTAGTGACCCCTCTCAGGGCTTTCCAGAGCTCTTTGCTGCAGTGATGTCTAGAGATGAGCGGTTCCTTCGATGTTCGGTTCGTCGGCAGCAAATGAGCCTAGCTCCACAAGCTCGATCTTGACCCAAACCCCAGATCAAGTCACTAATTGGCAGTTTGAGTCTCCGCCCACATATGCCATAAGCAGATCACTTCCAGGAGAGGATGGGTGGGCTTTTTCAAACATATTTTTCTTTTGTTGCACACTATATACATCAGATCATGTTGTTTTTACCCCCAGTGTGCACCATTCAAACACTGCAAGTGGCTTGCACAGGGCTGAACACCAAGCGTACCTGAGCACAGCTTTGGTCGCGTGAGTTTTGTTTGCAAGTAAAGCATCCGAACCCGAAACTTGATTTTTAAATTTAGTGTTCGGTTCACTCATCTCTAGTGATATCCCATCTACAAAACAGACCCTCAATTGCCAGTCTGTGCAGTATAAGGACTCTGAAGCCAGTGATAATCTGCAGCGGACAATTCCAAATTTGTGTAAACTTACAATGAGGAAAGTCAACAGTCAGGGATCGGTATGTGGGACACCCGAAAAAGCGCTCACAGTGTAAATGATTTATCAATAAAAATTAATATATGAATTGTAAATAGTCACTGCCAGATGTCCTTCATGCTGTGAGCTTATTGGCTGGAATGTTAAACCAATCAGAGGATTTGATAACTCTTTCAATAAAGAAAGGAAAGACATCACAGGGTATACTACACCACACGTCTTAACCAGAGAAGAGTGTATATTAGTTAATAGTCTAACGCAACGTGTTTCGGAGCTATTTGTTCCTTTTTCAAATGTAGTTTTAAAATGGAGCAAATAGCTCTGAAACGTGAATGATCTATAGAAAACTTCTATGGAATCTTAGGAATCTGTACCTAGAAATGGGTAAGATTGAAGAATACCTAGGGATCACTTTCCTTAGTAGAAGGAAGCCCATTAAAGATCTAGAAGCAAAAACTCAGAATTGAAACACTGCAAACTATTGGCTACTTTAACTTAACAAGCTCTACATTAGTCCTTTTCTTTAAAAGCACCGTGCCAAAAGAGTCATATTCAGAGTCAGAATACAGACTCAGATCCAGGTTATGCATATCGGATTCACAAGAAAATGAGGTGCAAGCTAAGTCAATGGATACTGGCACAGTAATGGAGTTCAGAAGATTGAGGCCAGCTAGTGCAATACAAAAAATGTCTATGACAACCTCTAAGTTCAATGTACATGTGATTCAAATGCCTGTGAAAAAATGGCCCTCTGGAAAAATGTGATAAAAAAACCCCTCATATCTGCCACGTTTTGAATACTACTCTAGCTTCTGATTTATTGATATGGTGTGTGGCCATTTTTAAGTACTTTTGAATGTCGCATAGACTATAAAAAAAAACATCCGGGCAGTCCACAATTGCCTGCACTGCAATGTCAGTGCCGAGTAAGCAGTTTGGAGGAGATTATGCAACTGTGCTGGTAGAGAGCTGGCTATCAAACACATCCAGACTCCACACAGAGGGAAAAAAGCATATCAGACTCTCCCCTACTGTGGAAAGCTTCAAGAGGAACCTCAAGACCCACCTCTTTCAACAAGCCTACAACCTGCAATAACCCTCAGTCCAGAAGACCACTGCGCAACCAGCTCTGTCCTCACCTATTGTACCATCACCCATTCCCTGTAGACTGTGAGCCCTTGCGGGCAGGGTCCTCTCTCCTCCTATACCAGTCTGTTCTGTACTGTTAATGATTGTTATTCGTATACCCTCTTTCACATGTAAAGCGCCATGGAATAAATGGCGCTATAATAATAAATAATAATAATAATCAGGCTTAACTTCTCTATCACTGTATACAGTACTGTATACGGATCCAGCGCATATATTCAGATTAAGAAACACTGACAGTGCTTCCTCCTCCCGACCAAGTAATTGTGATTATTGGGTATAGGGAAGGAACAGGAGCTGCTTGAACTCTGCTTTGCTGAATTTCCCCTGTAACTGGGGCCATACAAAAAATGTATAAATATGTTAATATACCTAATATAGTACTTTTAAGATCTTATGGGGTGGAAACAGCATGTAAAATATAGGGGAAAAAAAAGAAAACATAAAATGAAAAAAAGCCTAAATAGATAAAAGAAAACAAGGAAATATATTGTGACTCCAATCAATTTCCAGCCCTACCTCTAAAAGATATAGCCAATGTATGAAATTAATTTCTACTTAAATGAAGTACAATTTATAATGTTTTTAGCAGTCCTTTGTGGTCATTAAAAAATCAATAAGAAAAATAGTCACTTTTTCCTATTTTTCTTTACATTGTCCCCTGATATCAGCAAAACAACAACAGAAAAATAATAAAAATGATCTAAAGATAAAGCTCCATTTATTACGAAAAAAGGGAGCAAAAACTATTTGAATACCAAAACAAGAACATTTTTTAAGAATTATTAAAGGCTCATGTACAATAAAACCTGAAAATGGTCAGGTCAGGAAGTGGGGAAAATGGCCAGTTCATGAATCGGTGAAGTTTTCTTGGAAATCCTAATGGACATTGTTTCTTAATGAACTAATTACATTGAAGGCTATGATCAAACAATGTGCTGAACCTAATAAAAGGACTTATGAGGGCAGTGCTAATACCTCCAAGGTATGGCATGTATCTCAGGGGAATACGTACAATGTCACAGACAGAAAACCCAGGACATTTAGGCAAATCATTTTCTTAGACGCAGCTGCATTGAGACGTTTCTCTCCCGCTGGTGGAATATACGACTTTACACAATGACATGGATGTTTGGATTTTTACTTTTTACATCAATTTCCTTCCTGAAAATGAATGTGCATGATATCTCTTTACATTCTCCATGGCTATGGTACAATGTGATTTGTCTTGTCTAGAGCTGAGCTATGGTGCTCTGTACTGAGGTGTAATTCTGTGCTGTGTATTTAGGCATAAAAAGGATGAGGAAGAGGAATTAGGAAGGTCAGATTGGGATTTCCCCTTGAATACACAGCACCATTACACATCAAAAGAAACAGATTCATTAGGCTTTTAATAGGTGACTCCAGAAAGAGAGTGGAGAAAACAACAAGGAGGCCTGCGGCCCGGTCAGATCCTGGAAGTGATAAAACTGCACATTTTAGCTAATAATTCGCAGTCCCTTTACCTCATCACTATGGGGTGAATAATCTGTGACATGCAACCGGGATTATGTTGGCTGGCTCCACTACCAAATAGCTAATTTCTCACACTTCATTATGGAATAGATCCAGTAGATCCCATACTACAACTAAAACAAAGATTAGTACTCTGGTTTATCAGACATATCACATCCACAATCCACGTAAAAATATTACTCTAAATTTGAAAAGTTGATGGAACAGTGTCGTACAGTGAACAGGGCTTACAATGAAGAGAATTGGAGATGATTGGGAGATTAATCTTCCCTTAAACATTGCCATACAAGTAGGAAATATGTTTAATAGTTATAAAAGTTCGTCCCGTCTGTCTCGTATTCATCCATTGCTCTTATGTAAGAGGGAAGATGTGTTAGTAATTCTTCTCATGGCACAAGAAGTGGTTCTCATTGTCTAGACCAGTGGTGATTAAACCAACATATTGTGGGATCGTAAAATATGGTCTTTGATTTCTTTAAAGGGCTGGACATTAAATTTACAGTTGCCCCTTGAATGGGAAATAGCCGGTGCATGAGGGTCAACAGTTGGGCATCACTAATTTACACCCTTGGTGGAAACCAAGTGGCGATCATTATACGAAATGATGTGAATCCATATTGCCTGTCATAGAAAAGAAAACTTGAGTTAGTGTGAATTTACACACAAGCACACACTTGCGCACATACACACACACACACACACACACACACACACACAAGGTTTTGGACACATTTTTGGTATTCGTTTTTTTTGCTAAAAATTGTAGTGCAAAGATGTGTGCTGGTTGTGCATGAGATTTTGTTTTCTTTTGCGCTATTAATTATGTCCTTCTCTTCCAATATATAAGCAGATATATAAAAATAAATGAGCCCCAGCAGGGCTGATAAATCTTATTAAAGGGAATGTATCTGCTGATTCATGCCGCCCAAACCCTATGCAGCTTCAATCAAAAACTAGTTGCATTATTGCAGACAAGCTGGCTTTACTATATAGGATCTCTCTGAAATGCTGCAGTGTTTTAGAAAGGTTATAATTTGAAAAACCAGCTTTGGACTTTGTGTCTCAAATGAATTGTCTGAGGTAAGTCCCCGACAGCTTCTCCCTGACTCACTCCCCTATGAGTATGTGTATAAGGACTAGGAGAGACCTGTCAAGCCAAGGACGTCTGGTGGGGGCAAGTCCCTTTGATATACCTCAGGCTTACCAACTAAGACAAATAGTCCCCAGGTAAATTTTCGAAGTGTGAAATGCTGCAGAATTTTAGAGAAAAGAGTAAAACATACAAAGCTGCGACACCACACTAGTGTGGGAGTCATTGATTCGGCCAGTATGAATCGGCTGACAGGCTCACTTTAAGGCTGTGTGCACACGCTGAGTTTATTGTTGCAGAATTTTATGCACCAAAAACTGCATCTTGTGGCAGAAAAACGCACCAAAAACGCATGCGTATTTTGGTGGGTTTTTGGTGCGTTTTTGTGCAATGCGTTTTTTGTGAAATCATTGGCTGGAAGGGCTAAAAGACACAGGAAAAAAAACACATCAACAATTGACATGCTGCTTCTTTTTTCTGCACCCAAAACTGCAAGGACAAAAATGTAATGTACTTCAGAATTGTGATCGACCTGATAGTATAAAGGCCGCTTTACATGCTGCGTGTGTACCCACCCGCATCGTTTGTGTGTCACAGGCAAATCGCTGCCCGTGGCGCACAACATCGCTCGAACCCGTCATACTTCTTACCTGCCTCGCGACGTCGCTGTGACCGGCAAACCACCTCCTTTCTAAGAGGGCGGTTCGTTCAGCGTCACAGCGACGTCACTAAGCGGGCACCCAATCGAAGCGGAGGGGCGGAAATGAGCGGGACGTAACATCCCGCTCACCTCCTTCCTTCCTCATTGCGGGCAGCTGCAGGTAAGGTGAGGTTCCTCGTTCCTGCGGTGTCACACATAGCGATGTTTGCTGCTGCAGGAACGACGAACGACCTGCGTCCTGCAGCAGCAACGATATTTGGGAATGGAGAAGCATGTCAACGATTAACGATTTTGCACGATTTTGCAACCTTTTTCGATCGCTCGTAGGTGTCACACGCAACGACATCGCTAACGAGGCCGGATGTGCATCACGAATTCAGTGACCCCAACGACATCGCTTTAGCGATGTCGCTGCCTGTAAAGTGGCCTTAAGGATAGACTTGCAGATATGGGGAGCAAAGTGCACCAAAACTGCATAAAAAAACACAACGTGTGCAGAAGGCCTAACTATAATGAGCCCTGACTGATTACCATCACAATGTCCATTGTACTATACAAAATACCTCAACATACAAGTATTTTTTTTGCCGGATGTGCCATTGAAGCGCCTCCAGTGCAGATCTGAGTCAAGCCTAAACATAATGCTTCATTGTGTATGGCATTTTCATGGTTTTTGGACCAACTGGTAATTTTTTTACCCAAAATACACCATGCACTAAATATAATATTTCTACTAATACTCGTACATAAATGTTTAGTGCAGGTGAGAACTGCACCAAATGGCACATACTATATCAATAAATAATGTCTAGGTATACACGACCATACACCACCAGCTTGTAAGATGGATAGCTGTGTAGTTTTTGCTTTAAAGCCTGCAGGGTGGAATACAGGTAGGTTTGATTGTCTTTTGAACCTTAAAATGTCTTTCAAGCAGCTATCCTCAATTTTTCCCATAGCCTTTTTTGTTACCCACAGTAAGGTTTTTACAAATGACCCAATTCTGTAGCCAGCTCTCTCTTCTCAAAACAGGTATTCTTGAGAGAGGAAAAAAGCGTAGGGTATTTAAACATGACAAGAACGGGGCATGGATGGACCTACGCCTCTTGGCAAGAATCGGATTTTATCCCGTGACGAAATGACGTTATATAAAATGTGGAAAGTTAATTCATAATTATAAAATTAATACTCATTTCGGTTTTTAACACAAAGCCCCAGAAATTAGCAGCTATAGTATATAACATGAGTGGGAGTACAATAGTATGGATATTTGCGTAATCTTTTGTTGGACAGAAAAATAATTACCTAATTACATAATCACATTGAATGTAAGCAATAAGCTAGGATTGCAATTCATCTAATTTATGTAATCAAGGAAAGGAATAAATACATGTCACTTGTCCATGTTTAGTGCTAATCTACCAGTTCCCCCAATTGTAGGAACATGAAAACTGGAATATGCAAATCTATTGTGTATGAGGTTTTATTATGGGAAGTGATCTCCAGTAAAACCTAAAGGTCTGGTCTAAGAAGAAAAATCTGCAGTCACTCTATATGGCTGCAGACTGCCGAATCGTGACAGTGTGTGATGTGCACACTGACACTATTCTCCTGTATTTCCTCTGTGGATGAGTGATCACATGCCAACATGTCTCACTTGGCTTCTCTTAGTTGAAGAAAATTGAGAAAAACACAGGACTGTAGTCTGCACATGACTGTAAATATGCAAATCACATATGGGGAAATCATGACAGTGTGTGTATCTCACACTGTCAAACATTTTCAGTCTGCAGTCACATAGTGACTGTAAACTTTACTTCTGAGGTTGGAAAACCCCTTCAGTCTCTAGTCAAATTTCACCTTATACCCTGTTTTAAATTACCAATCCAATGTGTTTTGCTTCTGTACTGGAGTAGTGTACAATTCTGTAGCCAGCTCTCTCTTCTCAAAGCAGGTATTCTTGAGAGAGGAAAAAAGCGTAGGGTATTTAAACATGACAAGAACGGGGCATGGATGGACCTACGCCTCTTGGCAAGAATCGGATTTTATCCTGTGACGAAATGACGTTATATAAAATGTGGAAAGTTAATTCATAATTATAAAATTAATACTCATTTCGGTTTTTAACACAAAGCCCCAGAAATTAGCAGCTATAGTATATAACATGAGTGGGAGTACAATAGTATGGATATTTGCGTAATCTTTTGTTGGACAGAAAAATAATTACCTAATTACATAATCACATTGAATGTAAGCAATAAGCTAGGATTGCAATTCATCTAATTTATGTAATCAAGGAAAGGAATAAATACATGTCACTTGTCCATGTTTAGTGCTAATCTGCCAGTTCCCCCAATTGTAGGAACATGAAAACTGGAATATGCAAATCTATTGTGTATGAGGTTTTATTATGGGAAGTGATCTCCAGTAAAACCTAAAGGTCTGGTCTAAGAAGAAAAATCTGCAGTCACTCTATATGGCTGCAGACTGCCGAATCGTGACAGTGTGTGATGTGCACACTGACACTATTCTCCTGTATTTCCTCTGTGGATGAGTGATCACATGCCAACATGTCTCACTTGGCTTCTCTTAGTTGAAGAAAATTGAGAAAAACACAGGACTGTAGTCTGCACATGACTGTAAATATGCAAATCACATATTGGGAAATCATGACAGTGTGTGTATCTCACACTGTCAAACATTTTCAGTCTGCAGTCACATAGTGACTGTAAACTTTACTTCTGAGGTTGGAAAACCCCTTCAGTCTCTAGTCAAATTTCACCTTATACCCTGTTTTAAATTACCAATCCAATGTGTTTTGCTTCTGTACTGGAGTAGTGTTTTATATCTAAGTCCCCTGTTCCTGTCCTATACTCACCCTCCTGTGTTTTCATCCTTATTTAGAGCCGCACAGGTCCCACAGTGCCATCTTGTGCCCGTAACGTCTGACTGGTCATAAGTCAGAAGTTACATCACAAGTAGAGATGACAGAACCCAAGGTTCAGTGTTCATATCAAACACAGGCTTTACAAAAAAAATAGATATTGGGCTCGGAGTTCAGGTGCTTTACGCATGCAAACCACTTGTCGAGCATTGCTGTGCTCGGGTACGCTTGGTGTTCAGCCCAGTGCGAGCCATTTGCAGTGTTTGAGGAGCTCGCACTGGGGGTAACAACAATTTGATCAGATGTGTTGTGCACCAAACAAAAAAATAATATATATTGTAAAAAGACTGCCCACCTTCCCCCGGAAGTGTTCTGTTTATGGCTGGCTGTATGTGGTCGAAGACCCGAACTACCCAATAAGTGACTTCCTTTGGAGTTCTAGTCAAGTCTGGGATCAGAAATGAAGTTTATCAAAAGTCTAGCTAAACCTGCCAAAACGAACTTCCATTGGTTCACTAATCACTAGCCACTAGCTCTCATACAACTCTATAAGAGCCAGAACAAGGCTTTTATAGAACTGTATTGAGTTGTGCCCTCCAGCGCACTCCATGAAACACTGGAAATGCCGGCAAGTCACAATTACCGGAGACTATCCGGAACTGTGAAATATAAAAACAAACAACTCTGGAGTGGTGTTTTAAATAAATGCTCATACATGTGTGTGTGTGTATACATACATATATATATATATATATATATATATATATATATATATATATATATATATATATATATATATATATATAATATATCAACCACTGAGTCTTTTCAAACAATTTTATATATATATATATATATATATATATATATATATATATATATATATACATATAAATATATATATGTACACAGTGTACATATATATATATATATATATATATATGTTATGTATATGGTATATGTACTGTATATATATCAATTAGACACAGTGTCTATTAGCCTTTGGTGGTATACTACATGTTATTGCAGCTTGTCAGGATAATTTAAATACATTTATATCATAAGAGATTGCTAATACTTAATAAAAAAAATGCATAAAGGCAAAAGTAGACGTATCGGTAAACAAACCCATATGTACAACACACACTCACCGCATTGAAGCACAAATGTACACAAAAACCCATACAAACACAACTACTACAGAGTATAAATGCAAACGTATGTATATACCACACATTAACATGTATACACACTACACACAGACAAATACACATAATACATACACACGCTACACATACAGTCAACATATATACAAACTTATACAGTTTAACACAAAAACACATATACACCACGTATCTAAAAAACTATATAAACATATAAACATAAACCACATGAAAATACACCCCAACCCCTCAAACACTAAGGCGGGCTTTGCACACTACGACATCGCAGGTGCGATGTCGGTGAGGTCAAATTGAAAATGACGTACTTCCGGCATCGCATGCGACATCGTAGTGTGTAAAGGCTCGATGATACGATTAACGAGCGCAAAAGCGTCGTAATCGTATCATGGGTGCAGCATCGGCGTAATCCATAATTATGCTGACGCGACGGTCTGATGTTGTTCCTCGCTTCTGCGGCAGCACACATCGCTGTGTGTGAAGCCGCAGGAGCGAGAAACATCTCATACCGGCGTCACTGCGGCTTCCGTAGCATATGCGGAAGGAAGGAGGTGGGCGGGATGTTTACATCCCACTCATCTCCGCCCCTCTGCTCCTATTGGCCGCCTGCCGTGTGACGTCGCAGTGACGCCGTACGACCCGCCCCCGTAATAAGGAGGCGGGTCGCCGGCCAGTGCGACGGTCGCAGGACAGGTGAGTCCATGTGAAGCTGCCGTAGCGATAATGTTCGCTACGGCAGTTATCACAAGGATATCGCAGCTGCGACGGGGGCGGGGACTATCGCGCTCGGCATCGCAGCATCGGCCTGAGATGTCGCAGCGTGCAAAGTGCCCTTTAGGCTATGTGCACACGTAGCGTTCTGCCCTGCAGAAATTTCTGCAGCGATTTGAACAGCACACGTGCGCTTCAAATCGCTGCAGAAAGAGTCCGTAATGAAAAAAAAAAAAGCCGATTCCATGCGCTCTGCCTGCAGCCCCTCCCATAGACAGAGCAGGAGCTGCATGCAGAGCACAGGAAAGAAGTGACATGTCACTTCTTAGAACGCGCGCTTCAGGCAGAAGCCGAAGCGCTGCACTCTAATACGCCACGTGCGCACGTCTCCTGCATAATCTTCATAGATTATGCTGGGGACGCAGGACGCATGCAGTTACGCTGCGGTGCAGATCGCAGCATAATTGTATGCAAATGCGCAACGTGCGCACATAGCCTTACACATCGGAATCACGTACCTTTTCTGCCTAGTTATACCACACACAGACGCTGACTGCACCTACACGTCTACATGCGTAAACCTAGATTTCTGCTCATAGTTTTCATCATAAGGAATAGTAATTCACATCAAGCCGTTTTTACATTTTATACTCATTACTACATTCTGAAATTCATTACTTATTCTAAGGTAGATTTTTCACTAAGCTGCACAAACATTACTGCAGTAATGAAGGCTGTCGGAGACGTGTACCTTGTCAAATCCACTTACTACAAGGCGAGGAAAACTTGTATTATAGCAAGTAAAGGATCACACACTTTATATGCCTAAAATCCCCCTCTACCAACCTTTTCTTTATGCTTTCATTAGAGGCTCCGCTCACTGCTAACATGAAAAGATATAAACAATTCAGAAGGAAAATGATGCTCATGCCAGAGGGAGTGCTAATAAATTAGGCAAAATACTGTTTATCCGGCAGAGAATTTTGCCTTTCCGTCCTCATCTACAGTAAACACAATGAATAAATGTAATGATTTTATCATTTAAGACGCACATGAATATTTTTTTCTTAAAACAAATTTCAGTATTTCTCTAGATCTTTCTTAAGAATTTGAATATGACTCAGATTCTGTAGCCGTAGGGAGGTAAGAGGAAAAATAATGAGGAAAATTAGTTATATTTTACACAACAGTAACCTCTACCAGAATCTAATTTATAGTCTATGTGCCTGAAATCGTCAGTATTCTCCATAGAAAGTATGATGGCTTCAGTCGTATTCTGTCCTCATGTCAAACAATGGGTCTCTCTGAAGATTCCCAATGTGGTTTGCTGTGTGAATGAAGACATTTCTTATTTAATGTATTATAGTACCAGTGAGTCCTTGATAGTCCTCCCTGTGTGTCAATGCTTAAAGAGATTATCTGAGACTTTGGTTATTTTTCGGTGTGGCTAGGAACTTACAGGCAGGTAGTTGTCAACTACTACTGTTCTATCCGACGACTAGCTCTTCCAGTACAGATTGGTAATGGATTTCTCCTGAATTTAATTCTCCTGATTCTGGTGATATCATGGTGACAGAGCAGCATCCTCATTTCTGCTCTGCTCTGTCAATATGGCATCACTGCCGGTGTCATTCTGATTGATAGCTGACTCTCTGCTGAGTAACTGCCAGGAGCTGGTTGTCAATCAGCATGGCATGGGCACTGATGCCTTCTTAACAGAGCAATCTAGGAAAAAGACTGATGGCACATCCTGCCTTTCTAATGGGAACAGGTGAAAACTGAACATGAAACATAGTAACAAAAGGGAGACAGTTGCAAACAAAAATGGCCAGTTTTATGTGAGCCCAATAAACAAAGGCAAGGGTCCCTATCAAACTAATACCAAACTAAATTGTAGGTTTTTTTTAACCCAAAGAGAGGCATTAGTTTGATAGGGACACACCAAAAGAAATCACCTTGCAGTTGGCTGTTGGGCTCCCATAAAACTGTCCATTTGTATGTGCTAAGTATCTACATTTTTACATACTTTTCATAACAGTATTGCATGTCTATATTCTCATATTCGCTGTTCCACATATCGTAGCACTACAGAGTGCAACTGTCTCCTTTTTGCCCTTAACAGAGCAGACAGGAAGAGAAAAAGTTGCTCTGCTGACTGAGGTGAAATGAAGCAGGGTCATCGCCTGAGCTGGCAGAGATAATTGATGGACAAAACAGGCAGGTTTAACGACCTGTTAAATCTAAGAAATCTAATTTTAATGATTAAGATTTTGAGTCTTTATTGAGTGCATATATGCTGACATTGCTTTGCTTAGTTATAAGTTTAGAACAGGGCTTACATCATGTGGGTATATCAGGATTCCCTAAAATGGACAAAGCCAGCTACACTTACATCCATTACATGACAGATGGGGGGGTCACTTCTCTTGGGGCCTCCACTCTAGAGGGTCGACGACTGCGGAGGTCCAGGACATGTGCTAGGCCTCAGCAGAAGCAAGACATCAAGACCCTAATAGAGGACTTCTCCGAGGCCTACAGCATGGCATAATCCATTCAGGAACCAAGGAAAGATGAATAAACTGCCAAACCTTCAACAGATTTAGTAGAAAAATGGACTATTATTTATTATAACCCTTAGACAAGCCATCACGTAGGCTAAAGAGCAATACTATATTTCATTTTCTGTAACTGAACAACATACACTTTTTTATTCTGGTCGATCATATTTATTCTATATAAAATACAATTATTTTTAAATTTTGAAAATTATCTTTCTTTCGCTTCATTGCGTACTTACTTAGAAAAATATAAGTAGGCAACATATATTTTTCTACACTACCTGCCTGTAAGTTCTTAGCCCCATAGAAAAAAATAACCAAAGTCCTTTACAATCCCTTTAATAATGTGTTGTATACACTGAAAACACTTCACCTGATTAAGGTGGCCACAGTGGCTTTCCACAGTTTTATGACAATCATAGTGATAAGGCAGTAGGCCATGTTTAATTTCAGTAAAGGTCCAGTCACACTAAGCAACTTACCAGCGATCCCAACAACGATAGGGATCGCTGGTAAGTTGCTAGGAGGTTGCTGGTGAGATGTCACACTGCGACGCTCCAGCGATCCCACCAGCAACCTGACCTGGCAGGGATCGCTGGAGCGTGGCTACACGAGTTGCTGGTGAGCTCACCAGCAACCAGTGACCAGCCCCCAGCGCCGCGTGGAAGATGCTGCGCTTGGTAACAAAGGTAAATATCGGGTAACCAAGGACAGGGCTTCTTGGTTACCTGATGTTTACTGTGGTTACCAGCCTCCGCAGAAGCCGGCTCCTGCTGCCTGCACATTTAGTTGTTGCTGTCTCGCTGTCACACACAGCGATCTGTGCTTCACAGCGGGACAGCAACAACTAAAAAATGGCCCAGGACATTCAGCAACAACCAACGACCTCACAGCAGGGGCCAGGTTGTTGCTGGATGTCACACACAACAACATCGCTAGCAACATCGCTGCTACGTCACAAAAGTTGTTCGTTAGCAGCGATGTTGCTAGCGATGTTGCTTAGTGTGACGGGGCCTTAAGACATCATGATAACAAAAAGGCGCTTCAGAGGACTGGAATGAGACCTGGAAAGCAGCTTTCATTGAACTTAAAATAATCAATTGTGTAAATTTATTGATTTATTGCCTTAAGATTCTGAAATATTGCTTAAGAATGGAAACCGGCAAAATAAATCAGACAGGGCTGATTGTTGAAAAGTGGTGTGGGCAAAATAGTTTAATGCAACTTCACTACAATGGACAGGTGTTGGTGCCCTCTGGGCTGCACGGTTTTCATATACCCCTCAATGAGTCTCTAATACAGACTCCTATACTAAAGGGGGCTTTACACGCAACTACATCGCTAACGAGATATCATTGGGATCACGGAATTCGTGACGCACATCCGGCCTTGTTAGCCACGTTGTTGCGTGTGAAACGCGTGAACGACCGCTAACGATCAAAATTACCATATCATTGATTGTTGACACGTTGTTCTAATCTCAAATATCGTTGCTGTTGCAGGATGCAGGTTGTTCGTCGTTTCGGCGGCAGCACACATCACTATGTGTGACACCGCAGGAACGAGGAACAACATAGTACCTGCGGCCGCCGGCAATGAGGAAGGAAGCAGGTGGGCGGGATGTTCCGGCTGCTCATCTCCGTCCCTCCACTTCTATTGGGCGGCCGCTTAGTGACGCCGCTGTGACGCCGAATGAACCTCCCCCTTAGAAAGGAGGCGGTTCGCCGGCCACAGCGACGTCGCTAGGCAGGTAAGTATGTGTGATGGGGACTAACGATGTTGTGCGTCACGGGCAGCGATTTGCTCATGATGCACAACCGACGGGGGCGGGTGCTTTCACCAGCGACATCGCTAGCGATGTCGCTGTGTGTAAAGCAGCCTTTAGAATAGCACAAATGCATTAGGTTCCTTGAGTTGTTAAGGCAACTGTTCCTCACAGGCATGGAGATTTATAGGTGTACAGATTTACAATTTGCTAAAACAGTAGAAAATTTTAGAGGACCCACTTTGAGAGCTTACAATATAGTAGACAGGACATGTTGGTCATCAAGGGATGAAGTAGCATTTAATATAATACATAAGTATTCAATAAATGATTGAGACCCGTCGTGCAATACAATTTAGATTTACTGTATAATTGTATTTATATTTCGACATTGAAATGTTCTCTATGTAAGAAATATCAGCAATACTTCTTTAAATCTCTCTCTTAAGATTCGCAATTGCTGTTCTGCCTATGACCTCTGACGTCCTCAAAACTAATAACTATGGCTGCACATTAATGAAAGGCAGTAGAAAAAAAAGTATACATGTCTTCAAGGTTAATGGAGTAGGACAATAAAGTACATAAACATAAAGCGAGGAGGATAAAAGCGAAAATTGAATCCACCACTCCTCTTTGAATACGGTCAACCAGTGGAGATTCTTACTTAATACTCTTATGGCTTCAAGAACTCTCAGAAAATTGGCCGGTTATCATTGTCAGCTGAAGTTTTCTCTATTGTCTTCAGGCAGAGAAGAGATCCGCTCGAGAAGATTGCCCAATATTCTCCCTGACAGCTAATCAGGAGTTTTTTATGTCTTGTCTAGAACCATAACCATCTTTTCTTACGGTTTTAGTAAGATGCTCTCAGTTCAGCCTTGATTCCAGATAATGAATCTGATTCTTTGTAGATGTTTTGTAGCTAGTTATATTCTATTCTCTTCTATTCTAGATAGATGTACAGTCTTAGGATAATAAGATTATTTTCTAATTTATCCTAAGATACAATTTAGGATTCTTTGGCATTAGTACATTTTTTTTTAAATACACTTTGGGGTGGCTGTGGCCCGTTTTTAAAAATTTGGTGGAACATTGTGGAAGAGGTGACACCAGCAGCGAGCGGTCTGACTAATTTACTCTAGTTTCTGCCAGAAAGGGAAGTAAATTATACCAGAAAGCCACTACAACTTATAGGATAGATTTTAAATTGGGAGTCATTGGCAGTCCGCAGATTCCCTAAATTAATTAGGAGGCTTGCCTTTTACTCCAGAAGCCAATTTTTATTAAAGTCTGGAGTAATAGATTCCAGTGTTTGATGAATTGGTGCACTTTTGGCATGGCCCAACAGTTTATGCACCTCACCACTTAGATTTAAATCTATATCTGGCCCCCTCTTTACTGATTGATAGCTCTGACGTTACAGAAGCCATAGAAAGGCGGAGATAGATGGAAAACAAGTAGGGGTAAAGGGACACAACTGGTCAAGGGTACTGTAACAGCAAGCCACCCACTAAGCAGGACCCCAGGGTATGAATTGGATTCCACCAGAAGCATGCTATGATTGTTTTCTCAGTCTGATTAAGGCTGAGAAAAAAATTGCTCATGGGAACGGCCCATAAGGTGGCTTTACACACTGCGACATCGCTAACGATATATTGTCGGGGTCACGGTATTTGTGACGCACATCTGGCGTCATTAGCGACATCGCAGCATGTGACAGCTAGGGGCAACAATCAACGATCGCAAAAAACGCCAAAAATCGTTGATCGTTGACACGTTGCTCCTTTTCATAATATCGTTGGGGGTGCATGCCGCTGGTTGTTCGTCATTTCTGCGGCATCACACATCGCTATGTGTGACACCGCAGGAATGACGAACATCTCCTTATCTGCGTCCACCAGCAATGAGGAAGGAAGGAGGTGGGCGGGATATTCCTCCCGCTAATCTCCGCCCCTCCGCTTCTATTGGATGGCTGCCATGTGATGTCGCTGTGACGCTGCACGAACCGCCCCCTTAGAAAGGAGGCGGTTTGCCGGCCACAGCGACGTCGCAGGGAAGGTAAGTCCGTGTGACGGGTGTAAGCGATGTTGTACACCACGGGCAGCGATTTGCCCATGACGCATAGCCGACGGGGGCGGGTACGCTCGCTAGCGATATCGATAGCGATATCACAGTGTGTAAAGTGCCCTATAGAGTAACATGGGTCCGGGTGGAATGCAGTTTTTTATCGCATTCCACTCGCTCCGTTTTACTCGCCGTGTGTCCTTAGCTTTAAGGGCACTTTACACACTGCTGCATTGCTAGCGATGTCGCTAGCAATTTCACCCGCCCCGTCGTTTGTCACGGGCAAATCGCTGCCCGTGGCGGACAAAATTGGTAGTGCGCGTCACACGTACCTACCTGCCTAACAACGTTGCTGTGGCCGGCGAACAACCTCTTTTCTAAGGGTGTCACAGCGACGTCACACAGCGGGCCACCAATGGAAGCGGAGGAGCAGAGAGCAGCCGCATGAATGTCACTCTTACCTTGTTGCCAGAGGACGCAGGTACGCTGTTGTTCGTCATTCCTGGGGTGTCACACGTAGCAATGTGTGCTGCCTCAGGAACGACAAACAACCTGCGTCCAAAATGATCAACGATATTTGGGAAATGAATGACGTGTCAACGATCAACAATTTGGTGAGCATTTTGTATCGTTAGCAGTCGCTCGTAGGTGTCCCACGCAACGACGTCGCTAACGACACCGGATGTGCATCACAAATTCCGTGTCCCCCAACAATATCTCTTTAGCGATGTCGTTGCGTGTAAAGCGGCCTTTAGTGTCTACACTGGATAGCAAAAATTGAGTACTTTTTTCATTGTTTTAAAGATTTTGCTGCTTTTTCTCTTCTTCTGAACAATCTGTGACACCCTTTTAGGCGCCACCAACTCCAGCCATACCTACCTATTCATCCTCCAGTCTCTGTCTGCAATTGATTTTAAGCATCTTTAACCAGCAAGAGTCAAGACTGTTATTTTGCATGCCAGTGATGATGAAGAGCGTCCTGGAATAAGATATACAGTATCAAATTCATTAAAGGGGTTGTCTACTACTCAGATCACTCCTTCTCAATCACTGTTGACCTCAAGTAAAATAATAATCACCTCCGGTGTGAATGTCGTTCCAACAATGTCAGCAATGTCTCTCACTGTGCATAACAATGTAACTTGATGCATGCAGCAAATCATTGGCCACTTCCCATTCCTCTTCTTCGGATTCAAATTGTCTCTTCAGGGAGGAAGTAGACGAACTCTGGTGCCACCTATTGGAGGTAGCAATCCTAGAGGTCAAAAGTGACCCTCCAAAGAGTCTTTTCGTATGACTTAGGATTTATGCTAGATCAGAACCTCAATTTGCAGAGACGGTATTTCAGGATGGTTGTCCCTCGTTAGTGCAAAGTATGAGATCTGATCTGGCTGTATGACAGGCTAAGATGCAGTCTTTTTAGGATGTAACTGACATCCAGAGAAAGCAGCCACAGCTCTGACTTCCTCCAGACGTTAGGTGTCTCCGCAGGAAGGGAGAGTCAAGCTGTCGTTGATTTGCTGCCAGGATCGAGTGACTTAAGGCCCTGTCACACACAGAGATAAATCTACGGCAGATCTATGGTTGCAGTGAAATTGTGGACAGTCAGTGCCAGGTTTGTGGCTGTGTACAAAAGCAACAATATGGCCATGATTTCACTGCAACCACAGATCTGCCAAAGATTTATCTCTGTGTGGAACAGGGCCTTTAATGTCACACCAGCCCTAGACGAGCCAGTGCCATTATCACTATAAAGGCACAAGTATCAAGATGAGTATAGCAGCTGCTAATTTACTTGGGGGAAACATAGTGATTAAGAGGTTAATGAATTTGCAACAGCTTTCAGATGCCATGTGCCAGCATAAGAAAGGTCTGTCACTTTTTTTGCATAGATTTTGACAAATCTGAAACTTTTCAAAAGCCCAAAAAAGGGTTAATTTTTTTTTAAAGTCCACAAAGTGCCAGAAATTTGTGCTGTTTCAAGCCAGAAGTGTCTGACTCCTGTGCTCCTCAGGGTGCTTATTGAAAACTGATATTAAGGCTATGTGCGCACGTTGCGTTCTCTGCAGTGCAGAAAAGAACGCACCCTCTGGCAGACTGGACACTGCGTCTATAAAAAAAAATGCATCCACAACACATGCATTTTGGATGCTTTTTCCATGCATTTTGCATGCGTTTTGGATGCATTTTTGACAGTGCGTTCCCCCGGCAATTCAGCTCTGCTACATGCCGGCTGACAGCAGACACAGACAGAATCGCTCAATGAAAAGGAACTCGGGTGAACTTCACCCGACTTCATTGTCATACCGCGGCTCTGTCTGTGTGTGGCGTCCTGATTATCATCTTCACCGCACACATCCCGACATCACCGCACAAATCCCGACATTACAGCCCTCATCTTCACCGCACACATCCCGACATTACCGCCGACATCACCGCACACATCCCGACATGACCGCCTACGTCACCGCACGCATCCTGACACTACCACCTACATCCCCGCACACACCCCGACACTACAGCCCTCATCATCCCTGCACACACCCCGACACTACAGCCCTCATCATACCCGCACACATCCCGACACTACAGCCGTCATCTTCACCGCACACATCCCGAAACTACAGCCCTCATCATCCCCGCACACATCCTGACACTACAGCCCTCATCATCCCTGCACACACCCCAACACTACAGCCCTCATCATCCCCGCACACATCCCGACACTACAGCCCTCATCTTCACCGCACACATCCCGACACTACAGCCCTCATCATCCCCGCACACATCCCAACACTACAGCCCTCATCATCCCTGCACACATCCCGACACTACAGCCCTCAACTTCACCGCACACATCCCAACACTACAGCTCTCACCTTCACCACACACACACCGACACTACCACACCCATCATCCCGCACACATCCCGACACTACAACCCCCATCATCACCACACACACACAGGCATTACCTCAGTGGCGTCCCCGCTGACAGCGCGATTCACAGGAGCGGCGGTGTTCTAAAGCTGCTCCAGTCAGCTTCATGTAGCAGAGCTGGATGTGTCCGGGACCTCGTGTGGATTATGCCAGACCTGGAGGGGTATTTGGGGATTTTAATAAAGTGGTGAAAGAGGGTGTTTTTTTATCTTTTATTCCAAATAAAGGATTTTTTCGGGTGTATGTGTTTGTTTACCTTTTCTTACAGGGTAATTATGGAAGGTATCTCGGGGAGACGCCTGTCATGATTAACCTAGGACTTAGTGGCAGCTATGCGCTGCTGCCATTAACTCCTTAATACCTCGATTGGGACCGCACCAGGGCAATTCGGGATGAGCCGGGTAGAGTCCCGGGACTGTCGCATCTAATGCATGGGGGGCTCCCCATAACGTGGCGCTCCTCATCCTGAGAATACCAGCCTTCAACCGTGTGGCTTTACCTTGGCTGGTATCAAAATTGGGGGGACCGCACACCGTTTTTTTTTATAATTATTTATTTATTGTACTGCACGATATAAACCCGCCCACTGGCGGCTGTAATTGGTTGTAGTGAGACAGCTGTCACTCAGCGTGGGGGCGAGTCTGACTGCAACCAATCATAGGTTACGGTGGGCGGGGAAAGCAGGGAATACCAGATTGAATAATGAGCGGCCGACATTTTCAAAAGAAGAAAAGCCGCCGGAGCAGTGTGAGAGCCGTGCTGCACTGTGCTGGTGATCAGGGATTGGTGAGTATGAGAGAAAGGGAGAGACTGACCGACGGACAGGGGGAGGGACAGACAGAGAGAGAGAGACAGACAGAGCGACCAACTGACAGAGAAAGAGACCGACCGGCAGACAGAGGGAGATTCACCGACATCCACAGACAGAAATTGACCGACATTGACAGAGACTGGCGTTTTGTTTGTCAAAAAAGCATGTGGAATGCAACAAAAATGCAGTCCAAGTGCATTTTGGTTGCGTTCTGACCCACATCATTGATTTCAATGGGTGGAGAATGCAGCTACAACGCACAAAAGAAGTGACATGCTGCTTTTTTTTTCCACAGCGATTTTGGGCATCAAACGCTGCATTTACAAACGAAGCGTGTGCATTGATTTTTCGGCTTTCTCATAGACTTTGCTGGAGAAGCTGAACGCATGCAATAACACTGCAGTTCAAAACGCAGCATTTCCGCAGAACAAAACGCAACGTGTGTACATAGCCTAACAGTTATCAGGAGCATTGTGGTACAAAGGATACTAGGAGGAGTTTAAGGAGAGTTTAGGAAGAGTTCTGAAGCCAGCCATTTTCTGTTGAGTTTATTGAGAAGTTAACGTTAGATGCTCCAGGAATCACTTTTATTTGTTTACAGCACAAAGCTAAACTTAATGTGGACAATCCCTTTAATTATCAAACTGTACAGGTTGTTAGAAGGAGGAATTTTTTATATTGCAGAATAATGTTGCCTTTTGTCTTGAATATACTTTACTTGTTTTATTGACTGTTTTCCTCCTTGTTGTTGAAGTTTAGCTGCTCGCCTATAACCCTTGATTAATTACACCCAAGAGTATGTTGGCAGGTAGATCGGGTTCTAAGTGTTTTTACAATTGTTGTAAATGTGGCAATAAATGCAAACCATAAAGCCGACCATAGAAATAAAAGTTTAGAAGTGAAAACCTGGAACTACTAGAATTTAGTAAAAATACAAGAAGCCGCATAGAAAAACAATAAATAAATAACCTGGAGATTATTTGCTGAGGAACAAGATTTATTTGACCACTATGAAACGAAATGTGTAGTAAGAACTTTGGCAAAGTCAGCTTTAGATGAATTTTACAATGCTGTTGTTTTTAAGCTGCTCAGACTATCAGGAATGTTATTGCTATGATTTTATGGCTAAAGCCCTGGCTGGGCTACAAGTACAAGCTGTATAATGGTGTCAGAGTTTTATATCATGTTAGTAATGCAAGGCAGGTTTTGTGTACTGCTCAAAGGTGCTCTCTTCCGAAAGAATGTGGAGTGCCTACGAATCAGATCGAAATGTGGCCTTTATCTCTATATAAACACATTCGGACCTCATTTTGTTTATTTTTTCAACCATTTCTAGGAAACTGGGTGACAAGCAATACCACTAAGGGCTCATTTACACGTGCCGACGGTAGCCACTAAACGACTACATGCAAGTCATTCACCCGACATTTAATAGCCTTTTTAGACCTCAGAACCGTCAGTACGAGGATCGTTTTGTTTACACATTACATTATGTTATCGGCAGCACAATCTATTTACACAGGTCAATGTGAATGTAGAGAACAATGATATGTATGTTTGCGTAAAAAACCATCACACCTGAGGAAAGTGATCATTGACTATATATTTTCCAGCCAGTTTGATGGGCCGATATTCAGGATCAAGCGTTCCTATGTATGTTCACCCATGATTATCAGCCTTCACATTGCACCCAGTTGTCACAATGTGATTACAGAATAGCTAGGGACAGGGGGCTCCTCTACTGTCCCTCACACGAGGAGACCCTAGGTTATACCTAACCTCAGGTTACTCCTAATGGTGGAAATGCCCAAGAGTCCCTTTCTTGGCTATTCTTCTGACTAGAGCTAATCTGTTATTTTCCCCCTGGAAAGAAAGGGTCAGGAGTGTGATGGAAAAACAGATTTAGGCCTGAAACACAAATCCGTGAAAAATACGCATGTGTGTTACGTCCGTTTTTCGGGTTCGTGTCCCATTTTTGTGTCCGTTTTTATGGTCCGTGTGGCATCTGTTTGAACTGCGTATGCTAGCCATGTGTGCGTGTGGAATGTCCATGTGAAATGTCCATGTGTGATGTAAAATGTAGTTGCTACATGTCGGCTGACAGTAGACACAGACAGAGTCGGGCGATGAGAATGAACTCGGGTGAACTTCACCTGACTTCATTGTCATACCGCGGTTCTGTCTGTGTGTCTCGCACTGATTAGCGGTCTCCCATGCAGGACTCACCAGTGACCGCTAATCCCCTGAGTGACTGAAGTCAGCAGCGCGATTAGCGCTCCTGTCACTCAGGCTACCTGCGGATAGCTGGATCCTCCCCCCATGACCGCAACTCACCTGTGACTTCATCGCTGTTACTCGGGCGACTTGCTGTAACAGGCGAGTAAACTGAGTGACAGCTCAACTGATCGCGCGGCTCACCTCAGTTGCTGTGTGGAGCTGTCAGGAGCGGTGGTGTCCTTCTGCAGCTCCTGTCACCTTCATGTAGCAGAGCTGGAAGCGATGCGGGACCTCCGTGGATTACGCCACCCATGGATGGGTATTTGGGGCATAATAAATTGGTGAACGCGGGGTTTTTGTAGTATTTATTATTTCAAATAAAGGATTTTTTCACTGTCTGTGTTTATTTACTGTAACTTACAGATTAATCATTGGGGGTGTCTCATAGACGCCTGCAATGATTAATCTAGGACTTATTGGCAGCTATGGGCTGCCAATAACTCCTTATTACCCCTATTGCCAACGCACCAGGGCAAATCGCGAAGAGCCTGGTAGAGGCCCAGAACTGTCGCATCTATTTTATGCGGCAATTCTGGGCGGCTGCTGACTGATATTGTTAGGCTGGGGGGCGCCCCATAATGTGGAGCTCTCCATCCTGAGAATACCAGCTTTCAGCCGTGTGACTTTACCCTGGCTGGTATCAAAATGGGGGGCACCGCACGTCGTTTTTTTTTTAATTATTTTTTTTTTTACTGCACAGTATAGACCCGCCCACCGGTGGCTGTGATTGCTTGCAGTGAGACAGCTGTCACTCAGCGTGGGGGCGTGTCTCACTGCAACCAATCATAGGCGCTGGTAGGCAGGGAAAGCAGGGAATACGAGATTGAATAATGAGCGGCCGGCTTTTTCAAAATAGTAGAAGGCGCCGGAGTTTATTGAGCAGCCCTGCAGTGCCGCGTCGGTGATCGGGGAACGGTGAGTATGAGAGAGGGGGGAGACTGACTGACAGACTGTGAGAGAGGGACAGAAAGACAGAGAGACCGACCGACGGACTGAGGGAGATTGACCGACATAGACAGAAAAAGAAAGAATGACCGACATCGCTACAAAAAAGCACAAAACGTACACTGAGCATACAGAGATGCATCCGTATCACGTTATTGTGCGCACATACCCATTGACTTTCATGGGGTCCTTGTGTGCGTGTTCCGTGCTGAAAATGGACATGCTTCCGTGCAAAACGGAAACACATACGGATCACGGACACGGACACACGGACCTTATGGAATCACGCACATGTGACCTCAATGATAGATTAACATTGATGCATGTTTGTCCGTGTCTCCGGTACATACGGAAACAGGACAAACATGCACGTGTTTAACGGATGTGTGTTTCAGGCCTTAGACAGACAGGGAAAAACCAAGACTCAGACACATTGCACACCCATAGGAAGAAACAGAAACTAAGGAGAAAAGTAAGGCATCAACAAAACGATAACAAGGGTTAACACCACAACGGCTCACAGCAATAATGCACAACAACCACCAGTAAGTCTGGATCAAAGCACCTCACCAGACCAGTATAGATAAACTATAGCTGGCACTAATGGACGTGTCCTGCCAGCATATATAGGAGGGGAGCAAATGTGACTGGCTCTCCCACAGCATGTGATCAAAGAACATTAACAAGCAAACCAGCAGAGATTAACTCTTGCTAGCCTGCCTATGAACTACAAGTATGTGAGTTGATGCCCAAGTCTCCCTGTAATGATCACAGACATCAGAGAAGTTAGCAGGCAGAGTACAAGAATCTTTAGTTTCCACAGATCCTGATGCCTGCAAAAATCTTCTTGTAGCACCAGTATAGGGATTGCCACACAGCTTTGCCAGATTCATGTCCTTTCCTATTACAGAGAAACCCTTAGCTCAATCACTCAAAAATACCAATGATTGCAACTTCTGCATGATTATAGCAATGACTTAGTAACTAGCACTTTTACCATGACCTCTTGTGGCACTCGTATCTTAGGTTCAAACGCTATCAAGGGTAAAATCACCATAGATTTTACGTGTTCTCTCCCTGTCTACATGGATGCTTCACTTTCCTCCCATGCTGCAAAAATATACTAAGAGATCACTTCCAATGTGTGTGTCTATAGCAAAATGCAACTAAGATCCCAACTTCCTTGTTGCACCTATTTTTTTCATGCAAGGTAATGATCATCAGCATATAATATTGTATCTTTATAGTTATCTAAATTATTTGCATGTCTTTCTGAAGTAATAAAAATTCTTACCACCTATAGCAACCACTAGACGGAGCTAAATGTGCATGGATTTGTACAATTACTATTGAACACTGTAGGAGATGCAAAATATAATTACACTTGGCGCCCCCTTATGCTGGCTGCTTCCAAAATACTATTGCTATTAGGTGTAACAGGTCAGTGCCAGGGGCAATTTATTAGTTTCAAAATCTGCCTCTAAGGTAGGTCTGTTGTAGAAAATATGTATTATTGGTGAGACGCTTTACAGAACTGTAGAAAGCTTGCAGTGCTCAAGGAGGAATATTTTGCTTCAGGCGACATGTAAAGTAAAAGACATTTTCTGTATATAGGTTGGATTTGACAGCTTTAGCGCCAAAGGGTACTCTTCACATAATCTGGATACAAGTGTATACAGCATATGTAGCAATGTATAGAGATGCATCACTTCTGTAATAACTCTAGTCCTCAAGTGACACTAGAACTTCCCATAGTACATATGCCTTATGACCTCCATCTCAGCTCTCAGCTGCTGCTTGGGAAAAGGAACACTTGTGCCTTAATAATCTGGCGGAATGTATCTCCTTTATAATAGCTTTCCATATAATACAAGATGCTTCTAAGAAGAAATATTTCTTAGCTCTGCTTTCGGGTTAAGGATAAGATAATGGTATTGTTACTGGAGTGTGCAATCTCCAAGCCGAAATCTGTCAAACTTTGCTCTTTAGTCTATTCAGAGTCTAAGTGATTTGCTGGATGTCATCCTTTAAGGCAGGGGTGGGGAACCTCCGGCCCGCGGGCCGTATGCGGCCCGCAATGACCTTTTCTGTGGCCCCCGGGGCACTGGAGCAGATTCCCGGTGGCTGTGGTGCTCGGGCAGCCGCTCATCTTGTCTATTGCCGGCAGACAGCACTGGGGGTGGGACTTCCTCCCTCTTGCTCCTACATGCTCCCTGTGAGATTGCATCTAGACTCAGAGTGATGGGGGAGGGGCCTGCACGGGATATAGAAGGCTGTATAGTGCCGTGCGTTCTACCTCTCACACTCCCATTCTGTGCTCGGCTGTTCATGGCTAGCAGGTCTTTTCTTGGAGAGAAAAGACGAGAATGAAGCCAGCCCTTGAGCTGAGCTGCTGCATCCATCACTTGTGCTGCACCTGATCTTACAGGGCAACTAAGCAGCAGGTACTTATATCTGCGCTAAGTGTGTTTATATCTAATATATTCCACCATATATCAAATGTATTTGTGACTTAAGTGTCCAGCGTCTGTTATGTATACAACATGTGCGTGTGCTGTGTATACGGCGTGTGTGCTGTGTATACAGCGTGTGTGCTGTGTATGTGCTGTGTATACAGCGTGTGTGCGCTGTGTATACAGCGTGTGTGCGCTGTGTATGTGCTGTGTATACAGCGTGTGTGCGCTGTGTATGTGCTGTGTATACAGCGTGTGTGCGCTGTGTATGTGCTGTGTATACAGCGTGTGTGCGCTGTGTATGTGCTGTGTATACAGCGTGTGTGCGCTGTGTATGTGCTGTGTATACAGCGTGTGTGCGCTGTGTATGTGCTGTGTATACAGCGTGTGTGCGCTGTGTATGTGCTGTGTATACAGCGTGTGTGCGCGGTGTATGTGCTGTGTATACAGCGTGTGTGCGCTGTGTATGTGCTGTGTATACAGCGTGTGTGTGCTGTGTATGTGCTGTGTATACAGCGTGTGTGCGCTGTGCATGTGCTGTGTATACAGCGTGTGTGCTGTGTATGCGCTGTGTATACGGCGTGTGTGCTGTGTATGCGCTGTGTATACGGCGTGTGTGCTGTGTATGCGCTGTGTATACGGCGTGTGTGCTGTGTATGCGCTGTGTATACGGCGTGTGTGCTGTGTGTGGCATGTGTGAGCTGTGTGTGTGCTGTGTATACGGCGTGTGTGAGCTGTGTGTGTGCTGTGTATACGGCGTGTGTGTGTGTGCTGTGTTTGGCACTTAATAAAGTTTCATATTGTAAGGTTTATTGGTATATCTAATTCCTGGTGTGCACATGTTTACATGCAGAACTTTTTGGCTTGTTGAGTGCTGTGTATGGCTTATGTGTGTGCTGTATACGGCATGTGAGTGCTGTGTGCAGTATACAGTATCTCCTGTGCATGTGTACTATATATGGCCAGTGTGTGTCATGGGTAGTGTACAATATGACAACTGTGTCAAGGCTGTGTGCGGTATACGGGCAGTGTGTCAGAGCGGTGTGTGTATGTACAGTGTCTCCTGTGTAATATATATGATTTACCAATCTGCGCTCCAAACAAAGACAAACCTGGAAAACCAGTTGTGAGACGCAAACATCACAGCGCACCAAAGAGAATCAGCTCTGGCCGCCACAGTAGGACTATAGGGGTGAGTTAATTAATTGTTTGACCAATTATAGCCGGGTCATTTTCAAGTTGATGATTTTGTGCGGCCCCCGAAGGTTGGTAGAATTTTCCAAATGGCCCCCGGCAGTAAAAAGGTTCCCCACCCCTGCTTTAAGGATTATTTTCAAAAAATCAAGTTCTCCCCTATCCATGGGATAGGAGATATCTTGCTGACTGGTGGTGATACAACTACTGGGATCCACAACCATCCTGAAATCGGGGTACTGCAACCCTCATAAGGTGACTCTGCAGCCCTCTCATTGATGGAGCAGAGATGCACACAGCACTTGCCGATTTCCAAAGACAATGAATGGAGAGAAGGCCTTGCTTGTGCACCTCCGGGGCTTCAGAGCCCATATCTCGGGATTGCTGGGGGTCTCAATGGTCAGGACCGCAGTAAGAAGCAAGTTATTCCCTATCCTCGGACTAGTAGATAACTAGTTTTTTTGAGGAATAACGCCTTAATCTGCTTAAAGAGTTGTCCAAGACATTAACATTGATAACCCAACCTTAGATAGTAATACTAAATAGGATAACTGAAGTGAGCACTAATATATATTATGAGTGCAAGCCAAAAAAATATACATAGTACATAAGGATAAGGCTGCACATCAACGTTAGATAATAGTATAATGCTATAAGCATACCAAAAAACATTGAAGCATACAATTATAACTATAACTTTGATGTCCAACCTTAGACAGGTCTTCAATGTCAGATCAGTGGAGATGTGACATCCGGCACCCCCGCTGATTAGCTTTTCCTAGTGCCTCTGCCAGCCAGAACTACTTGGTTTAGAAGCTGCACAGCTGCTGTGACAGAATAGTAACTGAGGCCTAGTATGACACATCTGCCCCTATTAATTTGAATAGGGAGTGGATATGCAGTACACAGGCATGATCAGTATACAGGTCACAGATTTGTGCTGTGCAGCTTTAAAACAGTAGATTCGTTCAGTGGTGGCACCGGGAACAGCTGATGAGTGGAGGTGGCGGGTGTCACAACCCCACTGATTAGACATTGATGACCTAGCCTGAGGACCAGCCATGAATGTCAAGGTCCCGGACAACTCCTTTATGGAGATGTCAACTTTGCTGTAGGAGGATTCTTTGTACCAGAATAGTAAATGATTGAAAGTATTTACCCGGATGCAGCAGTATTAAGTGCAGAAGCGGAGCAGGTGGTAATGACAAGGAGATATATTAAAAAATGATATGGCAGAAAAAGAAGAAACATAGTCAGGAGAAAACCAGGATTCAGAACCAGGAGTTGAATGACAGGTACCGGAAGAGTACCCAAAGGACAAGACAGGCACATGTTCAGGAAAAAAGAAGAAATCTGATATACCCATATGAGGTATCCCTGTAGTCAGGATAAATTGCAACAAATTGTATGGTCCACTTTTTCCTGTTACCTTTGTGAAAATGCAAAATATTTGTCATAAAAGTGATTTTTTTTCATTTTCATGGCTCAAATTTCCAAAATTCTATGAAGCACCACACTTCTAAATATATGCTTTGAGGGATGTAATTTCTAAAATGGGGTCACGTAGGGATTTCCTCTGTTTAGGCACATCAGGGGCTCTGCAAATGCCACATTTTGTCCACTGTCTATTTTAGCCAATTTGGGGCTACAAAATTCAAATAGCGCTCCTTCCCTATCGAGCCCTGTTGTGCTCACAAACAGTAATTTTCACCAAATATGGAGTATCTGTGTACTCAGGAGAAATGGCACAACAAATAGTTTGGTCCATTTTCTCCTGTTACCCTTGTGAAAATGAAAAAAAAATAGCAATATTTTGGTGGAAAAAGTAACATTTTAATTTTTTTCTTCCACGTTGCTTTAATTCCTGTGAAGCACCTAAAATGTTTATGAACGTTTGGAATGTGGTTTTGAGCACTTTGAGAGGTGCAGTTTTCAAAATAGTGTTACTTTTGGGGTTTTCTGTCACATAGGACTTTGAAAATCATTTCAAATTTAAAAAAATTGGTTTTGTAAATTTTGTTGGAAAAATGAGAAAGTGCTGATAAACCTTTAACCTTTCTAACAAAAAAATAAGTTTCAGAAATGGTGCTGATGTACAGTAGAGACTTGTAGCAAATGTTATTTATTACTGATTTTGTGTGATATAGCTATCTGGTTTAAGGGCATAAAAATTCAAAGTTCAAAAATTGTGACATTTTTTCTTTTTTTTGTCACATTTTCAATATTTTCATAAATAAATGCAAATGATGTTGACCAAAATTTATGAAGTACAATGTGTCACAAAAAAACATTCTCAGGATCACAAGGATAATAATATTTATTAATTTATATAGCGCTATTTATTCCAAGCGCTACATACAATGGCATCACTGTCCCCATTGGGGCTTACAATCTAAATTCCCTATCAGTATGTTTTTTGGAGTATGGGAGGAAACCGGAGAACCCGGAGGAAACCCACGCAAACCCAGGGAGAACATACAAACTCCTTGCAGATGTTGTCCTTGTTGGGATTTGAACCCAGGACTACAGTGCTGCAAGACTGCAGTGCTAACCACTGAGCCACCGTGCCACCCAGGAGCCATTAAAGCCTTAAACTGGATGATGAAGGGGTTAGGGTATGTGCGCACGTTGCTTTTTACCTGCTTTTTTGCTGCTTTTTTTTCTGCGCTGTTTAATGCCAAAATGGATGTGTTCTTCTATTCAAGCAAAGTCTATGGGAATTTGGGTTTCTTGTTCACACTATGTTGTTCAAAATGCTGCCTTTTTGAGGCAGAACTTTGGTCAAAAACTCAGCTTTTCAAAGAAGCAACATGTCAATTGTTTTTGCCATTTGGGTTTTGCACTGCAAAGCTGAGTTTTTGACCAAAGTTCTGCCACAAAAAGGCAGCATTTTGAACAACATAGTGTGAACAAGAAACCCAAATTCCCATAGACTTTGCTTGAATAGAAGAACACATCCATTTTGGCATTAAACAGCGCAGAAGAAAAAGCAGCAAAAAAGCAGGTATAAAGCAGGTAAAAAGCAACGTGCGCACATACCCTTAAAGGGCTTTTTTAATGTTTCATCTTCAGGAATGCTCCTTCTTATTGACAATTTGGATCAGTGCTGCTGGTCCTGTCTGTACACTCCCCAATACTGCAAGCCAGGGCTACTTTCCCTTAGCAGCATTAGAGGAGTCACCTTTAAATCATCAGCACTTAGAACCTCTATTAAAAATGAGCTTGTAAGCACTGTGCATGTTTGTCAATCTCAGTAGTGGTTGATAACTTAGGCCCCTTTCACACGTCAGTTTTTTGCCGTCAGTCACAATTCGAATTTTGAAAGAAAATGGTTTCTGATGCTGCTTGATCCATTTTTTTCTCATTGACTTGTATTAGCGACGGATGGCCTCACGTTTCATCCGTCATTCAACGGATCCGTCGAAAATTGTTTATCCGGCAGACAGAAACAATGGACTGGACAAAGTAACATTTTTTGTCTACGTCGAAAAATCGGACAGCGATGGATCCGTCGACGTCCGTCGTTTGGTAGAATGGAAGCCTATGAGTGCAGGATACGTCACCATCCGTCGTTTGGTGGAATAGAAGACTATGAGTGCAGGATTCGTCGCCGTCCGTCATTTATTTGGTGGAATAGAAGCCTATGAGTGCAGGATCCGTCGCCGTCTGTCATTTATTTGGTGGAATAGAAGCCTATGAGTGCAGGATCCGTCGCCATCCATCATTCGGTGGAATAGAAGCCTATGAGTGCAGGATCCATCGCCATCCATCGTTTGGTGGAATAGAAGCCTATGAGTGCAGGATCCATCGCCATCTGTCGTTTGGTGTAATAGAAGCCTATGAGTGCAGGATCCGTCGCCATCCGTCATTTGGTGGAATAGAAGCCTATGAGTGCAGGATCCGTTGCCGTCCGTCATTTATTTGGTGGAATAGAAACCTATGAGTGCAGGATCTGTCGCCGTCCGTCATTTATTTGGTGGAATAGAAGCTTATGAGTGCAGGATCCATCGCCATCCGTCGTTTGGTGAAATAGAAGCCTATGAGTGCAGGATCCGTCGCCGTCCGTCATTTATTTAGTGGAATAGAAGCCTATGAGTGCAGGATCCGTCGCCATCCGTCGTTCGGTGGAATAGAAGCCTATGAGTGCAGGATCCGTCGCCATCCGTCGTTTGGTGGACTAGAAGCCTATGAGTGTAGGATCTGTCGCCATCCGTCGTTCGGTGGAATAGAAGCCTATGAGTGCAGGATCCGTCGCCATCCGTCGTTTGGTGGAATAGAAGCCTATGAGTGTAGGATCTGTCGCCATCCGTCGTTCGGTGGAATAGAAGCCTATGATTGCAGGATCCGTCGCCATCCGTCATTTGGTGGAATAGAAGCCTATGATTGCAGGATCTGTCGCCATCCGTCGTTTGGTGGAATAGAAGCCTATGAGTGTAGGATCTGTCGCCATCCGTCGTTCGGTGGAATAGAAGCCTATGAGTGCAGGATCCGTCGCCGTCCATGAAATGACTGAATACGGCGACAGATTTCGTTTTTTTAATTGAACATGCTCCAATTATTATTTAGTATCCGGTAGTCGGATCCATCAAAAAACGGATCTGTCGCATCAGTTTAGCCACAATTTGCGATGGATCCGTGGATCTGTTGAGCCAACGGATTGTGACCTACGGCAAAAAACTGATGTGTGAAAGGGGCCTTAGAATAAGAGCATAAAATAATACAATTAAAAATCTTGCCATGATTATGCACAGAAAGGATTTTACATAACAAGTCATTTGCAAAGTTGCGTAGTTTTCTAAGCTCTTTGCAATTTTATCATTAGTGATTTTGAGACCAACCCTTCAATTTTACTTAAACAATCCGCTTCTCCAGCATTCTCCAGCTATTCTTTCCTTTTCATTATTACTGATGTGCATTTCTTGTAATATATAATTTCCTTGAAGCAAAATGTGTTTGGATGTAAGTTGAACCAGTCAATAGCGAGGGAGTGTTTGAGGGCAGGAAACTAAAAGTGTTAACTAAACTGTCTGGACTTTTTATTAGGAGGAAATATTTCTTCTATTCCTGTAAACGTCTAATTATTCTGCATGAATGGTCATTTTTATGGATTTATGTCAGCAATTTATTCCGCAGCCTGGTACAGTGTGCACCCTCGGTGAAGGGTCGTTTTGTGCCAAATAGTCTTCTCGGTCTCATTGGATACAGTTAACAGCTAAAAAAAATAAAAATTTAATTCACTGGCGAAAAAAACTCCCCTTAAAATTCCATTTCTTGTGAATTCTTTAATCGGGTGCATGTCATTATGTGCTTTGTTGATTCTTAAGTGCAAAGATAATTGCAGTGGGCAGCGTGAAAGTGGTTTGATTATTGCCTGTCAACTCTTGTGAATTCTAATAAGTCTAATTGCATAGCATCAATTCATCATCTCAGCATCACTTCTTTTTGTATTATTAGCTCTTATGAATTGTAATGTGCTCATAAAGGTTTGTTGTAGTATATCAGTGCTGACATTCCACCTGGCCTATTGTCATCTTCCATCCTTACCTAATGCAGCTTCAGAAATTAAAAGTTTA
Source organism: Anomaloglossus baeobatrachus (assembly GCF_048569485.1). Lineage (NCBI taxonomy): Eukaryota > Metazoa > Chordata > Amphibia > Anura > Aromobatidae > Anomaloglossus > Anomaloglossus baeobatrachus. The sequence continues at coordinate 82,465,565 of NC_134355.1, read as the reverse complement.
TAATGAGGTGCCCTTTTCCTGAAACTCATTTCAATTTTGCCTTACGGGTTGAATGAATAAAAGGCAGTAATTCACTGAAGCTCAGACTTTTGTTATGTTGTTTCTTCCTTCTAGATGTAAGTCGGATATTATTCTGCATATACGAGATAGAAAAATGAATAAAAAGAACACAGAGCCCCATTGCCAGTTGGCTTTGGTTGCCTACTTTTCCATTATAGCAAAATGGTAATTGCAACCTGACTGCTGGGAATGTCCACTGCCATTGTGTTTGGTTAATTTTCTAAAGGAGTCCATTCTGTACTATCACCTGTAGATCAAATTCAATGTCTGTGATATAATTTTCCAAATGTTCTTTAACTTTATTTTTCTTTAATCTATTTACATATATAAGGATATAAGTGAAGTAGCATTCTTATTGTATTTTTTTTATTGTTGCAGTCATTTTTTTTATTTTTTTTCACTACTGGACAACGCAAGCTTAATCAACTTAAGACCCAAATTAAAATAAAAAGAGTGGATAGTCAACTTCAGCAGTGGCATCATTTCAGCTATGTTGATGACGTTGTTTTTGGAGATTCATGTGCCTTGATGTATCACATCTTCAGCTGCAATCCTTCCTATTCCATAAGAGAGGACATCCACCCTGACATAATATTAACCCCTTCACGATCGAGGAGGTAATGGTACATCCTAAATTATGAAGGGGGGATCACCAACAGCTGCTGATTTGTACAGCAGAAAAGTGTGTCTCGCAGGCGCTGGTGGATTCACTATCCACCCATGCCTGTTAACCCCTTAAATCGTGCTGTCAAAATGTGACACCGCAATTTAAATGCCCACAGCGGGTAACACGCACTTACCCGCCCCCATCGAAGGCCTTGTAACGTAATCATGGGTTGCCGATTGTTGCCATGGTAGCACAGGGTCATGTCATGAATCTTGTTGCTATCATGACTCACTTCCTGTTACAGCTGGAGATGAGCATTTCTCCTGGTCTGATCTGTGAAGCTCAGATCAGAAGAAATTAATGAGCAATCAGACTGCTGATCCTTATAGTCCCCTAGGGGAACTAGTAAAATAAAAAGTAAAAAAGTTTTAAAAAATTAAAAAAAATAAAAAACCTAAAAGTTCAAATTACCCGCCATTCTCCCCATTGAAAAGTATTAAAAAATATACACACATTTGGTATCACCGCATATAAAAATGCCCAATCTCTCAGAATATAAAATTAATTATTCTGATCAGTAAATGGCATAGCTGCAAAAAAATATAAAAATGCCCAAATTCCATTTTTTGGTTGTCGCAAATTACAATAACAAGCGATTAAAATGTGACATCTGTGCAAAAATGGTAGCATTAAAAACATCAGCTGGAGATGCAAAAAATAAAATGTCACTGAGCCCCATATCTCGAAAAATGAGAATGCCACGGGTCGTGGAAAATGGCGCAAAAAGTGTGCCACTTTTTTTGCACAAACTTCTGAATTTTTCTAACACTTTAGATAAAAGTAAACCTATACATGTTTGGTGTCTACAAACTTATACCAACCTGAGGCATCATACCGACACATCAGTTTTACCATATAGTGAACATGGCAAATAAAATATCCCAAAAACAATCATGCAATTGCTCTTTTTTTTGCAATTTTTCCTCATTTGGAATTTTTTTGCCATTTTTACAGTACCTTATTTGGTAATACTTATGGTTTCACTTAAAAGTACTAGTCATCTTCCAAAAAACAAGCCTCATATGGCAAGATTGATGGAAAAATAAAAAAAAAGGTTACGGCTCTCGGAAGACGGAGCAAAAACAAAAACGGAAAATCTCACCTGGGGTGAAGGGGTTAATGAGCTGCAGCTAACATCAGAACAAGTCATGTCCCTCTCCAGTAACAGTGTCACCAACATTGCTATGAACCTCCATTAATGGTGCTGATGCAGGAGATGAGTATCCACATTTTTATTTTTTTAATGATTCAATGTTTTCCCCATAAGGAAGAAGGAAAGACACGATGCAGCAGTTTTTATGAGTGTAGTAAACCTTAAAACTTAGCTGGGCAATGTAAGTAACCTGTAGTGTTGTGAGCATATAAGGCACATGTGAAATATATGCTTATTGCTGTTGTTCTGGTCTGCTGACGATCAATGTGCTTTGAATAATCCCCTCCATCGGAGATACCACAGATGTAGTGTAGAACGTTGCAATAGATCGCATGCAGCGCTTCCAATATATCCAGCTTTGATAAGGTTGGTCTTCATAGATTACTTTAATAAAAAATACTCATGTATGTATATAATAAAACAAGGTGTTTTGGCTCTATTCATAGAACCTTCTTCAGGTTTCAAACTTGAATAATGTGCATCTCAGTGCTACACCTCGGTCCAAAAATGTTCCAAGTCCAGGGGAAGTTGGATGTTGCGATATACAGGGTTATCCCTGAGCAAAACCTGCTTTAGCTGTCAGGGATTCCAAACTAGGATGGAGATTCACCTTCCAACAAGCTACTGCTAGAGCAACATTCGAGTGGTTTAAGGGGAAATGTGTAAATGTATTGGAGTGGCCAAGTTAAAGCCCAAACCTTAATTCAATTGGGAATCTGTGGTCAGACTTGAAGATTGCTGCTCTCCAGAGAAAACCATCTAAGGGTATGTGCGCACGTTGCTTTTTACCTGCTTTTTACCTGCTTTTTTGCTGCTTTTTCTTCTGCGCTGTTTAATGCCAAAATGGATGTGTTCTTCTATTCAAGAAAAGTCTATGGGAATTTGGGTTTCTTGTTCACACTATGTTGTTCAAAATGCTGCCTTTTTTGTGGCAGAACTTTGGTCAAAAACTCAGCTTTTCAAAGAAGCAACATGTCAATTGTTTTTGCCATTTGGGTTTTGCACTGCAAAGCTGAGTTTTTGACCAAAGTTCTGCCACAAAAAGGCAGAATTTTGAACAACATAGTGTGAACAAGAAACCCAAATTCCCATAGACTTTGCTTGAATAGAAGAACACATCCATTTTGGCATTAAACAGCGCAGAAGAAAAAGCAGCAAAAAAGCAGGTAAAAAGCAACGTGCGCACATACCCTAAGGCCATGTGCGCACGTTGCGTTCTGTACCTTGCAGAAATGAACGCATTTTTTGGCAGAATATGTCATTGTCAAATTTGGTTTCGATCACATAAATGCAGGAAATACGCATGCGTTTTTCTTGCGTTTTTGACGCATTTTGACAGCGTTTTACATGCATTTTCAGTGCTTAAAATGGGATGCGTTTTCAATACAAAGACACTACCAAATAAAGTTTGAATATTGAAACACTAGGAAAAAATTGAAAAAAAAAAATAAAAATTCATGCTTTAAATCATACACTATAATGATCATTTTCCAAAAATATTATTGAGATTTAATATTTATGTAAAAAATAAATGTAACTTTTTTTTTTAGTCGGGCTGGATGTGAGGACAAAAGGAAACCTCTTGACCTCACTATAATGCCAAAAACGCATGCTTTAATTTTGGCAAAAAAGCATGCGTTTAGCATAAAAAATGCATGTAAAACGATAGGATTTTGATTTTGGATGCGTTTTCACAACTGTCATTGACTTCAGTGTTAGCTAAAAGCTGCCAAAATGTACAAAAGAATTGACATGCTGCTTTTATAAACGCAGAGATTTTGACAAAATTTTGTCATTTAAAAAAGCATTGTGCAGACGAATTTTGCTAAATTCACATAGACTTTGCTTGGAAATCAAAACGCAAGCTTTTTGGCATTGAAACGCTGCAGTTCAAAACGCTGCGGAAACACATGAAAAAACGCAACGTGCGCACATGCCCTTACTTGACGGAGCTGGAGCAGTTTTGCCTTCAGGAATAGGCAAAGATCCCAGTGACAAGATGTGGAAAGCTCATAGAGACTTATCCAAAGCGACTTGCAGCTTTAAAGGGAACCTGTCATCAGAAATTTACCTGTAAACCTAAAAGTTTCCCCCTCTGCAGCTCCTGGGCTGCATTCTAGCAAGCTTCCTATAGTTTTTGTGGCCCCTTTTATACCAAAATAAATACTTTATAAACTTGTACCTTTTCGTATGCAAATTTTGAAAATTATCCATGGGGGCGGGCTGCCTGATGTCCGTTGTTGTCCTCCTGCCGATTTACGCCGCCCCCGAACGCTGAATTTCAAAGCTCAGGACGCCGCCCCTGGGCGCCCGTGGTCCCGCGCATGCGCTGTGCGACTGTAGCGGTGCCATGCACTGTGTGCACGTGTGACCGCTGGTGACGCTTCGTGCGGGCATGAGGTTATGGGCGGCGCTGTGAGTGTCATCAGCAAGTGCCGCCCATAACCTCGTGACCGCACTTTCCCCTTTGCCTCCTGCATTCTGCGCAAGCGTCTCCTCGTAACCTGTGGTGGCCTGATTCGCTCCTCCCATCTATTTCCTGCTGCAGGGCAAGATGGGAAAGGTGACGACGGATCATTTGGCCAGCGCTTGCGCAGAACGCAGGAGGCAAAGGGGAGAACGCGGCCACGGTATTATGGGCGGGCACTTGTGATGCATTCACAGCGCTGCCCATAATATCGTGCCTACGACCACGTCACCAGCAGTCCTCGCGTGCACGGGACCTCGGGCGCAGTGGGCGGCGTCCTGATCTATGAAATGAAGCAATGGGGGACGGCGTAAACCAGAAGGAGGGACAGTAACGGACGCAACAGAGACCGCCCCCATGGACGATTTACAAGAATTGCAGGAAAAAAGGTACAACTTTATAAAGTGTTTAATTTGGTTTAAAAGGGGGCACAAAAAGTACAGGAACCTTGCTAGAAAGCAGCCCAGGAGCTGCAGAGGGGGAAACTTTTAGGTTTAAAGCTCAATTTCTGATGACAGGTTCCCTTTAATTCCCACAAAAGGAGGCTCTACAAAGTACTGATTTTAGGGGGTGCCTAATTATGCACACTGAATCTTTCAGTTATTTTGTTCTATTTGTTGTTTGCTTCACAATAAATAGAAAACCAAATATTCACAGTTGTAGACATGTTCTTTACATGAACAGAGGCAAATCCTCAAAAAAACTGCAATTCCAGGTTGCGAGGTAGCTGAACATAAAAAATGCCAAGGGGGTAAATACTTTCGCAAGGCACTGCGGATAAATACAAATACAGTATGCCCCATGTGTGACTGCAGTCAGTACTATCACTTGTAGAATTCTTTGGGGTTTTTTATGTGGACAGAACAATAAAGTGTCCTTGTGAGCTCTATAGAGCATTTGTTACATGCTCAGAACATACTTATCATTGATTGGCTGTGGAATTTAAATTGTATGATCACCGGTATGATTGTACGATCACAAGAGGCTGACAGATTATCACAGCTGCCAGGGGCGTGCTGAAGGGTCCTATTGTTGCCATGTTGCTTTTTCTAAAAAGAGATGTTAATTTAAAGGGGTTGTCTACTACTTGGACAACTCCTTTTTAATCCCTATGAGTGGTGGACAACCCCTTTAACTATATAAGGCAATACTGCCGTTTTGCTGTATATGATCTAATTGATCAGATGATCACAGGTTCAAGTTTCCGAAAAGGACTACAAAAAATGTTTTTTATTCCTTTAAATATTAAAACCACTTAAAATATAAAATTACTTTATTTTCCTATTTTTTTTATATATAAATATATATATATTATATATATATATATATATTAATATATATAATATAATATAATAATTATATAATATAATAGCAATAATAAAATTATATATATATATATATATATATATATATATATAATATATATATAATATTATATATGTATATAATATATATATATATATATATTTAAGCTATATATATATATATAAAAACATTTGTTATTGCTGTGCTCATAAAAGTTAGATCTATCAATATATAAAATTCTATAAACCATTGAACCATATGTCAAAAGTTTAAGCAAACCCACAAATCTGGCGTATTTAATTTTTCATCAGTGCATTACCCACAAGGACTCTAATAAAAAGTTATCAATATATCGAATGTACCCACATATGGTATCAATAAAAATATCAGCTCGGCATGCAAAAAACAAGGTCTTTTACTGTTACATTAGTGGAAAAGTAAATGTTGGGTCTCAGAAAATATTGACGCAATATTTACATTTTTTAAAGCTCAGAATTTTTGTTTTACCACTTAATTATTTAGAAACAAATATACAATTTTGGTACAGTTGTAAGCATAGTGATCTGTAGGATTACATTGTAAGTAGGGATGATCGAATATCTCAAATATTCGGCTTCGCGATTATTCGATGAATAGGTCACCGCTAGGCGAATATTCGATGCACAATGTAAGTCTATGGGAAGCCCGAATAGTTCCGAATAGTTGTTATTCAGGTTTTTCATAGACTTACATTGCACATCGAAGATTCGCAAATAGTCGAATAGCGGCGACCTATTCGGCAAATATCCGCGAATCCGAATATTTGAGGTATTCCATCATCCCTAATTATAAGTAATTGTTTTTGGCACAATGAACAATCTTGTACACCCGGTACTTTTAATTTATTCCTCATCTTTTGGTATATTTCATGGTAAAATAAATGTTATCATTCAAAGCTAAAACTCATCCTGCAGAATAAAGAAACCCTCATATGACTATATCAATAGGGAGAAAAAAAAAGTTCTGGCTCTTGAATGAGATTGCAATAAAAAAAAAAAACAACAGGTCACGAAAGGGTTAGTAGCAATGTATCCAACTGAATGGAAAGCCATGCTATGCAAAGAAACATCGGGAAGGGGCCACAGGGCTTAGCAAGGGATGTATCCTCTTTAGTCTGATATTATGATGAGTAAAAGGTTCATGGGTGCAAATACTCTCAAGGATTAGTATAAACCGTTGTCCAGATTTATGGTAAATATGGCATAAGAGTTGCAAAATGTTAGTGCTACTTGAGTCTGTGCAAGAATTTTGCATTTCTTGGTTTCAGGCCAGTTTTAGCCAGCTCCGCTAGGCAGAAAAGGGTCAGGGCTCGACGAGGCATGGAGATGCCCGCTTATCTAATTCATGAGAAGCTGTGGGGTACCTTACGTCATAAGTCTTACTCCAGTCCCTGATTGGATTTAGATTTATGTCATTACTCATGCCACTTGTAAGAACTGTGACATTTGCTTATAAATCATTCGGACATGTATGACTCCCCACATGCCCCCCCACCAAGACCCGCATGAACCACTTTGTTCTTGATGAATCAGGGCCTATGTTTCTCCAAGCTCAAAATTTACAGTCAAGATACTTGCAGTATGTACACACAGGATCTGCTGTGGGTCTGGATCACTGCAGATTTCACCCTTTATGATATATGCTGTGGATTTTCATCCTAGGTTTACATCAACCAGTGCTTTACATGTAAAATCTGCTGCATGTCAATTGCTATACGAATTTTCTCTACAGTGCTAGTTTGTTCTTATATGAAGTTCATTTTCTGGCCCCCATAATCTTGAAGGATAGTCCACTGTGCATTTGCCCAAGTGTACATACCCTTCAAAAGCTAGAACTCGAGAAGACTGGCAGATTCAGGATGACATAATTAATGCTTCCTTCCAAGTCTTAGGCGGGCTTTGCACGTTACGACATCGCAAGCCGATGCTGCGATGTCGCACGCGATAGTCCCCGCCCCCGTCGCAGGTACGATATCTTGTGATAGCTGGCATAGCGAAAATTATCACTACGCCAGCTTCACATGCACTCACCTGCTCTGCGACCGTCGCTCTGGCCGGTGACCCGCCTCCTTCCTAAGGGGGCGGGTCGTGCGGCGTCATAGCGACGTCACATGGCAGGCGGCCAATAGTGGCGGAGGGGCGGAGATGAGCAGGATGTAAACATCCCACCCACCTCCTTCCTTCCGTATAGCCGCCGGCGGCAGGTAAGGAGATGTTCCTCACTCCTGTGGCTTTAGACACAGCATTGTGTGCTGCCGCAGGAATGAGGAACAGCATCGTACCTGTCGCGGCAGCGTAATTATGAAAAAGTCGGAGCCTGCAACGATGATACGATAACGACGCTTTTGCGCTCGTTAATCGTATCATCTAGGATTTACACACAACGATGTCGAAAGTGACGTCGGATGTGCGTCACTTTCGATTTGACCCCACCGACATCGCACGTGCGAATTTGCAACGTGCAAAGACGCCCTTAGTTTAGCTCATTAGACTATGTTCACATGTTGCGTTTTAGCAGGTTTTTTTGCTCTGTTTTTTAATGAAAATTAAAAGCTGCATTTTACAATACCAGCACATGCCATGAGATTTCAGAAAACTCATGCACACACAGCTTTTGTTACCTGACTGAATTGGAAAACTGCTGTAAGAATCTTCTTTACTGCCAAGAGAGCAGGTTTTGCCTGCAGAAAAAATGTGGTATGTGAACATAGCCTTCACGCATTCAACACTCATGGACCTTTTCTGGATCGGCCTCAGGCCTGCTGACTTGGGCCCAATAGCCTCATTGGCATATAAGATGTTGTCGAGATCTAGTGGGAAGTCAATCTTAAGGCCCTGTCACACACAGAGATAAATATGTGGCAGATCTGTGGCAGATCTGTGGCAGATCTATGGTTGCAGTGAAATTATGGACAATCAGTGCCAGGTTTGTGGCTGCGTACAAATGGAACAATATGTCCATGATTTCACTGCAACCACAGATCTGCCAAAGATTTATCTCTGTGTGTGACACGGGGCCTTTAGTGTTGCCCCAAAGCCTATGAACTGTTGGAACTTGCCAATTCCTTTCTACCAGTCCAGTATTGAACGCCTTATTCCCTAAGCCCATTTATAGGTATTTGAGCAAAATACTGATGTAATTATTAGATTGTATAGGTGACTAAAATGACAAAGCTCAGCATAAAAAAAGTAAGCTTTGTCAATTCACTGAAGCCGAACTCTTCTCACCTGTTGTTGCCATCTGTATAAGTATCTCAGGTCAGGCTCTCATTGCGCCATTACAAGAAGGAGCTGCTCTTGCAGGCACTACTCACTTGATAGCGGGCAGTGGTGTGAGAGAGGAGCAGATTAAATGTTGAGCTCCCATAGACTTTAGTGCACACTTGTCCTTGGACCCCATGAGGCAGTTACCAATATACTTTTTGCACAAAAAGACCCATGTGCCCAGAGTCTATGTGGGACAAAGGGGTAGACATATCATTGGTGTAGCCTGTATAGCCACACAGAGGCCCAAGAGTTAAAGGTGCCCACTTCTACCTGCAAAGCAGGTGAAATTGTGCATTATGATGATATATTGGACTGCAAATAGTCATTTATTGTTTTTGCAAAGGGGCCCTCTCCTGTCTGTGTCCACCATTGGGGTGGACATATCATATACCAGTGCTGCTGCATTAGGGCCCAAGAGGTAAGCGGGCCCATTTCCACCTCCAAAAAGGTGGAATTGTGCATTTTTATGAATTATTGGGCTGCAATGTGCCCAATTATTGTTCTTATAAAAGATCCCTCTTCTCTATGTGCAAGCCATTGGGTCAAACATATCAATGATGTATCTAGTGCCACCCCATAGGGGCCCAAGAAGTAAGGTGGCCCATTTCAACCTCTAAAATCAAAGGAATTGTGCATTATCATGAGTTATTGGATTGCAAAGGGCCCATATATTGTTCTTGCACTGGAGTCATCTTCTGTCTGTAGGGGTGGACATGGCTATGGTGCCCCCAGCGTTGTCGCATAGGGTCCAAGAGGTAAGGGTCCCATTTCCACCTCTAAAAAAGGTGGAATTTTACATTATGATGAATTATTGGACTGCAATGTGCCCATTTAATATTCTTGCAAAGGAGCCTCTTCTGACTGTGCCCGCCATTGGGTCAGACATATCAATGGTGTAACCAGTGCCACTGCATAGGGGTCCAAAAGGTAAGGATGCCCATTTCCACCTCTAAAACAGGTGGAATTGTGCATTATGATGAATTATTGGACTGTAAAGGACCCATAGACTGTTCTTGCACAGGGGCCCTTTTCTGTCTGTGCCCTCCAGTGGTGGGGCACATATATCCGATAGAACACCATATTACATAGAGCAAATTTTCGAGATATTCTCCACATAGAAGTAACAAAGAGAATATCTCTATATGAAGTTCTATGGGCGCTGGTGTAAGGCTTCACATTTCAAGATTTCTATGAAGTCATAATCAGCAAGAGCCCTAAGGAGAAGAAAAACTCTTTCACATTTCAAAATATGGCAATCAGAATAAATCCCAGGATTAATGACCCATCTCAAGCAATCTACTACCGATAACAAGGTTACGAGGCTGAGTTGCATATGAGACCTTTGGTATGATTGATGTTACATCACTGGTTCTACTATAACCTATTTTTTCCTTGACTCACACAAGACTAGGTCACACTAAGGGGAACCCATGAGCACAAATGCATTTTTGTGTGACCTTAACGGCGACGTTTGCCCTTGACTTCACTTAAGCTATTTAAATATAAAATGCTTGTGCACTAAAAGAGTTAAACTCGGTTTCCTGCCGTTACGGATGAACTGGCTTATCTGGTTGTTTTAGAAGCGCATCACCATTAAAATCCCCTTTCTTTTTTTCCTTCCACTAACTGGAGAAAATGAAAGAGATTCTGTGATGATGGTTGGTTGTTAAATTTATTCCATTTATAACAGTATGATTAGGCAGCCACAGTAAGCACAGATGTTCGTTTAATTGGCTTTTCTTTAAAAAACATTGCACGCTATGAACTTAAAAACGTAGCACTGGGTAGCCGGCAAATTAATGGCAACTTTGTGGACGACTTATATTTTCCAGATTTTTTTTTTTTGCATTTGGTAAAAAAAAAAAAATTAAATGCTTCTTTTGAGCACAACGCCTTAACGATAGATCTCCTTTTTCTGCGAGGGACTTGCCTACTTTCATACCGGCAAGCTTGGCTGACATGTTTTAGTAACGTAATGAATGTATTTATTTACTTCCTTACATAATGAAGATGTTTTTAGCTGCCAGCAATTTTACCAGTGACAGTAAATGAAATGGAACGGGCGGAGGATATTTTTTGCTAAGACAAAAATGGGAAAAAAAAAATCTGTTAAAATGAAAAACAATATTCAAATCAACATGGCAGGTGAGACGGGGACGAGCCGCATACAAGTGGAGACGTTCTGTTTAATAATTTATGAATGAAATGAGTTTTCTTTGATTTTTGTTTTTCTGTTTGTTCAGTTTTTTAGCTATTTATTTCATATTTATTTTATGTTAGGAGGAATATGAAATCACCATGCACAGTGTGTCCTAGTTTTACCTGTTAACAAGGGTAAGGTCAGGTCCGAAATAGGCAATTGTGTGCCATTGTTAACTAAAGTTATTTATAAGCACTGAATTCTGCTTTCATTTGTTTCCGGTGATTTGTGCATCCATGGGAGCTCAGTGGAAATACACTCAGTAAGACCAGTTTAATATGTGATGGGACTGCTACTGAAGATTAGTTCTTATTTTGGAACAGAAAAGCCACAGTTGAATTCAGTAGCAGGCTCGTGAGGGAGATCGTAACCTTTTCCCACTTCCAGTTTTCTTGGGTGTCTATGAATTAGGCTCAGAAGGTCAACCCAATCCTTATCTTAAGGGTGTAGGATGTGTTAGACCCGCAACACACATCCGTTTAATTTGTACGTGTGTGGTATGTATTTGCACGTACCGGAGACACGTACACACGGAGACCCATGTTATTCAATGGTAGATGGCACACACACGTAAAAATCACACGGAACGTGTGTCCGTGAGGTAAGTACGTGTGTGCGCTTTTCTACACGGACGACATGTCCGTTTTTGGACGGCAGCACGCAGGCACGGACCCGCTTTAGTCTATGGGTCCGTGCCTGCACGTACCGCACACGGAGTATGTCCGTGTTCAGCACGTTTCGTGCGTGTGCGTTTTTATACTAGCGATCTTATTTTTTGTTTTTTTTAAATTAAATTCAGTATACTTACCTTTTTTCCTGCTGTTCTCAGTCATACTTACATTGGCGCTCAGTTTTTTTCTTCCCCCGGCTCATACCGCTCCCCGATCACCAGCGCGGTGAGGAACAGCTGTGCAGAGAATACGTGGCAGCAATTACTTTGAATATGCCGGCCGCTCATTAATCAATCTCCCAATCACAGCAGCCGGTGGGCGTGTCTATACTGTGCAGTAAAATAAATAAATAAATAATTAAAAAAAAGTGCGCGTGCGCTCCCCACCTAATTTCAATACCAGCCAGATAAAGCCATACGGCTGAAGGCTGGTATTCTCAGGATGGGGAGCCCCACATTATGGGGAGCCCCCCAGCCTAACAATATCAGTCAGCAGCCGCCCAGAATTGCCGCATTGTTTATATGCGACAGTTCTGGGACTGTACCCGGCTCTTCCCGATTTGCCCTGGTGCGTTGGCAAATTGGGGTAATAAGGAGTTATTGGCAGCAAGTTGCGGAGGGCCTATCATCCAGGCTACCATCACCATTAGCCCCAGAGGTAAAAACTGTGCAGCGGCAGTTCCATCACCATAACTGCAACCCGCAAGTGGCGTCACGACATAAACTCTTTAATCTTCCCTGTATATAATCCCTTTAAAAAAGCAACCCCCAGGGTCACGTAACCGGGTATCGGCCATTACACAACCATGAAACAGCATCCCCTTGCATATACGGCCTGGGAGTGAGTACCCCATAGCTCTGGGGCGTCACAGCTTTTTCCTGGCGTCACGAAAAGGATATGGACTGGACCCATTAACACAGGTGACTGTCACGCTCCCGGTGTCCCAGCAGCGCTCCTTACCTACTGAGCCGGTTTCCCCTTCCAGGCACCGCTCTGTACCCACTGATCCGGTTGCACCTGCGTTGCACCGCTCCGTGCTCACTGATCCAGTCTCATCATCGCACCACCACTCCTTGCTCACTGGTCCAGTCCATGCGTCCACCGGTCACGCCTGCCATTCCCGCTCATGCTCCCCAGAGTCCTGTTTCTGGTCTCAGGAGTCTGATTCTGACTAATGTTCTGTATAGGACCGGGCCGCGCCCACTCACCTGGTCTTATAGCCCCAGCACTGCTGCAACAGGAAATGACCTGAGGCTGTGCTAAGTATATAAGACTGGCCTCTCCATGTGGGCGGCGCCTGATCATTGCTTGTGTTTCTATGCCTTGTCTTGTGAGCTAGATGCTCAGGTCTTTGTTCCTGTTTCCTAATACTGCCTTAAAGTATGCTGTGACCTTAGTGACCTGGTCCTGTCTTTGCTTCCTGATACCTGCACCCGTTCCTGCCACGTTAGTGCTCCAGCTACCGTGTACCCTGCCCTCCAGGTGGGGTGCTCGGTCCAGTGGATCCACCTCCTGGGCCTCCCAGTCCTCCCCGGCCCTCACAGTGATGTGCACCTTATGGACTATTTTTGTGAGCAATTACCACCATTTTATTATCTCTTAAAAAGTAACTGTGCCATCACTGTGGTGAAAGCGTGTGAAAGAGACTCTGCCCCCTGGGAGTCAACAACATGTAAAACCAAAACAAACTGCAGGAGGCTGGATGAGCCTGCTGCAGAATGCTCCCTGGTGTGCTAGGGGAACGGCAGCTTTGGATAATCAGCCAAGCAAACCGGAGAGAGGCGAGATGTCTCCCCCAAGGGATGAGAGACCGGATCGGTCTGGCAGCGGGACCGCCACCTGGCTAGAGGGAGAAGTGGAGCGGCTGTGTATACAGATGCGGGCGCTACATACAAGGTAGGGGATAGGTGCCAACACAGTATAGGGAGTAAGGGAGAGATGTATAAGGAAACAGTAGGAGGAGCAAGTGGGGGGAGAAATTGAGGAAATAGTAGGAAGAGCGAGGGGGGATGTATGATGAAACAGTATGAGGGGGGATGGGTGCATGCACAGTAATCAGAGAAAGGGGGTTTGGGATGGGTTGTGACACAGTATGAGGAGCATCGGTGGCAGGAGAAATTTGAGGACACAGTATGGGGAAATGTATGCAGACACAGTGTAGGGGGGAGTGTAGGGAGGCATGTAAGAGGAAACAGTATGGGGAGGATGTATGCATAGACAGTATGTGAAGCGAGAGGGATGGGACGGGCCCAGACACAGTATGGGAAGTGAGGGGGAAGGGGGTAAATGTATAAGGAGACAGTATGGTTAGCAGGGGGAGGTGTGACAGGAGAAATATATATATATACAGTATATATAAATACTAATATATACTGTTTATGTGAGAGGGAGAAATGTGAAAAATATTGAAAAAGTGTACATTCACATCGATTTGGTTTGAATTTTGGAAATGTTTTTTTTAAAAAAAACAAACAAACCCACAGTATTTTTTGGGAACGGCATTTTTCTAGTTTTTCTTCTATATGCTTCACTGTGCTGTTTAAGGACAGCAAGAAAAAAAAAACATAGTTACGATTTCTTAGTTAACCACTTCACAATCTTGGATGTATATATACATCCAATGTCGTGTGCCCCAGGTACAGCAGACAGGTGCAGCTAACAGGTAGGGGGGATCAGAGATCCACCCATGCCTGCTTACCGTTTAGATTGTGCTGTCAGTATTTGACAGTGCAATTTAAATGGCCGCAGCAGAAATTGCAAGGTTCCCTGCTGCCACCAATGGCCCCACCAAGCGATCATGGGGAGCCGATGGCTGTCATGGTAGTGCAGGATCAGCTGATGACCCCTGACGCTAGCAAGATGTTTTTCCTGTAAGAGCCATCAAAGCGCCAGCACTCACAGGAACTCTGCAAATGAACATGCGATTTGACTGTGCAGTGATAAAGTCCCCTAGAGGGACTAGTAACCTAAATAAAAAAATGTTAAAAAGAAAGTTTTAAAACATATGAAAAAATAAAAAATACCTAAAAGTTTAAATCACACACCATTCACCCCATTGAAAGTAAAGCAATAAAAAAAAAGTACACATTTGGTATTGCCATGTTCAGAAATGCCCGATCTATCAAAATATAAAATTAATTAATCTGATACATGGCGTGGCGAGAAAAAAATTGCAAACTCCAAAATTAAGTTTTTTTGGTCACCGCAAATATTTTAAAAATGCAATAACAGGCGATCATAGCATGTGCACAATAATGAGATAATTAAAAACTTCAGCTCAATATGCAAAAAATAAGCCATCACTGAGCCGAGATCCAAAAAAAGAAAACGTTGCGAGTCTTGGAAAATAGTGCCAAAAGTGCCATTTTTCTTTTTTTTTGGGGAAAATGTCTAAATATTTTTTAACCCCTTACATAAAAGAAAAAGTATACATGTTTGGTATCTACGAACTCGTATTGACCTGAGGGATTATATAGACACCTAACTTCACCATATAGTGCACAGAGTGAATAAAAGATCCCAAAAGTAATCATGCAATTGCACTTTTTATGCAATTTCATCGCACTTGGAATTTTTTTCACTATATGTTAAAACTAATGGATTTTTTCAACAGTACACCTCATACCACAAAAAATAGGCCCTCCTATAGCAAGACTGACAAAAAATAAAGAGTTATGACTCTTGGAAGAAGAGGAGATAAAAAAAAAACAAAAAACAAAAACGCAAAATGGCCAGGGGGGGAAGGGGTTAAAAAGTCACCAAGGAGCATCTTGATTTATAGATAGCCAGGACTTTGCGCCATTAAGCCCCCATTCAATATATACATGTTTTATTTATTGTTTATTATTTTTAGCATATATTATGCACATTAAAGGAAAAAATGTAATAATTACACAGACTGGAAAAAATATACAATGCAATTATAACTTTCTTCTTCCATCAACATTTTCTCCTTGACAGTCCATTGCATTTCACTCGCACAAATACATTTATATAGGATTTATTATTACAAAGTGTTTTTCTTTTTTCATCACCTTTGGGGTGTTGAGAAAGCTTTAATTAGATTTGTGTGATTAGTATGTATACTGTTTGCAACTAATAAAACAAGACTCAGCATGGGTTTTCTAGGCTTATATTAATTAGCACAGCTCAGTTAAAAGTTAGGAATTTAATGACACTTGCGTGATGACAATGCATTTGATTTTTTTGTTCATTTGTTGCCGAGAGCCAGTGTGTTTGTTACTGGTTTTTTCTTTTTTACTGAACAATGAACATTGCCGAGATAAAAGGTGAAACCAGTTACTGACTTCTTTTTTTGTCAGCCGTAAAATCATTCAGAGATGAAAATAACATTATACTTTTTTGTTCCTACTTTTATACATTTATGTTTGAAGTTAATAAGCAATTTATTAATGTGTTAAAGGTACATTCCCCCAGAAATCTTTTAAGATGGAATTTGCAACAGATCCTGCAAAACAAATCTGAGACTAAGGCGGGCTTTGCACGTTGCGACATCGCAAGCCGATGCTGCGATGTCGCACGCGATAGTCCCCGCCCCCGTCGCAGGTACAATATCTTGTGAAAGCTGGTGTAGTGAAAATTATCGCTACGCCGGCTTCACATGCACTCACCTGCCCTGCGACCGTCCCTCTGGACGGCGACCCGCCTCCTTATTAAGGGGGCGGGTCGTGTGGCGTCACTGCGACGTCACACGGCAGGCGGCCAATAGGAGCGGAGGGGCGGAGATGAGCAGGATGTAAACATCCCACCCACCTCCTTCCTTCCGCATAACCTACGGAAGCCGCGGTGATGCCGGTAGGAGATGTTCCTCGCTCCTGTGACTTCACACACAGTGATGTGTGCTGCCGCAGGAGCGAGGAACAACATCGGACCGTCGCGTCAGCGTAATTATGGATTACGCCGACGCTGCACCGATGATACAATTACGACGCTTTTGCGCTCGTTAATCGTATCATCTAAGCTTCACACACTGCGATGTCGCATGCGATGCTGGATGTGCGTCACTTTCAATTTGACCCCACCGACATCGCACCTGCGATGTCGTAGTATGCAAAGCCCGCCTTAAGGTGCCCATACACCTGAGACGGTTGTTGGACTTGTCCGGCCGACAGTTATCTACCAACCTGCCCATGCACAGAAACACTTGATTCTAGCATGCATTCATTTGATGTCTATGGGGCAATGTGAGTAAACCGCTGACAGATTCTTCCAAATTCAAGCTGGGGGCATCGTGATGTTGTGGGAGACTCAGGAGGCCCCCATACAGATCAGATGGTCAGTTGGTCTTACTGAAATGCACAAGTTTCACCAGTTAGAATCAGTGGCATAATTAGAGTTTGATGGGCCCTGCTGCAAAATTTAGATCTGGGCCCCCCCTTATGTTGGTTGGATGTACTGTATGTATATGTGTGTGTATATATGTAGCATTCTAAATCCTATAAAGACATATGAGTTGCCCCCCCCCCCCTATTATGTAGTAATGTCCCCCACCCTGTTCTAATGTCCCCCATCCTGGGCTCTTTCCTTGTAAATATGTCCCCATCCTGGTATATATGCTCCGCTATACTGGTAAGTAGGTCCCCCCATCCTAGTATATATGTTCCTCATTCTAACCCATATCTTGGTGTATATATAACCCCATCCTGGTAAAAATGTCGCCATCCTGGTATATATGTCAACCAAATAACAAAGGTAGATCTCACATAGCTTAGGGTTACTTTTAGGATTCCAGTGACAGTGGCTCCAGTCCGTCAGATAGCGCTGAGTCTGAGGAGGTGCACACTCGGAAGGTAGCTCGTGTCCAAGGCAAATTCACATTTGAAGAAGAGAAAAATGAGCGGCTCCACTCCAGTGTGCATACAAAACTTTGGCTTTATTTTATGAAAAGGTGTGTATTAAAAAAGCAGCAGCAAAGCCATGTGCAGGCTCCCCAGAACGACAGCCATTTCACACTATCAAGTGCTTCTACGGGTCCATAGGCAGTGGACTGAACCCTCCACCCTAAAAGGAAATGGTTGTTGTCCTGGGGAGCCTGCGCTCGGCTTTGCCGCTGCTTTTTAATACACACCTTTTTATAAAATAAAGCTGACATTTTTTATGCACACTAGAGTGGAGCTGCTCATTTTTCTTTTCTTCACATGTGAATGTGCCCTGGTATATATGTCCCTATCCTGGGCCCCTCCTAGTTTATACTGTCCTCCTGGTATCTACTGTCCCCCCTCCTGTGGCCCTCCTGGTGTATACTGTCCCCCTGCTGGGCCCTCCTGGTATATACTTTCCCCTCTTGTTTTACGCTCTTTTTCCTGGAATCTACTGTCCTCCACCTGGTATATATGTCCCCATCCTGGTAAATATGTCTCCATTTTGTCTGATGCAAAAAACAAAAACATTATACTCACCGTCCCTGTCTCCCGCGTCGCGCAGCATCCTCTTGTATAGCCAGCACACAGTGGCCATAAGCTTTCATCAGTGTTGGTTCTATTGCAACGCATGACTTCATTGCCATGTGCTTCCCTCAGTCACAGACACAGATGAAAGCTGCCAGCTTCTAGTTGGCTGGAAGCGTGTATTGCAGTACAGGCACCTGGCGGGTCTCTGCACTGCGATGCATTTCAGCTGGATGTGCAGCTTCAGATGCAAATCCAGCTGAAGCAGGGGCTGGGGTTGGTGTGCCCCCTGCACCCCGGGACCCAGTTACGGTTGCAATCCCTGCGACCATGATCATTCCGCCCTTGGATATAATGTGTATGGGTATTGGGGTCTTGCATTATAGGATTCTGTACCACCAGCCGAGCCCGATCCGGGCTCGGTGGTGGGTGGCTCGAACGCCTCCGGACCCAGGGTCACTTCGCTCTGAAAGGGGTGCTGGCGCTTTTGGAGGGGGGTAGGTAGGTGCATGGCCGGAGCCGTGTTTGAATTCGTGACGCCACCCATGGGTTGTGATGAAGTTGGACACCACCGCTGCAATTACTGGGCACACGGGGGAGATGGTAGTGCAGCAAGATGTTAAGCCCTCCGTGGGTAGGGATGATGGCCCCGGGACCCATTGGAGATAGCTGGGCGGTGCAGGGCGGTGCACGGCCGGATGGCACTGTTGTACTCACAGTTATTGACACACACAAGTCTCTGGTAAACCAAGTTGATGGTGGTCGGTGCCCGCAGCCGGCTGCTTCTGGTCCCCCACCCGGTTCGGTGGTCTTGGCCTTTCTCCTGCACAGTGTTGTGTACTTGGGCTGCCTGCGCTTCAGCATCAGGAGTCCACGCCCCAGCTTGGTAGATGTCGGGAGAGCCCTTTTGCCCGCAGACGCTGGCCCGTGGGATCTCTCTGCCTGTGCGGTGGCTTTCTATCCCCCTCGGTGGGCTGTTGTCTTCAGTCGGGACTTGGGGGGGAAAGGACC
Source organism: Anomaloglossus baeobatrachus (assembly GCF_048569485.1). Taxonomy (NCBI): domain Eukaryota; kingdom Metazoa; phylum Chordata; class Amphibia; order Anura; family Aromobatidae; genus Anomaloglossus; species Anomaloglossus baeobatrachus. The sequence goes on along the minus strand of NC_134355.1, from coordinate 82,446,319 downwards.
TATGGTCCAGACCGCAATCAGTTAATTAACTCAGTCCAGTGGATTCTGGACCTCGTTTCAGGGTCTGAGTATCCCCCTTTGTGCTCCGGTTTCCGAGTCGGTTCCCCGGGTCGGTACTGGCGGGCCACTACCCAGTCCCAGTCCACCACGGTTCCACTGAGTCATCTTCCCGGCTCCTACAGGCTAAGGCCACCGTTTGCCTCCTAGCCAAGGTACCAGGGCTCCGACCCCGGCACCCGTCAGTTAGTTGCAGACCTGACACACAGGCCTGCTTCTAGACTTGAACTTCAGGACTCGACTGGACTGTCTGTGTTTCCTGCCTAAGGCTCTCTGAACTCCTCAGTGGGCGTGCCACCTGCCTGGCTCTGCCTCCTGGTGTGTCCATCAAGCACTGAGAGAGGTGATTAGATTTTAATGGTTGGCTGATGACACCTTTTTAGGGGACAGGTGTTGTGCGGGGCACTATCTGTGACTACCTGGCTAGTCCAGGGTGTCACAATTCTATCACAGACTTGTAGTTGGAGGAGGCGAGATAAAAGGCCATGCGCTAATAACAGGAATAACCAGTTTTCTACACTATGGTCTTAAGCTGGGGTCACACTAAACGACAGTGACAACGACGTCGCTGTTACGTCACCATTTTCTGTTACGTAGCAGCGACCTTGTAAGTCGCTGTTATGATCGCTGCTTAGCTGTCAAACACAGCAGCCGAAGCAGCGAGCATAACGACACGCGTCGCTGTTCTGCAACATGTGCAGAGAGCAGGGAGCCGCGCACACTGAGCGCTGGCTCCCTGCTCTCCTAGCTACAGTACACATCGGGTTAATTACACGATGTGTACTGCAGCTACATGTGCAGAGAGCAGGGAGCCGCGCACACTGCTTAGCGCTGGCTCCTTGCTCTCCTAGCTACAGCACACATCGGGTTAATTACACGATGTGTACTGCAGCTACATGTGCAGAGAGCAGGAGCCGGCGCTGGCAGCGTGAGAGCGGCGGAGGCTGGTAACGAAGGTAAATATCGGGTAACCACCTTGGTTACCCGATGTTTACCTTTGTTACAGCTTACCGCAGCTGCCAGATGCCGGCTCCTGCTTCCTGCTCGCTTCATTTTGTCGCTCTCTCGCTGTCACACACAGCGATCTGTGCGTCACAGCGGGAGAGCGACGACCAAAAAATTAAGCTGGACATTCAGCAACGAGCGGCGACCTCACAGCAGGGGCCAGCTCGTTGCTGGATGTCACACACAGCGACAGCGACGGGACGTCACTGCTACGTCACAGAAAATGGTGACGTAGCAGCGACGTCGTTGTCGTTGTCGCTGTGTGTGGACACCACCTTTAGGACTCTGCTAGGATGAGGGGAGAAGTATTTGTCAGTAGGTGTCAGCCAGTCACAGGTGAGATGAATCTTAGTACACGCTCCCGTTTTTGTGGGTTTGAATTCAGAGAGCTCACATGTTCTGTCTCTCTTTGGACTTTGACAGCATAATGATCACTGAGCCTATGTAACCATTCTTCCCCCACTGCATTAGGTACGATATATGTTTTCTCCTTTTTAATACTTGTGGGAAGAGTCCCATCCTTTAACATCAGCCGTAAACCATGTTCTTTTATATATGAATGGCAATGCAGCGATTATCCCATTGCAAACAATCGGATGAGGTGACCCAAATCAAATGGAAACTTTGTGCACAGACTAATTTAGATTATTAAGTGAGTTAAATGGGAGGCATTGATCTTAACACCTTACATGATGTCCGAGTTTGGAGCAAGTCAGAAACGGGTGTATGGAGCGATCTCACTGGGTGATCCTGCCCCATACTTGGCAGATGATGGCCATGTGTGACAGCCGGGACCTGCATCTAGCAACTGCATGTGGAGGGAAGTTAACCTGTGAAATCTCAGCGGGAATTAACACGCGCTAGCTTGGGCTGCGCCATTCTACACTCCCATTCGTGCGACCATGGCGTTATTATAGGTCACCAGTGGGTTGACAGCAGGGGTCTGTTGAAGACCTCCATGCTTGTCATTGCAGCACTCCTTTGATACACTGCCTGTGGCTAGACCTTAAAGAAGACTGTGTTTTTCACTATATGCAGCAATACTATGGCATTGCTGTATAAAGCAGAAGTCATTAGACGACCTCAGGTTTTATTCACCAACAAGGGACTATTAAGAATAGTGAAAAAATGTTTTAAAAATATGAAAAAAATGATAATAGTTAAAACCACTCCCCTTTTGCCCCAATGAAAATAGATGTAATACAAAATATACACATATGAAAAAAATAACTCCAAAATTCAAGATTTTTTGTTCACTGCAGCGCCACAAAAAATGCTGTAAAAAGTGATCAAACATCATATATATCCCAAAACCAAATCAATAAACATGTTGTCTTGCCACGCAAAAAATAAGGCATCACATGGCTTCATGGACCAAAAAATGAAAAAGGTTACAGATCTTGGAAAATAGTGACATAACCTGTAGATTTGTGTTTTTTTTGCAAACTTCAGATTTTTTATTACTTTGGTGGTGAAAAATATCAGGACTTGTTTGGTATCGCAGAAATCATATTGATGAGGAGAATCATATTGTGAAGTAATTTTTTTCCACAAAATGTACATGGTAAAACACTTGGAATTTTACTCCCAGTTTTCAGTACGCTATATGGTAAAGTAAATGGTGTCATTCAAAAACACAATTTGACCTAAAAAACACAAGCCCTCGTATGTCTATGTGGACAGAAAAATTAAAAAGTTATACCTCTGGAAAGAAAAAGAGAGAAAAACAAAAATGAAAATTGGCTGCATTGCAAAGGGGTTAAAGTGATATTGCATCAGTAAGCATTTATCACCTTTCCTTGGGTTGGACCTATGAGAATCCCATTAGTTACTCATAGGACCCAAGTTATATTCCTCCTTATTTGTAAAGTGATATACAGTGTGTCCACCCATATCCTGTACACTGCCATTAACTTGAGAATGGCGGCAGCTATAGGCATAGAAGTGGTGTCTAGGTATAGTAAAGTAGCCATGCATTACGCAATAAAACAACCTATAGCACCACCTGGTGGAAAACAACGGAGTTAGCATTTTTATCTGGAAAACGGAACGAGATAGAGAAAAAAAGTGAATTACAAGTTGTAGGGCATCATCAATTCAATATGAATAGACACCTTGCATACAGAAATGCTATGATTAGAACGTGTAAAACTTACAAGGCTGCAGACGTGAAGCGATACCTCATGGAGACCTTGCTAAAAGTCATTGGGTATGGTGGCTGCGTGGAGTGGCCTCCACGCTCACCTTACCTGACCCCATTGGACTTCTTTCTGTGAGGTCACATCAAACAGCAGGTGTATGCGACCCCTCCACCAACATTGCAGGACCTACGACGACTTATTACAGATACTTGTGCAAACAGGTCACCTACCATATTGCACAACATGCAGCAAGATACAGTATGCTGTCCAAAGTCCAGATATGCATTGCAGCTGACGGTGGCCACTTTGAGCATCAAAGTTAAATGAGCGCCATATGCGAGACCAGCATTCAATGTTTTGGGGGGGTCATGGGTTTCATATCATAGCATTTCTGTATGCAAGGTGTCGATTCGTATTGAATTGATGATGCCCTACAATTTTTAAATTCCCTTTTTTTCTCAATCCCGTTTTCGAGATAAAAATTATACCTCCGTTGTTTTCCACCAGGTGGCGCCATAAGTGGTTTAATTGCATAGCGTATGGCTACTTTACTATACCTAGACACTACTTCTATTCCTATAGCTGCCGCCATTCTCAAGTTAATGGCGGTGGACAGGATATGGGCGGACACACTGTATATCATCTTAATAAATTTGGAGCACACAACTTCAGTGCACTCTTCATCAAGATTAGAGACAAGTGGACCAGTGGAAGTCCGGTTCGGCGGGTTCAGACGGACTTTAGATAAAGTTCAGTTTGGGACCTGGACTTGACCTGAACCCCAATGGGAATCACTAAATGGTCAGTTCAGGTCTCCGCCCACTTGCAGCCAGATATAATCAGATTACTTCACGGGGGAGGGTGGTTGAGGTTTTCCAATTTTTTGGGGGGTGGGCGCTACATCCAATCATGGTGTTGTTACCATTTATATACTGCAAGCGGCTCACACTGGGCTGAGCACCGAGCGAACCCAAGCACATCGATGCTCAGAGTGGTTTGCATACTTAAAATACCCGAATTCCGAACCCAAACCATTTTTTTTTGGCAAAGCCTGTGTTTGGTACGAACACCGAACACCGAACTCTACGTTTGCTTATCTATAATCAAGATGAGTAATCCTCTTAATGAATTTGGCATATCTTTCAGCTTTCGTGGGTCACCAGGAAAAAAAATGTACTATAGTTAATGATTATCTATATATATAATTGCCTTATTCTGTCTGTCTGTCTTGCTCCAAAATGACGTCATTACAGTGATAACCATGGCCACACCGCACGCGCTAAAGAGCTTGCGATCAATGGCTCAGCAAACTGAACAGCCCGAACTATGGGCCGACAGGACGACGCCCGACACTTTTTCCCGTACCAACACGGAGCCCCGACTCCCCGGTGAGTGCTGCACCCCCGGGAGCCCACACTGGCAACCCAGCCAACACATACCCACCGCTCGCCTCCGCCCGCCGCACACATTACCCCACTCGGCTCCACCCCCCAACATTCCGCCCTCCGCATGTATACACTGAGAACACACACACGAATAGTTACCTGTCCCCAGCCATGCAGTCCCCAGCACTGACGTCCTCAGCACCATGGCCCCGCTCGGCTCCACCCCCCCCCGCACTCCGCCCCCACACACATTACCCTGCTCGGCTCCGCCCTTCACATGTATACACTGAACACACACAAACGCACACACCTGGATAGTCACCTGTCCCCAGTCCCCAGCCATGCAGTCCCCGGCACTGACGTCCTCAGCGCCATGGCCTTGCTCGGCTCCACCCCCTCGCACGCCGACCCCCGCACACATTACCCCGCAGGAAGGGGGCACATGTCAGGATGGTGGCTGCACCACGATAGGGGCACATACCAGCATTGGGCCACATCACCGCATCAGCATATTTTTACTTAACTTAACGTACACTGTTCATGGCCTTCTTTCATTACAAGCCATGGACATCATTAAACATTAGACTCATCTATTAAAACTGTTCCTTCTGTTGTTTGTCATTTTAAAACCAATAAACAATTATAAGAATATTAAATGAAACCTAACCCATCCAGTCCATTCATTACATCATTATTCAATCTGCTAACCTACATACACATTCTAGACTACCCGATACGTTAGACTTGGGCCACTTTCTAGTAGTACATATTTGTCCTAATTTACACCACATTTGTTACTTAAATTATAGTTTGTTTGGGTTTTTTTGTCTCAAGTGTCCTGCCATTCCCTCTTGGCTAACGTCAGTCCAGTTTTCCAAAAGTTGGCGGAGATGGCTGGGGTAAACATGAGGTCACAAAAAGTGTAAACAATAACAAAAAAAAGTGCACCTAATAGGGTTTATGGCAGAATTTTAGTCGAAAATCTGTTATATTAATTGGCCCCATGTGTGAAGGAAACCATAAAAGGAAGCTAAACAGTAAGACTTTTTTGTAGATTGGCTTTTAGAGCTATTCTAAATTTTGTATTGTATAGTTCTAAACTTCTAATGATTCCACTTACACTATAATGGGAAAATCAGAGATATTTGCTATGATGTAAAGAAATGCCACAGTGTAATACTTATATCCATTAAAATAAGTGACCCTTGTTCAGGAGAGCTTTGAATCTTTTCTAAATCCTATCATTATAGTACAACACTTAAGTTCTCAGCATTAATATACAACTAAGAGTACATTCCTGATTTAAGGTGATTATTAGCTCCTTCAATATCGTTCTACATTCCGGTAAATCAAGGTCCTGAGCAGAAGAAATAAAGGTTTTATTATAAAGCCGAATTCTCATTTTGTGTTCCTTGACCTCCAGCGTATCTGCTTCTCCAGCTAATATGGGCGGTTAACTGCCGTAGAAATCTTTTCATAGAGTCCAGATTAAATCCTGAGCTTTTTGTGTTGTTTTATCTTATTGTTTCTTATGTCGACTGATGACTGTCGGAGAAAGAAGAAACTCGGTGAGCAATAACTGACAGCATGAAGAGTTATATCGGAGTCGTCTAAGTGTAAAGATTGTGGTTATGAATGCGTGAAGAGAACTTGGTAAACACGTTTCTACTTGGACTGTCGGCTTATTAGCACAGTCAATGAGAAGTTTACTGGAGACAATAAACCATTTATATTTCCTCATAAATTAGATTTTTATGTCCCTCATTGTTATCCAGGAGCCCAGAGGCATTCTGTATTCGTAGGCTAGGTCAATAAGTTATCAGCCTTTATTAGTACAATACGTAGAGATGTTTTCTATTTCATGAGTAGTAGTTCACATTGAGTAGAAGTTGTAGAATGTTGTGCTTTCATTTTTTACATAACTTTCTAAATTAATGACACTTTGCCGATTTTGCAAGTTTTCCCCATCTACAATGAATGGAGAGGTCTGTAATTTTTATTGTAGGTATACTTCAACTGTGACAGATATAGTCACAAAATAAAATTCCAGAAAATCACATTGTATGATTTTTAAATAATACATTTTCATTTTCTTGCATGAAATAAGTACTTGATACAATACAAAAACAGAACTTAATATTTGGTACAGAAACCTTTGTTTGCAATTACAGAGGTCAGACGTTTCCTGTAGTTCTTGACCAAGTTTGCACACACCAGAGCAGGGATTTTGGCCCCCTCCTTCATACAGATCTTCTCCAGATCGGTCAGGTTGTGGGGCTGTCACTGGGCAACATTGAGTTTTAGCTCCCTCCAAAGATTTTCTATTGGGTTCAGGTCCAGAGACTGGCTAGGCCACTCCAGCACCTTGAAATGCTTCTAACGGAGCCACTATTTAGTTACCATAGCTGTGTGTTTTAGGTCATTGTCAAGCAGGAAGAGCCAGCCATGAGCCATCTGCAATGCTCTTACTAAAGGAAGGAGGTTGTTGACTATAATCTCGCTATACATGATCCCATCTGTCCTCCCTTCAATACGATGCAGTCATCCTGCTCCTTTTGTAGAAATGCACCCCCAAAGTATGATGTTGTCACCCCCATGCTTCACGGTTGGGATGATGTTCTTGGGGTTGTACTCATCCTTCTTCTTCCTTCAAGCATGGCGAATGGAGTTGATATCAAAAAGTTCTATTTTGGTCTCATCTGACCAAATGACCTTCTCCCATGTCTCCTATGGATCATTCAGATGGTCACTGATGAATTTCAAATGGGTCTGGACATGTGCTGGCATGAGCAGGGGAACCTTGCGTGCCCTGCAGGATTTTAAATTGTGATGGTGTAGTATGTTACCAAACGTAGTCTTTGAGACTGTGGTCCCAGCTCTCTTTAGGTCATTGAACAGATTCAACCATGTAGTTCTGGTCTGATTCCTGAATCCTGACCTTTCTCAGAATCATCTTTACTCCTTGAGGCCAGATCTTGCATGAAACCCCAGACCAAATAAGATTGACAGTTATCTTGTGTTTCTTCCATTTTCTAATAATTGCACAAACAGTTGTTGCCTTCTCACCAAGCTGCTTGCCTATTGTTCTGTAGCCCATCCCAGCCATGTGCACATCTACAATTTTGTCCCTGGTGTCCTTAGATAGCTGTTTGGTCTTGGCCATAGTGGAGAGGTTGGAGTGTAATTGATTATGGGTGTGAACAGGTGTCTTTTATTCCAGTAAGGAGTTCAAATGGGTGCAATTAATACAGACAATGAGTGTAGAGTAGGAAGTATATACAGCATGAGTCCACACAAAGCCCTCTATATACAGCATAAGCCTTAAAATAGTCTGTTGTAGACAGTATTAGCCCCCTATATACATTATGAGCCCCACATAGTGCCCTGTAGACAGTATCAGCATTCTCTTGTTAGTTGCTCTGGCTGGCGCAGTTGTTAAAATGTCTCTGATTAACAAGCCTGCTGATGTCAGTGAGAGGTGCATGGCAGTCCACAGAATATTCTCCCAAAAGTCTTGGGGATCATCAAGATGTTTTCTGAGATGACCATGCATGCCATTTTTGCCTAGTATCTTTTTATTGTGTAGTCATGAACACTGACCTTAACTGAGGTAAATGAGGCCTGTAGTTCTTTGGATGTTGTTTTGGGGTCATTTGTGATATCTTTGATGACTCATTACTGCGCTCTTGGGATAATTCTGGTCGGCCGGCCACTCTTGGGAAGGTTCACCACTGTTCTGTGTTTTCACTATTTGTAAATAATATCTCTTACTGTGGATTGGAGTCCCAAAGCTTTATAAAGGGCTTTATAACATTTTCCAGACTGATAGATTTCAATTACTTTGTTTCTCATTTGGTTTTTAATTTCTTTGGATTGCGGCCTGATGTCTAGCTTTTGAGGTTCCTTTGGTCCACTGCTTTGTCAGGCAGGTCCTATTTAAGTGATTTCTTGATTGAGAACAGGTGTGGCAGTAATCAGATGTGGGTGTGGCTAGGGAAATTGAACTCAGTTTCCCAAAGATGTGATAACCCACAGTTAATTTATATTTTAAGAAGGAGGGGGGACCTGCAATCACTTTATCACTTTTCACACAGGACCCTGTAGGTTTGGATTTCTTTTTCCCATAATAATAAAGACTCTCATTATTTAAGCTTGCATATTGTGTTTACTTTTGTTATCTTTGTCTAATATTTAAATTTGCTTGCGTAAACATTTAAGTTTGACAAATATGCAAAGAATAAGAAATCAGGAAGGGGCAAACACTTTTCACACCACTGTACGTGTGGGATACATACTGTATATTATAAGGGTTTTCATTTTGTACTTGAATTATCACAATAAAGACAGTCCAGAGTCAAATTTTGTATGAGTCGCAAGAATTTGGCCATTTTTCTTCTATAATGGTTGGGCTCAAGAACCTCGCGGTAATACGTTCTATATAACAAAATATCTGATTCTGATTCACATGAGCACAACATCTAAAAAATAACAGAATCCCAGAATCTTTCTGTATGCAAAGGCATCAAATTCAGAAACATCTGTATTTTTTTTCCTCAATATTTCTTCTATATTTTCTTGAGTTTCTTGGTAGATTTTGATTCTATTCATAATTGTCAAGGACATTCATTCCCGGACAAGAAGTTATTATTTTATAATAGATAAGAAATTGAAATTGATATCCATTTTTCTAAAGTCAGCAGTGAGTGCATTATCAGTGTTAAGGTTTTGCTCTCTTAATCTACTAGTCTTATGCATTTTACCAAATCTAGGCCATTGGGCTATTTTTATACCAGTTTTTTTGTACTGAGTGAGCTACAATATATTCTTGTTTTATTTGAGAAAAGTTACTATGAGGATAGGATTAGTTTTGTTTCCCTCACGCCTTTTCTGTGCCAAACCACAAAATCTTGCTCTCCTTTTGTAGTTGTTGATGCAAATTCTAAGAAAATATTTTTATTTATTAATATCTGATGAATATTCAAGAAAGTAAAGTTTTTTACAGGGTCAAAGAAGTTCTTGTAGATTTGCATGCTCGGAAGTTCATATAAAGTTTCATCGTAGACTATTAGGAAAATAGATACTCAGAAACCTCCTGTTTTTCATTAATGTATCGACCTCGTTGACTGACTGTAGTTATAAGTATTGCACATCAGATTTCTGATTTATATATACAGTATATTACAAAAGTGAGTACACCCCTCACATTTTTGTAAATATTTTATTATATCTTTTCAAGGGAAAACACTGAAGATCTGACACTTTGATACAATGAAAAGTAGTCAGTGTACGGCTTGTTTAACACTGTAAATTTGGTGTCATCTAAATAACTCAACGCACAGTCATTAATGTATAAACTGCTGGCAACAAAAGTGAGTACACCCCTAAGTGAAAATGGCCAAGTTGTGCCCAATTAGCCATTTTACCTCCCCGGTGTCATGTGACTCATTAGTGTTACAAGGTCTCAGGTGTGAATGGGGAGCAGGTGTGGTAAATTTGTTTTTATTGCTCACACATTTTCTCATACTGGTCACTGGAAGTTCTCCATGGCATCTCATGGCAAATAATTCTCTGAGGATCTGAAAAAAAACCTGTTGCTCTACATAAAGATGGCCCATGCTTTAAGAAGATCATGGACACCCTGAAACTGAGCTACAGCACAGTGGTCAAGACCATACTGCACTTTAGCAAGACAGGATCCACTCAGCAGGCCTCACCATGGTCGACCAAAGAAGTTCAGTGCACGTGTTCAGTGTCATATCGAAAGGTTGTCTTTTCAAAATAGATGTATGAATGCTGCCAGCATTGCTGCATAGGTTACAGGGGAGGGGCGGTCATTCTGTCAGTGCTCAGCCCATATGCCGCACACTGCATCAAATTAGTCAGCATGGCTGTCATTTGAAAAGGATGCCTCTTCTAAAGATGATGCACAAGAAAGCCTAAACAGAATTAGCTGAAGACAAGCTGATTAAGGACATGGATTACTGGAAACATGTCTTGTAGTCTGAAGAGACCAAGACAAACCTATATGGTTTACATGGTGTTGTGTGTGTGTGGTGGCAACAAGGTGAGGAGTACAAAGACAAGTTTGTCCTGCCTACAGTCAAGCATGGTGGTGGGAGTGATATAGTTTTGGGCTGCATGAGTGCTGCCAGCTATGGGACCTACAAATTATTGAGGGAACCATGAATGTCAACATGTGCTGTAACATACTGAAGCAGTGCAAGATCCGCCTCTCTTCAGAAACTGCGCCACAGGACAGTATTCCAACATAATGACCCCAAACAGACCTCAAGACAACCAATGCCAGCTAAGGAATCTGAGGGTAAAGGTGCTGGACTGGCCAAGCATGTCTCCAGACCTAAACCCTATTGACCATATGTGGAGCCTCCTCAAATGGAAGGTATAGGAGTGCAAGGTCTCCAACATCCATGAGCTCTGTGACATCATCATGGAGGATGGGATATGATTCTACTGGTTCCTGTGAAGCTCTAATGAACTCCATGCCCAAGAGAGTTAAGGCAGTGCTTGAAAATAATGGTGGGCACACAAAATATTGACACTTTGGGCACAATTTGTCCATTTTCACTTGGGGATGTACTCACATTTTTGGCATTGGTTTAGAATTTAATGGCTGGGTGTTGAGTTATTTAGCGGGCACCAAATTTACACTGTTATACAGGCTGTACACTGACTACTTTACATTATATCAAAGTGTCATATCTTCAGTGTTGTCCTATGTAAAGATATAATTACATATTTACAAAAAAGTTAAGGGGTGTACTCAGTTTTGTAATATATTTATACTCTGTATAAGTGCAGTATATTAGAAGATGCATTTTTTTCTTTTACTTTTTGTATCTGAGTACTGAAAATGAGAAGGGACATTACCTCTATATTGTCACTATGCGGAGGTAGTATAGTGCATTTAGAAGGTTATTACAGCTCCACTCTCTGTGTGATGCTGGTGACATTATGTCTACAGATATCTTCCCACCTACATAAACTAGCAGCAGATATCGCGCATCTGTCCTATTAATTTAAACAGTATAGGCATAGCATCTCACACATGAGCCAGGCAGAAATCTGTAGACCTGACATTCCTAGCACCATTTACCTCTTGATGAAGTAGTGCAAGATGACTCCTTTTCTGGGGAGCTTAAAATGGTTTTTCACCTTTGGGGATGTTGAGCCGAATTCATCAAAGCATTTATGGAATAAAGAGCTGCTGTACAGAGCATGGAAAAGTCACATAATTTTGGCTCAACTGAAGGCTGCGTAAAATTTTGTGACTTGGGATTTTTACTCCATTTTTACCCAGCTGTGAAAAAGTAGTCAAATTCATGACAAGCAGCGGTGTTCGCGATACCCTCAAGACTAAAGGGTGCTTTACATGCTGCAACATTGCTAGCGATTGCTAGCGATGTTGGGAGCGATGGCACCCGCCCCCGTCGTTTGTGCGACATTTGGTGATCACTGCCGTAGTGAACATTATCGCTACGGCAGCGTCACACGCACATACCTGTTCAGCGACGTCGCTGTGACCGCCGAACAATCCCTCCTTCAAGGGGGACGTGCGTTCGGCGTCACAGCGGCGTCACAAAACGGCCGCCCAATAGAAGAGGAGGGGAGGAGGTGAGCGGCCGGAACATGCTGCCCACCTCCTTCCTTCCTCCTTTCCGGTGGACGCAGGTAGGATGATGATCGTCTTTCTTGAGGTGTCACACATAGCGATGTGTGGTGCCGCAAGAATGATGAACAACCTGCGGAATGAAACACCAAGACATTATGTTTTGGAGTGACGTGTCAACGATCAGCGATTTTTGCCGTTTTTGCGATCGTTGATCGTCGCTCCTAGCTGTCACACGCTGCGATGTCGCTAACGACGCCGGATGTGCGTCACAAATACCGTGACCCCGACAATATATTGTTAGCAATGTTGCAGCGTGTAAAGCACTCTTTACTCCAGTCGTAAGGATTCGTGGCGAGGCGCACACTGAGGTTTACACCATTCATCCGATGCCTGTGATTCATGAAGAGGCTTACGCCTGACTCTAGCACATCTCCTCATCATGATTGGCCCCTATATTTTTATAATAATGTATGTAATTCTGGCTTAAAAACAAACCTTTTGCAATTGGGATTCATAAATCTGATGGGGAGTTTGAAATCCTTTCATCTGTATTTTTTTCTGAGCTCCTCTCAGCTGAAATTGAATGTGAAGAGAAACAAAAATCCCGAAAAAGCAAAATAGTGCAACATTTTTAATAAAACTCAATTACATAAAATGTTGCTCACGCTAATATTTGGATTTAAGTACAAGGAAACAAATCTCTAGCTGTAGAGAACCCTTTTAAAGGAACACCTATGAATACTTGTATTTCTGATGTCATCCTAAATTTAGTCATCTATACGCCATGATGGCGACTACATTTTTATGCAGAAACCAATGACACTTAAAGAAAAGAAAAAAAGAAAGAAAATGAAAATGTAAGTCCTTGAGATCAACTTTTAATTTTCTTTTCTTAGAGTAGGTTAAGAGTTTTTGCTTTTTATGTGATTTTATTTCTATGTTGTTTTTGTCTATGGGGTGTTATTTCTGCTTCTAATTTAATTTAAAGGTTTTTTTAGATAGAAATGCTAAAAAGAACAGTAAAGAAAAAACAGACCCAAGTGCCATAAAAGCTTGTTCCAAATCTGTGTCAAAATCCTAAGAAAAAAAACTCGCGGTAAACCATTTTTCTCTAATACATCAATTTCAAAAACTGCTATTCACGTGCTGTCTAACATATCCCAGCTCTTGACGGTGCCATTGTAACAATATACCGCAATCATTGTTATTCGCTCTACATAATGGTGGGTTTTTATGTTCTGGCTGATCAGGAGTAATTATATATATATATATATATATATATATATATATATATATATATATATATATATATATATATATATATACAGTCATATGAAAAGGTTTGGGCACTCCTATTAATGTTAACCCTTTTTCTTTATAACAATTTGGGTTTTTGCAACAGCTATTTCGGTTTCATATATCTAATAACTGATGGACTCCGCATTTAAACAAAATTTGAACGGTGCAAAAGTATGGGCACCTCAACATAAAAGTGACATTAATATTTTGTAGATCCTCCTTTTGCATAAGAGCCTCTAGTCGTTTCCTGCAGCTTTTAATGAGTTCCTGAATCCTGGATGAAGGTATATTTGACCATTCCTGTTTACAAAACAATTCCAGTTCAGTTAAGTTTGATGGTCGCCGAGCATGGACAGCACGCTTCAAATCATCCCACAGATTTTCAATGACATTCAGGTCTGGGGACTGGGATGGCCATTCCAGAACATTGTAATTGTTCCTCTGCATGAATGCCTGAGTAGATTTGGAGCGGTGTTTTGGATCATTGTCTTGCTGAAATATCCATCCCCTGCGTAACTTCAACTTCATCACTGATTCTTGCACATTATTGTCAAGAATCTGCTGATACTGAGTTGAATCCATGCGACCCTCAACTTTAACAAGATTTCCGGTGCCGGCATTGGCCACACAGTCCCAAAGCATGATGGAACCTCCACCAAATTTTACTGTGGGTAGCAAGTGTTTTTCTTGGAATGCCGTGGTTTTTTGCCTCCATGCATAACGCCTTTTTGTATGACCAAACAACTCAATCTTTGTTTCATCAGTCCACAGGACCTTCTTCCAAAATGTAACTGGCTTGTCCAAATGTGCTTTTGCATACCTCACGCGACTCTGTTTGTGGCGTGCTTGCAGAAATGGCTTCTTTCGCATCACTCTCCCATACAGCTTCTCCTTGTGCAAAGTGCGCTGTATTGTTGACCGATGCACATTGAAACCATCTGCAGCAAGATAATGCTGCAGGTCTTTGGAGGTGGTCTGTGGATTGTGCTTGACTCTTCTCACCATTCGTCTTCTCTGCTTTTCTGATATTTTTTTTGACCTGCCACTTCTGGGCTTAACAAGAACTGTACCTGTGTTCTTCCATTTCCTTACTATGTTCCTCACAGTGGAAACTGACAGTTTAAATCTCTGAGACAACTTTTTGTATCCTTCCCCTGAACAACTATGTTGAATAATCTTTGTTTTCAGATCATTTGAGAGTTGTTTTGAGGAGCCCATGATGCCACACTTCATATGAGATTCAAATAGAACAACTTGCAAGTGGCCACCTTAAATACCTTTTCTCATGATTGGATACACCTGCCTATGAAGTTCAAACTCAATGAGGTTACAAAACCAATTTAGTGCTTTAGTAAGTCAGTAAAAAGTAGTTAGGAGTGTTCAAATCAAGAAATTGATAAGGGTGCCCATACTTTTCACCGGTCAAATTTTGTCTAAATGCATATTGCACATTTTCTATTAGTACAATAAACCTCATTTCAATCCAGAAATATTACTCAGTCCATCAGTTATTAGATATATGAAACTGAAATAGCTGTTGCAAAAATCCAAATTGTTCTAAAGAAAATAGGTTAACATTAATAATTAATAGGGGTGCCCAAACGTTTTCATATGACTGTGTGTATATATATATATATATATATATATATATATATAGATATAGATAGATAGATATATATATATATAAAATCAGGAGTATATAGTTCCTTGGAACTATATTTCTGCTTCTCATTTTGACTTTCTTTCTAGGAGAACAGACAAGGAATTAACAACAAAATGTGTAAGAGATATTTCAAGATCTGTAATCTTATAAAGCCGCGCTTTGCTTCTTGAAATCAAATGTGTTTCTTGCCAACAAGCTAGAAATAACCCTGCCAGCCTCTCACCTTTAAGATTTTACATACACAGGCAAATTATATGCTGGAGTTGTGTGATATTTTTTATTTCGGCTTCTCTGTGTGGATTGCTATAATGGAAAAATGTATTTTTTTTATAAAAAAAATATTTGATGTTATTAAAAAAACAAACATAAAACTTAGACCCTTTTTAAAGCAACTTATAAAATCTACACCGCCCAAGAGCTCACCTTGGGGTGTGCACAAAGAACAACATCTACCATCTCAAAAGACTATGACCTCCTCTGGTCATTCAGAACTTTCACCCCAGTATGTGATATGATGCCAAAATGTGTGCCCAATGTGCCGCTATACTCTCTAGGATTAATGAGAGAACCAAATTATTTTGGCAATTTTATGGCACTTCACAGCAATGTTTTTTGGACGCTTCATTTGGGTACTGTATTATACTTTATTTAAGAAGGTATTTCAAAGGGCATCAAACAATTTAATGGGAATACGTCAGAAGGATTTTACCACACAAACTATTAATAGTATATGTGCATGTAGCTCTTTCAATTTCAAGTCCAGCGATACCTAAACATGGCCAGTCTGTTCCATTGTTACTGAAAAGAAGCATTAGGATTGATATTGGAATAAGGCTGAAGAGCTATGGTAGATCTGAAGCCTCTGTCACTCCAGCTCTATTCCCAACCCAGCACCGCTTCCTGCTTTTTGGCTGGTGGCTCCTTTGTCTGAAGTTGCACAGCATAGATACTTTGTCTAGCTGAAGAAGGAGGCGCAGGGTGGGGAATAGAGCTGGAGTGACAGAGGCTTTAAAGGGAACCAATCGCCAGGATTTTTGTATATAACGTAAAGCCAGTACTATACTGGCACTATCAGGCTGATTCTATACATACCTGTAGTGCTCAGCTCAGATGTTTAGGTTTTGAAATCCAAAAAAGGAAAGTTTATAAAATTAGCTGCTTGTTGAGTGACAGCAGCTGAAGAGCAGATAATATATTCATAGTTATCTCCTCCCCCTGTTAGAATTAGCATAAGTATTATACAAATGATTCACTTTGTCTATTGCAGGACCTGTGTGAGCTCATACCCATGTGAACTGGTATCCAGCTTTGTTGGCTGAGGCCACGCCCCTTCTGGTCACATGGGTAGGACCTCACACAGATCCTGCAAGAAATAAAGGGAATCGTTTGTATAATTCTTATGGTAATTCTAACAGGGGGAGGGGATAACTATAAATACCCCCCCCAGATATTATCTGCTCCTCAGCTGCTGTCACTCAACAAGCAGCTAATTTTATAAACTTTACTTTTTTGGATTTCAAAGCCTAAATATCTGAACAGACCACTACAGGTATGTATAGAATCAACAGGAGTGTGAAAGAGTATGGACCCAGCACAATATCCTTAAAAATCACTTGTATCCCTTATTGAAAAATGTCATTAAAAATCAGCCAGCAAACGCATTGCACCAAGCGTGATACAGAAAAACTTAACGTGTTTCGGACATAGTTTTAAAAACAAGTAAGTCCTTAATCATATGTATAGAATCAGCCTGATATTGCCAGTATAGCACTGGCTTTAGGTTATATACGAACATCCTGGTGATTGGGTCCCTTTAACTCTACAAAAAGCCTAATTTGCATATTTGAATTTATATTTCTCAGTAATGGAGGAATGGACTAGCCTTGTGAAGGTGTTGCCGGGTTTGACTCTCAAAGAGCTACATTCCCATATAAGTAGAAATGTGAAGTGTGAAACCTGCATGAGGCCCCCTTCACACGCATGTGAAAAAAACATACCGTTTTTTCACTTACGTATTAAAGGGGTGGTTTGCTCCCCATGTGCCATATTTGTGGCACATGCGTGTTCTCCGTGTGTTATACATAATAACACACAGAGAACGGAAAGCCCCGCCTTAGACCCCCTTCACACGCACGTGCCTCCGGTACGTGCTAGGTCCTTTCCCGCATGTACCGGAGACCCGAACACACGTAAACCCATTAAAATGAATGGGTTTATGTGCACGCACGTGTGCAGCCATTGGCCCGTGCCTCCGTCTGGAGCAGACGTGAGCCCATGTGCTCCATACAGAGGCATGTCTGTTTTTCTCCAACAGCACGGGTGTCACGCGGCCCACACACGTACCACACGGATGTTGTGTGGATGTGGGCCCATGTGACATGCGCCGGAGAAACACACGTGTCATTTTAAAAATAAAAAAAAAACACAAACTCACCTCCACCAGCCCTGCAGTCTCTGCCGCGGCTGTCACCTGCATCCGTCCCCCTGTGAATTTGAACAACGCATCTTCTTCACTGGGGGCCAGAAGCAGCGTCAGCGGGGCATGACCTGTGCCGTACACTGTCATTCAGCACCGCAGACAGCTCCGGAAGAATCAGGTAAGGCGGGACTTTCCGTTCTCCGTGTGTTATTACGTGTAACACACGGAGAACACGCATGTGCCACAAACACAGCACACGGGGAGCAAACCACCCCTTTAATACGTCAATGAAAAACGGTACGTTTTTTTCACATGCGTGTGAAGGGGGCCTTACCTGTATCTTCCGGAGCTGTCTGTGGTGCTGAATGACAGTGTACGGCACAGGTCACGCCCCGCTGACGCTGCTTCTGGCCCTCAGTGAAGAAGATGCATTGTTCAAATTCACTGGGGGACGGATGCAGGTGACAGCCGCAGCAGAGACTGCAGGGCTAGTGGAGGTGAGTTTGTGGTTTTTTTTATTTTTAAAATGACACGTGTGTTTCTCTGGCACGTGTCACGTGGGCCCGCATCCACACTACATCTGTGTGGTACGTGTGCGGTCCGCGTGACACCCATGCTGCTGGAGAAAAACGGACATGCCTCCGTATGGAGCAGACGGGCTCATGTCTGCTCCACACAGAGGCACGGGCCAATGGCTGAACATGTGCGGGCACATAAACCCATTGATTTTAATGGATTTATGTGTGCCCGTGTCTCTGGTACATGCGGGCACGGACTTACAGTAGCACGTACCGGAGGCACGTGCATGTGAAGGGGGCCTTAAAGCTAGACCTGTCCCTCCCCACCAGGCTTTAACATTGATAAAGAAAGAAGAAAAGAAATGTGCCAAACACAGAGGGATCACTCAAAAATATACAAACTTTATTAAGACAATTTAAACAAACATGATTTCAGCCAAAACCAATTTAAAAACACTTAAAAAGCCATAAAAAAAGGCTGAAATACATATCCCTAATACTAAGCTTATAATAAAGCTATCTACAACCTCCCATATAATACCGCCCTGAACATGGGAAATAATGTCTTGCAGGAACACAATGTTTGCTGAACAATTGCCAGTATTAAATGCAAAAGTACAGTAAGGTTATAGAACAGTTAAAAAACCACTCCCAGTCATGGATGAAAAGCAGGCACATATGTAGCTACAGTCCTATTTTGTTTCCCTCTCCAGCCCTATTGCTTGGTATGATTCTCTTGCATTATGCTTATTCATTAACCCTTTCCATCGGTTTCTTTATTTCTGGAGCATATATTGTTTTTTTCATATTGATATATTCAGAATATATCTGTAAGTTGTTAAATCAGTGTTATACCCTCATGTGCCTTTGGTGATCCCCTGTGCGGTGAGAGTGCCCTCTACTTCTCTATTCATCCCCACCAGGTTTTGTGACCATTATTTCGCTATCTTGTGCCCATAACTTATAATTGGCCTAAAATCAGAAGTTGTGTCACAAGCGTTCAGTGTAAGGGTACCTTCACACTTAGCGATGCAGCAGCGATCCGACCAGCGATCTGACCTGGTCAGGATCGCTGCTGCATCGCTACATGGTCGCTGGTGAGCTGTCAAACAGGCAGATCTCACCAGCGACCACTGAACAGCCCCCAGCCAGCAGCGACGTGCAAGCGATGCTGCGCTTGCACAGAGCCGCCGACTGGAAGCTGCGGAGACTGGTAACTAAGGTAAACATCGATGTTTATCTTGGTTACAAGCTTACCTCAGCTGTCAGACGCCGGCTCCTGCTCCCCTGCTCGCTTCATTTGTCGCTCTCTCGCTGTCACACACAGCGATCTGTGTGTCACAGCGGGAGAGCGGCTTTGAAGAAAACGAACCAGGGCTGTGTGTAACGAGCAGCGATCTCGCAGCAGGGGCCAGATCGCTGCTCAGTGTCACACACAGCGAGATCGCTAATGAGGTCACTGCTGCGTCACAAAAAGCGTGACTCAGCAGCGATCTCGGCAGCGAGATCGCTGTGTGTGAAGCACCCCTAAGTCTATGGGAGCCAAGTTCAAGGCCAGAAAGAGGCTCTCATAGACTTGTGTTGAGCTCTGATTTCCAGCGCTCTCCATTACATACTGGAGCTGACAGCAGGTCACAAATCACTGGAGACCGAAGGGAGCAATGATAGAAACAGATGATGTCAGAGGGTGAGTGTAAGGGGTACTTTGCACACTACGACATCGCAAGCCGATGGTAGCGATGCTGAGCGCAATAGTCCCCGCCCCCGTTGCACATGCAATCTCTTGTGATAGCTGCCTTAGCGAACATTATCGCTGCAACAGCTTCACATGCACTTACCTGCCCTACGACGTCGCTCTGGCCGGCGAACCGCCTTCTTCCTAAGGGGGCGGGTCGTGCGGCATCACAGTGACGTCACACGACAGGCGACAATAGAAGCAGAGGGGCGGAGATGAGCGGGACATAAACATCCCGCCCACCTCCTTCCTTCCTCATTGCAGCCGGGACGCAGGTAAGGAGATGTTCCTCAATCCTGCAGCTTCGTACACGGCGATGTGTGCTGCCGCAGCAACGAGGAACAACATCGTACCTGTCGCTGCCGCAACATTATGGAAATGCCCGACACTAAACTGATCATACAATTTCGACACTTTTGCGCTCGTTAATCGTATTAAAAACGATTCACATACTCCGATGTCGACACCGACGCCGTAAGTGCGTCATTTTCGATTTGACCCCACCAACATCGCAGCTGCGATGTTGTAGTGTGCAAAGTATCCCTAAGACTGATGACAGGGGATTTACATTTAGAGCAAAACTTCAGCACTGAAAGAAAAAAGCTAGATTGATAAATGATAAAACATGAAAAGTTGTGAGCACGACTGGTCAATGACAACAAGCTGAAATCTTTGTGATAAAAAGAAACATTAGTGTTCGCATGTACTTAATCTGATCTGTCATTTTTTTTCCAGATGTCATTCACACTGTTGGTCCTATAGCAAGAGGACAACTAAGCGACTTTCACAAAGAGAACCTCGCAAAGTGCTATGAGTCCTCCCTCGCACTGGTCAAAGAGAATAACATCAGATCAATAGTAAGTCCACACCTTATTTTACTAGTTTGTAGCCTGTTATTGCCAGATTTGATCATTTTGGAGACTGGTCATTGCCACTATACCCAGGTTTATTACTGAACAACTAGATAGGATTACTACTTTGGATGGGTGGGCAACTAGCGTTCCCACGTTTTTCCATTTTGAGGACATCTCGGTTGCCCACCATCTCTAGCAGCTTAGTAGTAGAAATATGCACAGATGTTGAATGATGGTTTTTAATCAAAATGATCGTTATGGTAGTTTGAATTGTTGCCTCTCCTTCTAGAGTCCGATTCTGACCTGTGAAATATATCAATGGCGAGTACATTTATCCCAGTACTTGTATGGCTGTATTTCAGGTTCTCCAGCCAGCTCCGCAGTTCAGAATTTTTCAGCAAATCTTAAGGAGTTGCCACTTAAAGTTTAATTAATTTGGATGTCCCTTCGTGTCCTATCCTAGGCTGCAGATTAAGTTTTTAAAAGGAACCTGTCAGGTCCCTTATGCCCTCCAACCCAGTAGAATTTATATTTGCACGTCAAAATCCCCTTCCTAACCAGCACTGTATAACATCATTCTCTAAAATCAATGTGTAAAAAAAAAAAAAATAATTATTTAAATTATTCAAGTGCAAATTATGGATTTGACTAGTCAAAGAGAACTTTGTGCCCCAGACTAGTCGGCCCTCTTTCCGGGTTATCACGCCCCTATGGGCGTGATGATATGATTTCCATGAACCTGCATCCTAGCCAGCTTTCGGAAATCTTGCGCATGTGTGCGGCTTCTTTCAGCAGCGTCAGTGCACCTCTCAAGGTGAGTATACGTGCCCCGGCTTCATAGAGGCGCACTGCACATGACTGGAAACACAGCTTCTATACTTCCCATCATGCTTGCTTTTTACACATTGATTTTAGAGGATGATGTTATACAGGAATGGTTAGGAAGGGAATCTTGACGTGCAAATATGAATGCTGCCGGCTTGGAAGATATAAAGGACCTGATAGGTTACCATTACAGAACCATTACAACAAAACATTACTATTAAAAGCCAGTAGACATATTGTATAAATGATGTACCCACCATTATGGAAAGTCATTACCAGCTGGAGATACGGTGATGTAGCGCCCCTGAGCCACTCAGAGCACTACTAGGTACTGCATCCTCACCAGGATGCCCGCAACACCTAGATACACCAAAATCCCAATTTCCACTCCACACCAGGGGTAATTGGCTAGTCAGACACAAGAGGATGGCCACCTAGAGGGTGGAGCCAGACCAGGAAACTAGACAACCTGGTGGGAGGGGACAGTAGTCAGTCTAGAGAAGTCAGTAGAAGTGAGTGAAAGTGGAAAGGCGTGCCTAGAGTTGGGTCGTGCAACAGTGACCCGGGGGGGAAAAGGAGAGTGGTCGCCAGGGCAGATACACCCGAGTACCGCTTGGACCATAGCACCGATGGGGCACAGGGCCCTAGGTCAGGCGACAGTTTCATATGGCCTGGCAAATACCTGCACAGTGAGGGGACCTTCACGGACCTCACTGACGCACAGATCCGGGGGCATCAGCAGTAAAGCAAGTTTCAGGGTTCGGGACACAGATCAGATCATCCCTACAGGGTCTACACAGCCTGCCGTATGGACAAGGAGACTGCCACAAAAAGGGACAGTCTGTCCCCGAACCGCTCCACACTACGGGGACACAACCACACTGACGGTGCCGGGGACAGAGCAAGAGAGTCATCAACTGGCACTGGAACTACAGGGACCTGAACCAGCCATCCGAGGGTCAAGGGTGAGTAGAGACTGTTAAGCTAGGCCACACTGTGGGTTGTAGTTATTACTCCATCATACATCTCCCGGGCTCAGCCCTACCTGCGGAGGCCTACCACCACAGCTGCCATTACCACCAGCCCTGGGGGATAATTAACTCAGCAGCAGCGGTTCCACAAACTTAACCGCAACCCGCAGAATGACACAAATGACTTTAATCCCCACTGTAAATACTCTGCATTAAAAAGCACCCAGGGCACGGGACCGGGCAACGGCCACCAAAGTGACATTCCCCAGTGATACACTGCCTGGGACCGAGTACCCCATTCCCTGGGCGACACAGAGACACCTGAAGGGGATCTAATGGGATGATGTACAGCCGCAGGGTTCAATATTTCCTCTTGTAAGGTTGCATAAAGGAAAGGTAGAAATAAGCAAGTAGGCTGTAATGAATATAAAGTCTTTCCCCCATCTTTAGTCATGCATTCACTAAACCTGTTTATTCTCAGAGTTACATATGGATGACTGTCTATGAGAAACTGCTTACTCAATATTCACTTATGTTGGCAAAGTTTCCTTCAATTTGCAATTCTAGTATTGTTGTGACTACAAGGGTAGCGGCCATAGCAATACTCGGACTGGCAAATAAGAGAACAGATGTATCTTCTTCTGGGACCTCTGTAGACTTAGGCCCCTCATCCCTTTATATGAGCAGTAGTTGGCCGTATACACTTGATTTACTATGTACAGACAAATGTAGCATGTCATCATTCATTTTACAAACTACCCAGTACAAAGGGATGCTATTTCCACCAGAGTTGACTATGGTCGAATGCAGCCCCATCCAGGTGGCCCCATGTTTCCACATGCAGCGTGCATACGGTTGTGTTATTCTTGCATTATGACATCTCTGCATTATTCTTGTATTGGAAAATCAGATGGCATAATTACATGTTCACCTGTCTATGCGTTGATGTCATTGTGTACATGTTGACTTTTTTGTGGGTGTTAATCGTGTGATATACAAAGTCTGTCATCCTTGTAATGTGATATCACCGTCCTCAATTTACCTATACTGTGAAGTCACTTTGCACACTGTAAGGCTACACTACCACATCCGTGTGAGTGTTACCATCCAAGGGAAACTGAACTATTTTTTTCCTCAGGTGTTATCTTCCTATTTCAGTTAGATGTACAATAAAAAGACCACTGGAAGGTCACATTTTATGAAATTTATTACTCAGTAACAGATCTGTGCACCAAATTTGCATCCGTGTTCCATGGATACATATTGAATTGTATGGCTGAGTCTGATCTGCAAACATGGCTTAGAACAGGACCTGCTCTGAGGCTCCCGGATATCATACTTGGATAGGTGATTTTCACGGATGTAGGAATCAATCCATGAGACTCTACGAGACAGAGAAAGAAAATCAGACTGCATACTTGTCACGCTGTACTCTAAGATGTACAATAGCAGTACAGCGCAGTAATGTGGGACTGAGAGGATTCCTGAAACTATCTGAGAAGGTAGTTAGCTGGTAAACCACTAGGGGGCGTAAAAGTGGAGGAAACGTATGAGCAGGGAATTCCCTAGCAGAGGTAATACTAGTCAAGCCCACCAGATGGCAGTAGAATCGCCAGAAAGCCGTGTCACAACATGAGGTCTTGTAAGTACACAAGGGCAAAGTCTAAACGTAGTCAGAGGGAAGCAAATAGTCAGTAGCCGGGAAATCAGAGCCTAGAAGCGAGGGTGAGTGGGAACACAAGACAGAATTAAGGCAAA